>NC_134688.1:327266180-327866180 GCF_050947455.1 Rhinoderma darwinii | reverse complement strand
CCATTCTAAACTGAATGTGCCTGCTCTCGTCAGATCGCAGAAATTACACAGCTTAAGGCCTCGCTAGTACCAGTGTGGGAGACTGTCTGGGAATCCGTGGTGCGGTTGACTTTTTATTATGTCGTTTAGATTTTGTTTCACAATAGATTAAATAGGACTATGGATTAAAGCATTTAACGTCATTGGCCATTCTAAGCTGAATGTGCCTGCTCTCGTCAGAACGCAGAAGTTACACAGCTTAAGGCCTCGCTAGTACCAGTGTGGGAGACTGTCTGGGAATCCGTGGTGCGGTTGACTTTTTATTATGTCGTTTAGATTTTGTTTCACAATCGATTAAAAAGGACTATGGATTAAAGCATTTAATGTCAATGGCCATTCTAAGCTGAATGTGCCTGCTCTCGTCAGATCGCAGAAGTTACACAGCTTAAGGCCTCGCTAGTACTAGTGTGGGAGACTGTCTGGGAATCCGTGGTGTGGTTGACTTTTTATTATGTCGTTTAGATTTTGTTTCACAATAGATTAAATAGGACTATGGATTAAGGCTTTTTATGTCAATGGCCATTCTAAGCTGAATGTGCCTGCTCTCGTCAGATCGCAGAAGTTACACAGCTTAAGGCCTCGCTAGTACCAGTGTGGGAGACTGTCTGGGAATCCGTGGTGCGGTTGACTTTTTATTATGTTGTTTAGATTTTGTTTCACAATAGATTAAATAGGCCTATGGATTAAGGCTTTTAATGTCAATGGCCATTCTAAGCTGAATGTGCCTGCTCTCGTTAGATCGCAGAAGTTACACAGCTTAAGGCCTCGCTAGTACCAGTGTGGGAGACTGTCTGGGAATCCGTGGTGCGGTTGACTTTTTATTATGTCGTTTAGATTTTGTTTCACAATCGATTAAAAAGGACTATGGATTAAAGCATTTAATGTCAATGGCCATTCTAAGCTGAATGTGCCTGCTCTCGTTAGATCGCAGAAGTTACACAGCTTAACGCCTCCCTAGTACCAGTGTGGGAGACTGTCTGGGAATCCGTGGTGCGGTTGACTTTTTATTATGTCGTTTAGATTTTGTTTCACAATAGATTAAATAGGACTATGGATTAAATCACTTAACGTCAATGGCCATTCTAAGCTGAATGTGCCTGCTCTCGTCAGATCGCAGAAGTTACACAGCTTAAGGCCTCGCTAGTACCAGTGTGGGAGACTGTCTGGGAATCCGTGGTGCGGTTGACTTTTTATTATGTCGTTTAGATTTTGTTTCACAATCGATTAAAAAGGACTATGGATTAAAGCATTTAACGTCAATGGCCATTCTAAGCTGAATGTGCCTGCTCTCGTCAGAACGCAGAAGTTACATAGCTTAAGTCCTCGCTAGTACCAGTGTGGGAGACTGTCTGGGAATCCGTGGTGCGGTTGACTTTTTATTATGTTGTTTAGATTTTGTTTCACAATAGATTAATTAGGACTATGGATTAAATCACTTAACGTCAATGGCCATTCTAAACTGAATGTGCCTGCTCTCGTCAGATCGCAGAAGTTACACAGCTTAAGGCCTCGCTAGTACCAGTGTGGGAGACTGTCTGGGAATCCGTGGTGCGGTTGACTTTTTATTATGTCGTTTAGATTTTGTTTCACAATAGATTAAATAGGACTATGGATTAAATCACTTAACGTCAATGGCCATTCTAAGCTGAATGTGCCTGCTCTCGTCAGATCGCAGAAGTT
Source organism: Rhinoderma darwinii (assembly GCF_050947455.1). Lineage (NCBI taxonomy): Eukaryota > Metazoa > Chordata > Amphibia > Anura > Rhinodermatidae > Rhinoderma > Rhinoderma darwinii. Next base: position 327,864,461 of record NC_134688.1, on the reverse strand, counting down.
ACACAGCTTAAGGCCTCGCTAGTACCAGTGTGGGAGACTGTCTGGGAATCCGTGGTGCGGTTGACTTTTTATTATGTCGTTTAGATTTTGTTTCACAATCGATTAAAAAGGACTATGGATTAAAGCATTTAACGTCAATGGCCATTCTAAGCTGAATGTGCCTGCTCTCGTCAGAACGCAGAAGTTACATAGCTTAAGTCCCCGCTAGTACCAGTGTGGGAGACTGTCTGGGAATCCGTGGTGCGGTTGACTTTTTATTATGTTGTTTAGATTTTGTTTCACAATAGATTAAATAGGACTATGGATTAAAGCATTTAAAGTCAATACGCATTCTAAGCTGAATGTGCCTGCTCTCGTTAGATCGCAGAAGTTACACAGCTTAACGCCTCGCTAGTACCAGTGTGGGAGACTGTCTGGGAATCCGTGGTGCGGTTGACTTTTTATTATGTCGTTTAGATTTTGTTTCACAATAGATTAAATAGGACTATGGATTAAAGCATTTAACGTCAATGGCCATTCTAAGCTGAATGTGCCTGCTCTCGTCCGAACGCAGAAGTTACACAGCGTAAGGCCTCGCTAGCACCAGTGTGGGAGACTGTCTGGGAATCCGTGGTGCGGTTGAGTTTTTATTATGTCGTTTAGATTTTGTTTCACAATCGATTAAAAAGGACTATGGATTAAAGCCTTTAATGTCAATGGCCATTCTAAGCTGAATGTCCCTGCTCTCGTCAGATCGCAGAAGTTACACAGCTTAAGTCCTCGCTAGTACCAGTGTGGGAGACTGTCTGGGAATCCGTGGTGCGGTTGACTTTTTATTATGTTGTTTAAATTTTGTTTCACAATAGATTAAATAGGACTATGGATTAAAGCATTTAAAGTCAATGCTCATTCTAAGCTGAATGTGCCTGCTCTCGTTAGATCGCAGAAGTTACACAGCTTAACGCCTCGCTAGTACCAGTGTGGGAGACTGTCTGGGAATCCGTGGTGCGGTTGACTTTTTATTATGTCGTTTAGATTTTGTTTCACAATAGATTAAATAGGACTATGGATTAAATCACTTAACGTCAATGGCCATTCTAAGCTGAATGTGCCTGCTCTCGTCAGATCGCAGAAGTTACACAGCTTAAGGCCTCGCTAGTACCAGTGTGGGAGACTGTCTGGGAATCCGTGGTGCGGTTGACTTTTTATTATGTCGTTTAGATTTTGTTTCACAATCGATTAAAAAGGACTATGGATTAAAGCATTTAACGTCAATGGCCATTCTAAGCTGAATGTGCCTGCTCTCGTTAGATCGCAGAAGTTACACAGCTTAAGGCCTCGCTAGTACCAGTGTGGGAGACTGTCTGGGAATCCGTGGTGCGGTTGACTTTTTATTATGTCGTTTAGATTTTGTTTCACAATCGATTAAAAAGGACTATGGATTAAAGCATTTAATGTCAATGGCCATTCTAAGCTGAATGTGCCTGCTCTCGTTAGATCGCAGAAGTTACACAGCTTAACGCCTCCCTAGTACCAGTGTGGGAGACTGTCTGGGAATCCGTGGTGCGGTTGACTTTTTATTATGTCGTTTAGATTTTGTTTCACAATAGATTAAATAGGACTATGGATTAAATCACTTAACGTCAATGGCCATTCTAAGCTGAATGTGCCTGCTCTCGTCAGATCGCAGAAGTTACACAGCTTAAGGCCTCGCTAGTACCAGTGTGGGAGACTGTCTGGGAATCCGTGGTGCGGTTGACTTTTTATTATGTCGTTTAGATTTTGTTTCACAATCGATTAAAAAGGACTATGGATTAAAACATTTAACGTCAATGGCCATTCTAAGCTGAATGTGCCTGCTCTCGTCAGAACGCAGAAGTTACATAGCTTAAGTCCTCGCTAGTACCAGTGTGGGAGACTGTCTGGGAATCCGTGGTGCGGTTGACTTTTTATTATGTTGTTTAGATTTTGTTTCACAATAGATTAATTAGGACTATGGATTAAATCACTTAACGTCAATGGCCATTCTAAGCTGAATGTGCCTGCTCTCGTCAGATCGCAGAAGTTACACAGCTTAAGGCCTCGCTAGTACCAGTGTGGGAGACTGTCTGGGAATCCGTGGTGCGGTTGACTTTTTATTATGTCGTTTAGATTTTGTTTCACAATAGATTAAATAGGACTATGGATTAAATCACTTAACGTCAATGGCCATTCTAAGCTGAATGTGCCTGCTCTCGTCAGATCGCAGAAGTTACACAGCTTAAGGCCTCGCTAGTACCAGTGTGGGAGACTGTCTGGGAATCCGTGGTGCGGTTGACTTTTTATTATGTCGTTTAGATTTTGTTTCACAATCGATTAAAAAGGACTATGGATTAAAGCATTTAATGTCAATGGCCATTCTAAGCTGAATGTGCCTGCTCTCGTCAGATCACAGAAGTTACACAGCTTAAGGCCTCGCTAGTACCAGTGTGGGAGACTGTCTGGGAATCCGTGGTGCGGTTGACTTTTTATTATGTCGTTTAGATTTTGTTTCACAATCGATTAAAAAGGACTATGGATTAAAGCATTTAATGTCAATGGCCATTCTAAGCTGAATGTGCCTGCTCTCGTTAGATCGCAGAAGTTACACAGCTTAACACCTCGCTAGTACCAGTGTGGGAGACAGTCTGGGAATCCGTGGTGCGGTTTACTTTTTATTATGTCGTTTAGATTTTGTTTCACAATAGATTAAATAGGACTATGGATTAAAGCATTTAACGTCAATGGCCATTCTAAGCTGAATGTGCCTGCTCTCGTCAGATCGCAGAAGTTACACAGCTTAAGGCCTCGCTAGTACCAGTGTGGGAGACTGTCTGGGAATCCGTGGTGCGGTTGAATTTTTATTATGTCGTTTAGATTTTGTTTCACAATCGATTAAAAAGGACTATGGATTAAAGCATCTAATGTCAATGGCCATTCTAAGCTGAATGTGCCTGCTCTCGTCAGATCGCAGAAGTTACACAGCTTAAGGCCTCGCTAGTACCAGTGTGGGAGACTGTCTGGGAATCCGTGGTGCGGTTGACTTTTTATTTTGTCGTTTAGATTTTGTTTCACAATAGATTAAATAGGACTATGGATTAAAGCATTTAACGTCAATGGCAATTCTAAGCTGAATGTGCCTGCTCTCATCAGATCGCAGAAGTTACACAGCTTAAGGCCTCGCTAGTACCAGTGTGGGAGACTGTCTGGGAATCCGTGGTGCGGTTGACTTTTTATTATGTCGTTTAGATTTTGTTTCACAATCGATTAAAAAGGACTATGGATTAAAGCATTTAATGTCAATGGCCATTCTAAGCTGAATGTACCTGCTCTCGTCAGATCGCAGAAGTTACACAGCTTAAGGCCTCGCTAGTACCAGTGTGGGAGACTGTCTGGGAATCCGTGGTGCGGTTGCCTTTTTATTATGTCGTTTAGATTTTGTTTCACAATCGATTAAAAAGGACTATGGATTAAAGCATTTCATGTCAATGGCCATTCTAAGCTGAATGTGCCTGCTCTCGTCAGATCGCAGAAGTTACACAGCTTAAGGCCTCGCTAGTACCAGTGTGGGAGACTGTCTGGGAATCCGTGGTGCGGTTGACTTTTTATTATGTTGTTTAGATTTTGTTTCACAATAGATTAAATAGGACTATGGATTAAAGCATTTAAAGTCAATGCTCATTCTAAGCTGAATGTGCCTGCTCTCGTTAGATCGCAGAAGTTACACAGCTTAACGCCTCGCTAGTACCAGTGTGGGAGACTGTCTGGGAATCCGTGGTGCGGTTGACTTTTTATTATGTCGTTTAGATTTTGTTTCACAATAGATTAAATAGGACTATGGATTAAATCACTTAACGTCAATGGCCATTCTAAGCTGAATGTGCCTGCTCTCGTCAGATCGCAGAAGTTACACAGCTTAAGGCCTCGCTAGTACCAGTGTGGGAGACTGTCTGGGAATCCGTGGTGCGGTTGACTTTTTATTATGTCGTTTAAATTTTGTTTCACAATCGATTAAAAAGGACTATGGATTAAAGCATTTAACGTCAATGGCCATTCTAAGCTGAATGTGCCTGCTCTCGTCAGAACGCAGAAGTTACATAGCTTAAGTCCTCGCTAGTACCAGTGTGGGAGACTGTCTGGGAATCCGTGGTGCGGTTGAATTTTTATTATGTCGTTTAGATTTTGTTTCACAATCGATTAAAAAGGACTATGGATTAAAGCATTTAATGTCAATGGCCATTCTAAGCTGAATGTGCCTGCTCTCGTCAGATCGCAGAAGTTACACAGCTTAAGGCCTCGCTAGTACCAGTGTGGGAGACTGTCTGGGAATCCGTGGTGCGGTTGACTTTTTATTATGTCGTTTAGATTTTGTTTCACAATAGATTAAATAGGACTATGGATTAAAGCAGTTAACGTCAATGGCCATTCTAAGCTGAATGTGCCTGCTCTCGTCAGATCGCAGAAGTTACACAGCTTAAGGTCTCGCTAGTACCAGTGTGGGAGACTGTCTGGGAATCCGTGGTGCGGTTGACTTTTTATTATGTCGTTTAGATTTTGTTTCACAATCGATTAAAAAGGACTATGGATTAAAGCATTTAATGTCAATGGCCATTCTAAGCTGAATGTGCCTGCTCTCGTCAGATCGCAGAAGTTACACAGCTTAAGGCCTCGCTAGTACCAGTGTGGGAGACTGTCTGGGAATCCGTGGTGCGGTTGCCTTTTTATTATGTCGTTTAGATTTTGTTTCACAATCGATTAAAAAGGACTATGGATTAAAGCATTTCATGTCAATGGCCATTCTAAGCTGAATGTGCCTGCTCTCGTCAGATCGCAGAAGTTACACAGCTTAAGGCCTCGCTAGTACCAGTGTGGGAGACTGTCTGGGAATCCGTGGTGCGGTTGAATTTTTATTATGTCGTTTAGATTTTGTTTCACAATAGATTAAAAAGGACTATGGATTAAAGCATTTAATGTCAATGGCCATTCTAAGCTTAATGTCCCTGCTCTCGTCAGATCGCAGAAGTTACACAGCTTAAGGCCTCGCTAGTACCAGTGTGGGAGACTGTCTGGGAATCCGTGGTGCGGTTGACTTTTTATTATGTCGTTTAGATTATGTTTCACAATAGATTAAATAGGACTATGGATTAAAGCATTTAACGTCAATAGCCATTCTAAGCTGAATGTGCCTGCTCTCGTCAGAACGCAGAAGTTACACAGCTTAAGGCCTCGCTAGTACCGGTGTGGGAGACTGTCTGGGAATCCGTGGTGTGGTTGAATTTTTATTATGTCGTTTAGATTTTGTTTCACAATCGATTAAAAAGGACTATGGATTAAAGCCTTTAATGTCAATGGCCATTCTAAGCTGAATGTCCCTGCTCTCGTCAGATCGCAGAAGTTACACAGCTTAAGGCCTCGCTAGTACCAGTGTGGGAGACTGTCTGGGAATCCGTGGTGCGGTTGACTTTTTATTATGTTGTTTAGATTTTGTTTCACAATAGATTAAATAGGACTATGGATTAAAGCATTTAAAGTCAATGCTCATTCTAAGCTGAATGTGCCTGCTCTCGTTAGATCGCAGAAGTTACACAGCTTAACGCCTCGCTAGTACCAGTGTGGGAGACTGTCTGGGAATCCGTGGTGCGGTTGACTTTTTATTATGTCGTTTAGATTTTGTTTCACAATAGATTAAATAGGACTATGGATTAAATCACTTAACGTCAATGGCCATTCTAAGCTGAATGTGCCTGCTCTCGTCAGATCGCAGAAGTTACACAGCTTAAGGCCTCGCTAGTACCAGTGTGGGACACTGTCTGGGAATCCGTGGTGCGGTTGACTTTTTATTATGTCGTTTAGATTTTGTTTCACAATCGATTAAAAAGGACTATGGATTAAAGCATTTAACGTCAATGGCTATTCTAAGCTGAATGTACCTGCTCTCGTCAGAACGCAGAAGTTACATAGCTTAAGTCCTCGCTAGTACCAGCGTGGGAGACTGTCTGGGAATCCGTGGTGCGGTTGACTTTTTATTATGTTGTTTAGATTTTGTTTCACAATAGATTAAATAGGACTATGGATTAAAGCATTTAAAGTCAATACTCATTCTAAGCTGAATGTGCCTGCTCTCGTTAGATCGCAGAAGTTACACAGCTTAACGCCTCGATAGTACCAGTGTGGGAGACTGTCTGGGAATCCGTGGTGCGGTTGACTTTTTATTATGTCGTTTAGATTTTGTTTCACAATAGATTAAATAGGACTATGGATTAAAGCATTTAACGTCAATGGCCATTCTAAGCTGAATGTGCCTGCTCTCGTCCGAACGCAGAAGTTACACAGCGTAAGGCCTCGCTAGCACCAGTGTGGGAGACTGTCTGGGAATCCGTGGTGCGGTTGAGTTTTTATTATGTCGTTTAGATTTTGTTTCACAATCGATTAAAAAGGACTATGGATTGAAGCCTTTAATGTCAATGGCCATTCTAAGCTGAATGTCCCTGCTCTCGTCAGATCGCAGAAGTTACACAGCTTAAGGCCTCGCTGGTACCAGTGTGGGAGACTGTCTGGGAATGCGTGGTGCGGTTGACTTTTTATTATGTTGTTTAGATTTTGTTTCACAATAGATTAAATAGGACTATGGATTAAGGCTTTTAATGTCTATGGCCATTCTAAGCTGAATGTGCCTGCTCTCGTCAGATCGCAGAAGTTACACAGCTTAAGGCCTCGCTAGTACCAGTGTGGGAGACTGTGTGGGAGACTTTCTGGGAATCCGTGGTGCGGTTGACTTTTTATTATGTCGTTTAGATTTTGTTTCACAATCGATTAAAAAGGACTATGGATTAAAGCATTTAATGTCAATGGCCATTCTAAGCTGAATGTGCCTGCTCTCGTCAGATCGCAGAAGTTACACAGCTTAAGGCCTCGCTAGCACCAGTGTGGGAGACTGTCTGGGAATCCGTGGTGCGGTTGACTTTTTATTATGTCGTTTAGATTTTGTTTCACAATCGATTAAAAAGGACTATGGATTAAAGCATTTAATGTCAATGGCCATTCTAAGCTGAATGTGCCTGCTCTCGTTAGATCGCAGAAGTTACACAGCTTAACACCTCGCTAGTACCAGTGTGGGAGACTGTCTGGGAATCCGTGGTGCGGTTGACTTTTTATTATGTCGTTTAGATTTTGTTTCACAATAGAATAAATAGGACTATGGATTAAAGCATTTAACGTCAATGGCCATTCTAAGCTGAATGTGCCTGCTCTCGTCAGATCGCAGAAGTTACACAGCTTAAGGCCTCGCTAGTACCAGTGTGGGAGACTGTCTGGGAATCCGTGGTGCGGTTGACTTTTTATTATGTCGTTTAGATTTTGTTTCACAATCGATTAAAAAGCACTATGGATTAAAACATTTAATGTCAATGGCCATTCTAAACTGAATGTGCCTGCTCTCGTCAGATCGCAGAAGTTACACAGCATAAGGCCTCGCTAGTACCATTGTGGGAGACTGTCTGGGAATCCGTGGTGCGGTTGACTTTTTATTATGTCGTTTAGATTTTGTTTCACAATAGATTAAATAGGACTATGGATTAAAGCATTTAACGTCAATGGCCATTCTAAGCTGAATGTGCCTGCTCTCGTCAGATCGCAGAAGTTACACAGCTTAAGGCCTCGCTAGTACCAGTGTGGGAGACTGTCTGGGAATCCGTGGTGCGGTTGACTTTTTATTATGTCGTTTAGATTTTGTTTCACAATCGATTAAAAAGGACTATGGATTAAAGCATTTAATGTCAATGGCCATTCTAAGCTGAATGTGCCTGCTCTCGTCAGATCGCAGAAGTTACACAGCTTAAGGCCTCGCTAGTACCAGTGTGGGAGACTGTCTGGGAATCCGTGGTGCGGTTGCCTTTTTATTATGTCGTTTAGATTTTGTATCACAATCGATTAAAAAGGACTATGGATTAAAGCATTTCATGTCAATGGCCATTCTAAGCTGAATGTGCCTGCTCTCGTCAGATCGCAGAAGTTACACAGTTTAAGGCCTCGCTAGTACCAGTGTGGGAGACTGTCTGGGAATCTGTGGTGCGATTGACTTTTTATTATGTCGTTTAGATTTTGTTTCACAATAGATTAAATAGGACTATGGATTAAGGCTTTTAATGACAATGGCCATTCTAAGCTGAATGTGCCTGCTCTCGTCAGATCGCAGAAGTTACACAGCTTAAGGCCTCGCTAGTACCAGTGTGGGAGACTGTCTGGGAATCCGTGGTGCGGTTGACTTTTTATTATGTCGTTTAGATTTTGTTTCACAATAGATTAAATAGGACTATGGATTAAAGCATTTAACGTCAATGGCCATTCTAAGCTGAATGTGCCTGATCTAGTCAGAACGCAGAAGTTACACAGCTTAAGGCCTCGCTAGTACCAGTGTGGGAGACTGTCTGGGAATCCGTGGTGCGGTTGAATTTTTATTATGTCGTTTAGATTTTGTTTCACAATCGATTAAAAAGGACTATGGATTAAAGAATTTAATGTCAATGGCCATTCTAAGCTGAATGTCCCTGCTTTCGTCAGATCGCAGAAGATACACAGCTTAAGGCCTCACTAGTACCAGTGTGGGAGACTGTCTGGGAATCCGTGGTGCAGTTGACTTTTTATTATGTTGTTTAGATTTTGTTTCACAATAGATTAAATAGGACTGTGGATTAAGGCTTTTAATGTCAATGGCCATTCTAAGCTGAATGTGCCTGCTCTCGTCAGATCGCAGAAGTTACACAGCTTAACGCCTCGCTAGTACCAGTGTGGGAGACTGTCTGGGAATCCGTGGTGCGGTTGAATTCTTATTATGTCGTTTAGATTTTGTTTCACAATCGATTAAAAAGGACTATGGATTAAAGCATTTAATGTCAATAGCCATTCTAAGCTGAATGTCCCTGCTCTCGTCAGATCGCAGAAGTTACACAGCTTAAGGCCTCGCTAGTACCAGTGTGGGAGACTGTCTGGGAATCCGTGGTGCGGTTGAATTCTTATTATGTCGTTTAGATTTTGTTTCACAATCGATTAAAAAGGACTATGGATTAAAGCATTTAATGTCAATGGCCATTCTAAGCTGAATGCACCTGCTCTCGTCAGATCGCAGAAGTTACCCAGCTTAAGGCCTCGCTAGTACCAGTGTGGGAGACTGTCTCGGAATCCGTTGTGCGGTTGAATTTTTATTATGTCGTTTAGATTTTGTTTCACAATCGATTAAAAAGGACTATGGATTAAAGCATTTAATGTCAATGGCCATTCTAAGCTGAATGTCCCTGCTCTCGTCAGATCGCAGAAGTTACACAGCTTAAGGCCTCGCTAGTACCAGTGTGGGAGACTGTCTGGGAATCCGTGGTGCTGTTGACTTTTTATTATGTCGTTTACATTTTGTTTCACAATCGATTAAAAAGGACTATGGATTAAAGCATTTGATGTCAATGGCCATTCTAAGCTGAATGTGCCTACTCTCGTCAGATCGCAGAAGTTACTCAGCTTAAGGCCTCGCTAGTACCAGTGTGGGAGACTGTCTGGGAATCCGTGGTGCGGTTGACTTTTTATTATGTCGTTTAGATTTTGTTTCACAATCGATTAAAAAGGACTATGGATTAAAGCATTTAAGGTCAATGGCCATTCTAAGCTGAATGTGCCTGCTCTCGTCAGAACGCAGAAGTTACATAGCTTAAGTCCTCGCTAGTACCAGTGTGGGAGACTGTCTGGGAATCCGTGGTGCGGTTGACTTTTTATTATGTTGTTTAGATTTTGTTTCACAATAGATTAAATAGGACTATGGATTAAGGCTTTTAATGTCAATGTCCATTCTAAGCTGAATGTGCCTGCTCTCGTCAGATCGCAGAAGTTACACAGCTTAAGGCCTCGCTAGTACCAGTGTGGGAGACTGTCTGGGAATCCGTGGTGCGGTTGAGTTTTTATTATGTCGTTTAGATTTTGTTTCACAATCGATTAAAAAGGACTATGGATTAAAGCCTTTAATGTCAATGGCCATTCTAAGCTGAATGTCCCTGCTCTCGTCAGATCGCAGAAGTTACACAGCTTAAGGCCTCGCTGGTACCAGTGTGGGAGACTGTCTGGGAATGCGTGGTGCGGTTGACTTTTTATTATGTTGTTTAGATTTTGTTTCACAATAGATTAAATAGGACTATGGATTAAGGCTTTTAATGTCAATGGCCATTCTAAGCTGAATGTGCCTGCTCTCGTCAGATCGCAGAAGTTACACAGCTTAAGGCCTCGCTTGTACCAGTGTGGGAGACTGTCTGGGAATCTGTGGTGCGGTTGACTTTTTATTATGTTGTTTAGATTTTGTTTCACAATAGATTAAATAGGACTATGGATTAAGGCTTTTAATGTCAATGGCCATTCTAAGCTGAATGTGCCTGCTCTCGTCAGATCGCAGAAGTTACACAGCTTAAGGCCTCGCTAGTACCAGTGTGGGAGACTGTCTGGGAATCCGTGGTGCGGTTGAATTTTTATTATGTTGTTTAGATTTTGTTTCACAATCGATTAAAAAGGACTATGGATTAAAGCATTTAATGTCAATGGCCATTCTAAGCTGAATGTGCCTGCTCTCGTTAGATCGCAGAAGTTACACAGCTTAACGCCTCGCTAGTACCAGTATGGGTGACTGTCTGGGAATCCGTGGTGCGGTTGTCTTTTTATTATGTTGTTTAGATTTTGTTTCACAATAGATTAAATAGGACTATGGATTAAGGCTTTTAATGTCAATGGCCATTCTAAGCTGAATGTACCTGCTCTCGTCAGATCGCAGAAGTTACACAGCTTAAGGCCTCGCTAGTACCGGTGTGGGAGACTGTCTGGGAATCCGTGGTGCGGTTGACTTTTTATTATGTCGTTTAGATTTTGTTTCACAATCGATTAAAAAGGACTATGGATTAAAGCATTTAATGTCAATGGCCATTCTAAGCTGAAAGTGCATGCTCTTGTTAGATTGCAGAAGTTAAACAGCTTAAGGCCTCGCTAGTACCAGTGTGGGAGACTGTTTGGGAATCCGTGGTGCAGTTGAATTTTTATTATGTCGTTTAGATTTTGTTTCACAATCGATTAAAAAGGACTATGGATTAAAGCATTTAATGTCAATGGCCATTCTAAGCTGAATGTGCCTGCTCTCGTCAGATCGCAGAAGTTACACAGCTTAAGGCCTCGCTAGTACCAGTGTGGGAGACTGTCTGGGAATCCGTGGAGCGGTTGAATTTTTATTATGTCGTTTAGATTTTGTTTCACAATCGATTAAAAAGGACTATGGATTAAAGCATTTAATGTCAATGGCCATTCTAAGCTGAATGTGCCTGCTCTCGTCAGAACGCAGAAGTTACATAGCTTAAGGCCTCGCTAGTACCAGTGTGGGAGACTGTCTGGGAATCCGTGGTGCGGTTGACTTTTTATAATGTTGTTTAGATTTTGTTTCACAATAGATTAAATAGGACTATGGATTAAAGCTTTTAATGTCAATGGCCATTCTAAGCTGAATGTGCCTGCTCTCGTCAGATCGCAGAAGTTACACAGCTTAAGTCCTCGCTAGTACCAGTGTGGGAGACTGTCTGGGAATCCGTGGTGCGGTTGACTTTTTATTATGTCATTTAGATTTTGTTTCACAATCGATTAAAAAGGACTATGGATTAAAGCATTTAATGTCAATGGCCATTCTAAGCTGAATGTGCATGCTCTCGTTAGATCGCAGAAGTTAAACAGCTTAACGCCTCGCTAGTACCAGTGTGGGAGACTGTCTGGGAATCCGTGGTGCGGTTGAATTTTTATTATGTCGTTTAGATTTTGTTTCACAATCGATTAAAAAGGACTATGGATTAAAGAATTTAATGTCAATGGCCATTCTAAGCTGAATGTCCCTGCTCTCGTCAGATCGCAGAAGTTACACAGCTGAAGGCCTCGCTAGTACCAGTATGGGTGACTGTCTGGGAATCCGTGGTGCGGTTGTCTTTTTATTATGTTGTTTAGATTTTGTTTCACAATAGATTAAATAGGACTATGGATTAAGGCTTTTAATGTCAATGGCCATTCTAAGCTGAATGTGCCTGCTCTCGTCAGATCGCAGAAGTTACACAGCTTAAGGCCTCGCTAGTACCGGTGTGGGAGACTGTCTGGGAATCTGTGGTGCGGTTGACTTTTTATTATGTCGTTTAGATTTTGTTTCACAATCGATTAAAAAGGACTATGGATTAAAGCATTTAATGTCAATGGCCATTCTAAGCTGAAAGTGCATGCTCTTGTTAGATTGCAGAATTTAAACAGCTTAAGGCCTCGCTAGTACCAGTGTGGGAGACTGTTTGGGAATCCGTGGTGCGGTTGAATTTTTATTATGTCGTTTAGATTTTGTTTCACAATCGATTAAAAAGGACTATGGATTAAAGCATTTAATGTCAATGGCCATTCTAAGCTGAATGTCCCTGCTCTCGTCAGATCGCAGAAGTTACACAGCTTAACGCCTCGCTAGTACCAGTGTGGGAGACTGTCTGGGAATCCGTGGTGCGGTTGACTTTTTATTATGTCGTTTAGATTTTGTTTCACAATAGATTAAATAGGACTATGGATTAAAACATTTAACGTCAATGGCCATTCTAAGCTGAATGTGCCTGCTCTCGTCCGAACGCAGAAGTTACACAGCTTAAGGCCTCGCTAGTACCAGTGTGGGAGACTGTCTGGGAATCCGTGGTGCGGTTGAGTTTTTATTATGTCGTTTAGATTTTGTTTCACAATCGATTAAAAAGGACTATGGATTAATGCCTTTAATGTCAATGGCCATTCTAAGCTGAATGTCCCTGCTCTCGTCAGATCGCAGAAGTTACACAGCTTAAGGCCTCGCTGGTACCAGTGTGGGAGACTGTCTGGGAATGCGTGGTGCGGTTGACTTTTTATTATGTTGTTTAGATTTTGTTTCACAATAGATTAAATAGGACTATGGATTAAGGCTTTTAATGTCAATGGCCATTCTAAGCTGAATGTGCCTGCTCTCGTCAGATCGCAGAAGTTACACAGCTTAAGGCCTCACTAGTACCTGTGTGGGAGACTGTCTGGGAATCCGTGGTGCGGTTGACTATTTATTATGTTGTTTAGATTTTGTTTCACAATAGATTAAATAGGACTATGGATTAAAGCATTTAATGTCAATGGCCATTCTAAGCTGAATGTGCCTGCTCTCGTTAGATCGCAGAAGTTACACAGCTTAACGCCTCGCTAGTACCAGTGTGGGTGACTGTCTGGGAATCCGTGGTGCGGTTGACTTATTATTATGTCGTTTAGATTTTGTTTCACAATAGATTAAATAGGACTATGGATTAAAGCATTTAACGTCAATGGCAATTCTAAGCTGAATGTGCCTGCTCTCGTCAGATCGCAGAAGTTACACAGCTTAAGGCCTCGCTAGTACCAGTGTGGGAGACTGTCTGGGAATCCGTGGAGCGGTTGAATTTTTATTATGTCGTTTAGATTTTGTTTCACAATCGATTAAAAAGGACTATGGATTAAAGCATTTAATGTCAATGGCCATTCTAAGCTGAATGTGCCTGCTCTCGTCAGAACGCAGAAGTTACATAGCTTAAGGCCTCGCTAGTACCAGTGTGGGAGACTGTCTGGGAATCCGTGGTGCGGTTGACTTTTTATAATGTTGTTTAGATTTTGTTTCACAATAGATTAAATAGGACTATGGATTAAAGCTTTTAATGTCAATGGCCATTCTAAGCTGAATGTGCCTGCTCTTGTCAGATCGCAGAAGTTACACGGCTTAAGTCCTCGCTAGTACCAGTGTGGGAGACTGTCTGGGAATCCGTGGTGCGGTTGACTTTTTATTATGTCATTTAGATTTTGTTTCACAATCGATTAAAAAGGACTATGGATTAAAGCATTTAATGTCAATGGCCATTCTAAGCTGAATGTGCATGTTCTCGTTAGATCGCAGAAGTTAAACAGCTTAACGCCTCGCTAGTACCAGTGTGGGAGACTGTCTGGGAATCCGTGGTGCGGTTGAATTTTTATTATGTCGTTTAGATTTTGTTTCACAATCGATTAAAAAGGACTATGGATTAAAGAATTTAATGTCAAGGGCCATTCTAAGCTGAATGTCCCTGCTCTCGTCAGATCGCAGAAGTTACACAGCTTAAGGCCTCGCTAGTACCAGTATGGGTGACTGTCTGGGAATCCGTGGTGCGGTTGTCTTTTTATTATGTCGTTTAGATTTTGTTTCACAATCGATTAAAAAGGACTATGGATTAAAGCATTTAATGTCAATGGCCATTCTAAGCTGAATGTCCCTGCTCTCGTCAGATCGCAGAAGTTACACAGCTTAAGGCCTCGCTAGTACCAGTGTGGGAGACTGTCTGGGAATCCGTGGTGCGGTTGACTTTTTATTATGTCGTTTAGATTTTGTTTCACAATAGATTAAATAGGACTATGGATTAAAACATTTAACGTCAATGGCCATTCTAAGCTGAATGTGCCTGCTCTCGTCCGAACGCAGAAGTTACACAGCTTAAGGCCTCGCTAGTACCAGTGTGGGAGACTGTCTGGGAATCCGTGGTGCGGTTGAGTTTTTATTATGTCGTTTAGATTTTGTTTCACAATCGATTAAAAAGGACTATGGATTAATGCCTTTAATGTCAATGGCCATTCTAAGCTGAATGTGCCTGCTCTCGTCAGATCGCAGAAGTTACACAGCTTAAGGCCTCACTAGTACCTGTGTGGGAGACTGTCTGGGAATCCGTGGTGCGGTTGACTTATTATTATGTCGTTTAGATTTTGTTTCACAATAGATTAAATAGGACTATGGATTAAAGCATTTAACGTCAATGGCCATTCTAAGCTGAATGTGCCTGCTCTCGTCAGATCGCAGAAGTTACACAGCTTAAGGCCTCGCTAGTACCAGTGTGGGAGACTGTCTGGGAATCCGTGGAGCGGTTGAATATTTATTATGTCGTTTAGATTTTGTTTCACAATCGATTAAAAAGGACTATGGATTAAAGCATTTAATGTCAATGGCCATTCTAAGCTGAATGTGCCTGCTCTCGTCAGAACGCAGAAGTTACGTAGCTTAAGGCCTCGCTAGTACCAGTGTGGGAGACTGTCTGGGAATCCGTGGTGCGGTTGACTTTTTATAATGTTGTTTAGATTTTGTTTCACAATAGATTAAATAGGACTATGGATTAAAGCTTTTAATGTCAATGGCCATTCTAAGCTGAATGTGCCTGCTCTCGTCAGATCGCAGAAGTTACACAGCTTAAGTCCTCGCTAGTACCAGTGTGGGAGACTGTCTGGGAATCCGTGGTGCGGTTGACTTTTTATTATGTCATTTAGATTTTGTTTCACAATCGATTAAAAAGGACTATGGATTAAAGCATTTAATGTCAATGGCCATTCTAAGCTGAATGTGCATGCTCTCGTCAAATCGCAGAAGTTACACAGCTTAAGGCCTCGCTAGTACCAGTGTGGGAGACTGTCTGGGAATCCGTGGTGCAGTTGACTTTTTATTATGTTGTTTAGATTTTGTTTCACAATAGATTAAATAGGACTGTGGATTAAGGCTTTTAATGTCAATGGCCATTCTAAGCTGAATGTGCCTGCTCTCGTCAGATCGCAGAAGTTACACAGCTTAACGCCTCGCTAGTACCAGTGTGGGAGACTGTCTGGGAATCCGTGGTGCGGTTGAAGTCTTATTATGTCGTTTAGATTTTGTTTCACAATCGATTAAAAAGGACTATGGATTAAAGCATTTAATGTCAATAGCCATTCTAAGCTGAATGTCCCTGCTCTCGTCAGATCGCAGAAGTTACACAGCTTAAGGCCTCGCTAGTACCAGTGTGGGAGACTGTCTGGGAATCCGTGGTGCGGTTGACTTTTTATTATGTCGTTTAGATTTTGTTTCACAATCGATTAAAAAGGACTATGGATTAAAGCATTTAATGTCAATGGCCATTCTAAGCTGAATGTCCCTGCTCTCGTCAGATCGCAGAAGTTACACAGCTTAAGGCCTCGCTAGTACCAGTGTGGGAGACTGTCTGGGAATCAGTGGTGCGGTTGACTTTTTATTATGTCGTTTAGATTTTGTTTCACAATCGATTAAAAAGGACTATGGATTAAAGCATTTAATGTCAATGGCCATTCTAAGCTGAATGTGCCTGCTCTCGTCAGATCGCAGAAATTACACAGCTTAAGGCTTCGCCAGTACCAGTGTGGGAGACTGTCTGGGAATCCGTGGTGCGGTTGACTTTTTATTATGTCGTTTAGATTTTGTTTTACAATCGATTAAAAAGGACTATGGATTAAAGCATTTAATGTCAATGGCCATTCTAAGCTGAATGTCCCTGCTCTCGTCAGATCGCAGAAGTTACACAGCTTAAGGCCTCGCTAGTACCAGTGTGGGAGACTGTCTGGGAATCAGTGGTGCGGTTGACTTTTTATTATGTCGTTTAGATTTTGTTTCACAATCGATTAAAAAGGACTATGGATTAAAGCATTTAATGTCAATGGCCATTCTAAGCTGAATGTGCCTGCTCTCGTCAGATCGCAGAAATTACACAGCTTAAGGCTTCGCCAGTACCAGTGTGGGAGACTGTCTGGGAATCCGTGGTGCGGTTGACTTTTTATTATGTCGTTTAGATTTTGTTTTACAATCGATTAAAAAGGACTATGGATTAAAGCATTTAATGTCAATGGCCATTCTAAGCTGAATGTGCCTGCTCTCGTCAGATCGCAGAAGTTACACAGCTTAAGGCCTCGCTAGTACCAGTGTGGGAGACTGTCTGGGAATCCGTGGAGCGGTTGAATTTTTATTATGTCGTTTAGATTTTGTTTCACAATCGATTAAAAAGGACTATGGATTAAAGCATTTAATGTCAATGGCCATTCTAAGCTGAATGTGCCTGCTCTCGTCAGATCGCAGAAGTTACACAGCTTAAGGCCTCGCTAGTACCAGTGTGGGAGACTGTCTGGGAATCCGTGGTGCGGTTAACTTTTTATTATGTCGTTTAGATTTTGTTTCACAATCGATTAAAAAGGACTATGGATTAAAGCATTTAATGTCAATGGCCATTCTAAGCTGAATGTGCCTGCTCTCGTCAGAACGCAGAAGTTACATAACTTAAGGCCTCGCTAGTACCAGTGTGGGAGACTGTCTGGGAATCCGTGGTGCGGTTGACTTTTTATAATGTTGTTTAGATTTTGTTTCACAATAGATTAAATAGGACTATGGATTAAAGCATTTAATGTCAATGGCCATTCTAAGCTGAATGTGCCTGCTCTCGTTAGATCGCAGAAGTTACACAGTTTAACGCCTCGCTAGTACCAGTATGGGTGACTGTCTGGGAATCCGTGGTGCGGTTGTCTTTTTATTATGTTGTTTAGATTTTGTTTCACAATAGATTAAATAGGACTATGGATTAAGGCTTTTAATGTCAATGGCCATTCTAAGCTGAATGTGCCTGCTCTCGTCAGATCGCAGAAGTTACACAGCTTAAGGCCTCGCTAGTACCGGTGTGGGAGACTGTCTGGGAATCCGTGGTGCGGTTGACTTTTTATTATGTCGTTTAGATTTTGTTTCACAATCGATTAAAAAGGACTATGGATTAAAGCATTTAATGTCAATGGCCATTCTAAGCTGAAAGTGCATGCTCTTGTTAGATTGCAGAAGTTAAACAGCTTAAGGCCTCGCTAGTACCAGTGTGGGAGACTGTTTGGGAATCCGTGGTGCGGTTGAATTTTTATTATGTCGTTTAGATTTTGTTTCACAATCGATTAAAAAGGACTATGGATTAAAGCATTTAATGTCAATGGCCATTCTAAGCTGAATGTCCCTGCTCTCGTCAGATCGCAGAAGTTACACAGCTTAAGGCCTCGCTAGTACCAGTGTGGGAGACTGTCTGGGAATCCGTGGTGCGGTTGACTTTTTATTATGTCGTTTAGATTTTGTATCACAATCGATTAAAAAGGACTATGGATTAAAGCATTTAAAGTCAATGCTCATTCTAAGCTGAATGTGCCTGCTCTCGTTAGATCGCAGAAGTTACACAGCTTAACGCCTCGCTAGTACCAGTGTGGGAGACTGTCTGGGAATCCGTGGTGCGGTTGACTTTTTATTATGTCGTTTAGATTTTGTTTCACAATAGATTAAATAGGACTATGGATTAAAACATTTAATGTCAATGGCCATTCTAAGCTGAATGTTCCTGCTCTCGTCCGAACGCAGAAGTTACACAGCTTAAGGCCTCGCTAGTACCAGTGTGGGAGACTGTCTGGGAATCCGTGGTGCGGTTGAGTTTTTATTATGTCGTTTAGATTTTGTTTCACAATCGATTAAAAAGGACTATGGATTAATGCCTTTAATGTCAATGGCCATTCTAAGCTGAATGTCCCTGCTCTCATCAGATCGCAGAAGTTACACAGCTTAAGGCCTCGCTGGTACCAGTGTGGGAGACTGTCTGGGAATGCGTGGTGCGGTTGACTTTTTATTATGTTGTTTAGATTTTGTTTCACAATAGATTAAATAGGACTATGGATTAAGGCTTTTAATGTCAATGGCCATTCTAAGCTGAATGTGCCTGCTCTCGTCAGATCGCAGAAGTTACACAGCTTAAGGCCTCACTAGTACCTGTGTGGGAGACTGTCTGGGAATCCGTGGTGCGGTTGACTATTTATTATGTTGTTTAGATTTTGTTTCACAATAGATTAAATAGGACTATGGATTAAAGCATTTAATGTCAATGGCCATTCTAAGCTGAATGTGCCTGCTCTCGTTAGATCGCAGAAGTTATACAGCTTAACGCCTCGCTAGTACCAGTGTGGGTGACTGTCTGGGAATCCGTGGTGCGGTTGACTTATTATTATGTCGTTTAGATTTTGTTTCACAATAGATTAAATAGGACTATGGATTAAAGCATTTAACGTCAATGGCCATTCTAAGCTGAATGTGCCTGCTCTCGTCAGATCGCAGAAGTTACACAGCTTAAGGCCTCGCTAGTACCAGTGTGGGAGACTGTCTGGGAATCCGTGGAGCGGTTGAATTTTTATTATGTCGTTTAGATTTTGTTTCACAATCGATTAAAAAGGACTATGGATTAAAGCATTTAACAGGTTCCCGACCGCTGGCCGTAAATATACGGCCAGCGGTCAGGGTCTCTAAAGTCCGGCGTATAGTATATATACGGCCGCACTTCAGAGACTGTGCACGCGCGATCGCGTGCACACAGCTCTATGCCCTGGCTGTTGCTAACAGCCATGGGCACTGGGCAGAATGTCAGGGGTCAATCTTTTGGCCCCTGAACATGTGATCGCTGTGACAACCAATCACAGCGATCACATGCATTTCTGCTTAGAAAACAGTGTGCACGCGATCGCGTGCACACAGCCCTGTGCCCTCGCTGTTACCAACAGCTCTGGGCACTGGGCAGAGTATCAGGGACCAATCTGATGGTCCCTGAACATGTGGTCGCTGTGACAACCAATCACAGCGATCACATGCATTTCTGCTTATAAAACAGTGTGCACGCGATCGCGTGCACACAGCCCTGTGCCCGCGATCGCGTGCACACAGCCCTGTGCCCTCGCTGTTACCAACAGCTCTGGGCACTGGGCAGAGTATCAGGGACCAATCTGATGGTCCCTGAACATGTGGTCGCTGTGAAAATCACAGCGACCACATTTGTTTTATTTTGAGTTTTCTGGCAGTAAATCTCCTGCCTCTTTTCTTCTCCTCAAATATTGTTTCAGTTTGAGGAGAAAAAGAGACTCGGGAGAATTGCTGCCAGAAGATTACAGTGAAAAAAAAACAAACAGTTACACTATAAAACATTCTCTGTATAGATAGATTTCTATCTATCTATACAATCTATCTATCCATCTATCTTTTTTTCTATCTATCTACCTTTCTTTCTTTTATTCTATTAGAATAGGCAGGTAGGGAGTATATAATTATATATATATCCACATATATATAATATATATAGCAATAGCGGTTTATTTTTTTGTTAGCGGTAGTGTAGATATATATAGCAGTTAGGCCCCATGCACACGACAGCAAAAAACCTCCGTTTTTGCGGACCGCAACTGCGGTCCGCAAAAACTGAGCCATTCACTTTCATTGAACGCTGACACCTTTCAGTAGCACTACGGAAGGGTGTCAGTGCCGTGGAAATGTTCCGGGAATTATGGAACATGTCCGTTCTTTCGCATTTTGCGGGCCGTGCTCCCATACTTTGTATGGGAGCACGGCCCGAAAATGCGGCTGTCAGTCAGCGGCCGGCCGTGCCCGCGATCGCGGACAGCAATTGCGGGCACGGTCGTGTGCATGGGGCCTTAGTTTGTGTGTTTTATAAAAAAAATAAAAAAATAAAATTTGTTTAGTTAGTGTTAGTGTTAGTTACGTTATGGCGAGGAAGTTGTTTAGCGCCGAGGAGGCATACGCCATGCTGTGGTCTGAGTCGGAGACCGCATCAGAGATGGCGTTCGAGATGGAACCTGTTTTAGGTAGTGACGATGACAGCGTCACTTCAGGTTCATCTTCAGGGGACGTTGTCCCTGATGCAGTCGAAACTGCAGAACATGAAAGCGCAGGGCCAAGTAGCGCTGTAGCACGGGACAGCCTGGTCCCTCCAGTCCAGGCTCTTGTATGGGCACCTGCCCCATCTTTTGGGCCTAGAATCCACGGATTTACTGCCACTCCTGGCATAACCGTGGACAATACAAATTTTGTCCAAATGGATTACTTCCATTTATTTATAACGGACGACATCCTAAATCAGATTGTCCACGAAACAAATTTATATGCCACGCAATATATAAGGCAGAAACCTTCATCCACCCATGCCAGAGATTGGACGCCCACCAATTTGCAGGAATTAAAAAAAAATTTGGGGCTCACCCTAAATATGGGTATTGTCAAAAAGCCCTCCATTAGGTCTTACTGGTCAACAAGACCCGCCCAAGCCACCCCAGTATATTCTGCAGTAATGCCCAGGTCTCGTTATGAGACAATAATGAGGTTCCTCCACTTCAATGACAACGCACAGGCCCCCCCAAGTACCGATGCAAACCGGGATCGGTTGTTCAAAATAAGACCGCTAATAAATTCCCTGAATAATTTATTTCTGCAACTCTACACCCCTGAGCAGAATGTAAGTGTGGACGAGCAGATATTTTGGAAGTGTTATAGAAACTCTGTTGAGTTTTGTAAAACCAGCTTTGAAAAAAAGCGATATGTGAAATAATCTTCTTCTATCGTCCGCCCTCCTACATCTCTATGTGATAAATAAGGCCACATATTTGGTATCCCCGTGCACGGGAGAAGTGGCAGAATGTGAACGGAGATTAATTTTGACCGTGGTCTATGCCGTGTGTGAAAAATGCTGGTATAAACTGACGCATTTGCTAAAAAATTGCTAATTTTATTTTGTTCCATCTTATTCAAGAAACTTTCAGAAGAAAACTGGACTGTCTAAAAATATGATAAACCCCTTGAAGAAAACCTTGTGGGGTCTGCTTGCGTGAATGAAGTCATTTATGGGGTGATTCTAATCTTTCAGCAGCATTACACCCCCCAGAAAACAGTATGCGGCTATAAAGTCAAGTGCAGAATTCCTGGACCGAAAAGGCCAAAAAGCCTCCTTTTATGCCAAGCCCTGGCACATGCCCGCACAGTGAATAAGGCACACATATTTGGTATCCCATGCACGGGAGAAGTGGAAGAACGTGAAAGGAGATGAATTTTGGCCGTGGTCTATACCGTGTGTGAAAAATACTAGCCTAAACTGACGCATTTGCTAAAAAAGTGCTGATTTTATTTTGTTCCATCTTATTCAAGAAACTTTCAGAAGAAAACTGGACTTGCTAAAAATATGATAAACCCCTTGAAGGAAACCTTGTGGGGTCTACTTGTGTGAACGAAGTCATTTATGGGGTGTTTCCAATGTTTCAGCAGCATTACACCCCCCAGAAAACAGTATGCGGCTATAAAATCAAGTGCAGAATTCCTGGACCGAAAAGGCCAAAAAGCCTCTTTTTATGCCAAGCCCTGGCACATGCCCATGAATAAAGCACACATATTTGGTATCCCCATGCACGGGAGAAGAGGAAGAATGTGAAATGCGATGAATTTTGTCCGTGGTCCATTTTGTGTGTGAAAAAGCTAGCATAAACTGACGCATTTGTTAAAAAAAAAAGCTAATTTTATTTTGTTCCATCTTATTCAAGAAACTTTCAGAAGAAAACTGGACTGTCTAAAAATATGATAAACCCCTTGAAGGAAACCTTGTGGGGTCTACTTGTGCGAATGAAGTCATTTATGGGGTGATTCTAATGTTTCAGCAGCATTACACCCCCCAGAAAACAGTATGCGGCTCTAAAATCAAATGCAAAATTCCTGGACCAAAAAGCCTCCTTTTATGCCAAGCCCTGGCACATGCCCGCACAGTAAATAAGGCACACATATTTGGTATCCCCATGCACGGGAGAAGTGGAAGAATGTGAAAGGAGATGAATTTTGACCGTGGTCTATACCGTGTGTGAAAAATGCTAGCCTAAACTGACGCATTTGCTAAAAAAGTGCTGATTTTATTTTGTTCCATCTTATTCAAGAAACTTTCAGAAGAAAACTGGACTGTCTAAAAATATGATAAACCCCTTGAAGGAAACCTTGTGGGGTCTACTTGTGCGAATGAAGTCATTTATGGGGTGATTCTAATGTTTCAGCAGCATTACACCCCCCAGAAAACAGTATGCGGCTCTAAAATCAAATGCAAAATTCCTGGACCAAAAAGCCTCCTTTTATGCCAAGCCCTGGCACATGCCCGCACAGTAAATAAGGCACGCATATTTGGTATCCCCATGCACGGGAGAAGTGGAAGAATGTGAAAGGAGATGAATTTTGACCGTGGTCTATACCGTGTGTGAAAAATGCTAGCCTAAACTGACGCATTTGCTAAAAAAGTGCTGATTTTATTTTGTTCCATCTTATTCAAGAAACTTTCAGAAGAAAACTGGACTGTCTAAAAATATGATAAACCCCTTGAAGGAAACCTTGTGGGGTCTACTTGTGTGAATGAAGTCATTTATGGGGTGTTTCTAATGTTTCAGCAGCATTAGGCCCCCCAGAAAACAGTATGCGGCTCTAAAATCAAATGCAAAATTCCTGGACCGAAAAGGCCAAAAAGCCTCCTTTTATGCCAAGCCCTGGCACATGCCCGCACAGCGAATAAGGCACACATATTTGGTATCCCCATGCACGGGAGAAGTGGAAGAATGTGAAAGGAGATTCATTTTGTCCGTGGACTATACCGTGTGTGAAAAATACTAGCCTAAACTGACGCATTTGCTAAAAAAGTGCTGATTTTATTTTGTTCCATCTTATTCAAGAAACTTTCAGAAGAAAACTGGACTTGCTAAAAATATGATAAACCCCTTGAAGGAAACCTTGTGGGGTCTACTTGTGTAAATGAAGTCATTTATGGGGTGATTCTAATGTTTCAGCAGCATTAGGCCCCCCAGAAAACAGTATACGGCTCTAAAATCAAATGCAAAATTCCTGGACCGAAAAGGCCAAAAAGCCTCCTTTTATGCCAAGCCCTGGCACATGCCCGCACAGTGAATAAGGCTCACATATTTGGTATCCCCATGCACGGGAGAAGTGGAAGAATGTGAAAGGAGATGAATTTTGACCGTGGTCTATACCGTGTGTGAAAAATGCTAGCCTAAACTGACGCATTTGCTAAAAAAGTGCTGATTTTATTTTGTTCCATCTTATTCAAGAAACTTTCAGAAGAAAACTGGACTTGCTAAAAATATGATAAACCCCTTGAAGGAAACCTTGTGGGGTCTACTTGTGTGAATGAAGTCATTTATGGGGTGTTTCTAATGTTTCAGCAGCATTAGGCCCCCCAGAAAACAGTATACGGCTATAAAATCAAATGCAAAATTCCTGGACCGAAAAGGCCAAAAAGCCTCCTTTTATGCCAAGCCCTGGCACATGCCCGCACAGTGAATAAGGCTCACATATTTGGTATCCCCATGCACGGGAGAAGTGGAAGAATGTGAAAGGAGATGAATTTTGACCGTGGTCTATACCGTGTGTGAAAAATGCTAGCATAAACCGACGCAATTGTTAAATTCTTGCATTTTTTTCCAATTTTGCCCACTTTAGAGAAAAAAAAAATAATTATATATACTGACAAATGCCACTAAAACAAAGCCCTATCTGTCCTTTAAAAAGAGTGTAAAATTCAAAGATGAACTTTATTCACCTGCTGAGTTATAGTCATCTAAAGAAGCGCATAGCAAAATTGTGAAATTTGCTCTGGTCATTTAGCTGTAAAACAGCCTAGTCCTTAACCGGTTAATGTCAATGGCCATTCTAAGCTGAATGTGCCTGCTCTCGTCAGAACGCAGAAGTTACATAGCTTAAGGCCTCGCTAGTACCAGTGTGGGAGACTGTCTGGGAATCCGTGGTGCGGTTGACTTTTTATAATGTTGTTTAGATTTTGTTTCACAATAGATTAAATAGGACTATGGATTAAAGCTTTTAATGTCAATGGCCATTCTAAGCTGAATGTGCCTGCTCTCGTCAGATCGCAGAAGTTACACAGCTTAAGTCCTCGCTAGTACCAGTGTGGGAGGCTGTCTGGGAATCCGTGGTGCGGTTGACTTTTTATTATGTCATTTAGATTTTGTTTCACAATCGATTAAAAAGGACTATGGATTAAAGCATTTAATGTCAATGGCCATTTTAAGCTGAATGTGCATGCTCTCGTTAGATCGCAGAAGTTAAACAGCTTAACGCCTCGCTAGTACCAGTGTGGGAGACTGTCTGGGAATCCGTGGTGCGGTTGAATTTTTATTATGTCGTTTAGATTTTGTTTCACAATCGATTAAAAAGGACTATGGATTAAAGAATTTAATGTCAATGGCCATTCTAAGCTGAATGTCCCTGCTCTCGTCAGATCGCAGAAGTTACGCAGCTTAAGGCCTCGCTAGTACCAGTGTGGGAGACTGTCTGGGAATCCGTGGTGCAGTTGACTTTTTATTATGTTGTTTAGATTTTGTTTCACAATAGATTAAATAGGACTGTGGATTAAGGGTTTTAATGTCAATGGCCATTCTAAGCTGAATGTGCTTGCTCTCGTCAGATCGCAGAAGTTACACAGCTTAACGCCTCGCTAGTACCAGTGTGGGAGACTGTCTGGGAATCCGTGGTGCGGTTGAAGTCTTATTATGTCGTTTAGATTTTGTTTCACAATCGATTAAAAAGGACTATGGATTAAAGCATTTAATGTCAATAGCCATTCTAAGCTGAATGTCCCTGCTCTCGTCAGATCGCAGAAGTTACACAGCTTAAGGCCTCGCTAGTACCAGTGTGGGAGACTGTCTGGGAATCCGTGGTGCGGTTGACTTTTTATTATGTCGTTTAGATTTTGTTTCACAATCGATTAAAAAGGACTATGGATTAAAGCATTTAATGTCAATGGCCATTCTAAGCTGAATGTCCCTGCTCTCGTCAGATCGCAGAAGTTACACAGCTTAAGGCCTCGCTAGTACCAGTGTGGGAGACTGTCTGGGAATCAGTGGTGCGGTTGACTTTTTATTATGTCGTTTAGATTTTGTTTTACAATCGATTAAAAAGGACTATGGATTAAAGCATTTAATGTCAATGGCCATTCTAAGCTGAATGTGCCTGCTCTCGTCAGATCGCAGAAGTTACACAGCTTAAGGCCTCGCTAGTACCAGTGTGGGAGACTGTCTGGGAATCCGTGGAGCGGTTGAATTTTTATTATGTCGTTTAGATTTTGTTTCACAATCGATTAAAAAGGACTATGGATTAAAGCATTTAATGTCAATGGCCATTCTAAGCTGAATGTGCCTGCTCTCGTCAGATCGCAGAAGTTACACAGCTTAAGGCCTCGCTAGTACCAGTGTGGGAGACTGTCTGGGAATCCGTGGTGCGGTTAAATTTTTATTATGTCGTTTAGATTTTGTTTCACAATAGATTAAATAGGACTATGGATTAAAGCTTTTAATGTCAATGGCCATTCTAAGCTGAATGTGCCTGCTCTCGTCAGATCGCAGAAGTTACACAGCTTAAGGCCTCGCTAGTACCAGTGTGGGAGACTGTCTGGGAATCCGTGGTACGGTTGACTTTTTATTATGTCGTTTAGATTTTGTTTCACAATAGATTAAATAGTACTATGGATTAAAACATTTAACGTCAATGGCCATTCTAAGCTGAATGTGCCTGATCTAGTCAGAACGCAGAAGTTACACAGCTTAAGGCCTCGCTAGTACCAGTGTGGGAGACTGTCTGGGAATCCGTGGTGCGGTTGAATTTTTATTATGTCGTTTAGATTTTGTTTCACAATCGATTAAAAAGGACTATGGATTAAAGAATTTAATGTCAATGGCCATTCTAAGCTGAATGTCCCTGCTCTCGACAGATCGCAGAAGTTACACAGCTTAAGGCCTCGCTAGTACCAGTGTGGGAGACTGTCTGGGAATCCGTGGTGCAGTTGACTTTTTATTATGTTGTTTAGATTTTGTTTCACAATAGATTAAATAGGACTGTGGATTAAGGCTTTTAATGTCAATGGCCATTCTAAGCTGAATGTGCCTGCTCTCGTCAGATCGCAGAAGTTACACAGCTTAACGCCTCGCTAGTACCAGTGTGGGAGACTGTCTGGGAATCCGTGGTGCGGTTGAATTCTTATTATGTCGTTTAGATTTTGTTTCACAATCGATTAAAAAGGACTATGGATTAAAGCATTTAATGTCAATAGCCATTCTAAGCTGAATGTCCCTGCTCTCGTCAGATCGCAGAAGTTACACAGCTTAAGGCCTCGCTAGTACCAGTGTGGGAGACTGTCTGGGAATCCGTGGTGCGGTTGACTTTTTATTATGTCGTTTAGATTTTGTTTCACAATCGATTAAAAAGGACTATGGATTTAAGCATTTAATGTCAATGGCCATTCTAAGCTGAATGTGCCTACTCTCGTCAGATCGCAGAAGTTACACAGCTTAAGGCCTCGCTAGTACCAGTGTGGGAGACTGTCTGGGAATCCGTGGTGCGGTTGACTTTTTATTATGTCGTTTAGATTTTGTTTCACAATCGATTAAAAAGGACTATGGATTAAAGCATTTAATGTCAATGGCCATTCTAAGCTGAATGTGCCTGCTCTCGTCAGATCGCAGAAATTACACAGCTTAAGGCCTCGCTAGTACCAGTGTGGGAGACTGTGCGGTTGACTTTTTATTATGTCGTTTAGATTTTGTTTCACAATAGATTAAATAGGACTATGGATTAAAGCATTTAACGTCAATGGCCATTCTAAGCTGAATGTGCCTGCTCTCGTCAGAACGCAGAAGTTACACAGCTTAAGGCCTCGCTAGTACCAGTGTGGGAGACTGTCTGGGAAACCGTGGTGCGGTTGACTTTTTATTTTGTCGTTTAGATTTTGTTTCACAATCGATTAAAAAGGACTATGGATTAAAGCATTTAATGTCAATGGCCATTCTAAGCTGAATGTGCCTGCTCTCGTCAGATCGCAGAAGTTACACAGCTTAAGGCCTCGCTAGTATTAGTGTGGGAGACTGTCTGGGAATCCGTGGTGCGGTTGACCTTTTATTATGTCGTTTAGATTTTGTTTCACAATCGATTAAAAAGGACTATGGATTAAAGCATTTAATGTCAATGGCCATTCTAAGCTGAATGCACCTGCTCTCGTCAGATCGCAGAAGTTACCCAGCTTAAGGCCTCGCTAGTACCAGTGTGGGAGACTGTCTCGGAATCCGTTGTGCGGTTGAATTTTTATTATGTCGTTTAGATTTTGTTTCACAATCGATTAAAAAGGACTATAGATTAAAGCATTTAATGTCAATGGCCATTCTAAGCTGAATGTCCCTGCTCTCGTCAGATCGCAGAAGTTACACAGCTTAAGGCCTCGCTAGTACCAGTGTGGGAGACTGTCTGGGAATCCGTGGTGCTGTTGACTTTTTATTATGTCGTTTAGATTTTGTTTCACAATCGATTAAAAAGGACTATGGATTAAAGCATTTGATGTCAATGGCCATTCTAAGCTGAATGTGCCTGCTCTCGTCAGATCGCAGAAGTTACTCAGCTTAAGGCCTCGCTAGTACCAGTGTGGGAGACTGTCTGGGAATCCGTGGTGCGGTTGACT
The DNA here is from genome assembly GCF_050947455.1 of Rhinoderma darwinii. Classification (NCBI taxonomy): domain Eukaryota; kingdom Metazoa; phylum Chordata; class Amphibia; order Anura; family Rhinodermatidae; genus Rhinoderma; species Rhinoderma darwinii. Next base: position 327,836,262 of record NC_134688.1, on the reverse strand, counting down.
TTTTATTATGTCGTTTAGATTTTGTTTCACAATCGATTAAAAAGGACTATGGATTAAAGCATTTAACGTCAATGGCCATTCTAAGCTGAATGTGCCTGCTCTCGTCAGAACGCAGAAGTTACATAGCTTAAGTCCTCGCTAGTACCAGTGTGGGAGACTGTCTGGGAATCCGTGGTGCGGTTGACTTTTTATTATGTTGTTTAGATTTTGTTTCACAATAGATTAAATAGGACTATGGATTAAGGCTTTTAATGTCAATGTCCATTCTAAGCTGAATGTGCCTGCTCTCGTCAGATCGCAGAAGTTACACAGCTTAAGGCCTCGCTAGTACCAGTGTGGGAGACTGTCTGGGAATCCGTGGTGCGGTTGAGTTTTTATTATGTCGTTTAGATTTTGTTTCACAATCGATTAAAAAGGACTATGGATTAAAGCCTTTAATGTCAATGGCCATTCTAAGCTGAATGTCCCTGCTCTCGTCAGATCGCAGAAGTTACACAGCTTAAGGCCTCGCTGGTACCAGTGTGGGAGACTGTCAGGGAATGCGTGGTGCGGTTGACTTTTTATTATGTTGTTTAGATTTTGTTTCACAATAGATTAAATAGGACTATGGATTAAGGCTTTTAATGTCAATGGCCATTCTAAGCTGAATGTGCCTGCTCTCATCAGATCGCAGAAGTTACACAGCTTAAGGCCTCGCTAGTACCAGTGTGGGAGACTGTCTGGGAATCTGTGGTGCGGTTGACTTTTTATTATGTTGTTTAGATTTTGTTTCACAATAGATTAAATAGGACTATGGATTAAGGCTTTTAATGTCAATGGCCATTCTAAGCTGAATGTGCCTGCTCTCGTCAGATCGCAGAAGTTACACAGCTTAAGGCCTCGCTAGTACCAGTGTGGGAGACTGTCTGGGAATCCGTGGTGCGGTTGACTTTTTATTATGTTGTTTAGATTTTGTTTCACAATCGATTAAAAAGGACTATGGATTAAAGCATTTAATGTCAATGGCCATTCTAAGCTGAATGTGCCTGCTCTCGTTAGATCGCAGAAGTTACACAGCTGAAGGCCTCGCTAGTACCAGTGTGGGAGACTGTCTGGGAATCCGTGGTGCAGTTGACTTTTTATTATGTTGTTTAGATTTTGTTTCACAATAGATTAAATAGGACTGTGGATTAAGGCTTTTAATGTCAATGGCCATTCTAAGCTGAATGTGCCTGCTCTCGTCAGATCGCAGAAGTTACACAGCTTAACGCCTCGCTAGTACCAGTGTGGGAGACTGTCTGGGAATCCGTGGTGCGGTTGAATTCTTATTATGTCGTTTAGATTTTGTTTCACAATCGATTAAAAAGGACTATGGATTAAAGCATTTAATGTCAATAGCCATTCTAAGCTGAATGTCCCTGCTCTCGTCAGATCGCAGAAGTTACACAGCTTAAGGCCTCGCTAGTACCAGTGTGGGAGACTGTCTGGGAATCCGTGGTGCGGTTGACTTTTTATTATGTCGTTTAGATTTTGTTTCACAATCGATTAAAAAGGACTATGGATTTAAGCATTTAATGTCAATGGCCATTCTAAGCTGAATGTGCCTACTCTCGTCAGATCGCAGAAGTTACACAGCTTAAGGCCTCGCTAGTACCAGTGTGGGAGACTGTCTGGGAATCCGTGGTGCGGTTGACTTTTTATTATGTCGTTTAGATTTTGTTTCACAATCGATTAAAAAGGACTATGGATTAAAGCATTTAATGTCAATGGCCATTCTAAGCTGAATGTGCCTGCTCTCGTCAGATCGCAGAAATTACACAGCTTAAGGCCTCGCTAGTACCAGTGTGGGAGACTGTGCGGTTGACTTTTTATTATGTCGTTTAGATTTTGTTTCACAATAGATTAAATAGGACTATGGATTAAAGCATTTAACGTCAATGGCCATTCTAAGCTGAATGTGCCTGCTCTCGTCAGAACGCAGAAGTTACACAGCTTAAGGCCTCGCTAGTACCAGTGTGGGAGACTGTCTGGGAATCCGTGGTGCGGTTGACTTTTTATTTTGTCGTTTAGATTTTGTTTCACAATCGATTAAAAAGGACTATGGATTAAAGCATTTAATGTCAATGGCCATTCTAAGCTGAATGTGCCTGCTCTCGTCAGATCGCAGAAGTTACACAGCTTAAGGCCTCGCTAGTATTAGTGTGGGAGACTGTCTGGGAATCCGTGGTGCGGTTGACTTTTTATTATGTCGTTTAGATTTTGTTTCACAATCGATTAAAAAGGACTATGGATTAAAGCATTTAATGTCAATGGCCATTCTAAGCTGAATGCACCTGCTCTCGTCAGATCGCAGAAGTTACCCAGCTTAAGGCCTCGCTAGTACCAGTGTGGGAGACTGTCTCGGAATCCGTTGTGCGGTTGAATTTTTATTATGTCGTTTAGATTTTGTTTCACAATCGATTAAAAAGGACTATAGATTAAAGCATTTAATGTCAATGGCCATTCTAAGCTGAATGTCCCTGCTCTCGTCAGATCGCAGAAGTTACACAGCTTAAGGCCTCGCTAGTACCAGTGTGGGAGACTGTCTGGGAATCCGTGGTGCTGTTGACTTTTTATTATGTCGTTTAGATTTTGTTTCACAATCGATTAAAAAGGACTATGGATGAAAGCATTTGATGTCAATGGCCATTCTAAGCTGAATGTGCCTGCTCTCGTCAGATCGCAGAAGTTACTCAGCTTAAGGCCTCGCTAGTACCAGTGTGGGAGACTGTCTGGGAATCCGTGGTGCGGTTGACTTTTTATTATGTCGTTTAGATTTTGTTTCACAATCGATTAAAAAGGACTATGGATTAAAGCATTTAACGTCAATGGCCATTCTAAGCTGAATGTGCCTGCTCTCGTCAGAACGCAGAAGTTACATAGCTTAAGTCCTCGCTAGTACCAGTGTGGGAGACTGTCTGGGAATCCGTGGTGCGGTTGACTTTTTATTATGTTGTTTAGATTTTGTTTCACAATAGATTAAATAGGACTATGGATTAAGGCTTTTAATGTCAATGTCCATTCTAAGCTGAATGTGCCTGCTCTCGTCAGATCGCAGAAGTTACACAGCTTAAGGCCTCGCTAGTACCAGTGTGGGAGACTGTCTGGGAATCCGTGGTGCGGTTGAGTTTTTATTATGTCGTTTAGATTTTGTTTCACAATCGATTAAAAAGGACTATGGATTAAAGCCTTTAATGTCAATGGCCATTCTAAGCTGAATGTCCCTGCTCTCGTCAGATCGCAGAAGTTACACAGCTTAAGGCCTCGCTGGTACCAGTGTGGGAGACTGTCAGGGAATGCGTGGTGCGGTTGACTTTTTATTATGTGGTTTAGATTTTGTTTCACAATAGATTAAATAGGACTATGGATTAAGGCTTTTAATGTCAATGGCCATTCTAAGCTGAATGTGCCTGCTCTCATCAGATCGCAGAAGTTACACAGCTTAAGGCCTCGCTAGTACCAGTGTGGGAGACTGTCTGGGAATCTGTGGTGCGGTTGACTTTTTATTATGTTGTTTAGATTTTGTTTCACAATAGATTAAATAGGACTATGGATTAAGGCTTTTAATGTCAATGGCCATTCTAAGCTGAATGTGCCTGCTCTCGTCAGATCGCAGAAGTTACACAGCTTAAGGCCTCGCTAGTACCAGTGTGGGAGACTGTCTGGGAATCCGTGGTGCGGTTGACTTTTTATTATGTTGTTTAGATTTTGTTTCACAATCGATTAAAAAGGACTATGGATTAAAGCATTTAATGTCAATGGCCATTCTAAGCTGAATGTGCCTGCTCTCGTTAGATCGCAGAAGTTACACAGCTTAACGCCTCGCTAGTACCAGTATGGGTGACTGTCTGGGAATCCGTGGTGCGGTTGACTTTTTATTATGTCGTTTAGATTTTGTATCACAATAGATTAAATAGGACTATGGATTAAAGCATTTAACGTCAATGGCCATTCTAAGCTGAATGTTCCTGCTCTCGTCAGATCGCAGAAGTTACACAGCTTAAGGCCTCGCTAGTACCAGTGTGGGAGACTGTCTGGGAATCCGTGGTGCGGTTGACTTTTTATTATGTTGTTTAGATTTTGTTTCACAATAGATTAAATAGGACTATGGATTAAGGCTTTTAATGTCAATGGCCATTCTAAGCTGAATGTGCCTGCTCTCGTCAGATCGCAGAAGTTACACAGCTTAAGGCCTCGCTAGTACCGGCGTGGGAGACTGTCTGGGAATCCGTGGTGCGGTTGACTTTTTATTATGTCGTTTAGATTTTGTTTCACAATCGATTAAAAAGGACTATGGATTAAAGCATTTAATGTCAATGGCCATTCTAAGCTGAAAGTGCATGCTCTTGTTAGATTGCAGAAGTTAAACAGCTTAACGCCTCGCTAGTACCAGTGTGGGAGACTGTTTGGGAATCCATGGTGCGGTTGACTTTTTATTATTTCGTTTAGATTTTGTTTCACAATAGATTAAATAGGACTATGGATTAAAACATTTAACGTCAATGGCCATTCTAAGCTGAATGTACCTGCTCTCGTCAGATCGCAGAAGTTACACAGCTTAAGGCCTCGCTAGTACCAGTGTGGGAGACTGTCTAGGAATCCGTGGTGCGGTTGAATTTTTATTATGTCGTTTAGATTTTGTTTCACAATCGATTAAAAAGGACTATGGATTAAAGCATTTAATGTCAATGGCCATTCTAAGCTGAATGTGCCTGCTCTCGTCAGAACGCAGAAGTTACATAGCTTAAGGCCTCGCTAGTACCAGTGTGGGAGACTGTCTGGGAATCCGTGGTGCGGTTGACTTTTTATAATGTTGTTTAGATTTTGTTTCACAATAGATTAAATAGGACTATGGATTAAAGCTTTTAATGTCAATGGCCATTCTAAGCTGAATGTGCCTGCTCTCGTCAGATCGCAGAAGTTACACAGCTTAAGGCCTCGCTAGTACCAGTGTGGGAGACTGTCTGGGAATCCGTGGTGCGGTTGACTTTTTATTATGTCGTTTAGATTTTGTTTCACAATCGATTAAAAAGGACTATGGATTAAAGCATTTAATGTCAATGGCCATTCTAAGCTGAATGTTCCTGCTCTCGTCAGAACGCAGAAGTTACATAGCTTAAGGCCTCGCTAGTACCAGTGTGGGAGACTGTCTGGGAATCCGTGGTGCGGTTGACTTTTTATTATGTCGTTTAGATTTTGTTTCACAATAGATTAAATAGGACTATGGATTAAAGCATTTAACGTCAATGGCCATTCTAAGCTGAATGTGCCTGCTCTCGTCAGAACGCAGAAGTTACACAGCTTAAGGCCTCGCTAGTACCAGTGTGGGAGACTGTCTGGGAATCCGTGGTGCGGTTGACTTTTTATTATGTCGTTTAGATTTTGTTTCACAATCGATTAAAAAGGACTATGGATTAAAGCATTTAATGTCAATGGCCATTCTAAGCTGAATGTGCCTGCTCTCGTCAGATCGCAGAAGTTACACAGCTTAAGGCCTCGCTAGTATTAGTGTGGGAGACTGTCTGGGAATCCGTGGTGCGGTTGACTTTTTATTATGTCGTTTAGATTTTGTTTCACAATCGATTAAAAAGGACTATGGATTAAAGCATTTAATGTCAATGGCCATTCTAAGCTGAATGCACCTGCTCTCGTCAGATCGCAGAAGTTACCCAGCTTAAGGCCTCGCTAGTACCAATGTGGGAGACTGTCTCGGAATCCGTTGTGCGGTTGAATTTTTATTATGTCGTTTAGATTTTGTTTCACAATCGATTAAAAAGGACTATAGATTAAAGCATTTAATGTCAATGGCCATTCTAAGCTGAATGTCCCTGCTCTCGTCAGATCGCAGAAATTACACAGCTTAAGGCCTCGCTAGTACCAGTGTGGGAGACTGTCTGGGAATCCGTGGTGCTGTTGACTTTTTATTATGTCGTTTAGATTTTGTTTCACAATCGATTAAAAAGGACTATGGATTAAAGCATTTGATGTCAATGGCCATTCTAAGCTGAATGTGCCTGCTCTCGTCAGATCGCAGAAGTTACTCAGCTTAAGGCCTCGCTAGTACCAGTGTGGGAGACTGTCTGGGAATCCGTGGTGCGGTTGACTTTTTATTATGTCGTTTAGATTTTGTTTCACAATCGATTAAAAAGGACTATGGATTAAAGCATTTAACGTCAATGGCCATTCTAAGCTGAATGTGCCTGCTCTCGTCAGAACGCAGAAGTTACATAGCTTAAGTCCTCGCTAGTACCAGTGTGGGAGACTGTCTGGGAATCCGTGGTGCGGTTGACTTTTTATTATGTTGTTTAGATTTTGTTTCACAATCGATTAAAAAGGACTATGGATTAAAGTATTTAATGTCAATGGCCATTCTAAGCTGAAAGTGCATGCTCTTGTTAGATTGCAGAAGTTAAACAGCTTAACGCCTCGCTAGTACCAGTGTGGGAGACTGTTTGGGAATCCATGGTGCGGTTGACTTTTTATTATTTCGTTTAGATTTTGTTTCACAATAGATTAAATAGGACTATGGATTAAAACATTTAACGTCAATGGCCATTCTAAGCTGAATGTGCCTGCTCTCGTCAGATCGCAGAAGTTACACAGCTTAAGGCCTCGCTAGTACCAGTGTGGGAGACTGTCTGGGAATCCGTGGTGCGGTTGAGTTTTTATTATGTCGTTTAGATTTTGTTTCACAATCGATTAAAAAGGACTATGGATTAAAGCATTTAATGTCAATGGCCATTCTAAGCTGAATGTGCATGCTCTCGTTAGATCGCAGAAGTTAAACAGCTTAATGCCTCGCTAGTACCAGTGTGGGAGACTGTCTGGGAATCCGTGGTGCGGTTGACTTTTTATTATTTCGTTTAGATTTTGTTTCACAATAGATTAAATAGGACTATGGATTAAAACATTTAACGTCAATGGCCATTCTAAGCTGAATGTGCCTGCTCTCGTCAGATCGCAGAAGTTACACAGCTTAAGGCCTCGCTAGTACCAGTGTGGGAGACTGTCTGGGAATCCGTGGTGCGGTTGTATTTTTATTATGTCGTTTAGATTTTGTTTCACAATAGATTAAAAAGGACTATGGATTAAAGCATTTGATGTCAATGGCCATTCTAAGCTGAATGTGCCTTCTCTCGTCAGATCGCAGAAGTTACACAGCTTAAGGCCTCGCTAGTACCAGTGTGGGAGACTGTCGGGGAATCCGTGGTGCGGTTGACTTTTTATTATGTCGTTTAGATTATGTTTCACAATAGATTAAATAGGACTATGGATTAAAACATTTAACGTCAATAGCCATTCTAAGCTGAATGTGCCTGCTCTCGTCAGAACGCAGAAGTTACACAGCTTAAGGCCTCGCTAGTACCGGTGTGGGAGACTGTCTGGGAATCCGTGGTGTGGTTGAATTTTTATTATGTCGTTTAGATTTTGTTTCACAATAGATTAAATAGGACTATGGATTAAAGCATTTAACGTCAATGGCCATTCTAAGCTGAATGTTCCTGCTCTCGTCAGAATGCAGAAGTTACACAGCTTAAGGCCTCGCTAGTACCAGTGTGGGAGACTGTTTGGGAATCCGTGGTGCGGTTGAATTTTTATTATGTCGTTTAGATTTTGTTTCACAATAGATTAAATAGGACTATTGATTAAGGCTTTTAATGTCAATGGCCATTCTAAGCTGAATGTGCCTGCTCTCGTCAGATCGCAGAAGTTACACAGCTTAAGGCCTCGCTAGTACCAGTGTGGGAGACTGTCTGGGAATCCGTGGTGCGGTTGACTTTTTATTATGTCGTTTAGATTTTGTTTCACAATCGATTAAAAAGGACTATGGATTAAAGCATTTAATGTCAATGGCCATTCTAAGCTGAATGTGCCTGCTCTTGTCAGATCGCAGAAGTTACACAGCTTAACGCCTCGCTAGTACCAGTGTGGGTGACTGTCTGGGAATCCGTGGTGCGGTTGACTTTTTATTATGTCGTTTAGATTTTGTTTCACAATAGATGAAATAGTACTATGGATTAAAGCATTTAACGTCAATGGCCATTCTAAGCTGAATGTGCCTGCTCTCGTCAGATCGCAGAAGTTACACAGCTTAAGGCCTCGCTAGTACGAGTGTGAGAGACTGTCTGGGAATCCGTGGTGTGGTTGACTTTTTATTATGTCGTTTAGATTTTGTTTCACAATCGATTAAAAAGGACTATGGATTAAAGCATTTAATGTCAATGGCCATTCTAAGCTGAATGTGCATGCTCTCGTTAGATCGCAGAAGTTAAACAGCTTAACGCCTCGCTAGTACCAGTGTGGGAGACTGTCTGGGAATCCGTGGTGAGGTTGAATTTTTATGATTTTGTTTCACAATAGATTAAATAGGACTATGGATTAAAACATTTAACGTCAATGGCCATTCTAAGCTGAATGTGCCTGCTCTCGTCAGATCGCAGAAGTTACACAGCTTAAGGCCTCGCTAGTACCAGTGTGGGAGACTGTCTGGGAATCCGTGGTGCGGTTGAGTTTTTATTATGTCGTTTAGATTTTGTTTCACAATCGATTAAAAAGGACTATGGATTAAAGCATTTAATGTCAATGGCCATTCTAAGCTGAATGTCCCTGCTCTCGTCAGATCGCAGAAGTTACACAGTTTAAGGCCTCGCTAGTACCAGTGTGGGAGACTGTCTGGGAATCCGTGGTGCGGTTGACTTTTTATTATGTCGTTTAGATTTTGTTTCACAATCGATTAAAAAGGACTATGGATTAAAGCATTTAATGTCAATGGCCATTCTAAGCTGAATGTGCCTGCTCTCGTCAGATCGCAGAAGTTACACAGCTTAAGGCCTCGCTAGTACCAGTGTGGGAGACTGTCTGGGAATCCGTGGTGCGGTTGACTTTTTATTATGTCGTTTAGATTTTGTTTCACAATAGATTAAAAAGGACTATGGATTAAAGCATTTAATGTCAATGGCCATTCTAAGCTGAATGTGCCTGCTCTCGTCAGATCGCAGAAGTTACACAGCTTAAGGCCTCGCTAGTACCAGTGTGGGAGACTGTCTGGGAATCCGTGGTGCGGTTGACTTTTTATTATGTCGTTTAGATTATGTTTCACAATAGATTAAATAGGACTATGGATTAAAGCATTTAACGTCAATAGCCATTCTAAGCTGAATGTGCCTGCTCTCGTCAGAACGCAGAAGTTACACAGCTTAAGGCCTCGCTAGTACCAGTGTGGGAGACTGTCTGTGAATCCGTGGTGTGGTTGAATTTTTATTATGTCGTTTAGATTTTGTTTCACAATCGATTAAAATGGACTATGGATTTAAGCATTTATTGTCAATGGCCATTCTAAGATGAATGTCCCTGCTCTCGTCAGATCGCAGAAGTTACACAGCTTAAGGCCTCGCTAGTACGAGTGTGAGAGACTGTCTGGGAATCCGTGGTGTGGTTGACTTTTTATTATGTCGTTTAGATTTTGTTTCACAATCGATTAAAAAGGACTATGGATTAAAGCATTTAATGTCAATTGCAATTCAAAGCTGCATGTGCCTTCTCTTGTCAGATCGCAGCAGTTACACAGCTTAAGGCCTCGCTAGTACCAGTGTGGGAGACTGTCAAGGAATCCGTGGTGCGGTTCGGCTTTTTATTATGTCGTTTAGATTTTGTTTCACAATAGATTAAATAGGACTATGGATTAAAGCATTTAACATCAATGGCCATTCTAAGCTGAATTTGCCTGCTCTCGTCAGATCGCAGAAGTTACTCAGCTTAAGGCCTCGCTAGTACCAGTGTGGGAGACTTTCTGGGAATCCGTGGTGCGGTTGACTTTTTATTATGTTGTTTAGATTTTGTTTCACAATCGATTAAAAAGGACTATGGATTAAAGCATTTAATGTCAATGGCCATTCTAAGCTGAATGTCCCTGCTCTCGTCAGATCGCAGAAGTTACACAGCTTAAGGCCTCGCTAGTATCAGTGTGGGAGACTGTCTGGGAATCCGTGGTGCGGTTGACTTTTTATTATGTCGTTTAGATTTTGTTTCACAGTAGATTAAATAGGACTATGGATTAAGGCTTTTAATGTCAATGGCCATTCTAAGATGTATGTCCCTGCTCTCGTCAGATCGCAGAAGTTACACAGCTTAAGGCCTCGCTAGTACGAGTGTGAGAGACTGTCTGGGAATCCGTGGTGCGGTTGACTTTTTATTATGTTGTTTAGATTTTGTTTCACAATCGATTAAAAAGGACTATGGATTAAAGCATTTAATGTCAATTGCAATTCAAAGCTGCATGTGCCTGCTCTTGTCTGATCGCAGTAGTTACACAGCTTAAGGCCTCGCTAGTACCAGTGTGGGAGACTGTCAGGGAATCCGTGGTGCGGTTCGGCTTTTTATTATGTCGTTTAGATTTTGTTTCACAATAGATTAAATAGGACTATGGATTAAAGAATTTAACATCAATGGCCATTCTAAGCTGAATTTGCCTGCACTCGTCAGATCGCAGAAGTTACACAGCTTAAGGCCTTGCTAGTACCAGTGTGGGAGACTTTCTGGGAATCCGTGGTGCGGTTGACTTTTTATTATGTCGTTTAGATTTTGTTTCACAGTAGATTAAATAGGACTATGGATTATGGCTTTTAATGTCAATGGCCATTCTAAGCTTAATGTGCCTGCTCTCGTCAGATCGCAGAAGTTACACAGCTTAAGGCCTCGCTAGTACCAGTGTGGGAGACTGTCTGGGAATCCGTGGTGCGGTTGACTTTTTATTATGTCGTTTAGATTTTGTTTCACAATCGATTAAAAAGGACTATGGATTAAAGCATTTAAAGAGGCTCTGTCACCAGATTTTGCAGCCCCTATCTGCTATTGCAGCAGATCGGCGCTGCAATGTAGATTACAGTAACGTTTTTATTTTTAAAAAACGAGCATTTTTGGCCAAGTTATGACCATTTTCGTATTTATGCAAATGAGGCTTGCAAAAGTACAACTGGGCGTGTTGAAAAGTAAAAGTACAACTGGGCGTGTATTATGTGCGTACATCGGGGCGTGTTTACTACTATTACTAGCTGGGCGTTGTGTATAGAAGTATCATCCACTTCTCTTCACAACGCCCAGCTTCTGGCAGTGCAGCACTGTGACGTCACTCACAGGGTCCTGCATCGTGTCGGCACCAGAGGCTACAGTTGATTCTGCAGCAGCATCAGCATTTGCAGGTAAGTAGCTACATTGACTTACCTGCAAACGCCGATGCTGCTGCAGAATCATCTGTAGCCTCTGGTGCCGACACGATGCAGGACCTGTGAGTGACGTCACAGTGCTGCACTGCCAGAAGCTGGGCGTTGTGAAGAGAAGTGGATGACACTTCTATACACAACGCCCAGCTAGTAAAAGAAGTAAACACGCCCCGATGTACGCACATAATACACGCCCAGTTGTACTTTTACTTTTCAACACGCCCAGTTGTACTTTTGCAAGCCTCATTTGCATAAATACGAAAATGGTCATAACTTGGCCAAAAATGCTCGTTTTTTAAAAATAAAAACGTTACTGTAATCTACATTGCAGCGCCTATCTGCTGCAATAGCAGATAGGGGCTGCAAAATCTGGTGACAGAGCCTCTTTAAAGCATTTAAAGCATTTAAAGCATTTAATGTCAATGGCCATTCTAAGCTGAATGTTCCTGCTCTCGTCAGATCGCAGAAGTTATACAGCTTAAGGCCTCGCTAGTACCAGTGTGGGAGAATGTCTGGGAATCCGTGGTGCGGTTGACTTTTTATTATGTCGTTTAGATTTGTTTCACAATCGATTAAAAAGGACTATGGATTAAAGCATTTAATGTCAATGGCCATTCTAAGCTGAATGTCCCTGCTTTCGTCAGATCGCAGAAGTTACACAGCTTAAGGCCTCGCTAGTACCAGTGTGGGAGACTGTCTGGGAATCCGTGGTGTGGTTGACTTTTTATTATGTTGTTTAGATTTTGTTTCACAATAGATTAAATAGGACTATGGATTAAGGCTTTTAATGTCAATGGCCATTCTAAGCTGAATGTGCCTGCTCTCGTCAGATCGCAGAAGTTACACAGCTTAACGCCTCGCTAGTACCAGTGTGGGTGACTGTCTGGGAATCCGTGGTGCGGTTGACTTTTTATTATGTCGTTTAGATTTTGTTTCACAATAGATGAAATAGTACTATGGATTAAAGCATTTAACGTCAATGGCCATTCTAAGCTGAATGTGCCTGCTCTCGTCAGATCGCAGAAGTTACACAGCTTAAGGCCTCGCTAGTACGAGTGTGAGAGACTGTCTGGGAATCCGTGGTGTGGTTGACTTTTTATTATGTCGTTTAGATTTTGTTTCACAATCGATTAAAAAGGACTATGGATTAAAGCACTTAATGTCAATGGCCATTCTAAGCTGAATGTGCATGCTCTCGTTAGATCGCAGAAGTTAAACAGCTTAACGCCTCGCTAGTACCAGTGTGGGAGACTGTCTGGGAATCCGTGGTGAGGTTGACTTTTTATGATTTTGTTTCACAATAGATTAAATAGGACTATGGGTTAAAACATTTAACGTCAATGGCCATTCTAAGCTGAATGTGCCTGCTCTCGTCAGATCGCAGAAGTTACACAGCTTAAGGCCTCGCTAGTACCAGTGTGGGAGACTGTCTGGGAATCCGTGGTGCGGTTGAGTTTTTATTATGTCGTTTAGATTTTGTTTCACAATCGATTAAAAAGGACTATGGATTAAAGCATTTAATGTCAATGGCCATTCTAAGCTGAATGTCCCTGCTCTCGTCAGATCGCAGAAGTTACACAGTTTAAGGCCTCGCTAGTACCAGTGTGGGAGACTGTCTGGGAATCCGTGGTGCGGTTGACTTTTTATTATGTCGTTTAGATTTTGTTTCACAATCGATTAAAAAGGACTATGGATTAAAGCATTTAATGTCAATGGCCATTCTAAGCTGAATGTGCCTGCTCTCGTCAGATCGCAGAAGTTACACAGCTTAAGGCCTCGCTAGTACCAGTGTGGGAGACTGTCTGGGAATCCGTGGTGCGGTTGACTTTTTATTATGTCGTTTAGATTTTGTTTCACAATAGATTAAAAAGGACTATGGATTAAAGCATTTAATGTCAATGGCCATTCTAAGCTTAATGTGCCTGCTCTCGTCAGATCGCAGAAGTTACACAGCTTAAGGCCTCGCTAGTACCAGTGTGGGAGACTGTCTGGGAATCCGTGGTGCGGTTGACTTTTCATTATGTCGTTTAGATTATGTTTCACAATAGATTAAATAGGACTATGGATTAAAGCATTTAACGTCAATAGCCATTCTAAGCTGAATGTGCCTGCTCTCGTCAGAACGCAGAAGTTACACAGCTTAAGGCCTCGCTAGTACCAGTGTGGGAGACTGTCAAGGAATCCGTGGTGCGGTTCGGCTTTTTATTATGTCGTTTAGATTTTGTTTCACAATAGATTAAATAGGACTATGGATTAAAGCATTTAACATCAATGGCCATTCTAAGCTGAATTTGCCTGCTCTCGTCAGATCGCAGACGTTACTCAGCTTAAGGCCTCGCTAGTACCAGTGTGGGAGACTTTCTGGGAATCCGTGGTGCGGTTGACTTTTTATTATGTTGTTTAGATTTTGTTTCACAATCGATTAAAAAGGACTATGGATTAAAGCATTTAATGTCAATGGCCATTCTAAGCTGAATGTGCCTGCTCTCGTCAGATCGCAGAAGTTACACAGCTTAAGGCCTCGCTAGTATCAGTGTGGGAGACTGTCTGGGAATCCGTGGTGCGGTTGACTTTTTATTATGTCGTTTAGATTTTGTTTCACAGTAGATTAAATAGGACTATGGATTAAGGCTTTTAATGTCAATGGCCATTCTAAGCTGAATGTGCCTGCTCTCGTCAGATCGCAGAAGTTACACAGCTTAAGGCCTCGCTAGTACCAGTGTGGGAGACTGTCTGGGAATCCGTGGTGCGGTTAACTTTTATTATGTCGTTTAGATTTTGTTTCACAATCGATTAAAGTGGACTATGGATTTAAGTATTTATTGTCAATGGCCATTCTAAGATGTATGTCCCTGCTCTCGTCAGATCGCAGAAGTTACACAGCTTAAGGCCTCGCTAGTACGAGTGTGAGAGACTGTCTGGGAATCCGTGGTGCGGTTGACTTTTTATTATGTTGTTTAGATTTTGTTTCACAATCGATTAAAAAGGACTATGGATTAAAGCATTTAATGTCAATTGCAATTCAAAGCTGCATGTGCCTGCTCTTGTCTGATCGCAGTAGTTACACAGCTTAAGGCCTCGCTAGTACCAGTGTGGGAGACTGTCAGGGAATCCGTGGTGCGGTTCGGCTTTTTATTATGTCGTTTAGATTTTGTTTCACAATAGATTAAATAGGACTATGGATTAAAGCATTTAACATCAATGGCCATTCTAAGCTGAATTTGCCTGCACTCGTCAGATCGCAGAAGTTACACAGCTTAAGGCCTTGCTAGTACCAGTGTGGGAGACTTTCTGGGAATCCGTGGTGCGGTTGACTTTTTATTATGTCGTTTAGATTTTGTTTCACAGTAGATTAAATAGGACTATGGATTATGGCTTTTAATGTCAATGGCCATTCTAAGCTTAATGTGCCTGCTCTCGTCAGATCGCAGAAGTTACACAGCTTAAGGCCTCGCTAGTACCAGTGTGGGAGACTGTCTGGGAATCCGTGGTGCGGTTGACTTTTTATTATGTCGTTTAGATTTTGCTTTCACAATCGATTAAAAAGGACTATGGATTAAAGCATTTAAAGCATTTAAAGCATTTAATGTCAATGGCCATTCTAAGCTGAATGTTCCTGCTCTCGTCAGATCGCAGAAGTTATACAGCTTAAGGCCTCGCTAGTACCAGTGTGGGAGACTGTCTGGGAATCCGTGGTGCGGTTGACTTTTTATTATGTCGTTTAGATTTGTTTCACAATCGATTAAAATGGACTATGGATTTAAGCATTTATTGTCAATGGCCATTCTAAGATGAATGTCCCTGCTCTCGTCAGATCGCAGAAGTTACACAGCCTAAGGCCTCGCTAGTACGAGTGTGAGAGACTCTCTGGGAATCCGTGGTGCGGTTGACTTTTTATTATGTCGTTTAGATTTTGTTTCACAATCGATTAAAAAGGACTATGGATTAAAGCATTTAATGTCAATTGCAATTCAAAGCTGCATGTGCCTGCTCTCGTCAGATCGCAGTAGTTACACAGCTTAAGGCCTCGCTAGTACCACTGTGGGAGACTGTCTGGTAATCTGTGGTGCAGTTGACTTTTTATTATGTCGTTTAGATTTTGTTTCACAATAGATTAAATAGGACTATGGATTAAAGCTTTTAACGTCAATGGCCATTCTAAGCTGAATGTTCCTGCTCTCGTCAGATCGCAGAAGTTACACAGCTTAAGGCCTCGCTAGTACCAGTGTGGGAGACTGTCTGGGAATCCGTGGTGCGGTTAACTTTTTATTATGTTGTTTAGATTTTGTTTCACAATCGATTAAAAAGGACTATGGATTAAAACATTTAATGTCAGTTGCCATTCTAAGCTGAATGTCCCTGCTCTCGTCAGATTGCAGAAGTTACACAGCTTAAGGCCTCGCTAGTATCAGTGTGGGAGACTGTCTGGGAATCCGTGGTGCGGTTGACTTTTTATTATGTCGTTTAGATTTGTTTCACAATCGATTAAAAAGGACTATGGATTAAAGCATTTAATGTCAATGGCCATTCTAAGCTGAATGTGCCTGCTCTCGTCAGATCGCAGAAGTTACACAGCTTAAGGCCTCGCTAGTACCAGTGTGGGAGACTGTCTGGGAATCCGTGGTGCGGTTGACTTTTTATTATGTTGTTTAGATTTTGTTTCACAATAGATTAAATAGGACTATGGATTAAGGCTTTTAATGTCAATGGCCATTCTAAGCTGAATGTGCCTGCTCTCGTCAGATCGCAGAAGTTACACAGCTTAAGGCCTCGCTAGTACCAGTGTGGGAGACTGTCTGGGAATCCGTGGTGCTGTTGACTTTTTATTATGTCGTTTAGATTTTGTTTCACAATCGATTAAAAAGGACTATGGATTAAAGCATTTAATGTCAATGGCCATTCTAAGCTGAATGTGCATGCTCTCGTTAGATCGCAGAAGTTAAACAGCTTAACGCCTCGCTAGTACCAGTGTGGGAGACTGTCTGGGAATCCGTGGTGCGGTTGACTTTTTATGATTTTGTTTCACAATAGATTAAATAGGACTATGGATTAAAACATTTATCGTCAATGGCCATTCTAAGCTGAATGTCCCTGCTCTCGTCAGATCGCAGAAGTTACACAGCTTAAGGCCTCGCTAGTACCAGTGTGGGAGACTGTCTGGGAATCCGTGGTGCGGTTGACTTTTTATTATGTCGTTTAGATTTTGTTTCACAATCGATTAAAAAGGACTATGGATTAAATCATTTAATGTCAATGGCCATTCTAAGCTGAATGTCCCTGCTCTCGTCAGATCGCAGAAGTTACACAGTTTAAGGCCTCGCTAGTACCAGTGTGGGAGACTGTCTGGGAATCCGTGGTGCGGTTGACTTTTTATTATGTCGTTTAGATTTTGTTTCACAATCAATTAAAAAGGACTATGGATTAAAGCATTTAATGTCAATGGCCATTCTAAGCTGAATGTGCCTGCTCTCGTCAGATCGCAGAAGTTACACAGCTTAAGGCCTCGCTAGTACCAGTGTGGGAGACTGTCTGGGAATCCGTGGTGCGGTTGACTTTTTATTATGTCGTTTAGATTTTGTTTCACAATAGATTAAAAAGGACTATGGATTAAAGCATTTAATGTCAATGGCCATTCTAAGCTGAATGTGCCTGCTCTCGTCAGATCGCAGAAGTTACACAGCTTAAGGCCTCGCTAGTACCAATGTGGGAGACTGTCTGGGAATCCGTGGTGCGGTTGACTTTTTATTATGTCGTTTAGATTATGTTTCACAATAGATTAAATAGGACTATGGATTAAAGCATTTAACGTCAATAGCCATTCTAAGCTGAATGTGCCTGCTCTCGTCAGAACGCAGAAGTTACACAGCTTAAGGCCTCGCTAGTACCAGTGTGGGAGACTGTCTGTGAATCCGTGGTGTGGTTGAATTTTTATTATGTCGTTTAGATTTTGTTTCACAATCGATTAAAATGGACTATGGATTTAAGCATTTATTGTCAATGGCCATTCTAAGATGAATGTCCCTGCTCTCGTCAGATCGCAGAAGTTACACAGCTTAAGGCCTCGCTAGTACGAGTGTGAGAGACTGTCTGGGAATCCGTGGTGTGGTTGACTTTTTATTATGTCGTTTAGATTTTGTTTCACAATCGATTAAAAAGGACTATGGATTAAAGCATTTAATGTCAATTGCAATTCAAAGCTGCATGTGCCTTCTCTTGTCAGATCGCAGCAGTTACACAGCTTAAGGCCTCGCTAGTACCAGTGTGGGAGACTGTCAAGGAATCCGTGGTGCGGTTCTGCTTTTTATTATGTCGTTTAGATTTTGTTTCACAATAGATTAAATAGGACTATGGATTAAAGCATTTAACATCAATGGCCATTCTATGCTGAATTTGCCTGCTCTCGTCAGATCGCAGAAGTTACACAGCTTAAGGCCTCGCTAGTACCAGTGTGGGAGACTTTCTGGGAATCCGTGGTGCGGTTGACTTTTTATTATGTTGTTTAGATTTTGTTTCACAATCGATTAAAAAGGACTATGGATTAAAGCATTTAATGTCAATGGCCATTCTAAGCAGAATGTCCCTGCTCTCGTCAGATCGCAGAAGTTACACAGCTTAAGGCCTCGCTAGTATCAGTGTGGGAGACTGTCTGGGAATCCGTGGTGCGGTTGACTTTTTATTATGTCGTTTAGATTTTGTTTCACAGTAGATTAAATAGGACTATGGATTAAGGCTTTTAATGTCAATGGCCATTCTAAGCTGAATGTGCCTTCTCTCGTCAGATCGCAGAAGTTACACAGCTTAAGGCCTCGCTAGTACCAGTGTGAGAGACTGTCTGGGAATCCATGGTGCGGTTGACTTTTTATTATGTCGTTTAGATTTTGTTTCACAATCGATTAAAAAGGACTATGGATTAAAGCATTTAATGTCAATTGCAATTCAAAGCTGCATGTACCTGCTCTTGTCTGATCGCAGTAGTTACACAGCTTAAGGCCTCGCTAGTACCAGTGTGGGAGACTGTCAGGGAATCCGTGGTGCGGTTCGGCTTTTTATTATGTCGTTTAGATTTTGTTTCACAATAGATTAAATAGGACTATGGATTAAAGCATTTAACATCAATGGCCATTCTAAGCTGAATTTGCCTGCACTCGTCAGATCGCAGAAGTTACACAGCTTAAGGCCTTGCTAGTACCAGTGTGGGAGACTTTCTGGGAATCCGTGGTGCGGTTGCCTTTTTATTATGTCGTTTAGATTTTGTTTCACAGTAGATTAAATAGGACTATGGATTATGGCTTTTAATGTCAATGGCCATTCTAAGCTTAATGTGCCTGCTCTCGTCAGATCGCAGAAGTTACACATCTTAAGGCCTCGCTAGTACCAGTGTGGGAGACTGTCTGGGAATCCGTGGTGCGGTTGACTTTTTATTATGTCGTTTAGATTTTGTTTCACAATCGATTAAAAAGGACTATGGATTAAAGCATTTAAAGCATTTAAAGCATTTAATGTCAATGGCCATTCTAAGCTGAATGTTCCTTCTCTCGTCAGATCGCAGAAGTTATACAGCTTAAGGCCTCGCTAGTACCAGTGTGGGAGACTGTCTGGGAATCCGTGGTGCGGTTGACTTTTTATTATGTCGTTTAGATTTGTTTCACAATCGATTAAAATGGACTATGGATTTAAGCATTTATTGTCAATGGCCATTCTAAGATGAATGTCCCTGCTCTCGTCAGATCGCAGAAGTTACACAGCCTAAGGCCTCGCTAGTACGAGTGTGAGAGACTGTCTGGGAATCCGTGGTGCGGTTGACTTTTTATTATGTCGTTTAGATTTTGTTTCACAATCGATTAAAAAGGACTATGGATTAAAGCATTTAATGTCAATTGCAATTCAAAGCTGCATGTGCCTGCTCTCGTCAGATCGCAGTAGTTACACAGCTTAAGGCCTCGCTAGTACCACTGTGGGAGACTGTCTGGTAATCTGTGGTGCAGTTGACTTTTTATTATGTCGTTTAGATTTTGTTTCACAATAGATTAAATAGGACTATGGATTAAAGCTTTTAACGTCAATGGCCATTCTAAGCTGAATGTTCCTGCTCTCGTCAGATCGCAGAAGTTACACAGCTTAAGGCCTCGCTAGTACCAGTGTGGGAGACTGTCTGGGAATCCGTGGTGCGGTTGAATTTTTATTATGTCGTTTAGATTTTGTTTCACAATCGATTAAAAAAGACTATGGATTAAAGAATTTAATGTCAATGGCCATTCTAAGCTGAATGTCCCTGCTCTCGTCAGATCGCAGAAGTTACACAGCTTAAGGCCTCGCTAGTACCAGTGTGGGAGACTGTCTGGGAATCTGTGGTGCGGTTGACTTTTTATTATGTTGGTTAGATTTTGTTTCACAATAGATTAAATAGGACTATGGATTAAGGCTTTTAATGTCAATGGCCATTCTAAGCAGAATGTGACTGCTCTCGTCAGATCGCAGAAGTTACACAGCTTAAGGCCTCGCTAGTACCAGTGTGGGAGACTGTCTGGGAATCAGTGGTGCGGTTGACTTTTTATTATGTCGTTTAGATTTTGTTTCACAATAGATTAAATAGGACTATGGATTAGAGCATTTAACGTCAATGGCCATTCTAAGCTGAATGTGCCTGCTCTCGTCAGATCGCAGAAGTTACACAGCTTAAGGCCTCGCTAGTATCAGTGTGGGAGACTGTCTGGGAATCCGTGGTTCGGTTGACTTTTTATTATGTCGTTTAGATTTTGTTTCACAATCGATTAAAAAGGACTATGGATTAAAGCATTTAATGTCAATGGCCATTCTAAGCTGAATGTCCCTGCTCTCGTCAGATCGCAGAAGTTACACAGCTTAAGGCCTCGCTAGTACCAGTGTGGGAGACTGTCTGGGAATGCGTGGTGGGGTTGACTACTTATTATGTCGTTTAGATTTTGTTTCACAATCGATTAAAAAGGACTATGGATTAAAGCATTTAACGTCAATGGCTATTCTAAGCTGAATGTACCTGCTCTCGTCAGAACGCAGAAGTTACATAGCTTAAGTCCTCGCTAGTACCAGTGTGGGAGACTGTCTGGGAATCCGTGGTGCGGTTGACTTTTTATTATGTTGTTTAGATTTTGTTTCACAATAGATTAAATAGGACTATGGATTAAAGCATTTAAAGTCAATACTCATTCTAAGCTGAATGTGCCTGCTCTCGTTAGATCGCAGAAGTTACACAGCTTAACGCCTCGCTAGTACCAGTGTGGGAGACTGTCTGGGAATCCGTGGTGCGGTTGACTTTTTATTATGTCGTTTAGATTTTGTTTCACAATAGATTAAATAGGACTATGGATTAAAGCATTTAACGTCAATGGCCATTCTAAGCTGAATGTGCCTGCTCTCGTCCGAACGCAGAAGTTACACAGCGTAAGGCCTCGCTAGCACCAGTGTGGGAGACTGTCTGGGAATCCGTGGTGCAGTTGAGTTTTTATTATGTCGTTTAGATTTTGTTTCACAATCGATTAAAAAGGACTATGGATTGAAGCCTTTAATGCCAATGGCCATTCTAAGCTGAATGTCCCTGCTCTCGTCAGATCGCAGAAGTTACACAGCTTAAGGCCTCGCTGGTACCAGTGTGGGAGACTGTCTGGGAATGCGTGGTGCGGTTGACTTTTTATTATGTTGTTTAGATTTTGTTTCACAATAGATTAAATAGGACTATGGATTAAGGCTTTTAATGTCAATGGCCATTCTAAGCTGAATGTGCCTGCTCTCGTCAGATCGCAGAAGTTACACAGCTTAAGGCCTCGCTAGTACCAGTGTGGGAGACTGTGTGGGAGACTTTCTGGGAATCCGTGGTGCGGTTGACTTTTTATTATGTCGTTTAGATTTTGTTTCACAATCGATTAAAAAGGACTATGGATTAAAGCATTTAATGTCAATGGCCATTCTAAGCTGAATGTGCCTGCTCTCGTCAGATCGCAGAAGTTACACAGCTTAAGGCCTCGCTAGTACCAGTGTGGGAGACTGTCTGGGAATCCGTGGTGCGGTTGACTTTTTATTATGTCGTTTAGATTTTGTTTCACAATCGATTAAAAAGGACTATGGATTAAAGCATTTAATGTCAATGGCCATTCTAAGCTGAATGTGCCTGCTCTCGTTAGATCGCAGAAGTTACACAGCTTAACGCCTCTCTAGTACCAGTGTGGGAGTCTGTCTGGGAATCCGTGGTGCGGTTGACTTTTTATTATGTCGTTTAGATTTTGTTTCACAATAGAATAAATAGGACTATGGATTAAAGCATTCAACGTCAATGGCCATTCTAAGCTGAATGTGCCTGCTCTCGTCAGATCGCAGAAGTTACACAGCTTAAGGCCTCGCTAGTACCAGTGTGGGAGACTGTCTGGGAATCCGTGGTGCGGTTGACTTTTTATTATGTCGTTTAGATTTTGTTTCACAATCGATTAAAAAGCACTATGGATTAAAGCATTTAATGTCAATGGCCATTCTAAACTGAATGTGCCTGCTCTCGTCAGATCGCAGAAGTTACACAGCATAAGGCCTCGCTAGTACCATTGTGGGAGACTGTCTGGGAATCCGTGGTGCGGTTGACTTTTTATTATGTCGTTTAGATTTTGTTTCACAATAGATTAAATAGGACTATGGATTAAAGCATTTAACGTCAATGGCCATTCTAAGCTGAATGTGCCTGCTCTCGTCAGATCGCAGAAGTTACACAGCTTAAGGCCTCGCTAGTACCAGTGTGGGAGACTGTCTGGGAATCCGTGGTGCGGTTGACTTTTTATTATGTCGTTTAGATTTTGTTTCACAATCGATTAAAAAGGACTATGGATTAAAGCATTTAATGTCAATGGCCATTCTAAGCTGAATGTGCCTGCTCTCGTCAGATCGCAGAAGTTACACAGCTTAAGGCCTCGCTAGTACCAGTGTGGGAGACTGTCTGGGAATCCGTGGTGCGGTTGCCTTTTTATTATGTCGTTTAGATTTTGTATCACAATCGATTAAAAAGGACTATGGATTAAAGCATTTCATGTCAATGGCCATTCTAAGCTGAATGTGCCTGCTCTCGTCAGATCGCAGAAGTTACACAGCTTAAGGCCTCGCTAGTACCAGTGTGGGAGACTGTCTGGGAATCTGTGGTGCGATTGACTTTTTATTATGTCGTTTAGATTTTGTTTCACAATAGATTAAATAGGACTATGGATTAAGGCTTTTAATGACAATGGCCATTCTAAGCTGAATGTGCCTGCTCTCGTCAGATCGCAGAAGTTACACAGCTTAAGGCCTCGCTAGTACCAGTGTGGGAGACTGTCTGGGAATCCGTGGTGCGGTTGACTTTTTATTATGTCGTTTAGATTTTGTTTCACAATAGATTAAATAGGACTATGGATTAAAGCATTTAACGTCAATGGCCATTCTAAGCTGAATGTGCCTGATCTAGTCAGAACGCAGAAGTTACACAGCTTAAGGCCTCGCTAGTACCAGTGTGGGAGACTGTCTGGGAATCCGTGGTGCGGTTGAATTTTTATTATGTCGTTTAGATTTTGTTTCACAATCGATTAAAAAGGACTATGGATTAAAGAATTTAATGTCAATGGCCATTCTAAGCTGAATGTCCCTGCTTTCGTCAGATCGCAGAAGTTACACAGCTTAAGACCTCGCTAGTACCAGAGTGGGAGACTGTCTGGGAATCCGTGGTGCAGTTGACTTTTTGTTATGTTGTTTAGATTTTGTTTCACAATAGATTAAATAGGACTGTGGATTAAGGCTTTTAATGTCAATGGCCATTCTAAGCTGAATGTGCCTGCTCTCGTCAGATCGCAGAAGTTACACAGCTTAACGCCTCGCTAGTACCAGTGTGGGAGACTGTCTGGGAATCCGTGGTGCGGTTGAATTCTTATTATGTCGTTTAGATTTTGTTTCACAATCGATTAAAAAGGACTATGGATTAAAGCATTTAATGTCAATAGCCATTCTAAGCTGAATGTCCCTGCTCTCGTCAGATCGCAGAAATTACACAGCTTAAGGCCTCGCTAGTACCAGTGTGGGAGACTGTCTGGGAATCCGTGGTGCGGTTGAATTCTTATTATGTCGTTTAGATTTTGTTTCACAATCGATTAAAAAGGACTATGGATTAAAGCATTTAATGTCAATGGCCATTCTAAGCTGAATGCACCTGCTCTCGTCAGATCGCAGAAGTTACCCAGCTTAAGGCCTCGCTAGTACCAGTGTGGGAGACTGTCTCGGAATCCGTTGTGCGGTTGAATTTTTATTATGTCGTTTAGATTTTGTTTCACAATCGATTAAAAAGGACTATGGATTAAAGCATTTAATGTCAATGGCCATTCTAAGCTGAATGTCCCTGCTCTCGTCAGATCGCAGAAGTTACACAGCTTAAGGCCTCGCTAGTACCAGTGTGGGAGACTGTCTGGGAATCCGTGGTGCTGTTGACTTTTTATTATGTCGTTTAGATTTTGTTTCACAATCGATTAAAAAGGACTATGGATTAAAGCATTTGATGTCAATGGCCATTCTAAGCTGAATGTGCCTACTCTCGTCAGATCGCAGAAGTTACTCAGCTTAAGGCCTCGCTAGTACCAGTGTGGGAGACTGTCTGGGAATCCGTGGTGCGGTTGACTTTTTATTATGTCGTTTAGATTTTGTTTCACAATCGATTAAAAAGGACTATGGATTAAAGCATTTAAGGTCAATGGCCATTCTAAGCTGAATGTGCCTGCTCTCGTCAGAACGCAGAAGTTACATAGCTTAAGTCCTCGCTAGTACCAGTGTGGGAGACTGTCTGGGAATCCGTGGTGCGGTTGACTTTTTATTATGTTGTTTAGATTTTGTTTCACAATAGATTAAATAGGACTATGGATTAAGGCTTTTAATGTCAATGTCCATTCTAAGCTGAATGTGCCTGCTCTCGTCAGATCGCAGAAGTTACACAGCTTAAGGCCTCGCTAGTACCAGTGTGGGAGACTGTCTGGGAATCCGTGGTGCGGTTGAGTTTTTATTATGTCGTTTAGATTTTGTTTCACAATCGATTAAAAAGGACTATGGATTAAAGCCTTTAATGTCAATGGCCATTCTAAGCTGAATGTCCCTGCTCTCGTCAGATCGCAGAAGTTACACAGCTTAAGGCCTCGCTGGTACCAGTGTGGGAGACTGTCTGGGAATGCGTGGTGCGGTTGACTTTTTATTATGTTGTTTAGATTTTGTTTCACAATAGATTAAATAGGACTATGGATTAAGGCTTTTAATGTCAATGGCCATTCTAAGCTGAATGTGCCTGCTCTCGTCAGATCGCAGAAGTTACACAGCTTAAGGCCTCGCTTGTACCAGTGTGGGAGACTGTCTGGGAATCTGTGGTGCGGTTGACTTTTTATTATGTTGTTTAGATTTTGTTTCACAATAGATTAAATAGGACTATGGATTAAGGCTTTTAATGTCAATGGCCATTCTAAGCTGAATGTGCCTGCTCTCGTCAGATCGCAGAAGTTACACAGCTTAAGGCCTCGCTAGTACCAGTGTGGGAGACTGTCTGGGAATCCGTGGTGCGGTTGAATTTTTATTATGTTGTTTAGATTTTGTTTCACAATCGATTAAAAAGGACTATGGATTAAAGCATTTAATGTCAATGGCCATTCTAAGCTGAATGTGCCTGCTCTCGTTAGATCGCAGAAGTTACACAGCTTAACGCCTCGCTAGTACCAGTATGGGTGACTGTCTGGGAATCCGTGGTGCGGTTGTCTTTTTATTATGTTGTTTAGATTTTGTTTCACAATAGATTAAATAGGACTATGGATTAAGGCTTTTAATGTCAATGGCCATTCTAAGCTGAATGTGCCTGCTCTCGTCAGATCGCAGAAGTTCCACAGCTTAAGGCCTCGCTAGTACCGGTGTGGGAGACTGTCTGGGAATCCGTGGTGCGGTTGACTTTTTATTATGTCGTTTAGATTTTGTTTCACAATCGATTAAAAAGGACTATGGATTAAAGCATTTAATGTCAATGGCCATTCTAAGCTGAAAGTGCATGCTCTTGTTAGATTGCAGAAGTTAAACAGCTTAAGGCCTCGCTAGTACCAGTGTGGGAGACTGTTTGGGAATCCGTGGTGCGGTTGAATTTTTATTATGTCGTTTAGATTTTGTTTCACAATCGATTAAAAAGGACTATGGATTAAAGCATTTAATGTCAATGGCCATTCTAAGCTGAATGTCCCTGCTCCCGTCAGATCGCAGAAGTTACACAGCTTAAGGCCTCGCTAGTACCAGTGTGGGAGACTGTCTGGGAATCCGTGGTGCGGTTGAGTTTTTATTATGTCGTTTAGATTTTGTTTCACAATCGATTAAAAAGGACTATGGATTAAAGCATTTAAAGTCAATGCTCATTCTAAGCTGAATGTGCCTGCTCTCGTTAGATCGCAGAGGTTACACAGCTTAACGCCTCGCTAGTACCAGTGTGGGAGACTGTCTGGGAATCCGTGGTGCGGTTGACTTTTTATTATGTCGTTTAGATTTTGTTTCACAATAGATTAAATAGGACTATGGATTAAAACATTTAACGTCAATGGCCATTCTAAGCTGAATGTGCCTGCTCTCGTCCGAACGCAGAAGTTACACAGCTTAAGGCCTCGCTAGTACCAGTGTGGGAGACTGTCTGGGAATCCGTGGTGCGGTTGAGTTTTTATTATGTCGTTTAGATTTTGTTTCACAATCGATTAAAAAGGACTATGGATTAATCCCTTTAATGTCAAAGGCCATTCTAAGCTGAATGTCCCTGCTCTCGTCAGATCGCAGAAGTTACACAGCTTAAGGCCTCGCTGGTACCAGTGTGGGAGACTGTCTGGGAATGCGTGGTGCGGTTGACTTTTTATTATGTTGTTTAGATTTTGTTTCACAATAGATTAAATAGGACTATGGATTAAGGCTTTTAATGTCAATGGCCATTCTAAGCTGAATGTGCCTGCTCTCGTCAGATCGCAGAAGTTACACAGCTTAAGGCCTCACTAGTACCTGTGTGGGAGACTGTCTGGGAATCCGTGGTGCGGTTGACTATTTATTATGTTGTTTAGATTTTGTTTCACAATAGATTAAATAGGACTATGGATTAAAGCATTTAATGTCAATGGCCATTCTAAGCTGAATGTGCCTGCTCTCGTTAGATCGCAGAAGTTACACAGCTTAACGCCTCGCTAGTACCAGTGTGGGTGACTGTCTGGGAATCCGTGGTGCGGTTGACTTATTATTATGTCGTTTAGATTTTGTTTCACAATAGATTAAATAGGACTATGGATTAAAGCATTTAACGTCAATGGCCATTCTAAGCTGAATGTGCCTGCTCTCGTCAGATCGCAGAAGTTACACAGCTTAAGGCTTCGCTAGTACCAGTGTGGGAGACTGTCTGGGAATCCGTGGAGCGGTTGAATTTTTATTATGTCGTTTAGATTTTGTTTCACAATCGATTAAAAAGGACTATGGATTAAAGCATTTAATGTCAATGGCCATTCTAAGCTGAATGTGCCTGCTCTCGTCAGAACGCAGAAGTTACATAGCTTAAGGCCTCGCAAGTACCAGTGTGGGAGACTGTCTGGGAATCCGTGGTGCGGTTGACTTTTTATAATGTTGTTTAGATTTTGTTTCACAATAGATTAAATAGGACTATGGATTAAAGCTTTTAATGTCAATGGCCATTCTAAGCTGAATGTGCCTGCTCTCGTCAGATCGCAGAAGTTACACAGCTTAAGTCCTCGCTCGTACCAGTGTGGGAGACTGTCTGGGAATCCGTGGTGCGGTTGACTTTTTATTATGTCATTTAGATTTTGTTTCACAATCGATTAAAAAGGACTATGGATTAAAGCATTTAATGTCAATGGCCATTCTAAGCTGAATGTGAATGCTCTCGTTAGATCGCAGAAGTTAAACAGCTTAACGCCTCGCTAGTACCAGTGTGGGAGACTGTCTGGGAATCCGTGGAGCGGTTGAATTTTTATTATGTCGTTTAGATTTTGTTTCACAATCGATTAAAAAGGACTATGGATTAGAGAATTTAATGTCAATGGCCATTCTAAGCTGAATGTCCCTGCTCTCGTCAGATCGCAGAAGTTACACAGCTTAAGGCCTCGCTAGTACCAGTATGGGTGACTGTCTGGGAATCCGTGGTGCGGTTGTCTTTTTATTATGTTGTTTAGATTTTGTTTCACAATAGATTAAATAGGACTATGGATTAAGGCTTTTAATGTCAATGGCCATTCTATGCTGAATGTGCCTGCTCTCGTCAGATCGCAGAAGTTACACAGCTTAAGGCCTCGCTAGTACCGGTGTGGGAGACTGTCTGGGAATCCGTGGTGCGGTTGACTTTTTATTATGTCGTTTAGATTTTGTTTCACAATCGATTAAAAAGGACTATGGATTAAAGCATTTAATGTCAATGGCCATTCTAAGCTGAAAGTGCATGCTCTTGTTAGATTGCAGAAGTTAAACAGCTTAAGGCCTCGCTAGTACCAGTGTGGGAGACTGTTTGGGAATCCGTGGTGCGGTTGAATTTTTATTATGTCGTTTAGATTTTGTTTCACAATCGATTAAAAAGGACTATGGATTAAAGCATTTAATGTCAATGGCCATTCTAAGCTGAATGTCCCTGCTCTCGTCAGATCGCAGAAGTTACACAGCTTAACGCCTCGCTAGTACCAGTGTGGGAGACTGTCTGGGAATCCGTGGTGCGGTTGACTTTTTATTATGTCGTTTAGATTTTGTTTCACAATAGATTAAATAGGACTATGGATTAAAACATTTAACGTCAATGGCCATTCTAAGCTGAATGTGCCTGCTCTCGTCCGAACGCAGAAGTTACACAGCTTAAGGCCTCGCTAGTACCAGTGTGGGAGACTGTCTGGGAATCCGTGGTGCGGTTGAGTTTTTATTATGTCGTTTAGATTTTGTTTCACAATCGATTAAAAAGGACTATGGATTAATGCCTTTAATGTCAATGGCCATTCTAAGCTGAATGTCCCTGCTCTCGTCAGATCGCAGAAGTTACACAGCTTAAGGCCTCGCTGGTACCAGTGTGGGAGACTGTCTGGGAATGCGTGGTGCGGTTGACTTTTTATTATGTTGTTTAGATTTTGTTTCACAATAGATTAAATAGGACTATGGATTAAGGCTTTTAATGTCAATGGCCATTCTAAGCTGAATGTGCCTGCTCTCGTCAGATCGCAGAAGTTACACAGCTTAAGGCCTCACTAGTACCTGTGTGGGAGACTGTCTGGGAATCCGTGGTGCGGTTGACTATTTATTATGTTGTTTAGATTTTGTTTCACAATAGATTAAATAGGACTATGGATTAAAGCATTTAATGTCAATGGCCATTCTAAGCTGAATGTGCCTGCTCTCGTTAGATCGCAGAAGTTACACAGCTTAACGCCTCGCTAGTACCAGTGTGGGTGACTGTCTGGGAATCCGTGGTGCGGTTGACTTATTATTATGTCGTTTAGATTTTGTTTCACAATAGATTAAATAGGACTATGGATTAAATCATTTAATGTCAATAGCCATTCTAAGCTGTATGTGCCTGCTCTCGTCAGATCGCAGAAGTTACACAGCTTAAGGCCTCGCTAGTACCAGTGTGGGAGACTGTCTGGGAATCCGTGGAGCGGTTGAATTTTTATTATGTCGTTTAGATTTTGTTTCACAATCGATTAAAAAGGACTATGGATTAAAGCATTTAATGTTAATGGCCATTCTAAGCTGAATGTGCCTGCTCTCGTCAGAACGCAGAAGTTACATAGCTTAAGGCCTCGCTAGTACCAGTGTGGGAGACTGTCTGGGAATCCGTGGTGCGGTTGACTTTTTATAATGTTGTTTAGATTTTGTTTCACAATAGATTAAATAGGACTATGGATTAAAGCTTTTAATGTCAATGGCCATTCTAAGCTGAATGTGCCTGCTCTCGTCAGATCGCAGAAGTTACACGGCTTAAGTCCTCGCTAGTACCAGTGTGGGAGACTGTCTGGGAATCCGTGGTGCGGTTGACTTTTTATTATGTCATTTAGATTTTGTTTCACAATCGATTAAAAAGGACTATGGATTAAAGCATTTAATGTCAATGGCCATTCTAAGCTGAATGTGCATGCTCTCGTCAGATCGCAGAAGTTACACAGCTTAAGGCCTCGCTAGTACCAGTGTGGGAGACTGTCTGGGAATCCGTGGTGCAGTTGACTTTTTATTATGTTGTTTAGATTTTGTTTCACAATAGATTAAATAGGACTGTGGATTAAGGCTTTTAATGTCAATGGCCATTCTAAGCTGAATGTGCCTGCTCTCGTCAGATCGCAGAAGTTACACAGCTTAACGCCTCGCTAGTACCAGTGTGGGAGACTGTCTGGGAATCCGTGGTGCGGTTGAAGTCTTATTATGTCGTTTAGATTTTGTTTCACAATCGATTAAAAAGGACTATGGATTAAAGCATTTAATGTCAATAGCCATTCTAAGCTGAATGTCCCTGCTCTCGTCAGATCGCAGAAGTTACACAGCTTAAGGCCTCGCTAGTACCAGTGTGGGAGACTGTCTGGGAATCCGTGGTGCGGTTGACTTTTTATTATGTCGTTTAGATTTTGTTTCACAATCGATTAAAAAGGACTATGGATTAAAGCATTTAATGTCAATGGCCATTCTAAGCTGAATGTCCCTGCTCTCGTCAGATCGCAGAAGTTACACAGCTTAAGGCCTCGCTAGTACCAGTGTGGGAGACTGTCTGGGAATCAGTGGTGCGGTTGACTTTTTATTATGTCGTTTAGATTTTGTTTCACAATCGATTAAAAAGGACTATGGATTAAAGCATTTAATGTCAATGGCCATTCTAAGCTGAATGTGCCTGCTCTCGTCAGATCGCAGAAATTACACAGCTTAAGGCTTCGCCAGTACCAGTGTGGGAGACTGTCTGGGAATCCGTGGTGCGGTTGACTTTTTATTATGTCGTTTAGATTTTGTTTTACAATCGATTAAAAAGGACTATGGATTAAAGCATTTAATGTCAATGGCCATTCTAAGCTGAATGTGCCTGCTCTCGTCAGATCGCAGAAGTTACACAGCTTAAGGCCTCGCTAGTACCAGTGTGGGAGACTGTCTGGGAATCCGTGGAGCGGTTGAATTTTTATTATGTCGTTTAGATTTTGTTTCACAATCGATTAAAAAGGACTATGGATTAAAGCATTTAATGTCAATGGCCATTCTAAGCTGAATGTGCCTGCTCTCGTCAGATCGCAGAAGTTACACAGCTTAAGGCCTCGCTAGTACCAGTGTGGGAGACTGTCTGGGAATCCGTGGTGCGGTTAACTTTTTATTATGTCGTTTAGATTTTGTTTCACAATCGATTAAAAAGGACTATGGATTAAAGCATTTAATGTCAATGGCCATTCTAAGCTGAATGTGCCTGCTCTCGTCAGAACGCAGAAGTTACATAACTTAAGGCCTCGCTAGTACCAGTGTGGGAGACTGTCTGGGAATCCGTGGTGCGGTTGACTTTTTATAATGTTGTTTAGATTTTGTTTCACAATAGATTAAATAGGACTATGGATTAAAGCTTTTAATGTCAATGGCCATTCTAAGCTGAATGTGCCTGCTCTCGTCAGATCGCAGAAGTTACACAGCTTAAGGCCTCGCTAGTACTAGTGTGGGAGACTGTCTGGGAATCCGTGGTGCGGTTGACTTTTTATTATGTCGTTTAGATTTTGTTTCACAATCGATTAAAAAGGACTATGGATTAAAGCATTTAATGTCAATGGCCATTCTAAGCTGAATGTGCCTGCTCTCGTCAGAACGCAGAAGTTACATAGCTTAAGGCCTCGCTAGTACCAGTGTGGGAGACTGTCTGGGAATCCGTGGTGCGGTTGACTTTTTATAATGTTGTTTAGATTTTGTTTCACAATAGATTAAATAGGACTATGGATTAAAGCTTTTAATGTCAATGGCCATTCTAAGCTGAATGTGCCTGCTCTCGTCAGATCGCAGAAGTTACACAGCTTAAGTCCTCGCTAGTACCAGTGTGGGAGACTGTCTGGGAATCCGTGGTGCGGTTGACTTTTTATTATGTCATTTAGATTTTGTTTCACAATCGATTAAAAAGGACTATGGATTAAAGCATTTAATGTCAATGGCCATTCTAAGCTGAATGTGCCTGCTCTCGTCAGATCGCAGAAGTTACACAGCTTAAGGCCTCGCTAGTACCAGTGTGGGAGACTGTCTGGGAATCCGTGGTGCGGTTGAATTTTTATTATGTTGTTTAGATTTTGTTTCACAATCGATTAAAAAGGACTATGGATTAAAGCATTTAATGTCAATGGCCATTCTAAGCTGAATGTGCCTGCTCTCGTTAGATCGCAGAAGTTACACAGCTTAACGCCTCGCTAGTACCAGTATGGGTGACTGTCTGGGAATCCGTGGTGCGGTTGTCTTTTTATTATGTTGTTTAGATTTTGTTTCACAATAGATTAAATAGGACTATGGATTAAGGCTTTTAATGTCAATGGCCATTCTAAGCTGAATGTGCCTGCTCTCGTCAGATCGCAGAAGTTACACAGCTTAAGGCCTCGCTAGTACTGGTGTGGGAGACTGTCTGGGAATCCGTGGTGCGGTTGACTTTTTATTATGTCGTTTAGATTTTGTTTCACAATCGATTAAAAAGGACTATGGATTAAAGCATTTAATGTCAATGGCCATTCTAAGCTGAAAGTGCATGCTCTTGTTAGATTGCAGAAGTTAAACAGCTTAAGGCCTCGCTAGTACCAGTGTGGGAGACTGTTTGGGAATCCGTGGTGCGGTTGAATTTTTATTATGTCGTTTAGATTTTGTTTCACAATCGATTAAAAAGGACTATGGATTAAAGCATTTAATGTCAATGGCCATTCTAAGCTGAATGTCCCTGCTCTCGTCAGATCGCAGAAGTTACACAGCTTAAGGCCTCGCTAGGACCAGTGTGGGAGACTGTCTGGGAATCCGTGGTGCGGTTGACTTTTTATTATGTCGTTTAGATTTTGTTTCACAATCGATTAAAAAGGACTATGGATTAAAGCATTTAAAGTCAATGCTCATTCTAAGCTGAATGTGCCTGCTCTCGTTAGATCGCAGAAGTTACACAGCTTAACGCCTCGCTAGTACCAGTGTGGGAGACTGTCTGGGAATCCGTGGTGCGGTTGACTTTTTATTATGTCGTTTAGATTTTGTTTCACAATAGATTAAATAGGACTATGGATTAAAACATTTAACGTCAATGGCCATTCTAAGCTGAATGTGCCTGCTCTCGTCCGAACGCAGAAGTTACACAGCTTAAGCCCTCGCTAGTACCAGTGTGGGAGACTGTCTGGGAATCCGTGGTGCGGTTGAGTTTTTATTATGTCGTTTAGATTTTGTTTCACAATCGATTAAAAAGGACTATGGATTAATGCCTTTAATGTCAATGGCCATTCTAAGCTGAATGTCCCTGCTCTCGTCAGATCGCAGAAGTTACACAGCTTAAGGCCTCGCTGGTACCAGTGTGGGAGACTGTCTGGGAATGCGTGGTGCGGTTGACTTTTTATTATGTTGTTTAGATTTTGTTTCACAATAGATTAAATAGGACTATGGATTAAGGCTTTTAATGTCAATGACCATTCTAAGCTGAATGTGCCTGCTCTCGTCAGATCGGAGAAGTTACACAGCTTAAGGCCTCACTAGTACCTGTGTGGGAGACTGTCTGGGAATCCGTGGTGCGGTTGACTTATTATTATGTCGTTTAGATTTTGTTTCACAATAGATTAAATAGGACTATGGATTAAAGCATTTAACGTCAATGGCCATTCTAAGCTGAATGTGCCTGCTCTCGTCAGATCGCAGAAGTTACACAGCTTAAGGCCTCGCTAGTACCAGTGTGGGAGACTGTCTGGGAATCCGTGGAGCGGTTGAATTTTTATTATGTCGTTTAGATTTTGTTTCACAATCGATTAAAAAGGACTATGGATTAAAGCATTTAATGTCAATGGCCATTCTAAGCTGAATGTGCCTGCTCTCGTCAGAACGCAGAAGTTACATAGCTTAAGGCCTCGCTAGTACCAGTGTGGGAGACTGTCTGGGAATCCGTGGTGCGGTTGACTTTTTATAATGTTGTTTAGATTTTGTTTCACAATAGATTAAATAGGACTATGGATTAAAGCTTTTAATGTCAATGGCCATTCTAAGCTGAATGTGCCTGCTCTCGTCAGATCGCAGAAGTTACACAGCTTAAGTCCTCGCTAGTACCAGTGTGGGAGACTGTCTGGGAATCCGTGGTGCGGTTGACTTTTTATTATGTCATTTAGATTTTGTTTCACAATCGATTAAAAAGGACTATGGATTAAAGCATTTAATGTCAATGGCCATTCTAAGCTGAATGTGCATGCTCTCGTCAGATCGCAGAAGTTACACAGCTTAAGGCCTCGCTAGTACCAGTGTGGGAGACTGTCTGGGAATCCGTGGTGCAGTTGACTTTTTATTATGTTGTTTAGATTTTGTTTCACAATAGATTAAATAGGACTGTGGATTAAGGCTTTTAATGTCAATGGCCATTCTAAGCTGAATGTGCCTGCTCTCGTCAGATCGCAGAAGTTACACAGCTTAACGCCTCGCTAGTACCAGTGTGGGAGACTGTCTGGGAATCCGTGGTGCGGTTGAAGTCTTATTATGTCGTTTAGATTTTGTTTCACAATCGATTAAAAAGGACTATGGATTAAAGCATTTAATGTCAATAGCCATTCTAAGCTGAATGTCCCTGCTCTCGTCAGATCGCAGAAGTTACACAGCTTAAGGCCTCGCTAGTACCAGTGTGGGAGACTGTCTGGGAATCCGTGGTGCGGTTGACTTTTTATTATGTCGTTTAGATTTTGTTTCACAATCGATTAAAAAGGACTATGGATTAAAGCATTTAATGTCAATGGCCATTCTAAGCTGAATGTCCCTGCTCTCATCAGATCGCAGAAGTTACACAGCTTAAGGCCTCGCTAGTACCAGTGTGGGAGACTGTCTGGGAATCAGTGGTGCGGTTGACTTTTTATTATGTCGTTTAGATTTTGTTTCACAATCGATTAAAAAGGACTATGGATTAAAGCATTTAATGTCAATGGCCATTCTAAGCTGAATGTGCCTGCTCTCGTCAGATCGCAGAAATTACACAGCTTAAGGCTTCGCCAGTACCAGTGTGGGAGACTGTCTGGGAATCCGTGGTGCGGTTGACTTTTTATTATGTCGTTTAGATTTTGTTTCACAATCGATTAAAAAGGACTATGGATTAAAGCATTTAATGTCAATGTC
This sequence comes from Rhinoderma darwinii, assembly GCF_050947455.1. Taxonomy (NCBI): domain Eukaryota; kingdom Metazoa; phylum Chordata; class Amphibia; order Anura; family Rhinodermatidae; genus Rhinoderma; species Rhinoderma darwinii. Next base: position 327,801,694 of record NC_134688.1, on the reverse strand, counting down.
CATTCTAAGCTGAATGTGCCTGCTCTCGTCAGAACGCAGAAGTTACATAACTTAAGGCCTCGCTAGTACCAGTGTGGGAGACTGTCTGGGAATCCGTGGTGCGGTTGACTTTTTATAATGTTGTTTAGATTTTGTTTCACAATAGATTAAATAGGACTATGGATTAAAGCTTTTAATGTCAATGGCCATTCTAAGCTGAATGTGCCTGCTCTCGTCAGATCGCAGAAGTTACACAGCTTAAGGCCTCGCTAGTACCAGTGTGGGAGACTGTCTGGGAATCCGTGGTGCGGTTGACTTTTTATTATGTCGTTTAGATTTTGTTTCACAATCGATTAAAAAGGACTATGGATTAAAGCATTTAATGTCAATGGCCATTCTAAGCTGAATGTGCCTGCTCTCGTCAGAACGCAGAAGTTACATAGCTTAAGGCCTCGCTAGTACCAGTGTGGGAGACTGTCTGGGAATCCGTGGTGCGGTTGACTTTTTATAATGTTGTTTAGATTTTGTTTCGCAATAGATTAAATAGGACTATGGATTAAAGCTTTTAATGTCAATGGCCATTCTAAGCTGAATGTGCCTGCTCTCGTCAGATCGCAGAAGTTACACAGCTTAAGTCCTCGCTAGTACCAGTGTGGGAGACTGTCTGGGAATCCGTGGTGCGGTTGACTTTTTATTATGTCATTTAGATTTTGTTTCACAATCGATTAAAAAGGATTATGGATTAAAGCATTTAATGTCAATGGCCATTCTAAGCTGAATGTGCCTGCTCTCGTCAGATCGCAGAAGTTACACAGCTTAAGGCCTCGCTAGTACCAGTGTGGGAGACTGTCTGGGAATCCGTGGTGCGGTTGAATTTTTATTATGTTGTTTAGATTTTGTTTCACAATAGATTAAATAGGACTGTGGATTAAGGCTTTTAATGTCAATGGCCATTCTAAGCTGACTGTGCTTGCTCTCGTCAGATCGCAGAAGTTACACAGCTTAACGCCTCGCTAGTACCAGTGTGGGAGACTGTCTGGGAATCCGTGGTGCGGTTGAAGTCTTATTATGTCGTTTAGATTTTGTTTCACAATCGATTAAAAAGGACTATGGATTAAAGCATTTAATGTCAATAGCCATTCTAAGCTGAATGTCCCTGCTCTCGTCAGATCGCAGAAGTTACACAGCTTAAGGCCTCGCTAGTACCAGTGTGGGAGACTGTCTGGGAATCCGTGGTGCGGTTGACTTTTTATTATGTCGTTTAGATTTTGTTTCACAATCGATTAAAAAGGACTATGGATTAAAGCATTTAATGTCAATGGCCATTCTAAGCTGAATGTCCCTGCTCTCGTCAGATCGCAGAAGTTACACAGCTTAAGGCCTCGCTAGTACCAGTGTGGGAGACTGTCTGGGAATCAGTGGTGCGGTTGACTTTTTATTATGTCGTTTAGATTTTGTTTCACAATCGATTAAAAAGGACTATGGATTAAAGCATTTAATGTCAATGGCCATTCTAAGCTGAATGTGCCTGCTCTCGTCAGATCACAGAAGTTACACAGCTTAAGGCCTCGCTAGTACCAGTGTGGGAGACTGTCTGGGAATCCGTGGAGCGGTTGAATTTTTATTATGTCGTTTAGATTTTGTTTCACAATTGATTAAAATGGACTATGGATTAAAGCATTTAATGTCAATGGCTATTCTAAGCTGAATGTGCCTGCTCTCGTCAGATCGCAGAAGTTACACAGCTTAAGGCCTCGCTAGTACCAGTGTGGGAGACTGTCTGGGAATCCGTGGTGCGGTTAAATTTTTATTATGTCGTTTAGATTTTGTTTCACAATCGATTAAAAAGGACTATGGATTAAAGCCTTTAATGTCAATGGCCATTCTAAGCTGAATGTGCCTGCTCTCGTCAGAACGCAGAAGTTACATAACTTAAGGCCTCGCTAGTACCAGTGTGGGAGACTGTCTGGGAATCCGTGGTGCGGTTGACTTTTTATAATGTTGTTTAGATTTTGTTTCACAATAGATTAAATAGGACTATGGATTAAAGCTTTTAATGTCAATGGCCATTCTAAGCTGAATGTGCCTGCTCTCGTCAGATCGCAGAAGTTACACAGCTTAAGGCCTCGCTAGTACCAGTGTGGGAGACTGTCTGGGAATCCGTGGTGCGGTTGACTTTTTATTATGTCGTTTAGATTTTGTTTCACAATCGATTAAAAAGGACTATGGATTAAAGCATTTAATGTCAATGGCCATTCTAAGCTGAATGTGCCTGCTCTCGTCAGAACGCAGAAGTTACATAGCTTAAGGCCTCGCTAGTACCAGTGTGGGAGACTGTCTGGGAATCCGTGGTGCGGTTGACTTTTTATAATGTTGTTTAGATTTTGTTTCACAATAGATTAAATAGGACTATGGATTAAAGCTTTTAATGTCAATGGCCATTCTAAGCTGAATGTGCCTGCTCTCGTCAGATCGCAGAAGTTACACAGCTTAAGTCCTCGCTAGTACCAGTGTGGGAGACTGTCTGGGAATCCGTGGTGCGGTTGACTTTTTATTATTTCGTTTAGATTTTGTTTCACAATCGATTAAAAAGGACTATGGATTAAAGCATTTAATGTCAATGGCCATTCTAAGCTGAATGTGCATGCTCTCGTTAGATCGCAGAAGTTAAACAAACAGCTTAACGCCTCGCTAGTACCAGTGTGGGAGACTGTCTGGGAATCCGTGGTGCGGTTGACTTTTTATTATTTCGTTTAGATTTTGTTTCACAATAGATTAAATAGGACTATGGATTAAAACATTTAACGTCAATGGCCATTCTAAGCTGAATGTGCCTGCTCTCGTCAGATCGCAGAAGTTACACAGCTTAAGGCCTCGCTAGTACCAGTGTGGGAGACTGTCTGGGAATCCGTGGTGCGGTTGCCTTTTTATTATGTCGTTTAGATTTTGTTTCACAATCAATTAAAAAGGACTATGGATTAAAGCATTTCATGTCAATGGCCATTCTAAGCTGAATGTGCCTGCTCTCGTCAGATCGCAGAAGTTACACAGCTTAAGGCCTCGCTAGTACCAGTGTGGGAGACTGTCTGGGAATCTGTGGTGCGATTGACTTTTTATTATGTCGTTTAGATTTTGTTTCACAATAGATTAAATAGGACTATGGATTAAGGCTTTTAATGACAATGGCCATTCTAAGCTGAATGTGCCTGCTCTCGTCAGATCGCAGAAGTTACACAGCTTAAGGCCTCGCTAGTACCAGTGTGGGAGACTGTCTGGGAATCCGTGGTGGGGTTGACTTTTTATTATGTCGTTTAGATTTTGTTTCACAATAGATTAAATAGTACTATGGATTAAAACATTTAACGTCAATGGCCATTCTAAGCTGAATGTGCCTGATCTAGTCAGAACGCAGAAGTTACACAGCTTAAGGCCTCGCTAGTACCAGTGTGGGAGACTGTCTGGGAATCCGTGGTGCGGTTGAATTTTTATTATGTCGTTTAGATTTTGTTTCACAATCGATTAAAAAGGACTATGGATTAAAGAATTTAATGTCAATGGCCATTCTAAGCTGAATGTCCCTGCTCTCGACAGATTGCAGAAGTTACACAGCTTAAGGCCTCGCTAGTACCAGTGTGGGAGACTGTCTGGGAATCCGTGGTGCAGTTGACTTTTTATTATGTTGTTTAGATTTTGTTTCACAATAGATTAAATAGGACTGTGGATTAAGGCTTTTAATGTCAATGGCCATTCTAAGCTGAATGTGCCTGCTCTCGTCAGATCGCAGAAGTTACACAGCTTAACGCCTCGCTAGTACCAGTGTGGGAGACTGTCTGGGAATCCGTGGTGCGGTTGAATTCTTATTATGTCGTTTAGATTTTGTTTCACAATCGATTAAAAAGGACTATGGATTAAAGCCTTTAATGTCAATGGCCATTCTAAGCTGAATGTGCCTGCTCTCGTCAGATCGCAGAAGTTACACAGCTTAACGCCTCGCTAGTACCAGTGTGGGAGACTGTCTGGGAATCCGTGGTGCGGTTAAATTTTTATTATGTCGTTTAGATTTTGTTTCACAATCGATTAAAAAGGACTATGGATTAAAGCCTTTAATGTCAATGGCCATTCTAAGCTGAATGTGCCTGCTCTCGTCAGAACGCAGAAGTTACATAACTTAAGGCCTCGCTAGTACCAGTGTGGGAGACTGTCTGGGAATCCGTGGTGCGGTTGACTTTTTATAATGTTGTTTAGATTTTGTTTCACAATAGATTAAATAGGACTATGGATTAAAGCTTTTAATGTCAATGGCCATTCTAAGCTGAATGTGCCTGCTCTCGTCAGATCGCAGAAGTTACACAGCTTAAGGCCTCGCTAGTACCAGTGTGGGAGACTGTCTGGGAATCCGTGGTGCGGTTGACTTTTTATTATGTCGTTTAGATTTTGTTTCACAATCGATTAAAAAGGACTATGGATTAAAGCATTTAATGTCAATGGCCATTCTAAGCTGAATGTGCCTGCTCTCGTCAGAACGCAGAAGTTACATAGCTTAAGGCCTCGCTAGTACCAGTGTGGGAGACTGTCTGGGAATCCGTGGTGCGGTTGACTTTTTATAATGTTGTTTAGATTTTGTTTCACAATAGATTAAATAGGACTATGGATTAAAGCTTTTAATGTCAATGGCCATTCTAAGCTGAATGTGCCTGCTCTCGTCAGATCGCAGAAGTTACACAGCTTAAGTCCTCGCTAGTACCAGTGTGGGAGACTGTCTGGGAATCCGTGGTGCGGTTGACTTTTTATTATTTCGTTTAGATTTTGTTTCACAATCGATTAAAAAGGACTATGGATTAAAGCATTTAATGTCAATGGCCATTCTAAGCTGAATGTGCATGCTCTCGTTAGATCGCAGAAGTTAAACAAACAGCTTAACGCCTCGCTAGTACCAGTGTGGGAGACTGTCTGGGAATCCGTGGTGCGGTTGACTTTTTATTATTTCGTTTAGATTTTGTTTCACAATAGATTAAATAGGACTATGGATTAAAACATTTAACGTCAATGGCCATTCTAAGCTGAATGTGCCTGCTCTCGTCAGATCGCAGAAGTTACACAGCTTAAGGCCTCGCTAGTACCAGTGTGGGAGACTGTCTGGGAATCCGTGGTGCGGTTGCCTTTTTATTATGTCGTTTAGATTTTGTTTCACAATCAATTAAAAAGGACTATGGATTAAAGCATTTCATGTCAATGGCCATTCTAAGCTGAATGTGCCTGCTCTCGTCAGATCGCAGAAGTTACACAGCTTAAGGCCTCGCTAGTACCAGTGTGGGAGACTGTCTGGGAATCTGTGGTGCGATTGACTTTTTATTATGTCGTTTAGATTTTGTTTCACAATAGATTAAATAGGACTATGGATTAAGGCTTTTAATGACAATGGCCATTCTAAGCTGAATGTGCCTGCTCTCGTCAGATCGCAGAAGTTACACAGCTTAAGGCCTCGCTAGTACCAGTGTGGGAGACTGTCTGGGAATCCGTGGTGGGGTTGACTTTTTATTATGTCGTTTAGATTTTGTTTCACAATAGATTAAATAGTACTATGGATTAAAACATTTAACGTCAATGGCCATTCTAAGCTGAATGTGCCTGATCTAGTCAGAACGCAGAAGTTACACAGCTTAAGGCCTCGCTAGTACCAGTGTGGGAGACTGTCTGGGAATCCGTGGTGCGGTTGAATTTTTATTATGTCGTTTAGATTTTGTTTCACAATCGATTAAAAAGGACTATGGATTAAAGAATTTAATGTCAATGGCCATTCTAAGCTGAATGTCCCTGCTCTCGACAGATCGCAGAAGTTACACAGCTTAAGGCCTCGCTAGTACCAGTGTGGGAGACTGTCTGGGAATCCGTGGTGCAGTTGACTTTTTATTATGTTGTTTAGATTTTGTTTCACAATAGATTAAATAGGACTGTGGATTAAGGCTTTTAATGTCAATGGCCATTCTAAGCTGAATGTGCCTGCTCTCGTCAGATCGCAGAAGTTACACAGCTTAACGCCTCGCTAGTACCAGTGTGGGAGACTGTCTGGGAATCCGTGGTGCGGTTGAATTCTTATTATGTCGTTTAGATTTTGTTTCACAATCGATTAAAAAGGACTATGGATTAAAGCATTTAATGTCAATAGCCATTCTAAGCTGAATGTCCCTGCTCTCGTCAGATCGCAGAAGTTACACAGCTTAAGGCCTCGCTAGTACCAGTGTGGGAGACTGTCTGGGAATCCGTGGTGCGGTTGACTTTATATTATGTCGTTTAGATTTTGTTTCACAATAGATTAAATAGGACTATGGATTAAGGCTTTTAATGTCAATGGCCATTCTAAGCTGAATGTGCCTGCTCTCGTCAGATCGCAGAAGTTACACAGCTTAAGGCCTCGCTAGTACCAGTGTGGGAGACTGTCTGGGAATCCGTGGTGCGGTTGACTTTTTATTATGTTGTTTAGATTTTGTTTCACAATCGATTAAAAAGGACTATGGATTAAAGCATTTAATGTCAATGGCCATTCTAAGCTGAATGTGCCTGCTCTCGTTAGATCGCAGAAGTTACACAGCTTAACGCCTCGCTAGTACCAGTATGGGTGACTGTCTGGGAATCCGTGGTGCGGTTGACTTTTTATTATGTCGTTTAGATTTTGTATCACAATAGATTAAATAGGACTATGGATTAAAGCATTTAACGTCAATGGCCATTCTAAGCTGAATGTTCCTGCTCTCGTCAGATCGCAGAAGTTACACAGCTTAAGGCCTCGCTAGTACCAGTGTGGGAGACTGTCTGGGAATCCGTGGTGCGGTTGACTTTTTATTATGTTGTTTAGATTTTGTTTCACAATAGATTAAATAGGACTATGGATTAAGGCTTTTAATGTCAATGGCCATTCTAAGCTGAATGTGCCTGCTCTCGTCAGATCGCAGAAGTTACACAGCTTAAGGCCTCGCTAGTACCGGTGTGGGAGACTGTCTGGGAATCCGTGGTGCGGTTGACTTTTTATTATGTCGTTTAGATTTTGTTTCACAATCGATTAAAAAGGACTATGGATTAAAGCATTTAATGTCAATGGCCATTCTAAGCTGAAAGTGCATGCTCTTGTTAGATTGCAGAAGTTAAACAGCTTAACGCCTCGCTAGTACCAGTGTGGGAGACTGTTTGGGAATCCATGGTGCGGTTGACTTTTTATTATTTCGTTTAGATTTTGTTTCACAATAGATTAAATAGGACTATGGATTAAAACATTTAACGTCAATGGCCATTCTAAGCTGAATGTACCTGCTCTCGTCAGATCGCAGAAGTTACACAGCTTAAGGCCTCGCTAGTACCAGTGTGGGAGACTGTCTGGGAATCCGTGGTGCGGTTGAATTTTTATTATGTCGTTTAGATTTTGTTTCACAATCGATTAAAAAGGACTATGGATTAAAGCATTTAATGTCAATGGCCATTCTAAGCTGAATGTCCCTGCTCTCGTCAGATCGCAGAAGTTACACAGCTTAAGGCCTCGCTAGTACCAGTGTGGGAGACTGTCTGGGAATCCGTGGTGCGGTTGACTTTTTATTATGTCGTTTAGATTTTGTTTCACAATCGATTAAAAAGGACTATGGATTAAAGCATTTAAAGTCAATGCTCATTCTAAGCTGAATGTGCCTGCTCTCGTTAGATCGCAGAAGTTACACAGCTTAACGCCTCGCTAGTACCAGTGTGGGAGACTGTCTGGGAATCCGTGGTGCGGTTGACTTTTTATTATGTCGTTTAGATTTTGTTTCACAATCGATTAAAAAGGACTATGGATTAAAGCATTTAATGTCAATGGCCATTCTAAGCTGAATGTGCCTGCTCTCGTCAGAACGCAGAAGTTACACAGCTTAAGGCCTCGCTAGTACCAGTGTGGGAGACTGTCTGGGAATCCGTGGTGCGGTTAACTTTTTATTATGTTGTTTAGATTTTGTTTCACAATCGATTAAAAAGGACTATGGATTAAAGCATTTAATGTCAATGGCCATTCTAAGCTGAATGTGCCTGCTCTCGTCAGAACGCAGAAGTTACATAGCTTAAGGCCTCGCTAGTACCAGTGTGGGAGACTGTCTGGGAATCCGTGGTGCGGTTGACTTTTTATAATGTTGTTTAGATTTTGTTTCACAATAGATTAAATAGGACTATGGATTAAAGCTTTTAATGTCAATGGCCATTCTAAGCTGAATGTGCCTGCTCTCGTCAGATCGCAGAAGTTACACAGCTTAAGGCCTCGCTAGTACCAGTGTGGGAGACTGTCTGGGAATCCGTGGTGCGGTTGAGTTTTTATTATGTCGTTTAGATTTTGTTTCACAATCGATTAAAAAGGACTATGGATTAAAGCATTTAATGTCAATGGCCATTCTAAGCTGAATGTGCATGCTCTCGTTAGATCGCAGAAGTTAAACAGCTTAATGCCTCGCTAGTACCAGTGTGGGAGACTGTCTGGGAATCCGTGGTGCGGTTGACTTTTTATTATTTCGTTTAGATTTTGTTTCACAATAGATTAAATAGGACTATGGATTAAAACATTTAACGTCAATGGCCATTCTAAGCTGAATGTGCCTGCTCTCGTCAGATCGCAGAAGTTACACAGCTTAAGGCCTCGCTAGTACCAGTGTGGGAGACTGTCTGGGAATCCGTGGTGCGGTTGAATTTTTATTATGTCGTTTAGATTTTGTTTCACAATCGATTAAAAAGGACTATGGATTAAAGCATTTAATGTCAATGGCCATTCTAAGCTGAATGTCCCTGCTCTCGTCAGATCACAGAAGTTACACAGCTTAAGGCCTCGCTAGTACCAGTGTGGGAGACTGTCTGGGAATCCGTGGTGCGGTTGACTTTTTATTATGTCGTTTAGATTTTGTTTCACAATAGATTAAAAAGGACTATGGATTAAAGCATTTAATGTCAATGGCCATTCTAAGCTGAATGTGCCTGCTCTCGTCAGATCGCAGAAGTTACACAGCTTAAGGCCTCGCTAGTACCAGTGTGGGAGACTGTCTGGGAATCCGTGGTGCGGTTGACTTTTTATTATGTCGTTTAGATTATGTTTCACAATAGATTAAATAGGACTATGGATTAAAGCATTTAACGTCAATAGCCATTCTAAGCTGAATGTGCCTGCTCTCGTCAGAACGCAGAAGTTACACAGCTTAAGGCCTCGCTAGTACCGGTGTGGGAGACTGTCTGGGAATCCGTGGTGTGGTTGAATTTTTATTATGTCGTTTAGATTTTGTTTCACAATCGATTAAAAAGGACTATGGATTAAAGCCTTTAATGTCAATGGCCATTCTAAGCTGAATGTCCCTGCTCTCGTCAGATCGCAGAAGTTACACAGCTTAAGGCCTCGCTAGTACCAGTGTGGGAGACTGTCTGGGAATACGTGGTGCGGTTGACTTCTTATTATGTTGTTTAGATTTTGTTTCACAGTAGATTTAATAGGACTATGGATTAAGGCTTTTAATGTCAATGGCCATTCTAAGCTGAATGTGCCTGCTCTCGTCAGATCGCAGAAGTTACACAGCTTAAGGCCTCGCTAGTACCAGTGTGGGAGACTGTCTGGGAATCCGTGGTGCGGTTGCCTTTTTATTATGTAGTTTAGATTTTGTTTCACAATCGATTAAAAAGGACTATGGATTAAAGCATTTCATGTCAATGGCCATTCTAAGCTGAATGTGCCTGCTCTCGTCAGATCGCAGAAGTTACACAGCTTAACGCCTCGCTAGTACCAGTGTGGGAGACTGTCTGGGAATCCGTGGTGCGGTTGACTTTTTATTATGTCGTTTAGATTTTGTTTCACAATAGATTAAATAGGACTATGGATTAAAGCATTTAACGTCAATGGCCATTCTAAGCTGAATGTGCCTGCTCTCGTCAGAATGCAGAAGTTACACAGCTTAAGGCCTCGCTAGTACCAGTGTGGGAGACTGTTTGGGAATCCGTGGTGCGGTTGAATTTTTATTATGTCGTTTAGATTTTGTTTCACAATAGATTAAATAGGACTATTGATTAAGGCTTTTAATGTCAATGGCCATTCTAAGCTGAATGTGCCTGCTCTCGTCAGATCGCAGAAGTTACACAGCTTAAGGCCTCGCTAGTACCAGTGTGGGAGACTGTCTGGGAATCCGTGGTGCGGTTGACTTTTTATTATGTCGTTTAGATTTTGTTTCACAATCGATTAAAAAGGACTATGGATTAAAGCATTTAATGTCAATGGCCATTCTAAGCTGAATGTCCCTGCTCTCGTCAGATCGCAGAAGTTACACAGTTTAAGGCCTCGCTAGTACCAGTGTGGGAGACTGTCTGGGAATCCGTGGTGCGGTTGACTTTTTATTATGTCGTTTAGATTTTGTTTCACAATCGATTAAAAAGGACTATGGATTAAAGCATTTAATGTCAATGGCCATTCTAAGCTGAATGTGCCTGCTCTCGTCAGATCGCAGAAGTTACACAGCTTAAGGCCTCGCTAGTACCAGTGTGGGAGACTGTCTGGGAATCCGTGGTGCGGTTGACTTTTTATTATGTCGTTTAGATTTTGTTTCACAATAGATTAAAAAGGACTATGGATTAAAGCATTTAATGTCAATGGCCATTCTAAGCTGAATGTGCCTGCTCTCGTCAGATCGCAGAAGTTACACAGCTTAAGGCCTCGCTAGTACCAGTGTGGGAGACTGTCTGGGAATCCGTGGTGCGGTTGACTTTTTATTATGTCGTTTAGATTATGTTTCACAATAGATTAAATAGGACTATGGATTAAAGCATTTAACGTCAATAGCCATTCTAAGCTGAATGTGCCTGCTCTCGTCAGAACGCAGAAGTTACACAGCTTAAGGCCTCGCTAGTACCAGTGTGGGAGACTGTCTGTGAATCCGTGGTGTGGTTGAATTTTTATTATGTCGTTTAGATTTTGTTTCACAATCGATTAAAATGGACTATGGATTTAAGCATTTATTGTCAATGGCCATTCTAAGATGAATGTCCCTGCTCTCGTCAGATCGCAGAAGTTACACAGCTTAAGGCCTCGCTAGTACGAGTGTGAGAGACTGTCTGGGAATCCGTGGTGTGGTTGACTTTTTATTATGTCGTTTAGATTTTGTTTCACAATCGATTAAAAAGGACTATGGATTAAAGCATTTAATGTCAATTGCAATTCAAAGCTGCATGTGCCTTCTCTTGTCAGATCGCAGCAGTTACACAGCTTAAGGCCTCGCTAGTACCAGTGTGGGAGACTGTCAAGGAATCCGTGGTGCGGTTCGGCTTTTTATTATGTCGTTTAGATTTTGTTTCACAATAGATTAAATAGGACTATGGATTAAAGCATTTAACATCAAAGGCCATTCTAAGCTGAATTTGCCTGCTCTCGTCAGATCGCAGAAGTTACTCAGCTTAAGGCCTCGCTAGTACCAGTGTGGGAGACTTTCTGGGAATCCGTGGTGCGGTTGACTTTTTATTATGTTGTTTAGATTTTGTTTCACAATCGATTAAAAAGGACTATGGATTAAAGCATTTAATGTCAATGGCCATTCTAAGCTGAATGTCCCTGCTCTCGTCAGATCGCAGAAGTTACACAGCTTAAGGCCTCGCTAGTATCAGTGTGGGAGACTGTCTGGGAATCCGTGGTGCGGTTGACTTTTTATTATGTCGTTTAGATTTTGTTTCACAGTAGATTAAATAGGACTATGGATTAAGGCTTTTAATGTCAATGGCCATTCTAAGCTGAATGTGCCTGCTCTCGTCAGATCGCAGAAGTTACACAGCTTAAGGCCTCGCTAGTACCAGTGTGGGAGACTGTCTGGGAATCCGTGGTGCGGTTAACTTTTATTATGTCGTTTAGATTTTGTTTCACAATCGATTAAAATGGACTATGGATTTAAGTATTTATTGTCAATGGCCATTCTAAGATGTATGTCCCTGCTCTCGTCAGATCGCAGAAGTTACACAGCTTAAGGCCTCGCTAGTACGAGTGTGAGAGACTGTCTGGGAATCCGTGGTGCGGTTGACTTTTTATTATGTTGTTTAGATTTTGTTTCACAATCGATTAAAAAGGACTATGGATTAAAGCATTTAATGTCAATTGCAATTCAAAGCTGCATGTGCCTGCTCTTGTCTGATCGCAGTAGTTACACAGCTTAAGGCCTCGCTAGTACCAGTGTGGGAGACTGTCAGGGAATCCGTGGTGCGGTTCGGCTTTTTATTATGTCGTTTAGATTTTGTTTCACAATAGATTAAATAGGACTATGGATTAAAGCATTTAACATCAATGGCCATTCTAAGCTGAATTTGCCTGCACTCGTCAGATCGCAGAAGTTACACAGCTTAAGGCCTTGCTAGTACCAGTGTGGGAGACTTTCTGGGAATCCGTGGTGCGGTTGACTTTTATTATGTCGTTTAGATTTTGTTTCACAGTAGATTAAATAGGACTATGGATTATGGCTTTTAATGTCAATGGCCATTCTAAGCTTAATGTGCCTGCTCTCGTCAGATCGCAGAAGTTACACAGCTTAAGGCCTCGCTAGTACCAGTGTGGGAGACTGTCTGGGAATCCGTGGTGCGGTTGACTTTTTATTATGTCGTTTAGATTTTGTTTCACAATCGATTAAAAAGGACTATGGATTAAAGCATTTAAAGCATTTAAAGCATTTAATGTCAATGGCCATTCTAAGCTGAATGTTCCTGCTCTCGTCAGATCGCAGAAGTTATACAGCTTAAGGCCTCGCTAGTACCAGTGTGGGAGACTGTCTGGGAATCCGTGGTGCGGTTGACTTTTTATTATGTCGTTTAGATTTGTTTCACAATCGATTAAAATGGACTATGGATTTAAGCATTTATTGTCAATGGCCATTCTAAGATGAATGTCCCTGCTCTCGTCAGATCGCAGAAGTTACACAGCCTAAGGCCTCGCTAGTACGAGTGTGAGAGACTGTCTGGGAATCCGTGGTGCGGTTGACTTTTTATTATGTCGTTTAGATTTTGTTTCACAATCGATTAAAAAGGACTATGGATTAAAGCATTTAATGTCAATTGCAATTCAAAGCTGCATGTGCCTGCTCTCGTCAGATCGCAGTAGTTACACAGCTTAAGGCCTCGCTAGTACCACTGTGGGAGACTGTCTGGTAATCTGTGGTGCAGTTGACTTTTTATTATGTCGTTTAGATTTTGTTTCACAATAGATTAAATAGGACTATGGATTAAAGCTTTTAACGTCAATGGCCATTCTAAGCTGAATGTTCCTGCTCTCGTCAGATCGCAGAAGTTACACAGCTTAAGGCCTCGCTAGTACCAGTGTGGGAGACTGTCTGGGAATCCGTGGTGCGGTTAACTTTTTATTATGTTGTTTAGATTTTGTTTCACAATCGATTAAAAAGGACTATGGATTAAAACATTTAATGTCAGTTGCCATTCTAAGCTGAATGTCCCTGCTCTCGTCAGATTGCAGAAGTTACACAGCTTAAGGCCTCGCTATTATCAGTGTGGGAGACTGTCTGGGAATCCGTGGTGCGGTTGACTTTTTATTATGTCGTTTAGATTTGTTTCACAATCGATTAAAAAGGACTATGGATTAAAGCATTTAATGTCAATGGCCATTCTAAGCTGAATGTGCCTGCTCTCGTCAGATCGCAGAAGTTACACAGCTTAAGGCCTCGTTAGTACCAGTGTGGGAGACTGTCTGGGAATCCGTGGTGCGGTTGACTTTTTATTATGTTGTTTAGATTTTGTTTCACAATAGATTAAATAGGACTATGGATTAAGGCTTTTAATGTCAATGGCCATTCTAAGCTGAATGTGCCTGCTCTCGTCAGATCGCAGAAGTTACACAGCTTAAGGCCTCGCTAGTACCAGTGTGGGAGACTGTCTGGGAATCCGTGGTGCTGTTGACTTTTTATTATGTCGTTTAGATTTTGTTTCACAATCGATTAAAAAGGACTATGGATTAAAGCATTTAATGTCAATGGCCATTCTAAGCTGAATGTGCATGCTCTCGTTAGATCGCAGAAGTTAAACAGCTTAACGCCTCGCTAGTACCAGTGTGGGAGACTGTCTGGGAATCCGTGGTGCGGTTGACTTTTTATGATTTTGTTTCACAATAGATTAAATAGGACTATGGATTAAAACATTTAACGTCAATGGCCATTCTAAGCTGAATGTCCCTGCTCTCGTCAGATCGCAGAAGTTACACAGCTTAAGGCCTCGCTAGTACGAGTGTGAGAGACTGTCTGGGAATCCGTGGTGTGGTTGACTTTTTATTATGTCGTTTAGATTTTGTTTCACAATCGATTAAAATGGACTATGGATTAAAGCATTTAATGTCAATTGCAATTCAAAGCTGCATGTGCCTTCTCTTGTCAGATCGCAGCAGTTACACAGCTTAAGGCCTCGCTAGTACCAGTGTGGGAGACTGTCAAGGAATCCGTGGTGCGGTTCGGCTTTTTATTATGTCGTTTAGATTTTGTTTCACAATAGATTAAATAGGACTATGGATTAAAGCATTTAACATCAATGGCCATTCTATGCTGAATTTGCCTGCTCTCGTCAGATCGCAGAAGTTACACAGCTTAAGGCCTCGCTAGTACCAGTGTGGGAGACTTTCTGGGAATCCGTGGTGCAGTTGACTTTTTATTATGTTGTTTAGATTTTGTTTCACAATCGATTAAAAAGGACTATGGATTAAAGCATTTGATGTCAATGGCCATTCTAAGCTGAATGTCCCTGCTCTCGTCAGATCGCAGAAGTTACACAGCTTAAGGCCTCGCTAGTATCAGTGTGGGAGACTGTCTGGGAATCCGTGGTGCGGTTGACTTTTTATTATGTCGTTTAGATTTTGTTTCACAGTAGATTAAATAGGACTATGGATTAAGGCTTTTAATGTCAATGGCCATTCTAAGCTGAATGTGCCTTCTCTCGTCAGATCGCAGAAGTTACACAGCTTAAGGCCTCGCTAGTACCAGTGTGAGAGACTGTCTGGGAATCCATGGTGCGGTTGACTTTTTATTATGTCGTTTAGATTTTGTTTCACAATCGATTAAAAAGGACTATGGATTAAAGCATTTAATGTCAATTGCAATTCAAAGCTGCATGTACCTGCTCTTGTCTGATCGCAGTAGTTACACAGCTTAAGGCCTCGCTAGTACCAGTGTGGGAGACTGTCAGGGAATCCGTGGTGCGGTTCGGCTTTTTATTATGTCGTTTAGATTTTGTTTCACAATAGATTAAATAGGACTATGGATTAAAGCATTTAACATCAATGGCCATTCTAAGCTGAATTTGCCTGCACTCGTCAGATCGCAGAAGTTACACAGCTTAAGGCCTTGCTAGTACCAGTGTGGGAGACTTTCTGGGAATCCGTGGTGCGGTTGACTTTTTATTATGTCGTTTAGATTTTGTTTCACAGTAGATTAAATAGGACTATGGATTATGGCTTTTAATGTCAATGGCCATTCTAAGCTTAATGTGCCTGCTCTCGTCAGATCGCAGAAGTTACACAGCTTAAGGCCTCGCTAGTACCAGTGTGGGAGACTGTCTGGGAATCCGTGGTGCGGTTGACTTTTTATTATGTCGTTTAGATTTTGTTTCACAATCGATTAAAAAGGACTATGGATTAAAGCATTTAAAGCATTTAAAGCATTTAATGTCAATGGCCATTCTAAGCTGAATGTTCCTGCTCTCGTCAGATCGCAGAAGTTATACAGCTTAAGGCCTCGCTAGTACCAGTGTGGGAGACTGTCTGGGAATCCGTGGTGCGGTTGACTTTTTATTATGTCGTTTAGATTTGTTTCACAATCGATTAAAATGGACTATGGATTTAAGCATTTATTGTCAATGGCCATTCTAAGATGAATGTCCCTGCTCTCGTCAGATCGCAGAAGTTACACAGCCTAAGGCCTCGCTAGTACGAGTGTGAGAGACTGTCTGGGAATCCGTGGTGCGGTTGACTTTTTATTATGTCGTTAAGATTTTGTTTCACAATCGATTAAAAAGGACTATGGATTAAAGCATTTAATGTCAATTGCAATTCAAAGCTGCATGTGCCTGCTCTCGTCAGATCGCAGAAGTTACACAGCTTAAGGCCTCGCTAGTACCACTGTGGGAGACTGTCTGGTAATCTGTGGTGCAGTTGACTTTTTATTATGTCGTTTAGATTTTGTTTCACAATAGATTAAATAGGACTATGGATTAAAGCTTTTAACGTCAATGGCCATTCTAAGCTGAATGTTCCTGCTCTCGTCAGATCGCAGAAGTTACACAGCTTAAGGCCTCGCTAGTACCAGTGTGGGAGACTGTCTGGGAATCCGTGGTGCGGTTGAATTTTTATTATGTCGTTTAGATTTTGTTTCACAATCGATTAAAAAAGACTATGGATTAAAGAATTTAATGTCAATGGCCATTCTAAGCTGAATGTCCCTGCTCTCGTCAGATCGCAGAAGTTACACAGCTTAAGGCCTCGCTAGTACCAGTGTGGGAGACTGTCTGGGAATCTGTGGTGCGGTTGACTTTTTATTATGTTGGTTAGATTTTGTTTCACAATAGATTAAATAGGACTATGGATTAAGGCTTTTAATGTCAATGGCCATTCTAAGCTGAATGTGACTGCTCTCGTCAGATCGCAGAAGTTACACAGCTTAAGGCCTCGCTAGTACCAGTGTGGGAGACTGTCTGGGAATCAGTGGTGCGGTTGACTTTTTATTATGTCGTTTAGATTTTGTTTCACAATAGATTAAATAGGACTATGGATTAGAGCATTTAACGTCAATGGCCATTCTAAGCTGAATGTGCCTGCTCTCGTCAGATCGCAGAAGTTACACAGCTTAAGGCCTCGCTAGTATCAGTGTGGGAGACTGTCTGGGAATCCGTGGTTCGGTTGACTTTTTATTATGTCGTTTAGATTTTGTTTCACAA
This sequence comes from Rhinoderma darwinii, assembly GCF_050947455.1. Classification (NCBI taxonomy): domain Eukaryota; kingdom Metazoa; phylum Chordata; class Amphibia; order Anura; family Rhinodermatidae; genus Rhinoderma; species Rhinoderma darwinii. The sequence continues at coordinate 327,784,780 of NC_134688.1, read as the reverse complement.
TCGATTAAAAAGGACTATGGATTAAAGCATTTAATGTCAATGGCCATTCTAAGCTGAATGTCCCTGCTCTCGTCAGATCGCAGAAGTTACACAGCTTAAGGCCTCGCTAGTACCAGTGTGGGAGACTGTCTGGGAATCCGTGGTGCGGTTGACTTTTTATTATGTTGTTTAGATTTTGTTTCACAATAGATTAAATAGGACTATGGATTAAGGCTTTTAATGTCAATGGCCATTCTAAGCTGAATGTGCCTGCTCTCGTCAGATCGCAGAAGTTACACAGCTTAAGGCCTCGCTAGTACCAGTGTGGGAGACTGTCTGGGAATGCGTGGTGCGGTTGACTCTTTATTATGTCGTTTAGATTTTGTTTCACAATCGATTAAAAAGGACTATGGATTAAAGCATTTAATGTCAATGGTCATTCTAAGCTGAATGTGCCTGCTCTCGTCAGATCGCAGAAGTTACACAGCTTAAGGCCTCGCTAGTACCAGTGTGGGAGACTGTCTGGGAATCCGTGGTGCGGTTGAATTTTTATTATGTCGTTTAGATTTTGTTTCACAATAGATTAAATAGGACTATGGATTAAAGCACTTAACTTCAATGGCCATTCTAAGCTGAATGTGCCTGCTCTCGTCAGATCGCAGAAGTTTCACAGCTTAAGGCCTCGCTAGTACCAGTGTGGGAGACTGTCTGGGAATCCGTGGTGCGGTTGACTTTTTATTATGTCGTTTAGATTTTGTTTCACAATAGATTAAATAGGACTATGGATTAAAGCATTTAACTTCAATGGCCATTCTAAGCTGAATGTCCCTGCTCTCGTCAGATCGCAGAAGTTACACAGCTTAAGGCCTCGCTAGTACCAGTGTGGGAGACTGTCTGGGAATCCGTGGTGCAGTTGACTTTTTATTATGTCGTTTAGATTTTGTTTCACAATCGATTAAAAAGGACTATGGATTAAAGCATTTAACGTCAATGGCCATTCTAAGCTGAATGTACTTGCTCTTGTCAGATCGCAGAAGTTACACAGCTTAAGGCCTCGCTAGTACCAGTGTGGGAGACTGTCTGGGAATCCGTGGTGCGGTTGAATTTTTATTATGTCGTTTAGATTTTGTTTCACAATCGATTAAAAAAGACTATGGATTAAAGAATTTAATGTCAATGGCCATTCTAAGCTGAATGTCCCTGCTCTCGTCAGATCGCAGAAGTTACACAGCTTAAGGCCTCGCTAGTACCAGTGTGGGAGACTGTCTGGGAATCTGTGGTGCGGTTGACTTTTTATTATGTTGGTTAGATTTTGTTTCACAATAGATTAAATAGGACTATGGATTAAGGCTTTTAATGTCAATGGCCATTCTAAGCTGAATGTGACTGCTCTCGTCAGATCGCAGAAGTTACACAGCTTAAGGCCTCGCTAGTACCAGTGTGGGAGACTGTCTGGGAATCAGTGGTGCGGTTGACTTTTTATTATGTCGTTTAGATTTTGTTTCACAATAGATTAAATAGGACTATGGATTAGAGCATTTAACGTCAATGGCCATTCTAAGCTGAATGTGCCTGCTCTCGTCAGATCGCAGAAGTTACACAGCTTAAGGCCTCGCTAGTATCAGTGTGGGAGACTGTCTGGGAATCCGTGGTTCGGTTGACTTTTTATTATGTCGTTTAGATTTTGTTTCACAATCGATTAAAAAGGACTATGGATTAAAGCATTTAATGTCAATGGCCATTCTAAGCTGAATGTCCCTGCTCTCGTCAGATCGCAGAAGTTACACAGCTTAAGGCCTCGCTAGTACCAGTGTGGGAGACTGTCTGGGAATCCGTGGTGCGGTTGAATTTTTATTATGTCGTTTAGATTTTGTTTCACAATAGATTAAATAGGACTATGGATTAAAGCACTTAACTTCAATGGCCATTCTAAGCTGAATGTGCCTGCTCTCGTCAGATCGCAGAAGTTTCACAGCTTAAGGCCTCGCTAGTACCAGTGTGGGAGACTGTCTGGGAATCCGTGGTGCGGTTGACTTTTTATTATGTCGTTTAGATTTTGTTTCACAATAGATTAAATAGGACTATGGATTAAAGCATTTAACTTCAATGGCCATTCTAAGCTGAATGTCCCTGCTCTCGTCAGATCGCAGAAGTTACACAGCTTAAGGCCTCGCTAGTACCAGTGTGGGAGACTGTCTGGGAATCCGTGGTGCAGTTGACTTTTTATTATGTCGTTTAGATTTTGTTTCACAATCGATTAAAAAGGACTATGGATTAAAGCATTTAACATCAATGGCCATTCTAAGCTGAATGTGCCTGCTCTCGTCAGAACGCAGAAGTTACACAGCTTAAGGCCTCGCTAGTACCAGTGTGGGAGACTGTCTGGGAATCCGTGGTGCGGTTGAATTTTTATTATGTCGTTTAGATTTTGTTTCACAATCGATTAAAAAGGACTATGGATTACAGCATTTAATGTCAATGGCCATTCTAAGCTGAATGTCCCTGCTCTCGTCAGATCGCAGAAGTTACACAGCTTAAGGCCTCGCTAGTACCAGTGTGGGAGACTGTCTGGGAATCCGTGGTGCGGTTGACTTTTTATTATGTCGTTTAGATTTTGTTTCACAATCGATTAAAAAGGACTATGGATTAAAGCATTTAATGTCAATGGCCATTCTAAGCTGAATGTGCCTGCTCTCGTTAGATCGCAGAAGTTACAAAGCTTAACGCCTCGCTAGTACCAGTGTGGGAGACTGTCTGGGAATCCGTGGTGCGGTTGACTTTTTATTATGTCGTTTAGATTTTTTTTCACAATAGATTAAATAGGACTATGGATTAAAGCATTTAACGTCAATGGCCATTCTAAGCTGAATGTGCCTGCTCTCGTCAGAACGCAGAAGTTACACAGCTTAAGGCCTCGCTAGTACCAGTGTGGGAGACTGTCTGGGAATCCGTGGTGCGGTTGACTTTTTATTATGTTGGTTAGATTTTGTTTCACAATAGATTAAATAGGACTATGGATTAAGGCTTTTAATGTCAATGGCCATTCTAAGCTGAATGTGACTGCTCTCGTCAGATCGCAGAAGTTACACAGCTTAAGGCCTCGCTAGTACCAGTGTGGGAGACTGTCTGGGAATCTGTGGTGCGGTTGACTTTTTATTATGTCGTTTAGATTTTGTTTCACAATCGATTAAAAAGGACTATGGATTAAAGCATTTAATGTCAACGACCATTCTAAGCTGAATGTGCCTGCTCTCGTTAGATCGCAGAAGTTACACAGCTTAACGCCTCGCTAGTACCAGTGTGGGAGACTGTCTGGGAATCCGTGGTGCGGTTGACTTTTTATTATGTCGTTTAGATTTTGTTTCACAATAGATTAAATAGGACTATGGATTAGAGCATTTAACGTCAATGGCCATTCTAAGCTGAATGTGCCTGCTCTCGTCAGATCGCAGAAGTTACACAGCTTAAGGCCTCGCTAGTATCAGTGTGGGAGACTGTCTGGGAAACCGTGGTGCGGTTGACTTTTTATTATGTCGTTTAGATTTTGTTTCACAATCGATTAAAAAGGACTATGGATTAAAGCATTTAATGTCAATGGCCATTCTAAGCTGAATGTCCCTGCTCTCGTCAGATCGCAGAAGTTACACAGCTTAAGGCCTCGCTAGTACCAGTGTGGGAGACTGTCTGGGAATCCGTGGTGCGGTTGACTTTTTATTATGTCGTTTAGATTTTGTTTCACAATCGATTAAAAAGGACTATGGATTAAAGCATTTAATGTCAATGGCCATTCTAAGCTGAATGTGCCTGCTCTCGTCAGATCGCAGAAGTTACACAGCTTAAGGCCTCGCTAGTACCAGTGTGGGAGACTGTCTGGGAATCCGTGGTGCGGTTGACTTTTTATTATGTCGTTTAGCTTTTGTTTCACAATCGATTAAAAAGGACTATGGATTAAAGCATTTAATGTCAATGGCCATTCTAAGCTGAATGTGCCTGCTCTCGTCAGATCGCAGAAGTTACACAGCTTAAGGCCTCGCTAGTACCAGTGTGGGAGACTGTCTGGGAATCCGTGGTGCGGTTGACTTTTTATTGTGTTGTTTAGATTTTGTTTCACAATAGATTAAATAGGACTATGGATTAAGGCTTTTAATGTCAATGGCCTTTCTAAGCTGAATGTGCCTGCTCTCGTCAGATCGCAGAAGTTACACAGCTTAAGGCCTCGCTAGTACCAGTGTGAGAGCCTGTCTGGGAATCCGTGGTGCGGTTGACTTTTTATTATGTCGTTTAGATTTTGTTTCACAATCGATTAAATAGGACTATGGATTAAAGCATTTAACTTCAATGGCCATTCTAAGCTGAATGTGCCTGCTCTCATCAGATCGCAGAAGTTACACAGCTTAAGGCCTCGCTAGTACCAATGTGGGAGACTCTCTGGGAATCCGTGGTGCGGTTGACTTTTTATTATGTCGTTTAGATTTTGTTTCACAATAGATTAAATAGGACTATGGATTAAAGCAGTTAACGTCAATGGCCATTCTAAGCTGAATGTGCCTGCTCCCGGCAGAACGCAGAAGTTACACAGCTTAAGGCCTCGCTAGTACCAGTGTGGGAGACTGTCTGGGAATCCGTGGTGCGGTTGAATTTTTATTATGTCGTTTAGATTTTGTTTCACAATCGATTAAAAAGGACTATGGATTAAAGCATTTAATGTCAATGGCCATTCTAAGCTGAATGTCCCTGCTCTCGTCAGATCGCAGAAGTTACACAGCTTAAGGCCTCGCTAGTACCAGTGTGGGAGACTTTCTGGGAATCCGTGGTGCGGTTGACTTTTTATTATGTTGTTTAGATTTTGTTTCACAATCGATTAAAAAGGACTATGGATTAAAGCATTTAATGTCAATGGCCATTCTAAGCTGAATGTGCCTGCCCTCGTTAGATCGCAGAAGTTACACAGCTTAACGCCTCGCTAGTACCAGTGTGGGAGACTGTCTGGGAATCCGTGGTGCGGTTGACTTTTTATTATGTCGTTTTCATTTTGTTTCAAATAGATTAAATAGGACTATGGATTAAAGCATTTAACTTCAATGGCCATTCTAAGCTGAATGTGCCTGCTCTCGTCAGATCGCAGAAGTTACACAGCTTAAGGCCTCTCTAGTACCAGTGTGGGAGACTGTCTGGGAATCCGTGGTGCGGTTGACTTTTTATTATGTCGTTTAGATTTTGTTTCACAATAGATTAAATAGGACTATGGATGAAAGCATTTAACATCAATGGCCATTCTAAGCTGAATGTGCCTGCTCTCGTCAGAACGCAGCAGTTACACATCTTAAGGCCTCGCTAGTACCAGTGTGGGAGACTGTCTGGGAATCCGTGGTGCGGTTGAATTTTTATTATGTCGTTTAGATTTTGTTTCACAATCGATTAAAAAGGACTATGGATTACAGCATATAATGTCAATGGCCATTCTAAGCTGAATGTCCCTGCTCTCGTCAGATCGCAGAAGTTACACAGCTTAAGGCCTCGCTAGTACCAGTGTGGGAGACTGTCTGGGAATCCGTGGTGCGGCTGAATTTTTATTATGTCGTTTAGATTTTGTTTCACAATCGATTAAAAAGGACTATGGATTAAAGCATTTAATGTCAATGGCCATTCTAAGCTGAATGTCCCTGCTCTCGTCAGATCGCAGAAGTTACACAGCTTAAGGCCTCGCTAGTACCAGTGTGGGAGACTGTCTGGGAATCCGTGGTGCGGTTGACTTTTTATTATGTCGTTTAGATTTTGTTTCACAATCGATTAAAAAGGACTATGGATTAAAGCATTTAATGTCAATGGCCATTCTAAGCTGAATGTGCCTGCTCTCGTTAGATCGCAGAAATTACACAGCTTAACGCCTCGCTAGTACCAGTGTGGGAGACTGTCTGGGAATCCATGGTGTGGTTGACTTTTTATTATGTCGTTTAGATTTTTTTTCACAATAGATTAAATAGGACTATGGATTAAAGCATTTAATGTCAATGGCCATTCTAAGCTGAATGTGCCTGCTCTCGTCAGAACGCAGAAGTTACACAGCTTAAGGCCTCGCTAGTACCAGTGTGGGAGACTGTCTGGGAATCCGTGGTGCGGTTGACTTTTTATTATGTCGTTTAGAATTTGTTTCACAATAGATTAAATAGGACTATGGATTAAAGCATTTAACGTCAATGGCCATTCTAAGCTGAATGTGCCTGCTCTCGTCAGAACGCAGAAGTTACACAGCTTAAGGCCTCACTAGTACCAGTGTGGGAGACTGTCTGGGAATCCGTGGTGCGGTTGAATTTTTATTATGTCGTTTAGATTTTGTTTCACAATCGATTAAAAAGGACTATGGATTAAAGCCTTTAATGTCAATGTCCATTCTAAGCTGAATGTCCCTGCTCTCGTCAGATCGCAGAAGTTACACAGCTTAAGGCCTCGCTAGTACCAGTGTGGGAGACTGTCTGGGAATCCGTGGTGTGGTTGACTTTTTTATGTTGTTTAGATTTTGTTTCACAATAGATTAAATAGGACTATGGATTAAGTCTTCTAATGTCAATGGCCATTCTAAGCTGAATGTCCCTGCTCTCGTCAGATCGCAGAAGTTACACAGCTTAACGCCTCGCTAGTACCAGTGTGGGAGATTGTCTGGGAATCCGTGGTGTGGTTGCCTTTTTATTATGTCGTTTAGATTTTGTTTCACAATAGATTAAATAGGACTATGGATTAGAGCATTTAATGTCAATGGCCATTCTAAGCTGAATGTGCCTGCTCTCGTTAGATCGCAGAAGTTACACAGCTTAAGGCCTCGCTAGTACCAGTGTGGGAGACTGTCTGGGAATCCGTGGTGCGGTTTACTTTTTATTATGTCGTTTAGATTTTGTTTCACAATAGATTAAATAGGACTATGGATTAGAGCATTTAACGTCAATGGCCATTCTAAGCTGAATGTGCCTGCTCTCGTCAGATCGCAGAAGTTACACAGCTTAAGGCCTCGCTAGTACCAGTGTGGGAGACTGTCTGGGAATCCGTGGTGAGGTTGACTTTTTATTATGTTGTTTAGATTTTGTTTCACAATCGATTAAATAGGACTATGGATTAAAGCATTTAACGTCAATGGCCATTCTAAGCTGAATGTGCCTGCTCTCGTCAGAACGCAGAAGTTACACAGCTTAAGGCCTCGCTAGTACCAGTGTGGGAGACTGTCTGGGAATCCGTGGTGCTGTTGAATTTTTATTATGTCGTTTAGATTTTGTTTCACAATCGATTAAAAAGGACTATGGATTACAGCATTTAATGTCAATGGCCATTCTAAGCTGAATGTGCCTGCTCTCGTCAGATCGCAGAAATTACACAGCTTAAGGCCTCCCTAGTACCAGTGTGGGAGACTGTCTGGGAATCCGTGGTGCGGTTGACTTTTTATTATGTCGTTTAGATTTTGTTTCACAATCGATTAAAAAGGACTATGGATTAAAGCATTTAATGTTAATGACCATTCTAAGCTGAATGTCCCTGCTCTCGTCAGATCGCAGAAGTTACACAGCTTAAGGCCTCGCTAGTACCAGTGTGGGAGACTGTCTGGGAATCCGTGGTGCGGTTGACTTTTTATTATGTCGTTTAGATTTTTTTTCACAATAGATTAAATAGGACTATGGATTAAAGCATTTAACGTCAATGGCCATTCTAAGCTGAATGTGCCTGCTCTCGTCAGAACGCAGAAGTTACACAGCTTAAGGCCTCGCTAGTACCAGTGTGGGAGACTGTCTGGGAATCCGTGGTGCGGTGGAATTTTTATTATGTCGTTTAGATTTTGTTTCACAATCGATTAAAAAAGACTATGGATTAAAGCATTTAATGTCAATGGCCATTCTAAGCTGAATGTCCCTGCTCTCGTCAGATCGCAGAAGTTACACAGCTTAAGACCTCGCTAGTACCAGTGTGGGAGACTGTCTGGGAATCCGTGGTGCGGTTGACTTTTTATTATGTTGGTTAGATTTTGTTTCACAATAGATTAAATAGGACTATGGATTAAGGCTTTTAATGTCAATGGCCATTCTAAGCTGAATGTGACTGCTCTCGTCAGATCGCAGAAGTTACACAGCTTAAGGCCTTGCTAGTACCAGTGTGGGAGACTGTCTGGGAATCTGTGGTGCGGTTGACTTTTTATTATGTCGTTTAGATTTTGTTTCACAATCGATTAAAAAGGACTATGGATTAAAGCATTTAAAGTCAATGGCCATTCTAAGCTGAATGTGCCTGCTCTCGTTAGATCGCAGAAGTTACACAGCTTAACGCCTCGCTAGTACCAGTGTGGGAGACTGTCTGGGAATCCGTGGTGCGGTTGACTTTTTATTATGTCGTTTAGATTTTGTTTCACAATAGATTAAATAGGACTATGGATTAGAACATTTAACGTCAATGGCCATTCTAAGCTGAATGTGCCTGCTCTCGTCAGATCGCAGAAGTTACACAGCTTAAGGCCTCGCTAGTATCAGTGTGAGAGACTGTCTGGGAATCCGTGGTGCGGTTGACTTTTTATTATGTTGGTTAGATTTTGTTTCACAATAGATTAAATAGGACTATGGATTAAGGCTTTTAATGTCAATGGCCATTCTAAGCTGAATGTGACTGCTCTCGTCAGATCGCAGAAGTTACACAGCTTAAGGCCTTGCTAGTACCAGTGTGGGAGACTGTCTGGGAATCTGTGGTGCGGTTGACTTTTTATTATGTCGTTTAGATTTTGTTTCACAATCGATTAAAAAGGACTATGGATTAAAGCATTTAATGTCAATGGCCATTCTAAGCTGAATGTGCCTGCTCTCGTTAGATCGCAGAAGTTACACAGCTTAACGCCTCGCTAGTACCAGTGTGGGAGACTGTCTGGGAATCCGTGGTGCGGTTGACTTTTTATTATGTCGTTTAGATTTTGTTTCACAATAGATTAAATAGGACTATGGATTAGAACATTTAACGTCAATGGCCATTCTAAGCTGAATGTGCCTACTCTCGTCAGATCGCAGAAGTTACACAGCTTAAGGCCTCGCTAGTATCAGTGTGAGAGACTGTCTGGGAATCCGTGGTGCGGTTGACTTTTTATTATGTCGTTTAGATTTTGTTTCACAATAGATTAAATAGGACTATGGATTAGAGCATTTAATGTCAATGGCCATTCTAAGCTGAATGTGCCTGCTCTCGTTAGATCGCAGCAGTTACACAGCTTAAGGCCTCGCTAGTACCAGTGTGGGAGACTGTCTGGGAATCCGTGGTGTGGTTTACTTTTTATTATGTCGTTTAGATTTTGTTTCACAATAGATTAAATAGGACTATGGATTAGAGCATTTAACGTCAATGGCCATTCTAAGCTGAATGTGCCTGCTCTCGTCAGATCGCAGAAGTTACACAGCTTAAGGCCTCGCTAGTACCAGTGTGGGAGACTGTCTGGGAGTCCGTGGTGCGGTTGACTTTTTATTATGTCGTTTAGATTTTGTTTCACAATCGATTAAATAGGACTATGGATTAAAGGATTTAACGTCAATGGCCATTCTAAGCTGAATGTGCCTGCTCTCGTCAGAGCGCAGAAGTTACACAGCTTAAGGCCTCGCTAGTACCAGTGTGGGAGACTGTCTGGGAAACCGTGGTGCTGTTGAATTTTTATTATGTCGTTTAGATTTTGTTTCACAATCGATTAAAAAGGACTATGGATTACAGCATTTAATGTCAATGGCCATTCTAAGCTGAATGTGCCTGCTCTCGTCAGATCGCAGAAGTTACACAGCTTAAGGCCTCGCTAGTACCAGTGTGGGAGACTGTCTGGGAATCCGTGGTGCGGTTGAATTTTTATTATGTCGTTTAGATTTTGTTTCACAATCGATTAAAAAGGACTATGGATTAAAGCATTTAATGTCAATGGCCATTCTAAGCTGAATGTCCCTGCTCTTGTCAGATCGCAGAAGTTACACAGCTTAAGGCCTCGCTAGTACCAGTGTGGGAGACTGTCTGGGAATCCGTGGTGCGGTTGACTTTTTATTATGTCGTTTAGATTTTGTTTCACAATCGATTAAAAATAATAATAAACTAAAGCTTTAAAAAGTTAATAGCTATTCTTAGGTGAAATGTGCCTTTTCTCGTCAAATCGCAGATCAATAACACTTTAACACCTCACTAGTACCAGTGTGGGAGACTTCCTGGGCTTCCGTGGTGCTGTTGACTTTTTATTATGTCGTTTAGAATTTCTTTCACAATTGTTTAAAAATAAAAATAGACTAAAGCTTTAAAAGTTAATAGCCATTCTAAGCTTAAATGTGCCTTTTCTCGTCAAATCGCTGATATATAACACTTTAAGGCCTCGCTAGTACGAGTGTGAGAGACTGTCTGGGAATCCGAGGTGCGGTTGACTTTTTATTATGTCGTTTAGATTTGTTTCACAATCGATTAAAATGGACTATGGATTAAAGCATTTAATGTCAATGGCCGTTCTAAGCTGAATGTCCCTGCTCTTGTCAGGTCGCAGAAGTTATACAGCTTAAGGCCTCGCTAGTACCAGCGTGGGAATCTGTGGTGCGGTTGACTTTTTATTATGTCGTTTAGATTTTGTTTCACAATAGATTAAATAGGACTATGGATTAAAGCATTTAACGTCAATGGCCATTCTAAGCTGAATGTGCCTTCTCTCGTCAGATCGCTGAAGTTACACAGCTTAAGCCCTCGCTAGTACCAGTGTGGGAGACTGTCTGGGAATCCGTGGTGTGGTTGACTTTTTATTATGTCGTTTAGATTTTGTTTCACAATAGATTAAATAGGACTATGGATTAAAGCATTTAACGTCAATGGCCAATCTAAGCTGAATGTGCCTGCTCTCGTCAGAACGCAGAAGTAACACAGCTTAAGGCCTCGCTAGTACCAGTGTGGGAGACTGTCTGGGAATCCGTGGTGCGGTTGAATTTTTATTATGTCGTTTAGATTTTGTTTCACAATCGATTAAAGCATTTAAAGTCAATGGCCATTCTTAGCTGAATGTCCCTGCTCTCGTCAGATCGCAGACGTTACACAGCTTAAGGCCTCGCTAGTACCAGTGTGGGAGACTGTCTGGGAATCCGTGGTGCGGTTGACTTTTTATTATGTCGTTTAGATTTTGTTTCACAATCGATTAAAAAGGACTATGGATTAAAGCATTTAATGTCAATGGTCATTCTAAGCTGAATGTGCCTGCTCTCGTTAAATCGCAGAAGTTACACAGCTTAACGCCTCGCTAGTACCAGTGTGGGAGACTGTCTGGGAATCCGTGGTGCGGTTTCCTTTTTATTATGTCGTTTAGATTTTGTTTCACAATAGATTAAATAGGACTATGGATTAACGCATGTAACGTCAATGGCCATTCTAAGCTGAATGTGCCTGCTCTCGTCAGATCGCAGAAGTTACACAGCTTAAGGCCTCGCTAGTACCAGTGTAGGAGACTTTCTGGGAATCCGTGGTGCGGTTGAATTTTTATTATGTCGTTTAGATTTTGTTTCACAATCGATTAAAAAGGACTATGGATTAAAGCATTTAATGTCAATGGCCATTCTAAGCTGAATGTCCCTGCTCTTGTCGGATCGCAGAAGTTACACAGCTTAAGGCCTCGCTAGTACCAGTGTGGGAGACTGTCTGGGAATCCGTGGTGCGGTTGACTTTTTATTATGTTGTTTAGATTTTGTTTCACAATAGATTAAATAGGACTATGGATTAAGGCTTTAAATGTCAATGGCCATTCTAAGATGAATGTGCCTGCTCTCGTCAGATCGCAGAAGTTACACAGCTTAAGGCCTCGCTAGTACCAGTGTGGGAGACTGTCTGGGAATCCGTGGAGCGGTTGACTTTTTATTATGTCGTTTAGATTTTGTTTCACAATCGATTAAAAAGGACTATGGATTAAAGCATTTAATGTCAATGGCCATTCTAAGCTGAATGTGCATGCTCTCGTTAGATCGCAGAAGTTACACAGCTTAATGCCTCGCTAGTACCAGTGTGGGAGACTGTCTGGGAATCCATGGTGCAGTTGACTTTTTATTATGTCGTTTAGATTTGTTTCACAATCGATTAAAATGGACTATGGATTAAAGCATTTAATGTCAATGGCCAATCTAAGCTGAATGTGCCTGCTCTCGTCAGATCGCAGAAGTTACACAGCTTAAGCCCTCGCTAGTACCATTGTGGGAGACTGTCTGGGAATCCGTGGTGCAGTTGACTTTTTATTATGTTGTTTAGATTTTGTTTCACAATCGATTAAAAAGGACTATGGATTAAAGCATTTAATGTCAATGGCCATTCTAAGCTGAATGTCCCTGCTCTCGTCAGATCGCAGAAGTTACACAGCTTAAGGACTCGCTAGTACCAGTGTGGGAGACTGTCTGGGAATCCGTGGTGCGGTTGACTTTTTATTATGTCGTTTAGATTTTGTTTCACAATCGATTAAAAAGGACTATGGATTAAAGCATTTAATGTCTATGGCCATTCTAAGCTGAATGTGCCTGCTCTCGTTAGATCGCAGAAGTTACACAGCTTAACGCCTCGCTAGTACCAGTGTGGGAGACTGTCGGGGAATCCGTGGTGCGGTTGCCTTTTTATTATGTCGTTTAGATTTTGTTTCACAATAGATTAAATAGGACTATGGATTAAAGCATGTAACGTCAATGGCCATTCTAAGCTGAATGTGCCTGCTCTCGTCAGATCGCAGAAGTTACACAGCTTAAGGCCTCGCTAGTACCAGTGTGGGAGACTGTCTGGGAATCCGTGGTGCGGTTGAATTTTTATTATGTCGTTTAGATTTTGTTTCACAATAGATTAAATAGGACTATGGATTAAAGCATTTAACGTCAATGGCCATTCTAAGCTGAATGTGCCTGCCCTCGTCAGATCGCAGAAGTTACACAGCTTAAGGCCTCGCTAGTACCAGTGTGGGAGACTGTCTGGGAATCCGTGGTGCGGTTGAGTTTTTATTATGTTGTTTCGATTTTGTTTCACAATAGATTAAATAGGACTATGGATTAAGGCTTTCAATGTCAATGGCCATTATAAGCTGAATGTGCCTGCTCTCGTCAGATCGCAGAATTTACACAGCTTAAGGCCTCGCTAGTACCAGTGTGGGAGACTGTCTGGGAATCCGTGGTGCGGTTGACTTTTTATTATGTCGTTTAGATTTTGTTTCACAATCGATTAAAAAGGACTATGGATTAAAGTATTTAATGTCAATGGCCATTCTAAGCTGAATGTACCTGCTCTCGTTAGATTGCAGAAGTTACACAGCTTAACGCCTCGCTAGTACCAGTGTGGGAGACTGTCTGGGAATCCGTGGTGCGGTTGACTTTTTATTATGTCGTTTAGATTTTGTTTCACAATAGATTAAATAGGACTATGGATTAAAGCATTTAACGTCAATGGCCATTCTAAGCTGAATGTGCCTGCTCTCGTCAGATCGCAAAAGTTACACAGCTTAAGGCCTCGCTAGTACCAGTGTGGGAGACTGTCTGGGAATCAGTTGTGCGGTTGACTTTTTATTATGTCGTTTAGATTTTGTTTCACAATCGATTAAAAAGGACTATGGATTAAAGCATTTAATGTCAATGGCCATTCTAAGCTGAATGTGCCTGCTCTCGTCAGATCGCAGAAGTTACACAGTTTAAGGCCTCGCTAGTACCAGTGTGGGAGACTGTCAGGGAATCCGTGGTGCGGTCGACTTTTTATTATGTCGTTTAGATTTTGTTTCACAATCGATTAAAAAGGACTATGGATTAAAGCATTTGATGTCAATGGCCATTCTAAGCTGAATGTGCCTGCTCTCGTCAGATCGCAGAAGTTACACAGCTTAAGGCCTCGCTAGTACCAGTGTGGGAGACTGTCTGGGAATCCGTGGTGCAGTTGACTTTTTATTATGTCGTTTAGATTTTGTTTCACAATCGATTAAAAAGGACTATTGATTAAAGCATTTAATGTCAATAGCCATTCTAAGCTGAATGTGCCTGCTCTCGTTAGATCGCAGAAGTTACACAGCTTAAGGCCTCGCTAGTACCAGTGTGGGAGACTGTCTGGGAATCCATGGTGCGGTTGCCTTTTTATTATGTCGTTTAGAATTTGTTTCACAATCGATTAAAAATAATAATAAACTAAAGCTTTAAAAGTTAATAGCTATTCTTAGGTGAAATGTGCCTTTTCTTGTCAAATCGCAGATCAATAACACTTTAACACCTCGCTAGTACCAGTGTGGGAGACTTCCTGGGCTTCCGTGGTGCTGTTGACTTTTTATTATGTCGTTTAGAATTTCTTTCACAATTGTTTAAACATAAAAATAGACTAAAGCTTTAAAAGTTAATAGCCATTCTAAGCTTAAATGTGCCTTTTCTCGTCAAATCGCTGATATATAACACTTTAAGGCCTCGCTAGTACGAGTGTGAGAGACTGTCTGGGAATCCGAGGTGCGGTTGACTTTTTATTATGTCGTTTAGATTTGTTTCACAATCGATTAAAATGGACTATGGATTAAAGCATTTAATGTCAATGGCCGTTCTAAGCTGAATGTGCCTGCTCTTGTCAGGTCGCAGAAGTTATACAGCTTAAGGCCTCGCTAGTACCAGCGTGGGAATCTGTGGTGCGGTTGACTTTTTATTATGTCGTTTAGATTTTGTTTCACAATAGATTAAATAGGACTATGGATTAAAGCATTTAACGTCAATGGCCATTCTAAGCTGAATGTGCCTGCTCTCGTCAGATCGCAGAAGTTACACAGCTTAAGGCCTCGCTAGTACCAGTGTGGGAGACTGTCTGGGAATCCGTGGTGCGGTTGACTTTTTATTATGTCGTTTAGATTTTGTTTCACAATCGATTAAAAAGGACTATGGATTAAAGCATTTAATGTCAATGGCCATTCTAAGCTGAATGTCCCTGCTCTCATCAGATCGCAGAAGTTACACAACTTAAGGCCTCGCTAGTACCAGTGTGGGAGACTGTCTGGGAATCCGTGGTGCGGTTGCCTTTTTATTATGTCGTTTAGATTTTGTTTCACAATAGATTAAATAGGACTATGGATTAAAGCATTTAACGTCAATGGCCATTCTAAGCTGAATGTACTTGCTCTCGTCAGATCGCCGAAGTTACACAGCTTAAGGCCTCGCTAGTACCAGTGTGGGAGACTGTCTGGGAATCCGTGGTGCGGTTGAATTTTTATTATGTAGTTTAGATTTTGTTTCACAATCGATTAAAAAGGACTATGGATTAAAACATTTAAAGTCAATGGCCATTCTAAGCTGAATGTCCCTGCTCTCGTCAGATCGCAGAAGTTACACAGCTTAAGGCCTCGCTAGTACCAGTGTGGGAGACTGTCTGGGAATCCGTGGTGCGGTTGACTTTTTATTATGTCGTTTAGATTTTGTTTCACAATCGATTAAAAAGGACTATGGATTAAAGCATTTAATGTCAATGGCCATTCTAAGCTGAATGTCCCTGCTCTCGTCAGATCGCAGAAGTTACACAACTTAAGGCCTCGCTAGTACCAGTGTGGGAGACTGTCTGGGAATCCGTGGTGCGGTTGCCTTTTTATTATGTCGTTTTGATTTTGTTTCACAATCGATTAAAAAGGACTATGGATTAAAGCATTTAATGTCAATGGCCATTCTAAGCTGAATGTCCCTGCTATCGTCAGATCGAAGAAGTTACACAACTTAAGTCCTCGCTAGTACCAGTGTGGGAGACTGTCTGGGAATCCGTGGTGCGGTTGGCTTTTTTATTATGTCGTTTAGATTTTGTTTCACAATAGATTAAATAGGACTATGGATTAAAGCAGTTATTGTCAATGGCCATTCTAAGCTGAATGTGCCTGCTCTCGTCAGATCGCAGAAATTACACAGCTTAAGGCCTCGCTAGTACCAGTGTGGGAGACTGTCTGGGAATCCATGGTGCAGTTGAGGTTTTATTATGTCGTTTAGAATTTCTTTCACAATTGTTTAAAAATAAAAATAGACTAAAGCTTTAAAAGTTAATAGCCATTCTAAGCTTAAATGTGCATTTTCTCGTCAAATCGCAGATATATAACACTTTAAGGCCTCGCTAGTACCAGTGTGGGAGACTGTCTGGGAATCCGAGGTGCGGTTGACTTTTTATTACGTCGTTTAGATTTTGTTTCACAATCGATTAAAAAGGACTATGGATTAAAGCATTTAATGTCAATGGCCATTCTAAGCTGAATGTGCCTGCTCTCGTCAGATCGCAGAAGTTACACAGCTTAAGGCCTCGCTAGTATCAGTGTGGGAGACTGTCTGGGAATCCGTGGTGCGGTTGACTTTTTATTATGTCGTTTAGATTTTGTTTCACAATCGATTAAAAAGGACTATGGATTAAAGCATTTAATGTCAATGGCCATTCTAAGCTGAATGTGCCTGCTCTCGTCAGATCGCAGAAGTTACACAGCTTAAGGCCTCGCTAGTACCAGCGTGGGAGACTGTCTGGGAATCCGTGGTGCGGTTGACTTTTTATTATGTCGTTTAGATTTTGTTTCACAATAGATTAAATAGGACTATGGATTAAAGCATTTAACGTCAATGGCCATTCTAAGCTGAATGTGCCTGCTCTCGTCAGATCGCAGAAGTTACACAGCTTAAGGCCTCGCTAGTACCAGTGTGGGAGACTGTCTGGGAATCCGTGGTGCGGTTGACTTTTTATTATGTTGTTTAGATTTTGTTTCACAATAGATTAAATAGGACTATGGATTAAAGCATTTAATGTCAATGGCCATTCTAAGCTGAATGTGCCTGCTCTCGTCAGATCGCAGAAATTACACAGCTTAAGGCCTCGCTAGTACCAGTGTGGGAGACTGTCTGGGAATCCGTGGTGCGGTTGAATTTTTATTATGTCGTTTAGATTTTGTTTCACAATCGATTAAAAAGGACTATGGATTAAAACATTTAAAGTCAATGGCCATTCTAAGCTGAATGTCCCTGCTCTCGTCAGATCGCAGAAGTTACACAGCTTAAGGCCTTGCTAGTACCAGTGTGGGAGACTGTCTGGGAATCCGTGGTGCGTTTGACTTTTTATTATGTCGTTTAGATTTTGTTTCACAATAGATTAAATAGGACTATGGATTAAGGCTTTTAATGTCAATGGCCATTCTAAGCTGAATGTGCCTGCTCTCGTCAGATCGCATAAGTTACACAGCTTAAGGCCTCGCTAGTACCAGTGTGGGAGACTGTCTGGGAATCCGTGGTGCGGTTGACTTTTTATTATGTCGTTTAGATTTTGTTTCACAATAGATTAAATAGGACTATGGATTAAAGCATTTAATGTCAATGGCCATTCTAAGCTGAATGTGCTTGCTCTCGTCAGATCGCAGAAGTTACACTGCTTAAGGCCTCGCTAGTACCAGTGTGGGAGACTGTCTGGGAATCCATGGTGCGGTTGACTTTTTATTATGTCGTTTAGAATTTGTTTCACAATCGATTAATAATAATAATAAACTAAAGCTTTAAAAGTTAATGGCTATTCTTAGGTGAAATGTGCCTTTTTTCGTAAAATCGCAGGTCAATAACACTTTAACACCTCGCTAGTACCAGTGTGGGAGACTTTCTGGGCTTCCGTGGTGCTGTTGACTTTTTATTATGTCGTTTAGAATTTCTTTCACAATTGTTTAAAAATAAAAATAGACTAAAGCTTTAAAAGTTAATAGCCATTCTAAGCTTAAATGTGCCTTTTCTCGTCAAATCGCAGATATATAACACTTTAAGGCCTCGCTACTACGAGTGTGAGAGACTGTCCGAGGTGCGGTTGACTTTTTATTATGTCGTTTAGATTTGTTTCACAATCGATTAAAATGGACTATGGATTAAAGCATTTAATGTCAATGGCCATTCTAAGCTGAATGTGCCTGCTCTTGTCAGATCGCAGAAGTTACACAGCTTAAGGCCTTGCTAGTACCAGTGTGGGAGACTGTCTGGGAATCCGTGGTGCGGTTGACTTTTTATTATGTCGTTTAGATTTTGTTTCACAATCGATTAAAAAGGACTATGGATTAAAGTATTTAATGTCAATGGCCATTCTAAGCTGAATGTGCCTTCTCTCGACAGATCGCAGGAGTTACACAGCTTAAGGCCTCGCTAGTACCAGTGTGGGAGACTGTCTGGGAATCCGTGGTGCGGTTGCCTTTTTATTATGTCGTTTAGATTTTGTTTCACAATAGATTAAATAGGACTATGGATTAAACCAGTTATCGTCAATGGCCATTCTAAGCTGAATGTGCCTGCTCTCGTCAGATCGCAGAAGTTACACAGCTTAAGGCCTCGCTAGTACCAGTGTGGGAGACTGTCTGGGAATCCATGGTGCGGTTGACTTTTTATTATGTCGTTTAGAATTTGTTTCACAATCGATTAAAAAGGACTATGGATTAAAGCATTTAATGTCAATGGCCATTCTAAGATGAACGTGCCTGCTCTCGTCAGATCGCAGCAGTTACACAGCTTAAGGCCTCGCTAGTAACAGTGTGGGAGACTGTCTGGGAATCCGTGGTGCAGTTGACTTTTTATTATGTCGTTTAGATTTTGTTTCACAATCGATTAAAAAGGACTATGGATTAAAGCATTTAAAGTCAATGGCCATTCTAAGCTGATTGTGCCTGCTCTCGTCAGATCACAGAAGTTACACAGCTTAAGGCCTCGCTAGTAACAGTGTGGGAGACTGTCTGGGAATCCGTGGTGCGGTTGCCTTTTTATTATGTCGTTTAGATTTTGTTTCACAATAGATTAAATAGGACTATGGATTAAAGCATTTAACGTCAATGGCCATTCTAGGCTGAATGTGCCTGCTCTCGTCAGATCGCAGAAGTTACACAGCTTAAGGCCTTGCTATTACCTATGTGGGAGACTGTCTGGGAATCCGTGGTGCGGTTGACTTTTTATTATGTCGTTTAGAATTTGTTTCACAATCGATTAAAAATAATAATAAACTAAAGCTTTAAAAGTTAATGGCTATTCTTAGGTGAAATGTGCCTTTTCTCGTCAAATCGCAGATCAATAACACTTTAACACCTCACTAGTACCAGTGTGGGAGACTTTCTGGGCTTCCGTGGTGCTGTTGACTTTTTATTATGTCGTTTAGAATTTCTTTCACAATTGTTTAAAAATAAAAATAGTCTAAAGCTTTAAAAGTTAATAGCCATTCTAAGCGTAAATGTGCCTTTTATCGTCAAATCGCAGATATATAACACTTTAAGGCCTTGCTAGTACGAGTGTGAGAGACTGTCTGGGAATCCGAGGTGCGGTTGACTTTTTATTATGTCGTTTAGATTTGTTTCCCAATCGATTAAAATGGACTATGGATTAAAGCATTTAATGTCAATGGCCATTCTAAGCTGAATGTGCCTGCTCTTGTCAGATCGCAGAAGTTACACAGCTTAAGGCCTTGCTAGTACCAGTGTGGGAGACTGTCTGGGAATCCGTGGTGCGGTTGACTTTTTATTATGTCGTTTAGATTTTGTTTCACAATCGATTAAAAAGGACTATGGATTAAAGCAATTAATGTCAATGGCCATTCTAAGCTGTATGTGCCTGCTCTCGTCAGATCGCAGAAGTTAAACAGCTTAAGGCCTCGCTAGTACCAGTGTGGGAGACTGTCTGGGAATCCGTGGTCCGATTGAAAGTTTATAATGTCGTTTAGATTTTGTTTCACAATCGATTAAAAAGGACTATGGATTAAAGCAATTAATGTCAATGGCCATTCTAAGCTGTATGTGCCTGCTCTCGTCAGATCGCAGAAGTTAAACAGCTTAAGGCAACGCTAGTACCAGTGTGGGAGACTGTCTGGGAATCCATGGTGCGGTTGAGGTTTTATTATGTCGTTTAGAATTTCTTTCACAATTGTTTAAAAATAAAAATAGACTAAAGCTTTAAAAGTTAATAGCCATTCTAAGCTTAAATGTGCCTTTTCTCGTCAAATCGCAGATATATAACAGCTTAAGGCCTCGCTAGTACCAGTGTGGGAGACTATCTTTTTATTATGTTGTTTAGATTTTGTTTCTCAATAGATTAAATAGGACTATGGATTAAAGCAGTTATTGTCAATGGCCATTCTAAGCTGAATGTGCCTGCTCTCATCTGATCGCAGAAGTTACACAGCTTAAGGCCTCGCTAGTACCAGTGTGGGAGACTGTCTGGGAATCCATGGTGCAGTTGACTTTTTATTATGTCGTTTAGAATTTGTTTCACAATCGATTAAAAATAATAATAAACTAAAGCTTTAAAAGTTAATGGCTATTCTTAGGTGAAATGTGCCTTTTCTCGTCAAATCGCAGATCAATAACACTTTAACACCTCGCTAGTACCAGTGTGGGAGACTTTCTGGGCTTCCGTGGTGCTGTTGACTTTTTATTATGTCGTTTAGACTTTCTTTCACAATTGTTTAAAAATAAAAATAGACTAAAGCTTTAAAAGTTAATAGCCATTCTAAGCTTAAATGTGCCTTTTCTCGTCAAATCGCAGATATATAACACTTTAAGGCCTCGCTACTACGAGTGTGAGAGACTGTCCGAGGTGCGGTTGACTTTTTATTATGTCGTTTAGATTTGTTTCACAATCGATTAAAATGGACTATGGATTAAAGCATTTAATGTCAATGGCCATTCTAAGCTGAATGTGCCTGCTCTTGTCAGATCGCAGAAGTTACACAGCTTAAGGGATTGCTAGTACCAGTGTGGGAGACTGTCTGGGAATCCGTGGTGCGGTAGACTTTTTATTATGTCGTTTAGATTTTGTTTCACAATCGATTAAAAAGGACTATGGATTAAAACATTTAAAGTCAATGGCCATTCTAAGCTGAATGTCCCTGCTCTCGTCAGATCGCAGAAGTTACACAGCTTAAGGCCTCGCTAGTACCAGTGTGGGAGACTGTCTGGGAATCCATGGTGCGGTTGACTTTTTATTATGTCGTTTAGAATTTGTTTCACAATCGATTAAAAAGGACTATGGATTAAAGCATTTAATGTCAAAGGCCATTCTAAGATGAACGTGCCTGCTCTCGTCAGATCGCAGCAGTTACACAGCTTAAGGCCTCGCTAGTACCAGTGTGGGAGACTGTCTGGGAATCTGTGGTGCAGTTGACTTTTTATTATGTCGTTTAGATTTTGTTTCACAATAGATTAAAAATAAAAATAGACTAAAGCTTTAAAAGTTAATAGCCATTCTAAGCTTAAATGTGCCTTTTCTCATCAAATCGCAGATATATAACACTTTAAGGCCTCGCTAGTACGAGTGTGAGAGACCGTCTGGGAATCCGAGGTGCGGTTGACTTTTTATTATGTCGTTTAGATTTTGTTTCACAATCGATTAAAAACGACTATGGATTAAAGCATTTAATGTCAATGGCCATTCTAAGCTGAATGTGCCTGCTCTCGTCAGATCGCAGAAGTTACACAGCTTAAGGCCTCGCTAGTACCAGTGTGGGAGACTGTCTGGGAATCCGTGGTGCGGTTGCCTTTTTATTATGTTGTTTAGATTTTGTTTCACAATAGATTAAATAGGACTATGGATTAAAGCAGTTATCGTCAATGGCCATTCTAAGCTGAATGTGCCTGCTCTCGTCTGATCGCAGAAGTTACACAGCTTAAGCCCTCGCTAGTACCAGTGTGGGAGACTGTCTGGGAATCCATGGTGCAGTTGACTTTTTATTATGTCGTTTAGAATTTGTTTCACAATCGATTAAAAATAATAATAAACTAAAGCTTTAAAAGTTAATGGCTATTCTTAGGTGAAATGTGCCTTTTCTCGTCAAATCGCAGAACAATAACACTTTAACACCTCGCTAGTACCAGTGTGGGAGACTTTCTGGGCTTCCGTGGTGCTGTTGACTTTTTATTATGTCGTTTAGAATTTCTTTCACAATTGTTTAAAAATAAAAATAGACTAAAGCTTTAAAAGTTAATAGACATTCTAAGCTTAAATGTGCCTTTTCTCGTCAAATCGCAGATATATAACACTTTAAGGACTCGCTAGTACGAGTGTGAGAGACTGTCTGGGAATCCGAGGTGCGGTTGACTTTTTATTATGTCGTTTAGATTTTGTTTCACAATCGATTAAAAAGTACTATGGATTAAAGCATTTAATGTCAATGGCCATTCTAAGCTGAATGTGCCTGCTCTTGTCAGATCGCAGAAGTTACACAGCTTAAGGCCTTGCTAGTACCAGTGTGGGAGACTGTCTGGGAATCCGTGGTGCGGTTGACTTTTTATTATGTCGTTTAGATTTTGTTTCACAATCGATTAAAAAGGACTATGGATTAAAGCATTTAATGTCAATGGCCATTCTAAGCTGAATGTGCCTGCTCTCGTCAGATCGCAGAAATACACAGCTTAAGGCCTCGCTAGTACCAGTGTGGGAGACTGTCTGGGAATCCGTGGTGCGGTTGACTTTTTATTATGTCGTTTAGATTTTGTTTCACAATCGATTAAAAAGGACTATGGATTAAAGCATTTAATGTCAATGGCCATTCTAAGCTGAATGTGCCTGCTCTCGTCAGATCGCAGAAGTTACACAACTTAAGGCCTCGCTAGTACCAGTGTGGGAGACTGTCTGGGAATCCGTGGTGCGGTTGACTTTTTATTATGTTGTTTAGATTTTGTTTCACAATCGATTAAAAAGGACTATGGATTAAAGCATTTAATGTCAATGGCCATTCTAAGCTGAATGTGCCTGCTCTCGTCAGATCGCAGAAATTACACAGCTTAAGGCCTCGCTAGTACCAGTGTGGGAGACTGTCTGGGAATCCGTGGTGCGGTTGCCTTTTTATTATGTCGTTTAGATTTTGTTTCACAATCGATTAAAAAGGACTATGGATTAAAGCATTTAATGTCAATGGCCATTCTAAGCTGAATGGCCCTGCTCTCGTCAGATCGCAGAATTTACACAGCTTAAGGCCTCGCTAGTACCAGTGTGGGAGACTGTCTGGGAATCCGTGGTCCGGTTGAAATTTTATTATGTCGTTTAGATTTTGTTTCACAATCGATTAAAAAGGACTATGGATTAAGGTTTTTAATGTCAATGGCCATTCTAAGCTGAATGTGCCTGCTATCGCCAGATCGCAGAAGTTACACAGCTTAAGGCCTCGCTAGTACCAGTGTGGGAGACTGTCTGGGAATCCGTGGTGCGGTTGACTTTTTATTATGTCGTTTAGATTTTGTTTCACAATCGATTAAAAAGGACTATGGATTAAAGCATTTAATGTCAATGGCCATTCTAAGCTGAATGTCCCTGCTCTCGTCAGATCGCAGAAGTTACACAACTTAAGGCCTCGCTAGTACCAGTGTGGGAGACTGTCTGGGAATCCGTGGTGCGGTTGCCTTTTTATTATGTCGTTTAGATTTTGTTTCACAATAGATTAAATAGGACTATGGATTAAAGCATTTAACGTCAATGGCCATTCTAAGCTGAATGTACTTGCTCTTGTCAGATCGCAGAAGTTACACAGCTTAAGGCCTCGCTAGTACCAGTGTGGGAGACTGTCTGGGAATCCGTGGTCCGGTTGAAAGTTTATAATGTCGTTTAGATTTTGTTTCACAATCGATTAAAAAGGACAATGGATTAAAGCATTTAATGTCAATGGCCATTCTAAGCTGAATGTCCCTGCTCTCGTCAGATCGCAGAATTTACACAGCTTAAGGCCTCGCTAGTACCAGTGTGGGAGACTGTCTGGGAATCCATGGTGCGGTTGAGGTTTTATTATGTCGTTTAGAATTTCTTTCACAATTGTTTAAAAATAAAAATAGACTAAAGCTTTAAAAGTTAATAGCCATTCTAAGCTTAAATGTGCCTTTTCTCGTCAAATCGCAGATATATAACACTTTAAGGCCTCGCTAGTACGAGTGTGAGAGACTGTCTGGGAATCCGAGGTGCGGTTGACTTTTTATTATGTCGTTTAGATTTTGTTTCACAATCGATTAAAAAGGACTATGGATTAAAGCATTTAATGTCAATGGCCATTCTAAGCTGAATGTGCCTGCTCTCGTCGGATCGCAGAAGTTACACAGCTTAAGGCCTCGCTAGTATCAGTGTGGGAGACTGTCTGGGAATTCGTGGTGCGGTTGACTTTTTATTATGTTGTTTAGATTTTGTTTCACAATAGATTAAATAGGACTATGGATTAAAGCATTTAATGTCAATGGCCATTCTAAGCTGAATGTGCCTTCTCTCGTCAGATCGCAGAAGTTACACAGCTTAAGGCCTCGCTAGTACCAGTGTGGGAGACTGTCTGGGAATCCGTGGTGCGGTTGAATGTTTATTATGTCGTTTAGATTTTGTTTCACAATCGATTAAAAAGGACTATGGATTAAAACATTTAAAGTCAATGGCCATTCTAAGCTGAATGTCCCTGCTCTCGTCAGATCGCAGAAGTTACACAGCTTAAGGCCTCGCTAGTACCAGTGTGGGAGACTGTCTGGGAATCCGTGGTGCGTTTGACTTTTTATTATGTCGTTTAGATTTTGTTTCACAATAGATTAAATAGGACTATGGATTAAAGCTTTTAATGTCAATGGCCATTCTAAGCTGTATGTGCCTGCTCTCGTCAGATCGCAGAAGTTACACAGCTTAAGGCCTCGCTAGTACCAGTGTGGGAGACTGTCTGGGAATCCGTGGTGCGGTTGCCTTTTTATTATGTCGTTTAGATTTTGTTTCACAATCGATTAAAAAGGACTATGGATTAAAGCATTTAATGTCAATGGCCATTCTAAGCTGAATGGCCCTGCTCTCGTCAGATCGCAGAATTTACACAGCTTAAGGCCTCGCTAGTACCAGTGTGGGAGACTGTCTGGGAATCCGTGGTCCGGTTGAAATTTTATTATGTCGTTTAGATTTTGTTTCACAATCGATTAAAAAGGACTATGGATTAAGGCTTTTAATGTCAATGGCCATTCTAAGCTGAATGTGCCTGCTATCGTCAGATCGCAGAAGTTACACAGCTTAAGGCCTCGCTAGTACCAGTGTGGGAGACTGTCTGGGAATCCGTGGTGCGGTTGACTTTTTATTATGTCGTTTAGATTTTGTTTCACAATCGATTAAAAAGGACTATGGATTAAAGCATTTAATGTCAATGGCCATTCTAAGCTGAATGTCCCTGCTCTCGTCAGATCGCAGAAGTTACACAACTTAAGGCCTCGCTAGTACCAGTGTGGGAGACTGTCTGGGAATCCGTGGTGCGGTTGCCTTTTTATTATGTCGTTTAGATTTTGTTTCACAATAGATTAAATAGGACTATGGATTAAAGCATTTAACGTCAATGGCCATTCTAAGTTGAATGTGCCTGCTCTCGTCAGATCGCAGAAGTTACACAGCTTAAGGCCTCGCTAGTACCAGTGTGGGAGACTGTCTGGGAATCCATGGTGCGGTTGACTTTTTATTATGTCGTTTAGAATTTGTTTCACAATCGATTAAAAATAATAATAAACTAAAGCTTTAAAAGTTAATGGCTATTCTTAGGTGAAATGTGCCTTTTTTCGTAAAATCGCAGGTCAATAACACTTTAAAACCTCGCTAGTACCAGTGTGGGAGACTTTCTGGGCTTCCGTGGTGCTGTTGACTTTTTATTATGTCGTTTAGAATTTCTTTCACAATTGTTTAAAAATAAAAATAGACTAAAGCTTTAAAAGTTAATAGCCATTCTAAGCTTAAATGTGCCTTTTCTCGTCAAATCGCAGATATATAACACTTTAAGGCCTCGCTACTACGAGTGTGAGAGACTGTCCGAGGTGCGGTTGACTTTTTATTATGTCGTTTAGATTTGTTTCACAATCGATTAAAATGGACTATGGATTAAAGCATTTAATGTCAATGGCCATTCTAAGCTGAATGTGCCTGCTCTTGTCAGATCGCAGAAGTTACACAGCTTAAGGGCTTGCTAGTACCAGTGTGGGAGACTGTCTGGGAATCCGTGGTGCGGTAGACTTTTTATTATGTCGTTTAGATTTTGTTTCACAATCGATTAAAAAGGACTATGGATTAAAACATTTAAAGTCAATGGCCATTCTAAGCTGAATGTCCCTGCTCTCGTCAGATCGCAGAAGTTACACAGCTTAAGGGCTCGCTAGTACCAGTGTGGGAGACTGTCTGGGAATCCGTGGTGCGTTTGACTTTTTATTATGTCGTTTAGATTTTGTTTCACAATAGATTAAATAGGACTATGGATTAAGGCTTTTAATGTCAATGGCCATTCTAAGCTGTATGTGCCTGCTCTCGTCAGATCGCAGAAGTTACACAGCTTAAGGCCTCGCTAGTACCAGTGTGGGAGACTGTCTGGGAATCCGTGGTGCGGTTGCCTTTTTATTATGTCGTTTAGATTTTGTTTCACAATCGATTAAAAAGGACTATGGATTAAAGCATCTAATGTCAATGGCCATTCTAAGCTGAATGGCCCTGCTCTCGTCAGATCGCAGAATTTACACAGCTTAAGGCCTCGCTAGTACCAGTGTGGGAGACTGTCTGGGAATCCGTGGTCCGGTTGAAATTTTATTATGTAGTTTAGATTTTGTTTCACAATCGATTAAAAAGGACTATGGATTAAGGCTTTTAATGTCAATGGCCATTCTAAGCTGAATGTGCCTGCTATCGTCAGATCGCAGAAGTTACACAGCTTAAGGCCTCGCTAGTACCAGTGTGGGAGACTATCTGGGAATCCGTGGTGCGGTTGACTTTTTATTATGTCGTTTAGATTTTGTTTCACAATCGATTAAAAAGGACTATGGATTAAAGCATTTAATGTCAATGGCCATTCTAAGCTGAATGTCCCTGCTCTCGTCAGATCGCAGAAGTTACACAACTTAAGGCCTCGCTAGTACCAGTGTGGGAGACTGTCTGGGAATCCGTGGTGCGGTTGCCTTTTTATTATGTCGTTTAGATTTTGTTTCACAATAGATTAAATAGGACTATGGATTAAAGCATTTAACGTCAATGGCCATTCTAAGCTGAATGTACTTGCTCTTGTCAGATCGCAGAAGTTACACAGCTTAAGGCCTCGCTAGTACCAGTGTGGGAGACTGTCTGGGAATCCGTGGTCCGGTTGAAAGTTTATAATGTCGTTTAGATTTTGTTTCACAATCGATTAAAAAGGACTATGGATTAAAGCATTTAATGTCAATGGCCATTCTAAGCTGAATGTCCCTGCTCTCGTCAGATCGCAGAATTTACACAGCTTAAGGCCTCGCTAGTACCAGTGTGGGAGACTGTCTGGGAATCCATGGTGCGGTTGAGGTTTTATTATGTCGTTTAGAATTTCTTTCACAATTGTTTAAAAATAAAAATAGACTAAAGCTTTAAAAGTTAATAGCCATTCTAAGCTTAAATGTGCCTTTTCTCGTCAAATCGCAGATATATAACACTTTAAGGCCTCGCTAGTACGAGTGTGAGAGACTGTCTGGGAATCCGAGGTGCGGTTGACTTTTTATTATGTCGTTTAGATTTTGTTTCACAATCGATTAAAAAGGACTATGGATTAAAGCATTTAATGTCAATGGCCATTCTAAGCTGAATGTGCCTGCTCTCGTCGGATCGCAGAAGTTACACAGCTTAAGGCCTCGCTAGTATCAGTGTGGGAGACTGTCTGGGAATTCGTGGTGCGGTTGACTTTTTATTATGTTGTTTAGATTTTGTTTCACAATAGATTAAATAGGACTATGGATTAAAGCATTTAATGTCAATGTCCATTCTAAGCTGAATGTGCCTTCTCTCGTTAGATCGCAGAAGTTACACAGCTTAAGGCCTCGCTAGTACCAGTGTGGGAGACTGTCTGGGAATCCGTGGTGCGGTTGAATGTTTATTATGTCGTTTAGATTTTGTTTCACAATCGATTAAAAAGGACTATGGATTAAAACATTTAAAGTCAATGGCCATTCTAAGCTGAATGTCCCTGCTCTCGTCAGATCGCAGAAGTTACACAGCTTAAGGCCTCGCTAGTACCAGTGTGGGAGACTGTCTGGGAATCCGTGGTGCGTTTGACTTTTTATTATGTCGTTTAGATTTTGTTTCACAATAGATTAAATAGGACTATGGATTAAGGCTTTTAATGTCAATGGCCATTCTAAGCTGTATGTGCCTGCTCTCGTCAGATCGCAGAAGTTACACAGCTTAAGGCCTCGCTAGTACCAGTGTGGGAGACTGTCTGGGAATCTGTGGTGCGGTTGACTTTTTATTATGTCGTTTAGATTTTGTTTCACAATCGATTAAAAAGGACTATGGATTAAAGCATTTAATGTCAATGGCTATTCTAAGCTGAATGTGCCTGCTCTCGTCAGATCGCAGAAATTACACCGCTTAAGGCCTCGCTAGTACCAATGTGGGAGACTGTCTGGGAATCCGTGGTGCGGCTGCCTTTTCATTATGTTGTTTAGATTTTGTTTCACAATAGATTAAATAGGACTATAGATTAAAGCAGTTATTGTCAATGGCCATTCTAAGTTGAATGTGCCTGCTCTCGTCAGATCGCAGAAGTTACACAGCTTAAGGCCTCGCTAGTACCAGTTTGGGAGACTGTCTGGGAATCCATGGTGCGGTTGACTTTTTATTATGTCGTTTAGAATTTGTTTCACAATCGATTAAAAATAATAATAAACTAAAGCTTTAAAAGTTAATGGCTATTCTTAGGTGAAATGTGCCTTTTTTTGTAAAATCGCAGGTCAATAACACTTTAAAACCTCGCTAGTACCAGTGTGGGAGACTTTCTGGGCTTCCGTGGTGCTGTTGACTTTTTATTATGTCGTTTAGAATTTCTTTCACAATTGTTTAAAAATAAAAATAGACTAAAGCTTTAAAAGTTAATAGCCATTCTAAGCTTAAATGTGCCTTTTCTCGTCAAATCGCAGATATATAACACTTTAAGGCCTCGCTACTACGAGTGTGAGAGACTGTCCGAGGTGCGGTTGACTTTTTATTATGTCGTTTAGATTTGTTTCACAATCGATTAAAATGGACTATGGATTAAAGCATTTAATGTCAATGGCCATTCTAAGCTGAATGTGCCTGCTCTTGTCAGATCGCAGAAGTTACACAGCTTAAGGGCTTGCTAGTACCAGTGTGGGAGACTGTCTGGGAATCCGTGGTGCGGTTAACTTTTTATTATGTCGTTTAGATTTTGTTTCACAATCGATTAAAAAGGACTATGGATTAAAGCATTTAATGTCAATGGCCATTCTAAGCTGAATGTGCCTGCTCTCGTCAGATCGCAGAAGTTACACAGCTTAAGGCATCGCTAGTACCAGTGTGGGAGACTGTCTGGGAATCCGTGGTGCGGTTGACTTTTTATTATGTCGTTTAGATTTTGTTTCACAATAGATTAAATAGGACTATGGATTAAAGCATTTAACGTCAATGGCCATTCTAAGCTGAATGTACCTGCTCTCGTCAGATCGCAGAAGTTACACAGCTTAAGGCCTCGCTAGTACCAGTGTGGGAGACTGTCTGGGAATGCGTGGTGCGGTTGACTTTTTATTATGTCATTTAGATTTTGTTTCACAATAGATTAAATAGGACTATGGATTAAGGCTTTTAATGTAAAAGGCCATTCTAAGCTGAATGTGCCTGCTCTCGTCAGATCGCAGAAGTTACACAGCTTAAGGCCTCGCTAGTACCAGTGTGGGAGACTGTCTGGGAATCCGTGGTGCGGTTGACTTTTTATTATGTCGTTTAGATTTTGTTTCACAATCGATTAAAAAGGACTATGGATTAAAGCATTTAATGTCAATGGCCATTCTAAGCTGAATGTGCCTGCTCTCGTCAGATCGCAGAAGTTACACAGCTTAAGGCCTCGCTAGTACCAGTGTGGGAGACTGTCTGGGAATCCGTGGTGCGGTTGCCTTTTTATTATGTCGTTTAGATTTTGTTTCACAATAGATTAAATAGGACTATGGATTAACCCAGTTATTGTCAATGGCCATTCTAAGCTGAATGTGCCTGCTCTCATCAGATCGCAGAAGTTACACAGCTTAAGTCCTCGCTAGTACCAGTGTGGGAGACTGTCTGGGAATCCGTGGTGCAGTTGACTTTTTATTATGTCGTTTAGATTTTGTTTCACAATAGATTAAAAATAAAAATAGACTAAAGCTTTAAAAGTTAATAGCCATTCTAAGCTTAAATGTGCCTTTTCTCGTCAAATCGCAGATATATAACACTTTAAGGCCTCGCTAGTACGAGTGTGAGAGACTGTCTGGGAATCCGAGGTGCGGTTGACTTTTTATTATGTCGTTTAGATTTTGTTTCACAATAGATTAAATAGGACTATGGATTAAAGCATTTAACGTCAATGGCCATTCTAAGCTGAATGTGCCTGCTCTCGTCAGATCGCAGAAGTTACACAGCTTAAGGCCTTGCTAGTACCAGTGTGGGAGACTGTCTGGGAATCCGTGGTGCGGTTGAATTTTTATTATGTCGTTTAGATTTTGTTTCACAATCGATTAAAAAGGACTATGGATTAAAGCATTTAATGTCAATGGCCATTCTAAGCTGAATGTCCCTGCTCTCGTCAGATCGCAGAAGTTACACAGCTTAAGGCCTCGCTAGTACTAGTGTGGGAGACTGTCTGGGAATCCGTGGTGCGGTTGACATTTTATTATGTCGTTTAGATTTTGTTTGACAATAGATTAAATCGGACTATGGATTAAAGCTTTTAATGTCAAAGGCCATTCTAAGCTGAATGTGCCTGCTCTCGTCAGATCGCAGAAGTTACACAGCTTAAGGCCTCACTAGTACCAGTGTGGGAGACTGTCTGGGAATCCGTGGTGCGGTTGCCTTTTTATTATGTAGTTTAGATTTTGTTTCACAATCGATTAAAAACGACTATGGATTAAAGCATTTAATGTCAATGGCCATTCTAAGCTGAATGTGCCTGCTCTCGTCAGATCGCAGAAGTTACACAGCTTAAGGCCTCGCTAGTACCAGTGTGGGAGACTATCTATTTATTATGTTGTTTAGATTTTGTTTCACAATAGATTAAATAGGACTATGGATTAAAGCAGTTATTGTCAATGGCCATTCTAATCTGAATGTGCCTGCTCTCATCTGATCGCAGAAGTTACACAGCTTAAGGCCTCGCTAGTACCAGTGTGGGAGACTGTCTGGGAATCCATGGTGCAGTTGACTTTTTATTATGTCGTTTAGAATTTGTTTTACAATCGATTAAAAATAATAATAAACGAAAGCTTTAAAAGTTAATGGCTATTCTTAGGTGAAATGTGCCTTTTCTCGTCAAATCGCAGATCAATAGCACTTTAACACCTCGCTAGTACCAGTGTGGGAGACTTTCTGGGCTTCCGTGGTGCTGTTGACTTTTTATTATGTCGTTTAGACTTTCTTTCACAATTGTTTAAAAATAAAAATAGACTAAAGCTTTAAAAGTTAATAGACATTCTAAGCTTAAATGTGCCTTTTCTCTTCAAATCGCAGATATATAACACTTTAAGGCCTCGCTAGTACGAGTGTGAGAGACTGTCTGGGAATCCGAGGTGCGGTTGACTTTTTATTATGTCGTTTAGATTTGTTTCACAATCGATTAAAATGGACTATGGATTAAAGCAATTAATGTCAATGGTCATTCTAAGCTGAATGTGCCTGCTCTCGTCAGATCGCAGAAGTTACACAGCTTAAGGCCTCGCTAGTACCAGTGTGGGAGACTGGCTGGGAATCCGTGGTGCGGTTGGCTTTTTATTATGTCGTTTAGATTTTGTTTCACAATAGATTAAATAGGACTATGGATTAAGGCTTTTAATGTCAAAAGCCATTCTAAGCTGAATGTGCCTGCTCTCGTCAGATTGCAGAAGTTACACAGCTTAAGCCCTTGCTAGTACGAGTGTGAGAGACTGTCTGGGAATCCGAGGTGCGGTTGACTTTTTATTATGTCGTTTAGATTTGTTTCCCAATCGATTAAAATGGACTATGGATTAAAGCATTTAATGTCAATGGCCATTCTAAGCTGAATGTGCCTGCTCTCGTCAGATCGCAGAAGTTACACAGCTTAAGGCCTCGCTAGTACCAGTGTGGGAGACTGTCTGGGAATCCGTGGTGCGGTTGACTTTTTATTATGTAGTTTAGATTTTGTTTCACAATCGATTAAAAAGGACTATGGATTAAATCATTTTATGTCAATGGCCATTCTAAGCTGAATGTGCCTGCTCTCGTCAGATCGCAGAAGTTACACAGCTTAAGGCCTCGCTAGTACCAGTGTGGGAGACTGTCTGGGAATCCGTGGTGCGGTTGACTTTTTATTATGTCGTTTAGATTTTGTTTCACAATCGATTAAAAAGGACTATGGATTAAATCATTTTATGTCAATGGCCATTCTAAGCTGAATGTGCCTGCTCTCGTCAGATCGCAGAAGTTACACAGCTTAACGCCTCGCTAGTACCAGTGTGGGAGACTGTCTGTGAATCCGTGGAGCGGTTGACTTTTATTATGTCGTTTAGATTTTGTTTCACAATCGATTAAAAAGGACTATGGATTAAAGCATTTAATGTCAATTGCCATTCTAAGCTGAATGTGCCTGCTCTCGTCAGATCGCAGAAGTTACACAGCTTAAGGCTTCGCTAGTACCATTGTGGGAGTCTGTCTGGGAATCCGTGGTGCAGTTGACTTTTTATTATGTCGTTTAGATTTTGTTTCACAATAGATTAAATAGGACTATGGATTAAAGCATTTAACGTCAATGGCCATTCTAGGCTGAATGTGCCTGCTCTCGTCAGATCGCAGAAGTTACACAGCTTAAGGCCTTGCTAGTACCAGTGTGGGAGACTGTCTGGGAATTCGTGGTGCGGTTGACTTTTTATTATGTCGTTTAGATTTTGTTTCACAATAGATTAAATAGGACTATGGATTAAAGCATTTAACGTCAATGGCCATTCTAAGCTGAATGTGCCTGCTCTCGTCAGATCGCAGAAGTTACACAGCTTAAGGCCTTGTTAGTACCAGTGTGGGAGACTGTCTGGGAATCCATGGTGCGGTTGAATTTTTATTATGTCGTTTAGATTTTGTTTCACAATCGATTAAAAAGGACTATGGATTAAAGCATTTGATGGCAATAGCCATTCTAAGCTGAATGTCCCTGCTCTCGTCAGATCGCAGAAGTTACACAGCGTAAGGCCTCACTAGTACCAGTGTGGGAGACTGTCTGGGAATCCGTGGTGCGGTTGACTTTTTATTATGTAGTTTAGATTTTGTTTCACAATCGATTAAAAACGACTATGGATTAAAGCATTTAATGTCAATGGCCATTCTAAGCTGAATGTGCTTGCTCTCGTCAGATCGCAGAAGTTACACAGCTTAAGGCCTCGCTAGTACCAGTGTGGGAGACTGTCTGGGAATCCATGGTGCAGTTGACTTTTTATTATGTCGTTTAGAATTTGTTTTCACAATCGATTAAAAATAATAATAAACTAAAGCTTTAAAAGTTAATGGCTATTCTTAGGTGAAATGTGCCTTTTCTCGTCAAATCGCAGATCAATAACACTTTAACACCTCGCTAGTACCAGTGTGGGAGACTTTCTGGGCTTCCGTGGTGCTGTTGACTTTTTATTATGTCGTTTAGACTTTCTTTCACAATTGTTTAAAAATAAAAATAGACTAAAGCTTTAAAAGTTAATAGACATTCTAAGCTTAAATGTGCCTTTTCTCGTCAAATCGCAGATATATAACACTTTAAGGCCTCGCTAGTACGAGTGTGAGAGACTGTCTGGGAATCCGAGGTGCGGTTGACTTTTTATTATGTCGTTTAGATTTGTTTCACAATCGATTAAAATGGACTATGGATTAAAGCATTTAATGTCAATGGCCATTCTAAGCTGAATGTGCCTGCTCTCGTCAGATCGCAGAAGTTACACAGCTTAAGGCCTCGCTGGTACCAGTGTGGGGGACTATCTGGGAATCCGTGGTGCGGTTGACATTTTATTATGTCGTTTAGATTTTGTTTCACAATAGATTAAATAGGACTATGGATTAAGGGCTTTTAATCTCAAAAGCCATTCTAAGCTGAATGTGCCTGCTCTCGTCAGATCGCAGAAGTTACACAGCTTAAGCCCTCGCTAGTACCAGTGTGGGAGACTGTCTGGGAATCCGTGGTGCGGTTGACTTTTTATTATGTCGTTTAGATTTTGTTTCACAATCGATTAAAAACGACTATGGATTAAAGAATTTAATGTCAAGGGCCATTCTAAGCTGAATGTGCCTGCTCTCGTCAGATCGCAGAAGTTACACAGCTTAAGGCCTCGCTAGTACCAGTGTGGGAGACTGTCTGGGAATCCGTGGTGCGGTTGCCTTTTTATTATGTCGTTTAGATTTTGTTTCACAATCGATTAAAAATAATAATAAACTAAAGCTTTAAAAGTTAATGGCTATTCTTAGGTGAAATGTGCCTTTTCTCGTCAAATCGCAGATCAATAACACTTTAACACCTCGCTAGTACCAGTGTGGGAGACTGTCTGGGAATCCGTGGTGCGGTTGCCTTTTTATTATGTCGTTTAGATTTTGTTTCACAATAGATTAAATAGGACTATGGATTAAGGCTTTTAATGTCAATGGCCATTCTAAGCTGAATGTGCCTGCTCTCGTCAGATCGCAGAAGTTACACAGCTTAAGGCCTCGCTAGTACCAGTGTGGGAGACTGCCTGGGAATCCGTGGTGCGGTTGCCTTTTTATTATGTCGTTTAGATTTTGTTTCACAATCGATTAAAAAGGACTATGGATTAAAGCATTTAATGTCAATGGCCATTCTAAGCTGAATGTGCCTGCCCTCGTCAGATCGCAGAAGTTACACAGCTTAAGGCCTCGCTAGTACTAGTGTGGGAGACTGTCTGGGAATCCGTGGTGCGGTTGACTTTTTATTATGTCGTTTAGATTTTGTTTCACAATAGATTAAATAGGACTATGGATTAAAGCATTTAACGTCAATGGCCATTCTAAGCTGAATGTGCCTGCTCTCGTCAGAACGCAGAAGTTACACAGCTTAAGGCCTCGTTAGTACCAGTGTGGGAGACTGTCTGGGAATCCGTGTTGCGGTTGACTTTTTATTATGTCGTTTAGATTTTGTTTCACAATAGATTAAATAGGACTATGGATTAAGGCTTTTAATGTCAATGGCCATTCTAAGCTGAATGTGCCTGCTCTCGTCAGATCGCAGAAGTTACACAGCTTAAGGCCTCGCTAGTACCAGTGCGGGAGACTGTCTGGGAATCCGTGGTGCGGTTGACTTTTTATTATGTCGTTTAGATTTTGTTTCACAATTAATTAAAAAGGACTATGGATTAAAGCATTTAACGTCAATGGCCATTCTAAGCTGAATGTGCCTGCTCTCGTTAGATCGCAGAAGTTACACAGCTTAACGCCTCGCTAGTACCAGTGTGGGAGACTGTCTGGGAATCCGTGGTGCGATTGACTTTTTATTATGTCGTTTAGATTTTGTTTCACAATAGATTAAATAGGACTATGGATTAAAGCATTTAACGTCAATGGCTATTCTAAGCTGAATGTGCCTGCTCTCGTCAGATCGCAGAAGTTACACAGCTTAAGGCCTCGCTAGTACCAGTGTGGGAGACTGTCTGGGAATCCGTGGTGAGGTTGAATTTTATTATGTCGTTTAGATTTTGTTTCAAAATCGATTAAAAAGGACTATGGATTTAATGTCAATGGCTATTCTAAGCTGAATGTCCCTGCTCTCGTCAGATCGCAGAAGTTACACAGCTTAAGGCCCCGCTAGTACCAGTGTGGGAGACTGTCTGGGAATCCGTGGTGCGGTTGACTTTTTATTATGTCGTTTAGATTTTGTTTCACAATCGATTAAAAAGGACTATGGATTAAAGCATTTAATGTCAATGGCCATTCTAAGCTGAATGTGCCTGCTCTCGTCAGATCGCAGAAGTTACACAGCTTAAGGCCTCGCTAGTACCAGTGTGGGAGACTGTCTGGGAATCCGTGGTGCGGTTAACTTTTTATTATGTCGTTTAGATTTTGTTTCACAATCGATTAAAAAGGACTATGGATTAAAGCATTTAATGTCAATGGCCATTCTAAGCTGAATGTGCCTGCTCTCGTTAGATCGCAGAAGTTACACAGCTTAACGCCTCGCTAGTACCAGTGTGGGAGACTGTCTGGGAATCCGTGGTGCGGTTGACTTTTTATTATGTCGTTTACATTTTGTTTCACAATAGATTAAATAGGACTATGGATTAAAGCATTTAACGTCAATGGCCATTCTAAGCTGAATGTGCCTGCTCTTGTCAGATCGCAGAAGTTACACAGCTTAAGGCTTCGCTATTACCAGTGTGGGAGACTGTCTGGGAATCCGTGGTGCGGTTGAATTTTTATTATGTCGTTTAGATTTTGTTTTACAATCGATTAAAAAGGACTATGGATTAAAGCATTTAATGTCAATGGCCATTCTAAGCTGAATGTCCCTTCTCTCTTTAAATCGCAGAAGTTACACAGCTTAAGGCCTCGCTAGTACCTGTGTGGGAGACTGTCTGGGAATCCGTGGTGCGGTTGACTTTTTATTATGTCGTTTAGATTTTGTTTCACAATCGATTAAAAAGGACTATGGATTAAAGCATTTAATGTCAATGCCCATTCTAAGCTGAATGTCCCTGCTCTCGTCAGATCGCAGAAGTTACACAGCTTAAGGCCTCGCTAGTACCAGTGTGGGAGACTGTCTGGGAATCCGTGGTGCGGTTGACTTTTTATTATGTCGTTTAGATTTTGTTTCACAATCGATTAAAAAGGACTATGGATTAAAACATTTAACGTCAATGGCCATTCTAAGCTGAATGTGCCTGCTCTCGTCAGATCGCAGAAGTTACACAGCTTAAGGCCTCGCTAGTACCAGTGTGGGAGACTGTCTGGGAATCCGTGGTGCGGTTGAATTTTTATTATGTCGTTTAGATTTTGTTTTACAATCGATTAAAAAGGACTATGGATTAAAGCATTTAATGTCAATGGCCATTCTAAGCTGAATGTCCCTTCTCTCGTCAGATCGCAGAAGTTACACAGCTTAAGGCCTCGCTAGTACCAGTGTGGGAGACTGTCTGGGAATCCGTGGTGCGGTTGACTTTTTATTATGTCGTTTAGATTTTGTTTCACAATCGATTAAAAAGGACTATGGATTAAAGCATTTAATGTCAATGGCCATTCTAAGCTGAATGTGCCTGCTCTCTTTAGATCGCAGAAGTTACACAGCTTAACGCCTCGCTAGTACCAGTGTGGGAGACTGTCTGGGAATCCGTGGTGCGCTTGACTTTTTATTATTTCGTTTAGATTTTGTTTCACAATAGATTAAATAGGACTATGGATTAAAGCATTTAACGTCAATGGCCATTCTAAGCTGAATGTGCCTGCTCTCGTCAGATCGCTGAAGTTACACAGCTTAAGGCCTCGGTAGTACTAGTGTGGGAGACTGCCTGGGAATCCGTGGTGCGGTTGACTTTTTATTATGTAGTTTAGATTTTGTTTCACAATCGATTAAAAAGGACTATGGATTAAAGCATTTAATGTCAATGGCCATTCTAAGCTGAATGTGCCTGCTCTCGTCAGATCGCAGAAGTTACACAGCTTAAGGCCTCAGTAGTACTAGTGTGGGAGACTGTCTGGGAATCCGTGGTGCGGTTGACTTTTTATTATGTCGTTTAGATTTTGTTTCACAATCGATTAAAAAGGACTATGGATTAAAGCATTTAATGTCAATGGCCATTCTAAGCTGGATGTGCCTGCTCTCGTCAGATCGCAGAAGTTACACAGCTTAAGGCCTCGCTAGTACCAGTGTGGGAGACTGTCTGGGAATCCGTGGTGCGGTTGACTTTTTATCATGTCGTTTAGATTTTGTTTCACGATAGATTAAATAGGACTATAGATTAAAGCATTTAACGTCAATGGCCATTCTAAGCTGAATGTGCCTGCTCTCGTCAGAACGCAGAAGTTACACAGCTTAAGGCCTCGCTAGTACCAGTGTGGGAGACTGTCTGGGAATCCGTGGTGCGGTTGAATTTTTATTATGTCGTTTAGATTTTGTTTCACAATCGATTAAAAAGGACTATGGATTAAGGCTTTTAATGTCAATGGCCATTCTAAGCTGAATGTGCCTGCTATCGTCAGATCGCAGAAGTTACACAGCTTATGGCCTTGCTAGTACCAGTGTGGGAGACTGTCTGGGAATCCGTGGTGCGGTTGACTTTTTATTATGTCGTTTAGATTTTGTTTCACAATCGATTAAAAAGGACTATGGATTAAATCATTTAATGTCAATGGCCATTCTAAGCTGAATGTCCCTGCTCTCGTCAGATCGCAGAAGTTACACAGCTTAAGGCCTCGCTAGTACCAGTGTGGGAGACTGTCTGGGAATCCGTGGTGCGCTTGACTCTTTATTATGTTGTTTAGATTTTGTTTCACAATAGATTAAATAGGACTATGGATTAAGGCTTTTAATGTCAATGGCCATTCTAAGCTGAATGTGCCTGCTCTCGTCAGATCGCAGAAGTTACACAGCTTAAGGCCTCGCTAGTACCAGTGTGGGAGACTGTCTGGGAATCCGTGGTGCGGTTGACTTTTTATTATGTTGTTTAGATTTTGTTTCACAATAGATTAAATAGGACTATGGATTAAGGCTTTTAATGTCAATGGCCATTCTAAGCTGAATGTGCCTGCTATCGTCAGATCGCAGAAGTTACACAGCTTATGGCCTTGCTAGTACCAGTGTGGGAGACTGTCTGGGAATCCGTGGTGCGGTTGACTTTTTATTATGTCGTTTAGATTTTGTTTCACAATCGATTAAAAAGGACTATGGATTAAAGCATTTAATGTCAATTGCCATTCTAAGCTGAATGTGCCTGCTCTCGTTAGATCGCTGAAGTTACACAGCTTAACGCCTCGCTAGTACCAGTGTGGGAGACTGTCTGGGAATCCGTGGTGCGGTTGAATTTTTATTATGTCGTTTAGATTTTGTTTCACAATCGATTAAAAAGGACTATGGATTAAAGCATTTAATGTCAATGCCCATTCTAAGCTGAATGTCCCTGCTCTCGTCAGATCGCAGAAGTTACACAGCTTAAGGCCTCGGTAGTACCAGTGTGGGCGACTGGCTGGGAATCCGTGGTGCGGTTGACTTTTTATTATGTCGTTTAGATTTTGTTTCACAATAGATTAAATAGGACTATGGATTAAAGCATTTAATGTCAATAGCCATTCTAAGCTGAATGTGCCTGCTCTCGTCAGATCGCAGAAGTTACACCGCTTAAGGCCTCGCTAGTACCAATGTGGGAGACTGTCTGGGAATCCGTGGTGCGGCTGCCTTTTCATTATGTCGTTTAGAATTTGTTTCACAATCGATTAAAAATAATAATAAACTAAAGCTTTAAAAGTTAATGGCTATTCTTAGGTGAAATGTGCCTTTTTTCGTAAAATCGCAGGTCAATAACACTTTAACACCTCGCTAGTACCAGTGTGGGAGACTTTCTGGGCTTCCGTGGTGCTGTTGACTTTTTATTATGTCGTTTAGAATTTCTTTCACAATTGTTTAAAAATAAAAATAGACTAAAGCTTTAAAAGTTAATAGCCATTCTAAGCTTAAATGTGCCTTTTCTCGTCAAATCGCAGATATATAACACTTTAAGGCCTCGCTACTACGAGTGTGAGAGACTGTCCGAGGTGCGGTTGACTTTTTATTATGTCGTTTAGATTTGTTTCACAATCGATTAAAATGGACTATGGATTAAAGCATTTAATGGCAATGGCCATTCTAAGCTGAATGTGCCTGCTCTTGTCAGATCGCAGAAGTTACACAGCTTAAGGCCTTGCTAGTACCAGTGTGGGAGACTGCCTGGGAATCCGTGGTGCGGTTGACTTTTTATTATGTCGTTTAGATTTTGTTTCACAATCGATTAAAAAGGACTATGGATTAAAGCACTTAATGTCAATTGCCATTATAAGCTGAATGTGCCTGCTCTCGTCAGATCGCAGAACTTACACAGCTTAAGGCCTCGCTAGTACCAGTGTGGGAGACTGTCTGGGAATCCGTGGTGCGGTTTACTTTTTATTATGTCGTTTCGATTTTGTTTCACAATCGATTAAAAAGGACTATGGATTAAAGCATTTAATGTCAATGGCCATTCTAAGCTGAATGTGCCTGCTCTCGTCAGATCGCAGAAGTTACACAGCTTAAGGCATCGCTAGTACCAGTGTGGGAGACTGTCTGGGAATCCGTGGTGCGGTTGACTTTTTATTATGTCGTTTAGATTTTGTTTCACAATATATTAAATAGGACTATGGATTAAAGCATTTAACGTCAATGGCCATTCTAAGCTGAATGTGCCTGCTCTCATCAGATCGCAGAAGTTACACAGCTTAAGGCCTCGCTAGTACCAGTGTGGGAGACTGGCCGGCGAATCCGTGGTGCGGTTGACTTTTTATTATGTCGTTTAGATTTTGTTTCACAATAGATTAAATAGGACTATGGATTAAGGCTTTTAATGTAAAAGGCCGTTCTAAGCTGAATGTGCCTGCTCTCGTCAGATCGCAGAAGTTACACAGCTTAAGGCCTCGCTAGTACCAGTGTGGGAGACTGTCTGGGAATCCGTGGTGCGGTTGACTTTTTAATATGTCGTTTAGATTTTGTTTCACAATCGATTAAAAAGGACTATGGATTAAAGCATTTAATGTCAATGGCCATTCTAAGC
Source organism: Rhinoderma darwinii (assembly GCF_050947455.1). NCBI lineage: Eukaryota > Metazoa > Chordata > Amphibia > Anura > Rhinodermatidae > Rhinoderma > Rhinoderma darwinii. The sequence goes on along the minus strand of NC_134688.1, from coordinate 327,744,111 downwards.
TGAATGTGCCTTCTCTCGTCAGATCGCAGGAGTTACACAGCTTAAGGCCTCGCTAGTACCAGTGTGGGAGACTGTCTGGGAATCCGTGGTGCGGTTGCCTTTTTATTATGTCGTTTAGATTTTGTTTCACAATAGATTAAATAGGACTATGGATTAAACCAGTTATCGTCAATGGCCATTCTAAGCTGAATGTGCCTGCTCTCGTCAGATCGCAGAAGTTACACAGCTTAAGGCCTCGCTAGTACCAGTGTGGGAGACTGTCTGGGAATCCGTGGTGCAGTTGACTTTTTATTATGTCGTTTAGATTTTGTTTCACAATAGATTAAAAATAAAAATAGACTAAAGCTTTAAAAGTTAATAGCCATTCTAAGCTTAAATGTGCCTTTTCTCGTCAAATCGCAGATATATAACACTTTAAGGCCTCGCTAGTACGAGTGTGAGAGACTGTCTGGGAATCCGAGGTGCGGTTGACTTTTTATTATGTCGTTTAGATTTGTTTCACAATCGATTAAAAAGGACTATGGATTAAAGCATTTAATGTCAATGGCCATTCTAAGCTGAATGAGCCTGCTCTCGTCAGATCGCAGAAGTTACACAGCTTAAGGCCTCGCTAGTACCATTGTGGGAGACTGTCTGGGAATCCGTGGTGCAGTTGACTTTTTATTATGTCGTTTAGATTTTGTTTCACAATCGATTAAAAAGGACTATGGATTAAAGCATGTAAAGTCAATGGCCATTCTAAGCTGATTGTGCCTGCTCTCGTCAGATCACAGAAGTTACACAGCTTAAGGCCTCGCTAGTAACAGTGTGGGAGACTGTCTGGGAATCCGTGGTGTGGTTGCCTTTTTATTATGTCGTTTAGATTTTGTTTCACAATAGATTAAATAGGACTATGGATTAAAGCATTTAACGTCAATGGCCATTCTAGGCTGAATGTGCCTGCTCTCGTCAGATCGCAGAAGTTACACAGCTTAAGGCCTTGCTATTACCTATGTGGGAGACTGTCTGGGAATCCGTGGTGCGGTTGACTTTTTATTATGTCGTTTAGATTTTGTTTCACAATAGATTAAATAGGACTATGGATTAAAGCATTTAACGTCAATGGCCATTCTAAGCTGAATGTGCCTGCTCTCGTCAGATCGCAGAAGTTACACAGCGTAAGGCCTCACTAGTACCAGTGTGGGAGACTGTCTGGGAATCCGTGGTGCGGTTGACTTTTTATTATGTAGTTTAGATTTTGTTTCACAATCGATTAAAAACGACTATGGATTAAAACATTTATTGTCAATGGCCATTCTAAGCTGAATGTGCCTGCTCTCGTCAGTTTGCAGAAGTTACACAGCTTAAGGCCTCGCTAGTACCAATGTGGGAGACTGTCTGGGAATCCGTGGTGCGGTTGCCTTTTTATTATGTCGTTTAGAATTTGTTTCACAATCGATTAAAAATAATAAGAAACTAAAGCTGTAAAAGTTAATAGCCATTCTAAGCTTAAATGTGCCTTTTTTCGTCAAATCGCAGATATATAACACTTTAAGGCCTTGCTAGTACGAGTGTGAGAGACTGTCTGGGAATCCGTGGTGCGGTTGACTTTTTATTATGTCGTTTAGATTTTGTTTCACAATCGATTAAAAAGGACTATGGATTAAAGCATTTAATGTCAATGGCCATTCTAAGCTAAATGTGCCTGCGCTGGTCAGATCGCAGCAGTTACACAGCTTAAGGCCTCGCTAGTACCAGTGTGGGAGACTGTCTGGGAATCCGTGGTGCAGTTGACTTTTTATTATGTCGTTTAGATTTTGTTTTACAATAGATTAAATAGGACTATGGATTAAAGCATTTAACGTCAATGGCCATTCTAGGCTGAATGTGCCTGCTCTCGTCATATCGCAGAAGTTACACAGCTTAAGGCCTTGCTAGTACCAGTGTGGGAGACTGTCTGGGAATCCGTGGTGCGGTTGAATTTTTATTATGTCGTTTAGATTTTGTTTCACAATCGATTAAAAAGGACTATGGATTAAAGCATTTAATGTCAATGGCCATTCTAAGCTGAATGTCCCTGCTCTCGTCAGATCGCAGTAGTTACACAGCTTAAGGCCTCGCTAGTACCAGTGTGGGAGACTGTCTGGGAATCCGTGGTGCGGTTGACATTTTATTATGTCGTTTAGATTTTGTTTCACAATAGATTAAATCGGACTATGGATTAAAGCTTTTAATGTCAAAGGCCATTCTAAGCTGAATGTGCCTGCTCTCGTCAGATCGCTGAAGTTACACAGCTTAAGGCCTCACTAGTACCAGTGTGGGAGACTGTCTGGGAATCCGTGGTGCGGTTGACTTTTTATTATGTAGTTTAGATTTTGTTTCACAATCGATTAAAAACGACTATGGATTAAAACATTTAATGTCAATGGCCATTCTAAGCTGAATGTGCCTGCTCTCGTCAGATCGCAGAAGTTACACAGCTTAAGGCCTCGCTAGTACCAGTGTGGGAGACTATCTTTTTATTATGTTGTTTAGATTTTGTTTCACAATAGATTAAATAGGACTATGGATTAAAGCAGTTATTGTCAATGGCCATTCTAAGCTGAATGTGCCTGCTCTCATCTGATCGCAGAAGTTACACAGCTTAAGGCCTCGCTAGTACCAGTGTGGGAGACTGTCTAGGAATCCATGGTGCAGTTGACTTTTTATTATGTCGTTTAGAATTTGTTTCACAATCGATTAAAAATAATAATAAACTAAAGCTTTAAAAGTTAATGGCTATTCTTAGGTGAAATGTGCCTTTTCTCGTCAAATCGCAGATCAATAACACTTTAACACCTCGCTAGTACCAGTGTGGGAGACTTTCTGGGCTTCCGTGGTGCTGTTGACTTTTTATTATGTCGTTTAGACTTTCTTTCACAATTGTTTAAAAATAAAAATAGACTAAAGCTTTAAAAGTTAATAGACATTCTAAGCTTAAATGTGCCTTTTCTCGTCAAATCGCAGATATATAACACTTTAAGGCCTCGCTAGTACGAGTGTGAGAGACTGTCTGGGAATCCGAGGTGCGGTTGACTTTTTATTATGTCGTTTAGATTTGTTTCACAATCGATTAAAATGGACTATGGATGAAAGTATTTAATGTCAATGGCCATTCTAAGCTGAATGTGCCTGCTCTTGTCAGATCGCAGAAGTTACACAGCTTAAGGCCTTGATAGTACCATTGTGGGAGACTGTGTGGGAATCCGTGGTGCGTTTGACATTTTATTATGTCGTTTAGATTTTGTTTCACAATCGATTAAAAAGGACTATGGATTAAAGCATTTATTGTCAATGGCCATTCTAAGCTGAATGTACCTGCTCTCGTCAGATCGCAGAAGTTACACAGCTTAAGGCCTCGCTAGTACCAGTGTGGGAGACTGTCGGGGAATCCGTGGTGCGGTTGACTTTTTATTATGTCGTTTAGATTTTGTTTCACAATAGATTAAATAGGACTATGGATTAAAGCAGTTAATATCAATGGCCATTCTAATCTGAATGTGCCTGCTCTCATCTGATCGCAGAAGTTACACAGCTTAAGACCTCGCTAGTACCAGTGTGGGAGACTGTCTGGGAATCCATGGTGCAGTTGACTTTTTATTATGTCGTTTAGAATTTGTTTCATAATCGATTAAAAATAATAATAAACTAAATCTTTAAAAGTTAATGGCTATTCTTAGGTGAAATGTGCCTTTTCTCGTCAAATCGCAGATCAATAACACTTTAACACCTCGCTAGTACCAGTGTGGGAGACTTTCTGGGCTTCCGTGGTGCTGTTGACTTTTTATTATGTCGTTTAGAATTTCTTTCACAATTGTTTAAAAATAAAAATAGACTAAAGCTTTAAAAGTTAATAGACATTCTAAGCTTAAATGTGCCTTTTCTCGTCAAATCGCAGATATATAACACTTTAAGGCCTCGCTAGTACGAGTGTGAGAGACTGTCTGGGAATCCGAGGTGCGGTTGACTTTTTATTATGTCGTTTAGATTTGTTTTACAATCGATTAAAATGGACTATGGATTAAAGCATTTAACGTCAAAGGCCATTCTAAGCTGAATGTGCCTGCTCTTGTCAGATCGCAGAAGTTACACAGCTTAAGGCCTTGCTAGTACCAGTGTGGGAGACTGTCTGGGAATCCGTGGTGCGGTTGACTTTTTATTATGTCGTTTAGATTTTGTTTCACAATCGATTAAAAAGGACTATGGATTAAAACACTTAATGTCAATGGCCATTCTAAGCTGAATGTGCCTGCTCTCGTCAGATCGCAGAAGTTACACAGCTTAAGGCCTCGCTAATACCAGTGTGGGAGACTGTCTGGGAATCCGTGGTGTGGTTGACTTTTTATTATGTCGTTTAGATTTTGTTTCACAATCGATTAAAAAGGACTATGGATTAAAGCATTTAATGTCAAAGGCCATTCTAAGCTGAATGTGCCTGCTCTCGTCAGATCGCAGAAGTTACACAGCTTAACGCCTCGCTAGTACCAGTGTGGGAGACTGTCTGTGAATCCGTGGTGCGGTTGACTTTTTATTATGTCGTTTAGATTTTGTTTCACAATAGATTAAATAGGACTATGGATTAAAGCATTTAACGTCAATGGCCATTCTAAGCTGAATGTGCCTGCTCTCGTCAGATCGCAGAAGTTACACAGCTTAAGGCCTCGCTAGTACCAGTGTGGGAGACTGTCTGGGAATCCGTGGTGCGGTTGCATTTTTATTATGTCATTTAGATTTTGTTTCACAATCGATTAAAAAGGACTATGGATTAAAGCATTTAATGTCAATGGCCATTCTAAGCTTAATGTCCCTGCTCTCGTCAGATCGCAGAAGTTACACAGCTTAAGGCCTCGCTAGTACCAGTGTGGGAGACTGTCTGGGAATCCGTGGTGCAGTTGAATTTTTATTATGTCGTTTAGATTTTGTTTCACAATCAATTAAAAAGGACTATGGATTAAAGAACTTAATGTCAATGGCCATTCTAAGCTGAATGTGCCTGCTCTCGTCAGATCGCAGAAGTTACACAGCTTAAGGCCTCGCTAGTACCAGTGTGGGAGACTGTCTGGGAATCCATGGTGCGGTTGACTTTTTATTATGTCGTTTAGAATTTGTTTCACAATCGATTAAAAATAATAATAAACTAAAGCTTTAAAAGTTAATGGCTATTCTTAGGTGAAATGTGCCTTTTCTCGTCAAATCGCAGATCAATAACACTTTAACACCTCGCTAGTACCAGTGTGGGAGACTTTCTGGGCTTCCGTGGTGCTGTTGACTTTTTATTATGTCGTTTAGAATTTCTTTCACAATTGTTTAAAAATAAAAATAGACTAAAGCTTTAAAAGTTAATAGCCATTCTAAGCTTAAATGTGCCTTTTCTCGTCAAATCGCAGATATATAACACTTTAAGGCCTCGCTAGTACGAGTGTGAGAGACTGTCTGGGAATCCGAGGTGCGGTTGACTTTTTATTATGTCGTTTAGATTTGTTTCACAATCGATTAAAATGGACTATGGATGAAAGCATTGAATGTCAATGGCCATTCTAAGCTGAATGTGCCTGCTCTTGTCAGATCGCAGAAGTTACACAGCTTAAGGCCTTGATAGTACCAGTGTGGGAGTCTGTCTGGGAATCCGTGGTGCAGTTGACATTTTATTATGTCGTTTAGATTTTGTTTCACAATCGATTAAAAAGGACTATGGATTAAAGCATTTATTGTCAATGGCCATTCTAAGCTAAATGTACCTGCTCTCGTCAGATCGCAGAAGTTACACAGCTTAAGGCCTCGCTAGTACCAGTGTGGGAGACTGTCGGGGAATCCGTGGTGCGGTTGACTTTTTATTATGTCGTTTAGATTTTGTTTCACAATAGATTAAATAGGACTATGGATTAAAGCAGTTTTGGTCAATGGCCATTCTAAGCTGAATGTGCCTGCTCTCATCTGATCGCAGAAGTTACACAGCTTAAGGCCTCGCTAGTACTAGTGTGGGAGACTGTCTGGGAATCCATTGTGCGGTTGACTTTTTATTATGTCATTTAGATTTGTTTCACAATCGATTAAAATGGACTATGGATTAAAGCATTTATTGTCAATGGCCATTCTGAGCTGAATGTGCCTGCTCTCGTCAGTTTGCAGAAGTTACACAGCTTAAGGCCTCGCTAGTACCAGTGTGGGAGACTGTCTGGGAATCCGTGGTGCGGTTGCCTTTTTATTATGTCGTTTAGAATTTGTTTCACAATCGATTAAAAATAATAATAAACTAAAGCTGTAAAAGTTAATAGCCATTCTAAGCTTAAATGTGCCTTTTTTCGTCAAATCGCAGATATATAACACTTTAAGGCCTTGCTAGTACGAGTGTGAGAGACTGTCTGGGAATCCGTGGTGCGGTTGACTTTTTATTATGTCGTTTAGATTTTGTTTCACAATCGATTAAAAAGGACTATGGATTAAAGCATTTAATGTCAATGGCCATTCTAAGCTGAATGTGCCTGCGCTGGTCAGATCGCAGAAGTTACACAGCTTAAGGCCTCGCTAGTACCAGTGTGGGAGACTGTCTGGGAATCCGTGGTGCGGTTGACTTTTTATTATGTCGTTTAGATTTTGTTTCACAATCTATTAAAAAGGACTATGGATTAAAGCATCTAATGTCAATGGCCATTCTAAGCTGAATGTCCCAGCTCTCGTCAGATCGCAGAAGTTACACAGCTTAATGCCTCACTAGTACCAGTGTGGGAGACTGTCTGGGAATCCATGGTGCGGTTGCCTTTTTATTATGTCGTTTAGATTTTGTTTCACAATCGATTAAAAAGGACTATGGATTAAAGCATTTAATGTCAATGACCATTCTAAGCTGAATGTGCCTTCTCTCGTCTGATCGCAGAAGTTACACAGCTTAAGGCCTCGTTAGTACCAGTGTGGGAGACTGTCTGGGAATCCGTGGTGCGGTTGACTTTTTATTACGTCGTTTAGATTTTGCTTTACAATAGATTTAATAGGACCATGGATTAAAGCATTTATTGTCAATGGCCATTCTAAACTGAATGTGCCTGCTGTCGTCAGATCGCAGAAGTTACACAGCTTAAGTACCAGTGTGGGAGACAGTCTGGGAATCCATGGTGCGGTTGACTTTTTTATTATGTCGTTTAGAATTTGTTTCTCAATTGTTTAAAAATAAAAATAGACTAAAGCTTTAAAAGTTAATTGCCATTCTTAGCTGAAATGTGCCTTTTCTCGTCAAATCGCAGATGAATAACACTTTAACACCTCGCTAGTACCAGTGTGGGAGACTGTCTGGGAATCCGTGGTGTTGTTGACTTTTTATTATGTCGCTTAGAATTTGTTTCACAATCGATTAAAAAGGACTATGGATTAAAGCATTTAACGCCAATGGCCATTCTAAGCTGAATGTGCCTGCTCTCGTCAGATCCCAGAAGTTACACAGCTTAAGGCCTCGCTAGTACCAGTGTGGGAGACTGCCGGGAATCCGTGGTGCGGTTGCCTTTTTATTATGTCGTTTAGATTTTGTTTCACTATCGATTAAAAAGGACTATGGATTAAGGCATTTCGTGTCAATGGCCATTCTAAGGTGAATGTTCCTGCTCTCGTCAGATCGCAGAAGTTACACAGTTTAAGGCCTCGCTAGTACCAGTGTGGGAGACTGTCTGGGAATCCGTGGTGCGGTTGACTTTTTATTATGTCGTTCAGATTTTGTTTCACAATCGATTAAAAAGGACTATGGATTAAAACATTTAACGTCAATGGCCGTTCTAAGCTGAATGTGCCTGCTCTCGTCAGATCACAGAAGTTACAGAGCTTAAGGCCCCGCTAGTACCCGTGTGGGAGACTGTCTGGCAATCCGTGGAGCGGTTGACTTTTTATTATGTCGTTTCGATTTTGTTTCACAATAGATTAAATAGGACTATGGATTAAAGCATTTAACGTCAATGGCCATTCTAAGCTGAATGTGCCTGCTCTCGTCAGATCGCAGAAGTTACACAGCTTAAGGCCTCGCTAGTACCAGTGTGGGAGACTGTCTGGGAATCCGTGGTGCGGTTGACTTTATATTATGTCGTTTAGATTTTGTTTCACAATCGATTAAAAAGGACTATGAATTAAAGCATTTAATGTCAATGGCCATTCTAAGCTGAATGTGCCTGCTCTCGTCAGATCGCAGAAGTTACACAGCTTAAGGCCTCACAAGTACCAGTGTGGGAGACTGTCTGGGAATCCGTGGTGCGGTTGACTTTTTAATATGTCGTTTAGATTTTGTTTCACAATCGGTTAAAAAGGACTATGGATTAAAGCATTTAACGTCAATTGCCATTCTAAGCTGAATGTGCCTGCTCTCGTCAGATCACAGAAGTTACACAGCTTAAGGCCTCGCTAGTACCAGTGTGGGAGACTGTCTGGGAATCCCTGGTGCTGTTGACTTTTTATTATGTCGTTTAGATTTTGTTTCACAATCGATTAAAAAGGACTATGGATTAAAGCATTTAATGGCAATGGCTATTCTAAGCTGAATATGCCTGCTCTGGTCAGATTGAAAAAGTTACACAGCTTAAGGCCTCGCTAGTACCAGTGTGGGAGACTGTCTGGGAATCCGTGGTGCCGTTGACTTTTTATTATGTTGTTTAGATTTTGTTTCACAATCGATTAAAAAGGCCTGTGGATTAAAGCTTTAAATGTTATTGGCCCTTCTAAGCTGAATGTACCTGCTCTCGTCAGATCGCAGAAGTTACACAGCTTAAGGCCTTGCTAGTACCAGTGTGGGAGACTGTCTGGGAATCCATGGTGCTGTTGACCAATTGTTGTGCTGTTTAGAATTTGTTTTACAATCGACTAAAAATAAAAATAGACTAAAGCTTTAAAAGTTAATGGCCATTCTTAGCTGAAATGTGCCTTTTCTCGTCAAATCGCAGATGAATAACACTTTAACACCTCGCTAGTACCAGTGTGGGAGACTGCCGGGAATCCGTGGTGCGGTTGCCTTTTTATTATGTCGTTTAGATTTTGTTTCACTATCGATTAAAAAGGACTATGGATTAAGGCATTTTGTGTCAATGGCCATTCTAAGGTGAATATTCCTGCTCTCGTCAGATTGCAGAAGTTACGCAGTTTAAGGCCTCGCTAGTACCATTGTGGGAGACTGTCTGGGAATCCGTGGTGCGGTTGACTTTTTATTATGTCGTTTAGATTTTGTTTCACAATCGATTAAAAAGGACTATGGATTAAAACATTTAACGTCAATGGCCGTTCTAAGCTGGATGTTCCTGCTCTCGTCAGATCACAGAAGTTACACAGCTTAAGGCCTCCCTAGTACCAGTGTAAGAGACTGTCTCCGAATCCGTGGTGTGGTTGACTTTTTATTATGTCGTTTAGATTTTGTTTCACAATCGATTAAAAAGGACCATGGATTCAAACATTTAAAGTCAAATGCCGTTCTAAGCATTATGTGCCTGCTCTCGTCAGATCACAGAAGTTACACAGCTTAAGGCCTCGCTAGTACCCGTGTGGGAGACTGTCTGGCAATCCGTGGAGCGGTTGACTTTTTATTATGTCGTTTCGATTTTGTTTCACAATCGATTAAAAAGGACTATGGATTAAAGCATTTAACGTCAATGGCCATTCTAAGCTGAATGTGCCTGCTCTCGTCAGATCACAGAAGTTACACAGCTTAAGCCTCGCTAGTACCAGTGTGGGAGACTGTCTGGGAATCTGTGGTGCGGTTGCCTTTTTATTATGTCGTTTAGATTTTGTTTCACAATTGGTTAGAAAGGACTATGGATTAAAGCATTTAATGGCAGTTGCCATTCTAAGCTGAAGGTGCCTGCTCTTGTCAGATCGCAGAAGTTACACAGCTTAAGGCCTCGCTAGTACCAGTGTGGGAGACTGTCTGGGAATCCGTGGTGTGGTTGCCTTTTTATTATGTCGTTTAGATTTTGTTTCAAAATAGATTAAATAGGACTATGGATTCAAGCATTTAACGTCAATGGCCATTCTAAGCTGAATGTTCCTGCCCCCGTCAGATCACAGAAGTTACACAGTTTAAGGCCTCGCTAGTACCAATGTGGGAGACTGGCTGGGAATCCGTGGTGCGGTTGACTTTTTATTATGTCGTTTAGATTTTGTTTCACAATAGATTAAATAGGACTATGGATTAAAGCATTTAACGTCAATGGCCATTCTAAGCTGAATGTGCCTGCTCTCATCAGATCGCAGAAGTTACACAGCTTAAGGCCTCGCTAGTACCAGTGTGGGAGACTGTCTGGGAATCCGTGGTGCTGTTGACTTTTTATTATGTCGTTTAGATTTTGTTTCACAATCGATTAAAAAGGACTATGGATTAAAACGTTTAATGTAAATGGCCATTCTGAACTGAATGTGCCTGCTCTTGTCAGATTGCAGAAGTTACACAGCTTAAGGCCTCGCTAGTACCAGTGTGGGAGACTGTCTGGGAATCCGTGGTGCGGTTGACTTTATATTATGTCGTTTAGATTTTGTTTCACAATCGATTAAAAAGGACTATGGATTAAAACATTTAATGTCAATGGCCATTCTAAGCTGAATGTTCCTGCTCTCGTCAGATCGCGGAAGTTACACAGTTTAAGGCCTAGCTAGTATCAGTGTGGGAGACAGTCTGGGAATCCGTGGTGCGGTTGACTTTATATTATGTCGTTTAGATTTTGTTTCACAATCGATTAAAAAGGACTATGGATTAAAGCATTTAATGTCAATGGCTATTCTAAGCTGAATGTGCCTTCTCTGGTCAGATCGCAGAAGTTACACAGCTTAAGGCCTCACTAGTACCCGTGTGGGAGACTGTCTGGGAATCCGTGGTGTGGTTGTCTTTTTATTATGTTGTTTATATTTTTATTTACAATTGATTAAATATGACTATGGATTAAAGCATTTAATGTCAATGGCCATTCTAAGCTGAATGTGCCTGCTCTCATCAGATCACAGAAGTTACACAGCTTAAGGCCTCGCTAGTACAAGTGTGGGAGATTGTCTGGGAATCCGTGTTGCGGTTGACTTTTTATTATGGCGTTTAGATTTTGTTTCACAATCGATTAAAAATTGTATTGCAGTATATAGTACAAGTGATCCAATGATCGCTGGTTGAAGTCCCCTTAGGGGACTAATAAAAATAAGTAAAATAAAGTTGTTTTTTTATGTAAAATAAAAATATAATTTAAAAGCAAAAAAAAAAACTATTTTCCTATTATCCCCTAGAGTATAGTAAAAAAATTAATAAATAAACATAATTGGTATCGCCGAATCAGTAAAAGTCTGAACTATTACAATATATTATTATTTAACCCACACAGTGTACGCTGTAAAAAAAAATGTAAACGACAGAATCGCTATTTTTTGGGTTACCTCATCTCCCACAAAAAATGTAATAAAAAGTGATCAAAACGTCGCATGTACCCCAAAATAGTATTATTAAAAACTACAGATTATCCTGCAAAAAATAAGCCCTCATACTACTTAACCCGTTGGTGACCAGTCCATAGTCTTTCTACGTCGTTCACTAAAGGGTTTTATTCCGATGCCATTGACTTTCTACGTCACTGCATCGGAATAAAGTAGCGCCGCTGGGGGGAGGTTTAGCTCCCTGCTCTCAGCTGCCGGAGGTAGCTGAGGGCTTGGAGCAATGACTGGGGACCGCTATTTGCGGTCCCCATACCGGCTATCGCCGGTATTCAACAAATACCGGTGACCGCCGTTACAATGAATGTGCCGATGTAAATTAGGTTTTTATCTCCTCTCTCCATGTATGTTTGGTGAGAGGAGATAAAAAAACTACTTGTTAGGCCCCCTGCTGCAACCGATCGTGTTCCCCCCCCCCCGTGCCCCCCCCACCCCTAACTGCCGGGAAAAAAAGAAAAATGGCGCACGCATGCGCTGTCAGTGTAAGACAGCTATTCTGCCTGTACATAGAAACTGATCAGGGACACTGATAATTGGTCCCTGATCAGATGGTCACTGTGATATACCTATCACAGTGACCATAGTCCCATATTTACACAATACAGCACAGGATTTGTGCTCTTTCCCTCCCTCCTCTCACTGTAGTTGATCTGTGAGAGGAGAGAGAAAAATACTATACAAATCTTGTGCTGTATTATACTGTGAAATACACCACATATTTGCCAGTGTTCATAGGAACATTATCCGTAATCACCCCAGATTACCCGTAATTACTTGTTATCTCCGTAATTCTTTTTTTTTTTCGCTGATTTAGTTTTAGTTGCTGTTATTAACTGCGGTTTACCGTATTTTTTTTTATTTTTTTCTGTTAGTGTTGTGTCTATATTATATATATATATATATATATATATATATATATAAAAAATAATTGAAAATACAAAAAAAAATAATTTACTTGTTAGTTTAGTGTTACAAAATAATGAACCGCAGAAGCCACAGAATGTTCTCTGCAGAGCAGGCATACGCCATGCTATGCTCTAGCGGTTCCGGCAGCGATACGGACACTGCGTCAGAAGCAGAACTTGGCTCAGAAAGCGACACAAATTCTGCTTCTGCCACTGGACCCCCCCAGCCCTATGGTGGTGGACGCAGCTGTCACCGGTGAAGGGTCAGGAGCAGGGCCTAGTACTGCAGTCCCTCCCGCAATGTAGGATCCTGCCATTTCTTTCGCCCCCCAAATTCCGCCATTTACAGCAACTCCAGGCATCAACACTAATGTCACAAATTTTACCCCCTATAATTTTTTTTCATTTGTTTACAGGCGTTCAGGTCCTGGAAATAATTGTCCTGCAGACAAATTTATACGCAAGGCAATTTGTCACCCAAAATCCCAGGTCTTACTATGCCAGAGGATGGATCCCCACAACCATCTGTGAAATTTTTTTTTTTTCGGGAATTACACTAAACATGGGGATAGTAAAAAAACCTTCTATCCGCTCCTACTGGGCTACCAGCGCTATCCATAGCACCCCTGTATTTGCTGCTGTCATGACAGGAACACGCTATGAGACTCTAATGCGTTTCATGAACTTCTCAGACAACTCCCAAATCCTCCCAAGAAGTGACCCAGGCCATGATCGCCTCAACAAGTTAAGACCCCTCATCGCCCTCCTATCTGAGTCATTTTTAAATTTGTACACCCCAGGACAAAAAATAGCGGTAGACGTGTCCCTTATGTCCTTCAAGGGCCGTCTATCGTTTCGCCAATACATCCCCTCCAAAAGAGCCCGATACGGTGTGAAGCTTTATAAGGTGTGTGAGAGCACAACGGGCTACACCTGTGCCTTTTTTATATATGAGGGCAGGGACCGCCACCTTAATCCCCCAGGATACCCAGAGGATATTGGCATTAGTGGGAAAATTGTCTGGGAATTCATGGTGCCATTCCTACAGAAAGGGTACCATGTGTGCATCGACAATTATTACAAGTGTCCCCCTGTATAAGTCCCTCCATGCTGCTAATACAGGAGCCTGTGGGACGGTACGCAAAAATAGAGTCGGCTTCCCTCAACAACTGGTGTCCAGGAGAATAGAAAGGGGTGCAACACTCTCCTTTGCAAGCAACCAGTTGCTCGCTGTCAAATGGAGTGACAAAAAGGAGTTTTACATGCTGACCACCGTGCATGAGGACACCACAGTAGCAGTAAGAGAGAGGGGCGCTACCTCTGATAAGAGGAAACCGGTCTGCGTGGTGGTCTATAATAAGTTCATGGGGGGAGTCGAATTATCTGACCAGGTCCTACAACCGTACCTGATCAAGCGCAAAACTTGGGCCTGGTATAAAAAGGTAGCGCTCTACCTCATCCAAATGGCCACTTACAACAGCTATGTGCTCTACAAGACCCAGGGAACGCTCAGTTTCCTCCAATATCAGGAGAAAATTATAGAGCACCTGTTTGACTCCCCCGCACCTGGAGAATCCTTTGAGTCAGAGGAAGTCAAAAGGCTCACTGAGCGCCACTTCCTTCACCCCGTCCCTGCCACTGAGAATAAGGAATACCCCCAAAGGAGATGCTGGGTGTGCAGTAAACATGGAAGGAGGAGGGATACCCGGTTTTACTGCCCCATGTGCCCTTCAAATCCAGGCCTGTGCAACTGTCAGGGATCATTACCATGTATATTGTTTGCAAAAATATTATCCTCACACATATGTATATACATTTCAGTTCTTTGTGTAATATACTGATATATAACAAGTTCTTTGTTCATGTCGGACATGCCAATGGAGACACTGCCCCTGGAATGCAAGAGGAGTGTACAGAAGAACTTACAGTTGAGGAGTCGGTGGGGCTTGGGCACATCCCACATCTCTAAGGAGGAGGCATGTGTCTTTTTCTGTGTTTCTTTGTTCTGAATAAAGTTAGTTGACTTCCTGTCCTATCTGAGGAAAGCTGTGTACCAACATCTCTCTGGCTGGTTATTCGGTGTGAAATAACAGGGAGAAGGAAGCTACCCTCAAATTCGGACTTGACATTTTTGGCGCCTGAACAGGGACCTCACTTGAGGAGATATCGGAATCTGGACAACCGACAATCACAGGGTGAAACAGAGGACCCAAGATTGCCCACTGAGAGTGCTTGATCACCTCCACTAAGCACGGTAAGTCAGTTGATTTTATAAATCTTCGACTTATCTGTGTTGGTGGACAGTCTTGTGGCGATCTGTAGAACCCTTTTGTTGATTTCCTGGATTATCTCAGGCGACAGAGGAGATATTTTCCGCTGTGAGGTCGCAAACCTGTGAGACCTTAGTCGCGCCCGACTAACCATCCTCTGGGTAATTAGGGACTAGATAGAAAATATAACAGACCGGAGAGCTATAGACTGCGAAATTGTAATATTTCCAGCTAGACTTAGAGAGAGAGAAAGAGTTGCAGACTGCGAAATTGTAATATTTCCAGCTAGACTTAGAGAGAGAGAAAGAGTTGCAGACTGTGAAATTGTAATATTTACAGCTAGACTTAGAGAGAGAGAAAGAGTGGCAGACTGCGAAATTGTAATATTTCCGGCTAGACTTAGAGAGTTGTAGACCTAAAATTGTTATATAAATTACGTGTATAATATAGACTGTTAGACTGGATGGTTTACGGTCCATATTCAAATCATCAGGATCACCCGTACCCAGACGATCCTATTCATATGATTTGGTGAAGCGAATGGAAGTTAGGAATAAGAAAGGTATTGTATGTTATATGTATTAGAAAACACAGGACCAGCCGACACCCGGTAATGGCGTCTGCACCTCATGTCGAGTGTGTTCTCATTGTGGGCGGAAACCCCCCCCTCACAGCTGCGCAATGTGTTTCCAATGGGAGAGGCTGCCCCCCCCCCCCGCCCCTGATGTGGCCACGCCCGTCCCAACCAAATTAGTATGAAATAATCGCCTTGTTAATTTTGTCATTGGTAACACATGCTGCAGTGTTTTTTTCTATTTTAGATTCCGTTCCAGTGTGCAGGACGCTGTTTGCTGATGAAACAACATGTCATCATAATATAGAGATGGTGGCCGACAGATTGGATTGTTACAGATTATGTGTTTGATGTTTTGAATGTAGATAATTCCTATACAATGGCGTGATGAAAGATTGCAGATACGTATGTTGTTTTGCCGGCATTGAAATGGTTACGATTGTGAGACTAGAAGCTGTGAGGAGTGAGTATGTGACACCCCCCTCCCCCCTGTGGTATGCCGTGTTTGGGAGGAGGAGGAGGGGCTGACTGGGTGCAATCTGCAGACAAAGGATTACAATATTGCACTGATTTTATATATATATATATATATATATATATATATATATATATATATATCAGTAATGTCTACAAACCTAAATACATTTCTTATCTTTGCGCATGCGCTGTTGTTTATAAAAGTTACGATATTTATGTGTTATGATGTGATCAGATTTAATGTGTTTTGATGTTAATTCAGATGTATTAAATTATAGATACTGTGAGACACGGGGGTTTTGAAAATGTATGTGCCCTCACTGTTCCCTATTTTTATATACAGTTTATTGGTTTGCAGTAATTAATATTACCAGATATAATATTTTCTGTTTTATTGAATAACTAATTACAATTGTTTTGTTTTTGTTTTCACACATGAGGCACGTGATATAGTGCGGCCTAAATGTTATTTTGGAAAATGTGAGATGTTTTACAGATAAATGGTTGCAAGTCATTTTAAAGATAAAATGTATTTTTGTCAGGAGAAAGTCATTTTTGTTCCAGGCTGTTGTGTATTACAGGGGGTTAAACTAGTGTCCCCCAGATAGAGTGCCCGACTTTGTTATGTTGAGATGTCGTTTTGAACTCTGCTACATTACTTTCGCAGAGTCCACAAAGGGGGGAATGGTGAAGGAAGTGATCAGGTACAATTTTGGTTTGTTTTGAATTAATGAATTTGGTTTCAGGAGATCTACAAAATGTGTATGAGACCCCAATGAGTAATCCAGATTAAATGTGTATGAGAGTAACCTAAATGTTGGGGTTTTTCTGTGTAGATGGTTCCAGATCTTTCCAGAACGGTGAATATGGCACTAGGTAAGCTGTGCTGTAGGCTCCACCCAATATGAGGTAGTGGGTAAAAGACCATCCCCCTCCAGCAAATTTACACAGGAGGCAGAGGTGACATCACCCACACATTAATTTTTACAGATTTAGATGGGGGAGAAGGCAAAACAAAAAAAATTGTCTGAACATTGTTTATTTTATGCCAGATTTCAGTAATATATTTTTATTTGTTTTTGTATTAATCAAGTATTTACAGACCCTGATAAAAGTGAAATTCTCAAAGTGTTCTGGATTATCAGATGAGTGTGGAGAAGTGTATAACATTTGGTTTTATTTTAGAGAATGAAGACTCCACCCCTTTGAGATGTTCTATCTATATGTGACATGGGTTTTTAATGTAAATTTGTAATGTAGAAATACTTGATCATATACAGTATGTACAAGACAGGATATGAGGCACCAGGTAAATTACCCAGAAACCACTCTCACCTTCTTGTTCATCTAAAGGAGCAGAGCTGGAGGTGCTCGCTGAGGCTGTAATCTCGCAGAAGGTAAGACGGCCGACATTTACACTGACTCTAGGTACGCTTTTGGCATCGCCCACAATTATGGGCCCATTGGTAGTAGGAACTTTATTGGATCATCTGGTAAGCCAATTGAGAGAGCAAGAGAAGACAGAACTGACAACAAGGGTATGGGCAGCCAGGTGTCAGTAAATTGGTTTGTCCCTGGATACAATAATGCCACCGCTAGGTTTGTAGCAGCCGGCATGATGTGCGCACGGCATGACATAGGTAAAACAGCAAAGGTACCTGTGAAAAGTGCAGCCTGGCCAGATTACCCGTCCCAGCGACTGCAGAACATACAACTACCCGAGGTAGAAGTGTATGACAATGTGCTCGTGCGTGAAGACCTGTTCTCAGGGGGGGTCTGAAGCCCGGCCAGTACCTTCCCCACTGCAGACGTTGTGTGTAGTGACAGGGGAACAGTGTTATCCCAAGTATTGAACTGATGTTTGTACAATGATAAGATGTCAGCAGTTCTCCAGTGTTATCCCAAAGTTAGTTGGTTTAATAACTGTATTTAAGAAGTGTTGTGGGAATATTAAATACTGAGGTTAAGTTTTATGTAAAGTTCTAGACCAGCCTCAGCATTGGACTATTGGATGTGTCAGATAAAAGGTACAGAAGCGGAATATTCCCATTCGAAAACATTTTTATTTGTTTATTTTTGTTGTTGTGAAAGGGAAATTCTAGAGCAGAGAATTCTGTGCAGTGTATATGTGTATGTATAGATATATATAAAGAGAAGAGGAATCAGTTTGTAGGTATCAGTTTTAGTTACTGACCGGTGTGAACATTTAACATAAATCTGTCATTGTTAATGTTTTTCTTCAAGTTAATTATCTGATTAAGATCAATTACTGATTAGGCTATGAAAAGCTTGTTCTTCACAGGAAGAGTCCAACTGGGAGCGGAAGGCGTGAGAACCAGATTCTAACAGAATGTCGACGGATAAGGGAAGGTGAACCGGTAAAACCCAAGGCACTCTTGATAGCACTTGTATTGATGGTGTATGACCTCACATATGCCCCAAGACTGCAAAGATCGATGTGGTAAGATCTAATTGGTATGTCCCAGGTTTTACAGCTGTTGCTGCTAAATTCTGTTAGAGCTGTTTGATTTGCCTACAGATCAGTCCTGGCAGACCGGTGCCAACCTTATCATACCCGCCTCCCACAAAGAGAACCGACCTTGAGAGGCCCTCCCAGGTAGAACGAACCATATTAGAGTAAGAAAAAATTGGTTTGAGACACTTGTCAGATAAACATGTGAAATCTGTGTATATTTCTGTGAGGTGGAGATGTTCTAGGCAATCAGCTGAGATCAAGGTACAAATCCTGCTGAAAAAGTATCACCAAGTGCAAATGAAATGTACCCAGTAATCACACATCTTCTAGGTGCCCTGTCTATTGTAACAGAGAAGTTTTTTCTTCTTATATAAAGGTATTTGATGTCGTTTAAGGGCCTGACATTATTGTATGTACTTAGAACAACGTTTATAATGTATGCGGATGATGTTATCGCCAGATTAGTATTTATTTTAACAATTGACAAGAGTTGGGGTCCCCAGCAAGTGCCAGTAAATATGAACTAAAAGACTTTTAACACGATGAACTCCATCACTGAGATGCGGCAGGCACAGCCTGAGCCAGTACAACGCGTTTATCATGAACTGACGGCAGTGTCACAATTTTAAGCAGCCGCCCAGACAAGTAACTTACCGGAGGAAGAGGATAGATGCGGAGGGTTTGTGGTAGTCACAATACAACTCCACTACTCCGTCTACGTGGGATCTCACCCCAGGCTCACAGCATGAGGTGTTATGTACAGCACGGTGACATAAACTAAAGGAGACGGTGTCTGACAGATGAGAAGGACCAAACCAAGTCCTGATGACATCAGCAAAGATCCAAGTAAAGACCAAAGACCTGAGTGAATCCGTCAGCAGTATCAAGTGTTTTGATAAGTAAGTGGCTAGGAGGGGGTAATAATAACTCCCCCACTGGACACCAACGTAGTCTGACTTCACTATTGTGTGGGTTACCCTGAGGGTGACAGTCAGTGAAGAGCAGAAGACAGGAGAAGAAGGGGACAATGATGTACAGGACTGGCAATGAACTGATGGGACCCGAAACCTGAGGGTGATAGCATGAGATTGGTGATAGCATTATGTTATTAGTTGAGGCCCTATTGTTTATAATGTCTGAGGTTTATAATTATAATGTGTGTAAATATGCCACGGTGCTGCAAATTACAATCTGAGGAGTTTTATGTGAAGGTGTGAGGTGAAGGTCACTGTGCTACCCATGACCTGTTATATCTGCAAGGGTAAAAGTCCCATTAGGACAGTAAGTGACAGTGCGACAATTATTACCATTAATAAAAATGTAGACTGCATTAATTATATATATTACAACCAGCATCGGCTTGTAGATTATATCAAGACAACCATCCTGTATCCAGAGGAGAATAGGGAAAGTTAGGACCACTCCAAAACCTTGGAAGTCCAGGTACAAAGGGGGTTACTTATAAGGAGTAGCTCGTCTCAAGCTGGTGAAGAAATCCAAACCCCTACCCGCCTGGTTCGAGTGGTCAGTAGTAGGTTGCTAGGCAAGACTCAGGAATAGAGTAATAATATTTTCAGGGGGGACTGTCAGGGATCATTACCATGTATATTGTTTGCAAAAATATTATCCTCACACATATGTAAGTATATACATTTCAGTTCTTTGTGTAATCTACTGATATATAACAAGTTCTTTGTTCATGTCGGACACGCCAATGGAGACACCGCCCCTGGAATGCAAGAGGAGTGTACAGAATAACTTACAGCTGAGGAGCCGGTGGGGCTTGGGCACGTCCCACATCTCTAGGGAGGGGGCATGTGTCTTTTTCTGTGTTTCTTTGTTCTGAATAAAGTTAGTTGGCTTCCTGTCCTATCTGAGGAAAGCTGTGTACCAACATCTCTCTGGCTGGTTTACTTATTTCCAGGCATGCCTTCAGCTTTCAATTTACAGAGGTGGTTATTCGGTGTGAAATAACAGGGAGAAGGAAGCTACCCTGAAATTCGGACTTGACATAACTACCCCTGTTTTGAGACCTATCACACCGTTTCTAATTATTGATTTTATATATAATTTAGGGAACACCAAAAGGGTGGGGGATTCATTTTAGGGAGTCAATTTCATTTATTCATATTTTTTGTTTAGTTTTTGGGCTTTCCAAGGGAGGGAGGGATTTTCACGGGGCGGTAGTAAATTATTTATTTCAGACTGTAAAACAAATTTTCCCCTTTTTGATTTTTTTTATACATTTCTTGGACAATTAAATCCTGGACATGATCACTCACAAATTAATACTGATTATTGTGCAGGAGCCCACATCTGTCTATTCAGAACATGGACCCCCAAAAGTGTTCTTGAAATAAAAAATCAATGTGGGCATTGCATTTATTAGTAGATAAATCCAACACCTGCGACCCGTGCCGCCCCTGAATTAGTGGAAGTCGTGCATTTTAGCAATGGTTAAAAGAATAAATTGAGGATATATTTCCTTTTTCTTATGACTGTGTCCTGCCACATACAGCTGTTACATTCCTAATTCTGTACAGTGATATGGGCATGATATTTTTTTTTTGGAGGATCTCTAATAATCGAACTGTTCCTTATCAATACACCATGGGCTTTGTTACAGTTGTCCTGGAAATACTGACATCATTTTGGGGATTTGTGATCCTTTACTGTTCCTATAGATGGTTTTGGACACTGCCCCTTTATATATTCTGTAGGTGATTGGTTGTTTTGTGGACATAGCGGTTCCTACTTTGTCGGGCAGAGGCCTGTTATGGTGTACCGCGTCACTTGGCACATTCGTCCCTCATAAGGATTGATGGAGCTAAAGAGACGTTGTACAACCAGTTACTGAAAAAAAAAAAAAAGCTTGTCATGGCAGCCCTGCAGGTGTTCTTCTATCTAGTGAACAAACTCGAGTTTGCAACATAGTTGGATACATTTTCCTCCATTTGTTTGAAGATATTGCCCGTCACTCCAGTACAGTTTATTTTTTCCTCTCTGACTGATTTTATATTAGGACAGAATTCTGTCCACAATGACATCATAATGGCACAGATGCGGGACAACTGCTTCTTCAGCTAGACATAGTCATAAGTACAGGCAAATACGTCTATAGCAACATGTATCCGTTATGAATACACGGTTTCACTTCTCTTTTGTATGCCGCACAAATTTATTAATGTGGCATATTTCTAACAAAATAACCTTCTACCACGTCTCCTCTATTTTATCTGGAAACGTAATAAGAATTTGAAGAAAACATTATATACCCATAGTGTCTGAAATAATACCCATTATTTCCTCCTTTAAAAAATTTTTGGTCCGCATGCTCACTACACCACTAGATGAATACCTTTAGGGGTTTAGTTTTTAAAATGGGATCATTTCTGCATGGTTTTTTTTTTTGTTCAGGCAGCTCAATGCCTCTAAATGCATGATATGGGGCCTAGAATTTCAATTGTACCCTGAAAGCCAAAGGGTGCTCCCTCTATTTTTGGCCCATCGACACGTCTAATAAGCAGATTGGGGCAACAATGGGATTATTTTTTAAAACAGGAGAAACCGGGTGATAGATTTTGGGGTGTTTTTCTTCATTTTCATGTTCGCTTTACAAAGAAATCGGTCTTCAAACTGACACTTTTATGAAAAAGCGAAAAAAAATTTTTTTTCACCTGCTTTGTATTAAATTTAGCAAAAAACTGTGGGGTCAAAATACTTACTATACCGCTAAATAAATACCTTAAGGGGTCTAGTTTTCTACATGGGGTTGCTTATGGGGAGTTTCTATCATTCTGGCAGCTCAAAGCCTCTCCAAATGTACGGTGGGGCCTAAAACATTTTCAAGCAAAATATGAGTCCTGAAAGTCTTCAGGTGCTCCCTTCGTTTTGGGCCCTGCCGTGTGTCCAGGCAAAGCATTAGGGCCACAATGTGGGTATTTTTGAAAACAGGAGAAACAGGGTGATAGATTTTGTCGTGTGTTTCTTCATTTTCATGTTTGCTTTACAAATAAATCGGTCTTCAAAGTGATACTTTTATAAAAAAAGTGAAAACCTGGCTTGGTGCAGGAAACCAAATGTACTTCAAAAGTCTTCTAAATTGCTCCCCAAAAATTTTTTTTTCAAAAGTGCGGCCAAAATTGAGTAAAGAGATGGAAATATATATTTAATAAAAAAATTGTACAGTATGTATGTACATATGTGACATATTGCAGTTAAAATTAGGGAAAAATGATAATTTTACAAAATGTCTTCAATTTTGCAGAGGCGACAAGCCTTCTTTACCGTGAGAACTGTGAATCTATGGAATAGCCTACCACAGGAGCTGGTCACAGCAGGGACAGTAGATGGCTTTAAAAAAGGGTTAGATAATTTCCTAGAACAAAAAAATATTAGCTCCTATGTGTAGAAATGTTTCCTTCCCTTTTCCCGTCCCTTGGTTGAACTTGATGGACATGTGTCTTTTTTCAGCCGTACTAACTATGTAACTATGTAACTATGTAACTATATTTAGGAAACTACACCCCTTGAAGAATCCATCTAGGGGTGTAGTGAGCATTTTTAACCCACAGGGGTTTCATAGATTTTATTAGAATTGGGCAGTGAAGATAAAAAAAATCCTTTTTTCCAATAAGACGTAGCTTTAGCACCAAATTTTTTATTTTCTCAACAAATAAAGGAATAAAAGAACCCCAACATTTGTGAAGCAACTTCTCTGGAGTACGGCAATACCCCATTTGTGGTTATAAACTGCTGTTTGGGCATACGGCAAGGATCAGAAGAGAAGGAGTGCCATTTGGCTTTTGGAGCACAGATTTTGCTGGATTGGTTTCTTGACACCATGTCACTTTTGCAAAGCTCCTAAGGTACCAGTACAGTGGAAACTAGCCAAAAGTTACTCGATTCACGAAACTACACCCCTTGAGGAATTCATCTAGGGGTGTAGTGAGCATTTTGACCCCACAGGTGTTTCATAGATTTTATTAGAATTGGGCAGTGAAAATTAAAAAAAAATCCTTTTTCTTCAATAAGACGTAGTTTTAGCTGAAAATGTTTAATATTCTCAACAAATAAATGAAAAAAAGCACCCCAACACTTGTAAAGCAACTTCTCCTGTGCACGGCAATACCACATATGTGGTCATAAACTGCTGTTTGGGCACAGAGTAGGGCTCAGAAGGGAAGGAGCGCCTTTTGGCTTTTGGAGTACAGATTTTGCTGGATTGGTTTCTGGTCGCTATGTCGGATTTGCAAAGTTGAAGTTTGGGGAATTTTGCTAGGAAGTGTTGTCCTGGTATAATACGGGCGCCCTCACTTCCAGCAGATATGTTTGGGCCCTCTCCTTCCTGGTTCCCTAATTTTAGGGGCCTTGATAATTCGCCACTTGAAACAGAATAAACGTTCCCCTCGGGCCGGCACAACTGCATATTTTTATTTCCTGGCTTATTGGTGCCTTGACTAATTTTATTTTTTCATAGACGTAGTGGTACGAGGGCTGGTTTGTTGTGGGACGAGCTGTAGTTTTTATTGGTACCATTTTGGGGTGCATGCGACTTTTTGATCACTTGTTATCCTTTTTTTTTGGGGAGGCAAGGTGACCAAAAAACAGCAATTCTGGCATATTTTGTTAATTTTTTTTATACAGCGTTCACCACGCATTATAAATTACATGTTAGCTTTATTCTGCGGGTCAGTCCGATTCCGGTAATACCTAATTTATAGCACTTTTTATATTTTACAACTTTTTGCACAATAAAATAACTTTTGTAAAGAGAATGGATTTTTTCTGTCGCCAAGTTGTGAGAGCCATAACGGTTTTACATTTTTCGTCGACGGAGCTGTATGAGGGCTTGTTTTTAGCGAGACGAGTTATAGTTTTTATAGGTACAATTTTTAGGTACATGCGACTTTTTGATCACTTTTTATTTCAATTTTTGGAAGACAAAGTGACCAAAAAATAGCAATTATGTCAGTATTATTTAGTTTGTTTTTTTACGGCGTTCACTGTGCGGAATAAATAACATAATATTTTTATAGTTAAGGTCGTTACGGTTGCAGCGATACCAAATATGTATGGCTTTATTATTTTTTTCAATAATAAATGACTTGATAAGGGAAAAAGGGCGATTGTGTTTTGTGTTATTATTTGAAACTTTTATTGTATTTTTTACAACTTTTATTTTTACTTTTTTTACACTTTTTTTTACACTTTTCTTTAGTCCCACTAGGGGACTTGAAGGTCCAACTGTTTGTTTGATGTTCTAATACATTGCACTACCTATGTAGTGCAATGTATTAGAACTGTTAGTTGTTCACTGACAGCAAGCCGATTAGGCTCCGCCTCCTGTTGTTTGGCCAGCTGCCTCCCCGCTACGGCGGTACGGCCTAGTGGGTCCACTAACCCGCTCCGTGACAGTACGCTCAGGCCATGGACCCCGCTGGTCAACCTGAGACTTTGACGACACAAGCCATGCTGGCCGAGATGGAGGATCTCCAGTCACGACAAGACCAGCTCCTCAAGTCGGTGAACGCCATAGCCCATCGGCTGCTTGCTCTAACCACAGTCATCACCGCACCCGTTCCTGCGGTTCCGCCTGCTACACTTCCTGTCTGTACCGGTACCAACCCCCTGTGTTTCTTGCCGCTACCCCCACGCTATGACGGAGATTCGAGGTCCTGCAGGGGATTTTTGAATCAGTGCCTGATCCATTTCAGACTACATGCCAGGTCCTTCTGTTCGGATGACGTCAGGATCGCCTTTATCATCTCTCTCCTTACTGGCAAAGCCCTGGCATTGGCTAATCCACTGTGGGAACATCAGGGACCAGAGACCCGGGACTTGCAGTGCTTCCTACAGACCTTCCGCTCGATCTTTGAGGAACCTGGGAGAGTTTCTTCGGCTGCTGCATTCTTGCTAACCCTACACCAGGGAGACCTCTCCGTGGGCGAGTATGCCATCCAGTTCCGTATCCTGGCTGCTGAACTGACCTGGAACAACGAGGCTTTGGTGGCTACATTCTGGCAGGGACTGTCTTCAGGGATCAAGGACGAGCTGGCTGCTCGCGATCTGCCCTGGACGATCTTATCTTACTCGCCTCCCGAGTTGACATGAGGATCCGGGAACGTTCCCAAGAGATTCTCCGGGAGAGAGAACTTCCCAGGCTGGATTCTGCTGTCCCGCAATCCTCCTCAGTCATCCCACCAGAGGATTCGATTCAGAGGAATTATGTCAAGTTTTCTACCCAGGAGAGACAACGCAGACGCACTTCTGGACTTTGTTTGTATTGCGGCTGTGGAGACCATATTGTGCGTCTGTGTCCCCAGAAGCCAGAGAGACCCCCTTGCCTAGGATTGGTTGGAGAGACAACCCTAGGTGGAACGGAACCTAACAGAGCATTCGTGTAATGGCGGGGAAGGGAGACAGACAGTTGAGCCCTAATCTACCCGCCACTCAGTCCCTGCCTACTTGACACGGCCCGTCCTAGGCGATGGCGTACAACTGGGCGACGGTTCCTACGCTCAATAAGTGCATGACAGACAAACAGACAAGGGTACACAGAAGCTAAGGGAAATGGGGCAGTTGCCCACGGCAACACCGTGAGCAACAAGAGTAGTGAACGAGCCGAGTAGAAACCAGGAGTGTACGAGGTACCAAACGCAGAGCAGGAGAGTAGTCAGTAAGCCAGGGTCAATATGAAGCAGGGACAAATAGTTCAAGCAGCAGCAGAGCCAGGAAACAGGAGAAACACAGGCAAAGGAGGAGCAGGAAGTGAAGGTATAAATAGACAGAGGGCGGGAGCTAGCTCCGTCTGGCCAGGCTGTGATAGGCTCTCCCACTCCTCAGCCTCCCAGCCTGATTGGTAGAAGGAGGGGTCACTCGATCAGACTTAGGAGCAGGTGCAGACTGACTAACCACAGGCGTCGACACAGAAGCTGTTTCTGGCAGATCCTATACAGTACCCCCCCCCCCGCTTTTATGAGGGGCCACTGGACCCTTTCTAGGTGGACCTGGCTTATTGGGGAACCAAAGATGGAACCTCCTGAGCAATACTGCAGCGTGAACATCCCGGGCGGGTACCCAAGTCCTCTCCTCAGGCCCGTATCCTCTCCAATGGACCAGGTACTGGAGAGAGCCTTGGACCATCCTGCTGTCCACAATCTTGCCACCTCGAATTCTACCCCTTCAGGGGTGAGAACAGGGACCGGAGGTTTCCTCGAGGGAGCCAAGGACGGGGAGCAGTGTTTCAGGAGGGAGGCATGAAACACGTCGTGCATTCGAAAAGACGGGGGTAACTCCGTCTGGCCAGGCTGTGATAGGCTCTCCCACTCCTCAGCCTCCCAGCCTGATTGGTAGAAGGAGGGGTCACTCGATCAGACTTAGGAGCAGGTGCAGACTGACTAACCACGGGCGTCGACACAGAAGCTGTGTCTGGCAGATCCTTTACAATTCGGTTCCAAATTGACTATTCCTGTGACCCTAGTATCCGGCGACAGGACACATCAAGTCTCTGCCTATCTTGACTCTGACTCTGCTGCTAACTTCATCCAGAAAGAGCTTGTGGATCATCTTCAGTTGCCCACAGTTCCCCTAGAGATGTCTTTGGCTGTTGCCTCAGTTAATGGACTGCCTCTGCCTGATCCCATTATTTCTAAAACCAAGCTGTCGAAGCTCCAGGTTGGAGTCCTGCATTTCGAATTAATTTCATTCCTTGTTTTGCTCATGGCCATCAATCCTGTTCTGCTGGGCCTGCCTTGGCTTTCGACTACATGCCCCAGTCCTGGACTGGAATTCTGGAGAGGTTCTCCAATGGGGCTCCAAGTGCCATGGTCGTTGTCTGTTGCAGATCCATCCTGTCAAACCTCCTCTGCTTCAGTCGTTGGCGGGACTGCCTCCCCAATTTGCTCAGTATGCAGATGTTTTCAGCAAAAGGGAGGCTGAGACGCTACCTCCACATCGGACTTATGACTGCCCCATTGAACTGGTTCCTAATGCCTCTCTCCCGCGTGGACGGGTATATCCTCTCTCCTTACCAGAGTCTCTATCCATGTCGGCCTATATCAAGGAGAATCTGAAGAGGGGTTTCATACGAAAGTCTTCCTCCCCGGCCGGGGCTGGATTCTTCTTCGTTAAAAAAAAGGACGGATCCCTTCGTCTCTGCATTGACTACAGGGGCCTCAACCTGATCACAGTCAAGAACAAATACCCGTTGCCACTCATTTCTGAGCTGTTTGATTGCATACGAGGAGCCAAAAAATTTTCTAAGCTAGACCTGCGGGGGGCTTACTATCTAGTCTGAATTTGCCGGGTTGATGAATGGAAGACGGCTTTTAACACCCGGGACGGGCACTACGAATACCTGGTGATGCCCTTCGGACTGTGTAACGCTCCCGCAGTGTTTCAGGAGTTCGTTAATGATATTTTCCGAGATCTACTCTATGTCTGTGTTGTTGTTTATCTCGATGATATTTTGATTTTCTCCCCAGATCAGACGACTCATCTGAGGCATGTCCGTCAGGTTCTACTACGATTAAGGGAGAATCATTTATACGCCAAGCTGGAGAAGTGCGTCTTTGAGAAGAGTTCTCTGCCCTTCCTGGGCTTCATCTTCTCGGATCAAGGCCTCAAGATGGATCCTGAGAAAGTGAAAGCTGTCCTGGAGTGGCCACGTCCTCAAGGATTAAGGGCCATACAGCGGTTCCTGAGATTCGCCAATTTCTACCGGCAGTTTATTCCTAACTTCTCTTCTCTGACGGCTCCCATCTCGTCCCTTACCAAGAAGGGTGTGAACGCCATAGAGTGGACTCCAGAGGCAGAGTCCGCATTTATTTGCCTCAAGAAAGCCTTCACTTCAGCCTCGATCCTCCATCATCCTGACGTATCTCGGCAGTTCTCTCTGGAAGTGGACGCTTCCTCTGTTGGTGCAGGTGCACTTTTGTTCCAGAGGAGCTCCAAAGGAAAGGCAGTGGTATGTGGCTACTCCATTGGAGATCGGGAGCTATTGGCCATCAAATTGGCCCTGGAGGAGTGGAGACATCTTCTAGAGGGCGCTGCTCATCCCATCCTGATCTTCACCGACCACAAGAACCTCACCTACCTTCAGTCTGCACAATGACTGAATCCCCGTCAAGCCAGGTGGTCGCTGTTTTTCACCCGTTTCCAATTTCTGCTCCACTACCGTCCCGCGGACAAGAATGTGAGGGCCGATGCCCTGTCCAGATCGTTTGCAACGGAAGACACGGTGGAGTCCCTTCAGACTATCATAGACCCGTCCTGCATTGTCACCGCTTATCCTCTGCAGATTAGAGACATCCCTCCTGGGAGGACGTTTGTTCGGTTGGCAGACAGGAGAAGAATTCTCCGCTTGGGACACATTTCTAAACTGGCTGGGCACGCCGGTGTCCGTAATACCCGAGACCTGATTGCTCGTCACTTCTGGTGGCCCACACTACCTAAAGATGTTCTGGACTTTGTCTCTTCTTGCACGGTGTGTGCCTCTAACAAAGTGACTCACTCCAAGCCTGCCGACCTCCTCCAACCTCTGCCTGTACCCAATGCCCCCTGGCAGCATATTGCAATAGACTTTGTCACAGACCTTCCTCCCTCAGCAGGATGCAACACTGTCTGGGTGGTGGTGGACCGGTTCTCTAAGATGGCTCATTTTATCCCGCTGACCGGCCTACCTTCTGCTCCTCGTCTGGCGAGTCTCTTCATTCTACAAATCTTTCGCTTGCATTGCCGGCCTCTTCACATCCTGTCAGATCGGGGTGTTCAGAGCTTTGTACGTCAAAGTTCTGGAGAGCCCTCTGTAAACTCCTGGATGTGAGTTTGGACTTTTCGCTCAGCCTATCACCCCCAGTCCAATGGGCAAGTTGAAAGGATCAACCAGATCATGGAGAATTATCTCTGCCACTTCATCTCTTCACAGCATGATAACTGGGTACAGCTTCTTCCATGGGCCGAGTTTTTATACAACAACCACACAAGTGAGTCCACCACCTCCACTCCGTTTCACATTGTATACAGTCAACATCCCAGAGTCCCTCTTCCTGGAGAAGAGAGCCGCCTCAGTATCTTCCAGGGACTAAAGTTTGGCTGTCCTCTCGAAACATTCGCTTGAGGGTGCCTTCATACAAGTTTGCTCCCAGGTTCCTTGGTCCATTCGAGATCCTGCAACAGATCAACCCTGTCTCTTATAAGCTGCGGCTGCCTCCTACCCTCAGAATCCCTAACTCCTTCCATGTATCCCTCCTGAAACCAGTGGTCCTGAACCGCTACAGCAAGACTTCTAGTTCCACAGTTGCCCCAGCGGTCCTTCTGATGTATTCGAGGTAAAAGAGATCCTGGACTGCAAAAGGGTAGGAGGAAGGACTTTCTATTTGGTGGACTGGAGAGGGTTTGGTCCTGAGGAGAGGTCCTGGGAGCCAGAAGAGAACCTCAGCGCTACTGCTCTTATTAAAAAATTCCTCTCTCGCTCTGGCCCCAAGAAGAGGGGGCGTAAGAGGGGGGATACTGTAGCGTCCATGGCCGCGGGCCGTCGGGTTCACACCTCCCGACGACCGCAGCCATGGATCCATGAGCGCTGGTCCCCGTCTCCCTCCTAGGAGACGCCAGTGCTCACATCCGCTCCGTTCGGCTTTGTCCCGTAGGGTGCGCGCGCACGCTCGCGCCCGGCCTCAAAGGGCCAGCACGCGCAAATAGGAAGTCCTCATCATTATCATCAACTGCCACGATTTCCTGGTCTATAAGAAGGCCCCAGATCTTCTAATCCTTGCCTGAGCGTTGTTAGTTTTCCCAGTCTGTCTTGCAAAAGGTCCCTTAGTGTTTCCCGTTCCAATTGTTACCCGTGCCTTGTTCCCCATTCCTGTTTCCCGTGCTGTGCCTTAGTATCGAGTCGTGCCACGTCCTGTGTCATCTGCCACGTCTGGAGGAATCTGCCACGTCCTGTCATCTGCCACGTCCAGAGGAATCCACCACGTCCTGTGTCATCTGCCACGTCCGGAGGAATCCGCCACGTCCTGTGTCATGTTTCACGTCCGGAGGAATCTGCCACGTCCTGTGTCTTCTACCACGTCCGGAGGAGTCCGCCACGTCTGGCGCAACTTGCGGCTCCTGTGTCATCCGCCACGTTTGGCGCAATCTGCTGCACCCATCTCATCTGTGCCAGAGCTGCGGCCACCATCTGGACTATTCAGGTACCCTTGTGCGGGACATTGTATTTCTGGGGTGTCCTGTTGTTTGGCCAGCTGCCTCCCCACTACGGCAGTACGGCCTAGTGGGTCCACTAACCCGCTCCATGACAATCGTCTATTGACAAACCTCTTTGTAAAAACCACGGATCGTAATAGTTTATTGTGATATGAGAGTCAGCACCCAAGGAAAATGGTTAGGTCCCTTCCGCTTAGCCAAATACTGAGAGTTAAAAGGATTGTTGATGACAATTCTATTTTGATGGATCGTTTGGAAGAGATGGGTCAGAAATTTTGCCTAAGAGGTTACCCTAACAAACTAGTTAGATCTCAGATCACTAAAGTCAGGGATACGAAAGGGTGCGATAGAATTATTACATCCACTCCTAAAGAGAGACGTATTCCCTGCGTCACAACTTTTGATGAACATAGTCCACTTATGCGTGCTATACGGAAACATTGGCCCATGTTGGGACATTTTTATGATGTTCCTTCTGTCAAACTTCCTTCCCTCTTCTCATACAGGAGATCAACTAATTTGAGAGACAGATTAGTGAAGAGTGATATAGGCCCTAAGGGTACCGATAGGTCCACTAAACATGGTTTGAATACTCGGAGAGGTTGTTACCCCTACCTTGGCTGTGCCAATTGTGGTCTGATGTGTAAGGGTGATACCTTTACACATCCGACCACAGGCAAGATTTACAAGATACAAATTTTTTTGACTTGTAGGTCTGATTTTGTGATATACATACTTATGTGCCCTTGCAAACTTCTATATGTAGATAAGACTACGACTGAATGTAGAACTAGAATGCACATAAATCTACGATTTATACGAGAAAGAAAGAATTACCATTACTTACATTTTTGTGAAGCCCATCATAGAGTTAACCAGCTCTATTTTTGGATTGTTGACCATATACCACCACTCAGGAGAGGGGAGGATAGGGAAAAATTACTTAAGAGAAGGGAGGTTGAATGGATCAACAAACTCAATACTATACAACCAAATGGCCTTAACTTTGAGTATAATCTTAGAGCGTTTTCATGAGATTCATTTCCTGGACGGATATGGAATCTAGATGTCCCTTTAGGCACTATCCAAAGATACTACTCTATTGTCCCCTTATGTAGTAAGGTTTATTACAATTTTTTAGTTAGGTTTTATACACTTGGTTTTACATATTTGTTTAGATTATTTATGACAGCTTAATAATTATTATTGTTTTTTATATCGAGAATTCATTCTCTTTTTTTGCACTTTTTAGGTATCTACATTGAATTTAATTTGGACTACTATATTGGACACTCACCCAAACTGAGGGACACAACGGCACTTCTATATTCTATATTTTATATTATACTATTTAATATGAAATTGCATACATGAGATATATATGAAAAACAATCTTGTTAATTTTGATATTTATCCTCCTTTTCAATTTTTGGGTCAGTGGAACCTTTTAGGGTACTAGCGGGTAGGTTGTGATGTCCAATTTCATTGTGCCTCGCTGCTGTACCAGACCGCTGTCTATGCCTTTTCGCTGCTTGGGTCAGGTCAAATGAATCCTAAGATAGAGGGGTTAATTTTGCAATTACATCATTATTTACCTTGCTACGTTATACGCTTGAGATCACTGTTTATCAATGAGCAGAACTTATCTGTTTGCTATCTGTATCGAGGGACGCTAGACCAGGCTGGTCATGTGGTTTGCTATCACGTGATCAGCAAGTGGTCATGCGCAATGGTCCTGTCATGTTGGGTATGTGGACCCACTATGCCATACCACCTTGACAAAGTTCATAGCAATATGTTGCCAGGGGGCATCAGGCACAGGCAGCGGCTGGAGCAGGCCCGCCGGTTTGGAGTGGCCAATTATATTTGCTGCGCACACCGTGCAGGAGAAGACAAAGTCTGTGATGTCTTTGGGCAGCGTGGGCCACCAGAACTGACGAGCGATCAAGATTCGGGTCTTACGGACACCCGCGTGACATGCCAGTTTGGAACTGTGTCCCCAGTGGAGGATTCTTCTTCTGTCTGCCAGACGCACAATAGTCCTCCCCGGGGGAATGTCTCTAACTTGCAGAGGGTTGACAGGGATGATGCAGGATGGATTAATAATATTCTGTGGAGACTCCATAGTGTCCTCTGTCTCGAACGACCTGGACAAGGCATCGGCCCTCACATTCTTGTCGGCCGGACGGCAGTGGAGCTCAAACTGGAACCGGGCAAAGAGCAGCGACCACCTGGCCTGACTGGGATTCAGTCGTTGGGCCATCTGGAGATAAGTGAGGATCTTTTGGTCTGTGAATATCAAGATGGGATGAACTGAACCCTCTAAAAGATGTCTCCACTGCTCCAGAGGCAATTTGATGGCCAGTAACTCCCGATCCCTAATCGAGTAGTTGTGTTCTGCGGAAGAGAAGAGCTTGGAGTAATAGCCACATACCATTGACCTGCCCTTGGAACCTCTCTGGAACAGTAGTGCACCAGCACCAACAGAGGAGGCGTCCACCTCCAACGAGAATTGTCGAGAAACATCTGGATGATGGAGGATAGAGGCTGATGTGAAGGCACTCTTCAGGCTATTAAATGTGGCTTCCGCTTCTGGAGTCCACACCTTGGCGTTCATTCCTTTCTTGGTGAGGTTAGAGGTAGGAGATGTCAGTGAGGAAATGTCTGGAATGAACTGCCTGTAGAAATTGGCGAATGCCAGGAAGCGCTGTATGGACCTCAAGCGTTGAGGGTGTGGCCATTTCAGAACGGCCTTTACTTTTCAGGATTTATCTTGAGACCTTTATTTGAGATCATGTAGCCCAGGAAGGGTAGAGCATCTTTCTCAAACACGCACTTCTTTAACTTGACGTACAAACGATTCTCCCTTAAACGTAGCAAAACTTGACGGACATGTCTCCGATGAGTCATTGGATCTGGAGAAAAAAATCAAGATGTCATCAAGATAGACCACAACACATACATAGAGGAGGTCACGGAAGATGTCATTAATGAACTCTTGGAAGACCGCGGGAGCATTACACAGACCGAAGGGCATTACTAGATATTCATAGTGTTCGTCACGGGTCTTCAATGCCGTCTTCCATTCATCACCCCGGCGAATCCAGATTAGGTTGTAAGTCCCAGGCAGGTCTAGCTTTGAAAAAATCTTGGCTTCGCGTATGCGATCAAACAGTTCAGAAATCAAAGGCAACGGATACCTATTTCTACCGTGATCTGGTTGAGATCCCGATAGTCGATGCAAGGACGCAAAGAACCATCCTTTTTCTTGACGAAGAAAACCCGGCTCCTGCCGGGGAGGAAGACTTCCGTATGAAGCCCCTCTCCAAGTTCTCCTTAACATAGGCGGACATGGACAGAGTCTCTGGCAAGGAGGGAGGATATACCCTACTACGGGAAGGGATGCACCAGGAACTAGGTAGATAGGACAGTCATACGCCCGGTGTGGGGGTAGCGACTCTGCCTCTTTCTTGCTGAAGACATCCAAAAATCCAGAATAATGACCAGGCAATCCTGCCAAGGACTGAGGCAGAGGAGGCTGAGCCGAATGAATCTGTACCAGGCAACGGTTGAGACACCCGGGACCCCACTGGAGATCCTCTCCAGAATTTCAGTCCAGGACTGGGGCATGTAGTCAGAGCCAGGGCAAGCTCAGCAGCACAGGATTGACAGCTTTAGCCAGGACAAAGAACGAGAGGAGCTCGGAATGGAGGGCTCCTACTTGGAGCCTCAGCGGCTTGGTCACAGCTACAATTGGGTCTGGCAGAGGTAGTCCATTCACAGATGCAACCATCAACGGCCTCTCCAGAGGGGTAGTGGATAATTGAGAAGATCCACCAGGCCTCTACAAATTAAATTAGCAGCGGATCCAGAGTCCAGATACGCAGAGACCCGATGAGTTTTCTCGCCGGATACTATGGTCACGGGAATGGACAATTTAGACGAAAGTCCTTCTTTACCCAGGGTTGTCTCTCCCACCAACCTTAGGCTCTGGGGCTTTTGGGGACACAGACGCACAAGATGGCCTCTGACGCCGCAATATAGAAAGAGTCACTAGGTGCGTCTTCGTTATCTCTCCTGGGTAGACAGCTTAAACTGGTCTGTCCTCACAGACTCCTTAGGAGGATCAGCATCTGAGGACAGCAGGGGTTCATGCAAAGTAGGAACCGGAGTAGGAAGTCCTCCCTCCCGACGAGCTTCTTGGAACCGTTCTTGGATCCTTATATCAATCCGGGCGGCCAGAAGGATGAGGTCATCCAGGGTAGATGGTAGATCTCAGGCGGCAATCTCGTCCTTAATCCTAGGAGACAGTCCCTGCCAGAATGTAGACACCAGGGCCTCATTGGTCCACAACAGTTCTCCCGCCAGGATGCGGAAATGGATGACGGAGGTGTCTCCCTGGCGTAGGTTTAGCAAGGAGGCAGCTGCAGACGAGACTCATCCAGGCTCCTCAAACACCATGCGAAATGTTCGTAGGAACCCCTGGAAGTCACAGGTCTTAGGTCCTTGTCTCTTCCCAGTTAGGGTTCGCCCATGCAAGGGCCCTGCCAGTGAGGAGAGAGACCTTGAAAGCGACCCTTGTGCCATCAGACGATAATGCCCTTGCAAGTGGATCTGGCACTGGTTCAAAAATCCACGGCAGGTCCTCGCGTCTCCATCATAGTGGTCCGGAAGCGGCAAGGAAAATCGGGGATCATCACTGCCAGGAGGTGTAGTTGGAGGATCAGTACTGCCAGGAGGTGTAGTAGGAGGAACGGCAGCTTGCCCCTCGTGCAATAATATTCAATACCTGGAGGAGTTGGTCCTGTTGAGACTGGAGATCTAGCATATCCGCCCTCATCTCCTGTGACGTCGTCATGGTCCTGGATTGACCAGCGGGGTCCATTGCCTGAGCCTACTGTCACGTTGTGGACCCAGGGGGCCGTAATGGCCTTGACGGTAAGGCAGCTGGCCAACAGGACACAGGTCACAGTCTATAGTTCGTATAGTGTACCTATGGTAGCTCAGACAGTAGCAAGACGGGCTCGGCTGGGACTAGGCACCAGGCAGGCGCCAGGCATGGAACACAGCACAGCACGAATTCAGCTCAACACGGCACTTGACCTGGATAGCGCGGGATTCAGGTTACAGGTAGCAGGAACGGGAAACACTGGGAACTGGAAAACACTTAGGAGACCATTTGCATAGACATACTAGGATAACGACAACAAGGCTCAAGCAAGATAGGAAGGGGCAGAGCCCTTCTTATAGTCCAGGGTGCTCTGGAATCAATCAGCTCAATCTCACACCAGTGTGCGCTCCAAGGCTGACTGAGCTAGCGAGCGCACCCTGGTGGTCACTGTGGAACAGGACGGCCGCATGAGCAGACCGCTCTGGAGAGAAGGGTGTCGACCGGATGGAAGGAGTTCATGGTCAGCGACCACAGACGTTACAGAGCCTTCTTAGACGCCGCAGCAGTGATGCTCGTATGGCGTGTTTTCAGATGGCGTGCTCCTTCAGTGTTTTGGGTGAGTGCCAATGTTTCATGTTCTTTACATGATTGTATACACCTACTTCTTTGATCTCAGGTGTTGCCTAATGTTAATAAACTAGATGAATACCTGATCTGTTATTATATTATACATTTACACCGCACCTTATTGGTAATTGTATTAAGTTTGTGATATCGCCACTATTGTTCACATATGATGATTTTGATCATTTGATTAAATATTCACAATATTTAAACTGTAATATGCTAATTTTGATGTTAAACTCCTACCAGAATGGGGGTGTATAAATACACTGATATGTCTGTTTTACATTGCCTGGCAAAAATGTTGCATCCTACTGCACTGATGGGTAATTAAAAAAAATCCTTTTTTTTATATGATCTTTGGAGTGCTGCCTCTATTTCTATTTTTTTGCTGTCCATATATGGACAGTGAGGTCAAAGACTCCTCCTAAACAGGAATGCCCTGTAGATAGTGCTACACGCACACACCCTTGTAGATCGTGCCACAAACACAACCCTGTAGAAAGTGCCGAACACACCACTGTAGATAGCGCCCCACACACACCCCACCCTGTTGACAGCGCTACACCACCCTCACTGTAAGTAGCTCCATTGGGGCTCCCTCTAGGAGTGGAATCCCTAGCCAGATCGTTGCCTGGAGGAGCCCCTGATATCACTATCCATAAATAGATAGTTAAGTCAGGGGCCCCTCTTGGACAGAACCGCCGGCCAGAGCGTTGCCAATGCTCTGGCCGAGGATTCCCCTCCTAGAGGTAGCCCTGACGTCACTGTCCTTATATGGACAGTGAATCAGGGACTCCTCCAGGAAAGGAATCACTGGACAGAGCGTTACTGATGCTCTGGCCGGGACTTCCTAGAGGTGGCCCCTGACGTTACTGTCCATATATAGACAGTGACGTCAGGTGCTACTCCAGGAGAGGAATCCCCAGCCAGAGCGTTGGCAACGCTCTGGCTGGCCATTCTACACCTAGAGGTAGCCCCAATGAAGCTATCTATAGGGGTGGGGGTGGTGCTATCTATAGGGGGTGTGTGGCTCATTCTACAAGGGGGTGTGTGTGGCACAATCTACAAGGGGGTATGTGTGGCATTAACTACAAGGGGGTTTGTGTGTGCCACTATCTGCAAGGGGGGTGTGTGGCACTATCTACAGAGGGCACTGTGGCACTATCTACAGAGGGCACTGTGGCACTATCTACAGGCGGCACTGTGGCATTATCTAGAGGGCACTGTGGCATTATATAGAGAGGGCACTGTGGCATTATCTACGGGGGGTGTGGCACTATCTACAGAGGACACTGTGGCATTATCTATAGAGGGCACTGTGGCAATATCTACAGAGGGCACTGTGGCACTATCTACAGGGGGCACTGTGGCATTATCTAGAGGGTACTGTGGCATTATCTATGGGGGGTGTGGCACTATCTACAGAGGGCACTGTGGCAATACCTACACAGAGCACTGTGGCACTATCTAAAAAGGGGCTGTGTGGCTCTATCTACAAGGGGGCTATGTGGCTCTATCTACAGGGGGTGTGTGTGGCACTATCTACAGAAGGCACTGTGGCACTATCTACAAGGGGGCCATGTGGCACTATCTACAGGGAGCAGTGTGTGGCACTATCTACTGGGGCAGTGTGGAGCACCATCTACATGGAGCGCTGAATGTGGGATTGTCTATGTTGGTTTTAACGCTACCAGTAGTGGTCAGCACATATTACCTAGCCCTAGTAATAAAATGAGACATCACCTGCCTGTAAACAACCGGATGACCAGAGAGAGATACTGGCCATCATAGTAGTTGTTAGCCAAACTAGTGCAGACATTTTTTTTTGTTTACTTGTATGCAGAAATTCTGGGAAGAAAACCATACCCCATTAGCCACTCCCACCAGATAATCCATGCGCTCATTAGACACACCCACCAAAGAAGCCACACCCTAAGTGTCCCTGGAAAATATTTTTTTTCAAATGTTGACAACTTTGCTATAGAAGTGAATTGGAGTAACAAAAACAGCATAGCACAGCGAGTCAAGCAAGTTCCTGTGGACGTGCCCTAAATGTCTAAGAATGGAATACCGCTTTAAATCTTTTCAGACATTCATATACATAAGGGACTTTTTATGGTTTGTAAATAGAACATGTGTAAGGTTCCTGTGGATACCAGATATGTGTATGAAAATATTAGCATGGTCATTTTCTCGTTGGGGAAAGAAACATTGAGGCTGAGTTTACACAGGGCGCATACTCTGCGTAAAAGCACGCCACGTATCCGCCCTGCGCGCCGCAGGGATTTCAGGGCGATAACCTACACCAAACTTCCGCTACAGCCTGTGATTGGCTGCAGTGGTCACATGGGATGAAACGTCATTCCAGTAGGCCGGACTGGGGGAAGAAACACAGACTCCTGTGTAAGTATAGGATTATTTTTTTCTGAGTTGCGTTCTTTTTGCGGCGGAATCGCTGCATTCAATGGGGGAAACCTGCAACAGATAAGCAGCATTTACGCAACATGCTGCAGAGTAAAATTCCACACCGCAGGTCAATTTTTTTAGGTTTTTTTCCGCTCAGTGTTTACGCAGCGTGTGGATGAGATTTGTTTGATCTCATCCACTTTGCTGCTACTGTATGTGCTGCGGATGTTCTGCAACAAATTCAGTTTAGGAAAAAACGCAGTATTTACATGTGAACTGACCCTTAAAATGGAAA
Source organism: Rhinoderma darwinii (assembly GCF_050947455.1). NCBI lineage: Eukaryota > Metazoa > Chordata > Amphibia > Anura > Rhinodermatidae > Rhinoderma > Rhinoderma darwinii. Next base: position 327,705,538 of record NC_134688.1, on the reverse strand, counting down.
ACACTCAAACAATTTTAAAAATCCCAGCAATTCCGCTCTTAAAATACTCATCTGCCATGATCATATTTGTTTTCGTTATATTGCAATCAAAACTGTGATTAATATATATATATATAAAAATAATTTTTCTAAATGTGTCTCAGATCAGACATTTCCCCCTTCCTCTTCACACTGGTGGAAAGTACTGTTCTATTACATACTCCAGCTTCTGTGAAACCTCTTTGTGAAGAAAAGGGGAAGCTTCACATCAATCTGTGTGACTGACATGAAGATCTACCTTCCTTTTTAATGGTTTACACAGGTTGGATTAGCTGTGAATTTTCTGCAAAGGATTTAATTGCGGAAAATCTGCAGTGTATTACAGTAGCAGCAGAGTGGATGAGATTAGAACAAATTTCATCAACACGATTCAGAAAAAAAATCAGAAAACATTCATTAAGTTCAGGTTTTTAATCGCTGTGTCATGACGCGGGGTGTGGACCCACTGGGCCGTACCGCGTAGCGGGGTAGCAGCTGGCCAACAAGGTACAAAACAATGTCTATAGTTCAGAACGGGTACCTGAGGCAATGTAGACAGTAGCGGAAGCAGGACTTGACTTTCACAGCAGGTGACACCGTGGATGCAGCGGGAAGACACGACTTGACTTTCACAGCAGGTGACACCGTGGATGCAGCGGGAAGGCACGACTTGACTTTCACTTGTAGATACGATAGCATAGGATACAGGGTACAGGCAGCAGGAACGGGTAACACTGGGAACTGGAAAACACTGGGAGACCATTTGCAAGACAAACTAGGGTATACAAAAGCGCTCAGGCAAGGAACCAGTGGGCAGAGCCCCTTAAATAGTCCAGCAGCCATTTGGGCTGACAATTGATGTTTGATAGCTAGACGCGTACTGGCCCTTTTGCGGCCGTGCACGCGCGGGCGCGCACGCCCTGCAGGAAACAGTCCGAGGACCCGGAAGAGAGTGCCGGCGTCTCCCTGGAGGGAGCTGATGCCGAGAAGAGAGATGTCCATGGCCGGGATCGTCAAGGGGTGCTTTGGACCAAATCCCCTCCAATCCACCAAGTAAAAAATCCTGCCTCCTACTTTCTTGGTGGCCAGGATCTCCCTCACTTCAAAAGTTCCAGATGAAGACCAGGAGCCACTGCGGAACTTGGAGTCCTGGAGTAGCGGTTCAGGACCACGGGTTTTTAGCAAGGAGACGTGGAAGGAGTTAGGGATATTGAGGGAAGGAGGCAGTCGAAGCTTGTACGACACAGGATTGATCTGTAGTAGAATCTCAAAGGGTCCAAGTAACCTGGGAGCAAACTTGCAAGATGGCACCCTCAGCCGGATATTCCTGGAAGACAGCCAGATCTTTGTACCTGGAAGAAACTGGGGAGGTTCTCGTCTTCTAGTGTCTGCCGTTCTCTTCATGCGGTCCACCGCCAGCAGAATAGAAAATCGTGTCTGCTGCCATATCTGCAGAAAGTTCCTGAAGGTAGAGTCGGCTACAGGCACCTGAGACATAGTAGAGCCGGGTAGGGGTATTCGAGGATGTTGGCCATAGACTATGAAGAACGGACTGGAGGTGGTGGACTCACTGGTATGGTTATTATAAGAGAACTCCGCCCACGGGAGCAGCTGCACCCAGTCATCATGTCTTCTGGAGACAAGGTGCCACAGGTAGTTCTCCATAATTTGGTTAATCCTCTCAACTTGTCCATTGGACTGAGGGTGGGAAGCTGAGGAGAAGTCCAACTTTACACCGAGTAGGCCGCAGACTGCTCTCCAGAACTTTGAGATGAACTGGACCCCATGATCCGAGACAATATGCAGTGGTAATCCGTGCAGACGGAAGATGTGTTGAATGAAGAGATCAGCCAGTCGAGCGGCAGAAGGCAGACCAGTCAGAGGAATGAAATGAGCCATTTTAGAAAAACGATCCACCACCACCCAGATCACACTGCATCCCGCAGAGAGAGGCAGATCTGTGACAAAATCCATAGCAATATGCCGCCAGGGGGCATCGGGCACAGGCAGTGGTGTGGGCAACTTTGTTGGCTGCACACACCGTACAGGAGGAGACAAAGTCCATGACGTCTTTGGGCAGTGTGGGCCACCAGAACTGATGGGCAATTAGGTCTCGGGTCTTACGGGCACCCGCGTGTCCTGCCAGCTTGGAACTGTGACCCCAGCGAAGGATCCTTCCTCTGCCAGCCATATGAAAGTTCTTCCCGAAGGAATGTCTCTAACCTGCAGAGGGTTAACAGAGTAGATGCAGGAAGGATCGATAATGTTCTGTGGGGACTCCACAGTGTCCTCTGTCTCAAATGACCTAGACAAGGCATCGGCCCTCACATTCCTATCGGCAGGTCGGTAGTGGCGTTCGAACCGGAACCGTGCAAAAAACAATGTCTCCACGCCTGCAGGGCCAGCTTGATGGGCAGTAACGCCCGATCTCCAATCGAGTAGTTGCGCTCTGCAGAAGAAAACAGCTTGGAGTACTAACCACATACCACCGTCTTGCCTTTCGAACCCCTCTGGAACAATAGTGCACCGGCACCAACAGAGGAGGCGTCCACCTCTAATGACAACTGTAGGGATACATCAGGATGGTGCAAAATGGAGGCAGACGTGAAAGCCTTTTTTAAGGTTTCAAATGCGACTTCCGCCTCTGGAGTCCATACCTTGACATTCATACCCTTCTTAGTGAGGGTGGAGATGAGGGCTGTCAAAGAAGAGAAGTTGGGAATGAACAGTCTGTAGAAGTTGGCGAATCCCAGGAAGCGTTGTATGGCCCTTAAGCCTTGGGGACGTGGCCACTGCAGGACAGCCTTGACCTTTACAGGGTCCATCTTGAGACCCTGATCAGAGATGATATAGCCCAGGAAGGCTAGAGATTTCTCTTGGAACACGCACTTCTCCAACTTGGCGTAAAGATGATTCTCTCTTAATCTAAGCAACACCTGGTGGACTTGGCCCTGACGAGTCACGATATATGGGGAAAAAATCAAGATATCATCGAGATACACCACAACACAGACATAGAGGAGATCACGAAAAATGTAATTCACAAATTCTTGGAATACTGCGGGAGTGTTACACAGGCCAAAGGGCATGACCAAATATTCGTAGTGACCATCACGTTTGTTAAATGCAGTCTTACACTCGTCTCCCTGACGGATCCGGATTATATTGTAAGCCCCCCGCATGTCAAGCTTGGAAAAAAAAAATTTCCCCCTGTATACGATCAAAGAGTTCCGAAATCAACGGCAAAGGGTACCTGTTTCTTCACCGTGATCTGATTGAGACCCCGGTAGTCAATCCAGGGTCGAAGGGAACCATCCTTCTTTTAGACAAAGAAAAACCCGGCTTCGGCCGGGGATCAAGACTTTCGTATGAAGCCCCTCTCCAGATTCTCTTTAATGTAAGCCGACATAGACTGGGTCTCTGGTAAGGAGAGAGGGTATACTCTACCGCAAGGAAGGGACGAATCAGGAACCAAGTCGATAGGACAATCTTATTCTCGATGTGGTGGCAATATCTCTGCCTCCTTTTTGTCTAAGACATCAGCGAACTGTGAGTAACAAGGAGGCAACCCTGTCAATGACTGATGCGGAGAAGGATGGACATGCAACAGACAGCGATCAAGACAGTTGGGGCCCCACTGGAGAACCTCTTCGGAGTTCCAATCCAGGACTGGGGCGTGAAGACGGAGCCAAGGCAAACCCAGAAGCATGGGGTTGACGGCTTTGGACAGGACATACAGGGAGATAAGCTCAGAATGAAGAGCTCCCACTTGGAGTCTTAATGGCTTGGTCACAGACAATACTGGGTCAGGCAAAGGCAGTCCATCTACCGAGGCAACGATCAATGGTCTCTCCAGCAAAACAGTAGGCAGTTGAAGAAGATCCACAAGGTCTTGACAGATGAAATTCGCTGCGGAGCCAGAGTCCAGGTAGGCAGAGACTGGATGAAATCTCTCGCCAGCGACGATTGTCACAAGAATAAACAGCTTGGAAGAGAGTTCTCTATTAAGTGCAGTAGCACCCAGGGTTGTCTCTACAACCAATCCCAGGCATTGGGGTTTCTTGGGCCTCTGGAAACACAGACGCACGACATGGCCAGCGAGGCCGCAATATTGGCAGAGTCAAAAGGTGCGCCTGCTCTGTTTTTCTTGATCAGACAGTTTGAGCCGATCCACCTGCTTCGGAACCTCGGACACAGCAGAAGAACAAGGCAAGAGGGGTTGCTGGAAGTTGGGTGCCAGTCTAGGAAGCCATTTCTCCTGTAGGATCTCTCTCTGAGCCTTATGTCCACATGGGTAGCCAGTAGAATCAGGTCGTCCAGGGCAGCTGGGAGATCTCGAGCAGCCAGTTCGTCCTTGATCTCAGGCGATAGGCCATGCCAGAAGGATTCTACCAAGGCCTCATTGTTCCAGGACAATTCTCCTGCCAGAGTCCGGAACTGGATGGTATATTCGCCCATGGGGGCGTCCTCCTGACGCAGGTTAAAGATAGCAGTGGCTGCCGATGAGGCTCGTCCAGGCTCCTCAAATACGGAACGGAACAACCGCACAAACCCCTGGAAGTCTCGGGTCCCTGTCGTTCCCAGATAGGATTCGCCCAAGCCAGGGCCTTGCTGGAGAGTAGGGATATAATGAAGACGATGCTGGCTCCGTCCGAAGGAAATGCTCGGGCGTGCAGAGTGAAGTGGATTTGGCATCGATTCAGAAACCCCCTACACGAACTTGCATCTCCATGGAACCGAGGTGGCAATGGCAGAGAGAATCGAGAGTCCGAACTGGGGCTGCCAGGAGGTGTAGCAGGAGGGTCGATCGGAGGAGCTTGAATAGGAGCGGTGACGGAAGTAACTAGCGCACCTAGATGCTGTGCCATGGAGTCTACTTCCACAAAGAGTTGATCCTGTCGTGCTTGCAGATCCTGCAGGTCCACCTGCATGGCTTGGGAGGATGACCGGCTCTTGACTTGGCAGCGGGGTCCATGGCCTGAGCGTACTGTCATGACGCAGGGTGTGGACCCACTGGGCCGTACCACGTAGCGGGATAGCAGCTGGCCAACAAGGTACAAAACAATGTCTATAGTTCAGAACGGGTACCTGAGGAAATGTAGACAGTAGTGGAAGCAGGACTTGACTTTCACAGCAGGTGACATCGTGGATGCAGCGGGAAGACACGACTTGACTTTCACAGCAGGTGACACCACGGATGCAGCGGAAAGGCACGACTTGACTTTCACTTGTAGATACGATAGCACAGGATACAGGGTACAGGCAGCAGGAACGGGTAACACTGGGAACTGGAAAACACTGAGACCATTTGCAAAACAAACTAGGGTATACAAAAACGCTCAGGCAAGGAACCAGTGGGCAGAACCCCTTAAATAGTCCAGCAGCCATTTGGGCTGATAATTGACGTTTGACAGCTGGAAGCGTACTGGCCCTTTAAGGCCGTGCATGCGCAGGCGCACGCGCCCTGCAGGAAACAGTCCATGGACCCGGAAGAGAGTGCCGGCGTCTCCCTGGAGGGAGCTGACGCCGAGAATAGAGATGTCCATGGCCGGGATCGTCAAGGGGTAAGTCTGAACGATGACCTCTGGCTATAGACGTAAAACACTGCTCTTTTGTTGTGGGTTCTCCCCATTTAATTCAATGGGGAGGTAAAATATGCAAATATAGCAAATATTGCAATTTTTTTTGCAGCGGCAAAGCTGCGACTCCGCCGCAAAAAAAAAACCACAAATCAGAAAATAACAAACACTTCTTTTTAAAATTAATAAAAACGTTAATACTTACCCCCAGGGTGTTGTCATAGCGATGCGTCTCTCTGTTGTCCGTGCAGCCTGGCCTCCTGGGATGACGTTTTATTCCTTGTAACTGCTGCAGCCAATTACAGGCTTCAGTGGTCACATGGGCTGCAGCGTCATCCCAGGAGGCCAGGCTGCACGAAGAATGGAGAGACGCGTCGCTATGACAGTGCCCGGGGCCCGAAGCAACAGGGGGCCTATGGCCGCCCGAACTGCACATAATCTTAAAAACTATGCAGCGCACTTACGCTGCTAACTGTCGCTGCATAGATGGGAGAAGGTGCAGGGAGAGCAATTTAGGGCAGGCTTGGCCGGGATAGTAAAAGCTACGCCTCACTGCATAAAAGTGCTCTGAATACTGTTACATAGTCTAAAGGACCTTTGATGACGTCATGCCCATGTGAACTCAGGTTCTTCTACCACAGTGAAGAAGCAAAATATCTACATGGGAGAAGGCCCGCCCACCAGTCAGGTCTTTACACAGAGCCCCAGGCTGGTGAGTGCTTTTTGAAACTTCCATCCCTTCATCCCTCCCTCCATCTCTTCATCAATTCATAACTCCATTACCCCCTCCCTTCACTCACTCTCTTACTCACTCACTCACTCACTCCATCCCTCCATCACTCCCTCCATCCCTCACTCCCTCCCTCCCTTTATCCCTCCATCACTCCCTCCCTTCCTCCATCACTCCCTCCCTTCCTCCATTACTCCCTCACTCTCTCGCTGACACTTTCTACAGGGGCTGTGTGTGACGCTATCTACAGGGGCTTTGTGTGTGACGCTATCTACAGGGGCTGTGTGTGTGACACTATCTACAGGGGGCTGGGTGTGTGACGCCTTCTACAGGGGCTGTGTGTGTGATGCTATCTACAGGGGCTGTGTGTGTGACGCTATCTACAGGGGCCTTTGTACATGTGGTGCTTTACTTTACAGTATTTGACACAATTATATTCAGGGGTGCAGTGTATAATGCTATTATATTTAGAGGCGCAGTGTGTGGCACTATAATAATTTTATCTTCGTTTATAGATGTAGAAATGTTGGAAAAGTGAGGAGCAGAAAACATCTGAGTGTCAAATTCTGCAGAAATTGGTCATGGCCGGGAGAAGTCGTTATGAAGTCTGGACCAAATGGAGATGAAAAGAGGAAAAAAGTTACTAGAATCTGAGAAGTCGTCACCTGAGTCTCTATATTTATAGAGAATCTGTCACCGCTCCTGACATGTTTATTATAGGAAATCCTTGTGTTTCACAAAAAGTCTTTGTGCAGTCCAGGACTGATAGACAAATGCCTATTACCATTCCCCTTGTCAGGAGGATGTGTCCCTGCACAGTGTGATACTGTCAACGATGGTTGGAGTCTGTCAGTATGTAGGGACGCTGCCCTTTGACAAGGGGAATTGTAACACCCATTTGTTAATTCTTGCACAAAAAGGTAGTGTTAACAATAGTTACGGTGCGGCAGGGCGGCAGTGGAGAAGGGGGGCCCAAGTTTGGGTAACAGCCCAGGGCCTATAGTCTACTTAATCCGCCACTGTCTGGGGGTAAGTATTACCTTTTTTTTTAGCAGTGTTTCTGCAGTGGAAAATCCGCCCAAAAATCTGCACCACAATTTGGTGCATCTTTTCGTCCGGAATCCCTGCAGTTTCCGGGGCTTATACGCTAAGTACTTTTACACAGCATATTCACCTTGTATGAACATGCAGATGCAGCCAAGTTTAATCAAACAACAAAAGCCATTGAAAACTCGTTTCCTTTTTAATTTAATAAAAATATCTGTGTGTTTGGTGCAACTTTCTAAATACTTTTCAGTAAAAATTATTTTTACTTTTTGACATACAGCTGCTTTGTATCCTGTATCCTGTATACAGAGCAGCTGTATCACTGACGGGTTCAGTGTCAGCTAGTCCTGAGTGTCTCTGACACACAGGATCTACCTGTTATCGATCACATCTAAGTTACGAACTTAGATGTGATCGATAACAGCTCGTTTCTGCCTGTCTGACCCACAGACACTGAACCTGACGGATACAGATTTCAGCGCTAGATGCATCTGCTCTTTATACAGAATACAAAGCAGCTGTATCTCATAAAGTAAAAAATTTTTTTAATGTAACACCCCTTTGGGCCGACCTCTGTAGGCAGGGTGTAGTGTAGTTCTCACCTCACTATGGCGCAGTGCCTCCACCCGAATCTTGCTAGGAGCTCTATAGGAAAAGCAGGAGGGTCTTCCTCTTCTGTCAGGGGTCGACTCGGGAAACCCCCACCTGAGCTCAGTACACACTCACAAGCGGTCATGGTGAAACTACTCAACCGTTTTATTTAGGGAAAGGTAAACAAGGGCGATCCGAATAAGGGCAGATTCAGACGAACGTTGCGTTTTTGCGCGCGCAAACAACGCAGCGTTTTGCACGCGTGTCAGCAGCGTGTGGCATGCGTATTTTAACCATGTGTGTGTGTATTACGCGCGTAAGACATGCGTTTTTCCTGCACGTGTAAGAAACGCACGCAGCTGTTCTGTTTACGCCAGCATCAAAAAAGGCCAAGAATGCAACACCCCTGCTTGATGTGTGCACCTGTGTTTATTCATTTGTGTGCTTTTGGTGCAACCCAGTGTTCCAACCAGTATTTGCGGTTACTTTGTATGCCACACTGCATTGATGCCACCTAGCTCTCTGGCCCGTGTCCTATTAGCATGGATGCTATCCCGGAGGTTTGGCCAACGCGGTAGCATTCTACGGCCACACCGGCGGAGATCAGGTAGGATGTGGGTTCACCCAATAGTGGCCCAACGCACCTCTAAAGGGCATTTTCATACCCTCTTTGCTGACCTCCGTCGTCACCCTGAAAAATTTCGCTCCTTTTGCCGCCTGTCTGTGCCTGCCTTTGATATGCTGCTGGAGCTGGTTCGGCCTGGAATAACCTATCAGGACACCAACATGCGGCGCTGTATTTCCCCAGAGGAGCGTCTCCTTGTCACCTTACGGTATGTGCTGTTTTGTTATCCAGGTTACACATTGTTTTAGGTGCTTCATGTCCTACCTAACATGTTGGCTTTGTGGTTTGTTTTTATGATTTCCTGTAGATTTATGGCGACCGGCAATAGCTACGATTCCCTTCATTTTGAATTCCTTCTTGGAGTGTCCACTATTTCCGGCATTGTCCCAGCAACCTGTGTGGTCCTGTGGCTGAGATTGAAGAGCAGCGTGATCCCTCAGCCTACGGCCCAACACTGGCTTCGAATAGCGCAGCAGTTTGAAACCGACATCCAATTTCCCCACTGTATTGGTGCACTCGATGGGAAGCACATCCATGTGCAGAAACCCCCCCACTCTGGGTCTCGATACTTCAACTACAAGCAGTTTTTTTCCATAGTCTTGCTGGCCTTGTCGGACTGTAATTTGTGCTTTACCATCATGGACATCGGTTCCTATGGAAGCTCTGCGGATGCCCGCATTTTTCGCTCGTCCAGAATGGGCCAGCGTCTAATGTCTAACCAACTTGATGTTCCCGAGCCTAGCATCCTCCCTGGCACCAGCGGTCCACCCGTTCCTTATGTTATGGTTGCAGATGAAGGTTTTGCCCTCAGCAGACAAGTCATGCGTGCATATGCGCGGAGGGGCATGGATAACCGTAGGCGCATTTTCAATAACCGCCTAGGCCGAGCACGGAAAGTCGTGGAATGCGCCTTTGGCATCATGACCAGCAAGTGGAGGGTCCTGATGACAGCAATGCAAATGTCGCCGTCAAATGTGACATGTGTGATCAAAGCCTGTGTTGTGCTGCACAACTTTACCCGCATCCATGATGCCACTCATGATGGGGAATATATGTTAACATCTGCACCCACCACCAGCCTCGCCCAGGCTGCTCGGCCTGGGCGGCCACCGACATCTGGCCTGCGGGTGCGCCACCAATTTGCTGAGTATTTTGACAGCCAGCCTTGAGATGTAACCTGCCAGAACGTACCCATTTCAGGTGTGGTGAAGTTAGTATTCTTTTCTCGAACGTCTGTTTATCCCTCTAGTCCTTTTTTGTTTTGGGGGGGGGGGAGGGTTAGGGACTCGCAAAACTTGAGGCCCCTTGACGTGGGTTGCGAGCTTAAAGCTCGGGAGGCGCTTGGAATACCCTTTTTTTAAGCCAATAATTCCTGGACATAACATCCTCTTGTGTAGACAAAGGATTTCCTGCCCTATATGTCAGCGCCCCTTTCTGCGTGAGTAAAGGTAGGTATGGGCAAAGAATAACTATACTAATAACACCTCAGTTCCTGGTATTCCAAACCCCTTCCCACCAACGTAGACCTCAACGATGTGCTGGAGAAATGTCATACCGTCCAAACCTCTTACGCCATGGCACTTCATAGTGGTAGAGGCTGTAGAAATTGGTGAGCTATGTAACAGAAGGATTGTCCACACGGGAGTGAAATATAAAAAACTTTGGCGTTTATGTTTTTGGCACATACACGCCATAACACAAAAATACACACGCGGGAGAACATATCCCAACAAAAATTGGCACCAACATGATGCATAGCATAAAGAAACATGGAAGGATTCCTAGGCTGTCATGGCTTTTTAACATTTGGCCTTAGAACACACGCACCCCTACAGATTGTGATAGGCATGGGGCGGTGAGGTGTAAGCAGACATATCCGCACCACTATGCTGTCCCCGGCCCTGATGAGGATGTTCCTGCACAGCATAGTGGGGGTGATACTGCGTTTGGTAGCCGTGAGGCTGCATGGGAGCCTGTAAACTTGGGGCAGGTAGGGAGTATGGAGGGAAGTGACGGACAGGGACAGCCATTGGGCCAGGGGAGAGGTATCTTGGGCCTTGAGGATATTACGCCATCTGCGATATCCCAGGGGCAGGTTGGGAGGGTCCTGGCAAATGGACCCCCGCAGAGGGCATAAAGACACTACGCCACTGCTTGATAGATGTGAAGCACCGCCCTGGACTAAGTGGGGGTGTAGCACTGTCGATTAGCGACAGCATATTTGATTGCAGCCGCCCTAGCCTATCCACTGGTACCCGCCGCATTAAAGGTGCCATGCTGCGACAAAAAAAGTCGTGATTGTCCTCATCGGCTGCACGGCGCAGGTACTCCAGAACACGGGCGTCCACAAGTGCACCTGCGGGTGGGTTGACAGGGCGTCTGCGGCGGGGTGCTGCATGGCTAGGTGCCACTTGGTCCGGTTGCCCTGCTTCAGGCGCTGAGGCGACTGGGACAGGATCCTCTCTGGTGGGCTCCGGGGTTAGGGTGACCAGGGGAGCGGCGGATGCGGACGCCTGGCTACACTCGGGCCGTGCCTCCTCTTCAGACGCGTCCAGAGTGTCGCTAGTTCTAGAATATAGGGGAGACGTCAGTTGAGGAACCCAATTTACTGTGCAAACACAAAGCTGCTTTGGCGTATCTGATATTTTTGGTAGGTCTCGTTTGCAAAAAGGGCCAACAACGAGTACTTACGGTCGCATGTCCATTATTTCCCGCAGGAACAACAGCTGCTCGTAATAAATATAGCGGCGTTTCCTGGTGCCACCTTCTTCGCTGCGCCCGCCGGAACCATATTCTCTCCGGAACTGGTCCCTTGAGCTTCGCCACCGTCTCTTTACATCGTCCACTGTATGATTAATAAAGAACACATCATTCAACAAACACACCAGATGTTACTGCGCACACAGACAGTGCATATAAACTATTGTACCACACGTCCACACAAGAACAAACCTAACTTGATGAGACTATATAAAGATGCCACTGAACGGAAACGTTGCCAATGACAGGCATTGATTCACCAGGGACGCAATAGGCAATATGGATGTCATTATACACATCGATGTCGACACACATATATCCACTCACCAATGCGTAGGCGGTCACGGGTGCGGCTGTCGGCCCACTCCTGCTCGAACAGCGCCTCGGCAATATGCTCCCATGCTGCCTCCTTGACTGTGCGGTCATGGTATGACTCCGCATGGGTGTTCCAGACCTCGGACGCTCCTGAACTAACGCGATGAGCTTCGCCACATCCATCTGCCGAGGCATGGCTGCAAGCTGCTTGTGGTGCTGTAGTAAACGGTTTGGCCTCTTTTTGAAAACCTGCTGTCTAAGCTACTTCCTGCTTTTCTGCTGGTTTCAACTCGTTAGTTCAAACTCCTTAGAGACAACGTGTCCTACGTGAAAAACGCGCGTTCGGAGCTGCTGCCACCGTATGACATGCGTGATTTTCACGCACCCATTGACTTCAATGGGTGCGTGATGCGCGAAATACGCAGAGTTATTAAACCTGTCGCGTTTTGTACGCAGCGAACAAACGCTGCGCAAAAATAACGCACTGTTTGAACTGCCCCATTGACTTCTATAGTGCTGTGCGTGGCGCGCGAAAAAAAACGCGGCCTGCACGCGCGCAAATCACGCTCGTGTGAATCCCCCCTAAGAATTATGCAAATAAAGAAATAAAGCACAAATGACATAACAGTTACAGTTCTGTGTGATTGACCCCCTAGTGGTGGGCATGAGCTATATGCCAGGCCTGGCTGGTACAACACATATCAATATTCCCAGAAATGTTATGGGAATAACAAAGGGTTAAGATACTGTCTTCACCAAACATATACAGTATATCAGTGACCCACACAGGATAATGATCACTCACCCACACTCATACTGCTGGTAATAGCTGGCACACACTTATACTGTACTAATGGCTGTAGTAATGCAATGAACACAGTCCAAACGTTGGGGCCCTGTTGCCGCGGACATTGGCACGCTTTTCAGGAACCGTTGGTCCACTTAGATACTGAACTTCCTCTCAAGAACAGTTCTCTCACTAAGTCCTCAATATCAGCACAATCAGTTCCAGCAATGTGTACTCACTACTTCTTGCAGCAAAGGTGATATTCCCCCGGGATCCAGCTCGGGGCCGCAGGGTTTAGACGCCTGGACGACAATGGAGTCAATGGAGACAATGGAGCAGGCAAAATCCTCCTGTGCTGCAGAGCAGGGAACCTCCTGGAATCAGGCTGTTTTGCAGAGGTGATGCTGCTGCAGCATTTCTTCCTCTCATACAGTGAGCTGCTGGGCTGTCAGGACTGTCTCTGGGTCTCTGTGCTATGTGCCCCAGTGCAGGACTCTCTTCTCTCTGCAATGCACTCACAGTCTCCCTATCTCCTGACCATGTGTCTCTCCCAAAGATTGTCACTGTCTCTCCTCCCTGCTCAGCCAATCAGTGCTCCCCTCTGCTGCTCCTCTCCTAGGCTGCAGGGGTATAGAGAAGCAAGTGGTGCGGGGACATGTAGTCCAGTGCACTTCAGAAGAAGATGTGCTAAAGTCTGTTGATGCGAGTCCCTGCTTGGCATTAACTGCAGCATCCTCTATATACAATGCTTTCTCTGCAGGTGTTACACTCTCCCCCTGGTGAGTCGGTGCTAGTGTCCGAGCACAAAGTGAAGACTCACCAACTGAAATACAAATTGGCGTTAAAGCATCCTGACCAACACCACAATCAGTCACGCACATACCATTTCCATGCCACATGGGCACAGAGGGGAAATATGGCCACATGTCAATGAAATTGGGGTGTAATACTCTGGGTGCCTCAGTAGCATGCCCCATTCTATCATAGGTTAGCATCATTGGGGGCCTAGTATCCCGTCTGGGATGAGTGTGCACTGTGGGAGCCCCCTCCTCAACCCCTAGCTCTTGACTTTCAGGCTCAGGTTCCATGATGCTTACTTCGTCACCTGGTGACTCTATATCGTCTAAATTCTCCCCCGACTGGGTACACGGTATGCTGTCTTCTAGACTGGATTCTCCCTGGTTGTTCACATCAAGCAACCGATCTGTACCATCTTTGATGATAGGGCCTGGGTTGCTTACCCATCTGTAGTCTGGACCCCATTCATCACTGGATTCACTATCACTTCCTTGAGGGGGAAGCACTGGGCTGATCCCTTGTCGATGGTGGCCACTCCTTCTAGGAGGCCGGGTGGGCGTCTTGGCTCCATTTGCTTGTGGCTGTTGCAAACAAATATTTTGTCCTACAGGCAACAGATGCTGGCGATGATAGGACTTGATGGTCCTACTTCCATTCTCAGGCTTCACCCTGTAGGCTGGAACACCAGGCAGCTTTTCTACCACCACATAGGGTTCTGGATGCCACCGATCAGCAAGCTTGTGCTTTCCATGGAGGCCCAGCTGTTGAATGAGGACCCTATCCCCAGGCTGCAGAACTTGCTCTCGGACTCTGCAGTCATAACGGTTTTTGTTTCGCCTTCCTGATCGACTGGAAGCCTGGTCAGCCAATCTGTAAGCCTTCAGTTCTTCCTTTAACTGCGACACATACTTCAAATATGTATTTCCCGATGACTGGTCAGGTGATACTCCAAAGCTAATATCCACTGGTAGTCGGGCTTCCCTACCAAACATGAGGAAGTAGGGGGAGTACCCAGTTGACTCATTTTTGGTGCAATTGTAGGCATGAACTAACTGACTTATGTGTCGGCTCCAGCGTCCTTTCTGCTTGGGGTCCAAGGTGCCCAACATGTTGAGAAGGGTACGGTTGAATCTCTCTGGTTGAGGATCCCTTTGGGGGTGGAAAGGTGTGGTTCTAGATTTCTTGATCCCACAGATCTCACACAGCTCCTTGATCAGCCGACTCTCAAAGTCTCTTCCTTGGTCATATGGATGTGGGCTGGCAGCCCATAATGTACAAAGTACTTCTCCCACAATGTTTTGGCCACGGTGACCGCTCTCTGATCTTTGGTAGAGTAGGCTTGCGAATAACGGGTGAAGTGGTCAGTGACCACTAGGACGTTACTGACATTGCCCTCGTCAGGCTCAATGGAGAGGAAATCAATGCACACTAGCTCCAGTGGACCATCACTTGTGATGTTAACAAGAGGGGCTGATCGAGTGGGCAAAGTCTTTCTCAGAACACACCGTGCACATGACTTGCAGTAGCCCTCAATGTCTGCTTCCATTCTTGGCCAGTAGAATCTGTCTGCAACAAGGCCAGTTGTCTTTTCAATGCCTATAGTAAAGAAAGGAGGAGGAGACCTCCAGCTCACCAGTAGTTGCGTCTCCAGACACCTCGCACGGATCCCCGCTACGGCCAGCGGTAGGTATATCAGGACAAAGAAAGAGAAAATCCAGCGCTGTGTTTGATTAAAAAGGAAAATTGTTCCCAATTTTATTGAAAAAATGGTTAAAAGTTACACGGAGACGCAGTCTCAAGGTGTATATATAGCGGGCTGGATGACCTTTCTGTGTCTTTTCAATGCCAAGATGCCCGTGGTCATCATGCAAAGCCTTCATGACCATCTCCCTAAACTGGCCAGGTAGCACCAGCTGTTTTCTCACCTCTCCATTCTGCCGTTTGGCCTCTCGATACAGCAGTCCATTTCTTACTACTAGAAATTCTGACTGGCGAGCAGGCAAGATGGACTCTTCTGTTTTCAGAGCATTCCTCTCAGGTCTCCAGCCCCTTTTCACTGACCACCGGACCACTCCCACAGAAGGATCTTCCTGTTGGGCTTTCTCTACTTGGCTTCTGGTTAATTGAGGCAGGGACTCAGTATTCACCTTAGTCAACTGGCAAAACAAGGGTGGAATGGCCTCCTCTGAAACCCCTAAGAAATGGGCGCAGCCCAGTAAAGGAACAGTCTTGGCTTGGTGTCTGCAACACATGGCTTTTACCTCTGGGGCAGGAACCTCTATCCAGGTCTCTTCGTCATCATACAGCAGCTGCCTGGGCAGACGGGATAGGGCGTCAGCATCAATGTTGGTGGTGCCCGGACGGTACTTCAAGCTGAAGTCGTACACTGCCAGCGCTGCAAGCCACCGATGCCCAGTTGCATCAAGCTTGGCTGTGGTCCTCACATAGGTCAGAGGACTGTTGTCGGTGTGAACTTCAAATTGTACCCCATAAAAGTAGTCATGCAGCTTGTCCACCACTGCCCACTTCAATGCTAGGAATTCAAGCTTGTGTGCTGGGTAGTTGCGCTCACTCGGAGTCAATCGACTGATGTAATAGACTGGTCGCAGAGAACTACCATGATCCTGATACAGGACTGCTCCGAGCCCCTCAAGGGAAGCATCCACATGCAGCATGTATGGCTTGCTGGGGTCCGCATAGGCCAACACTGGAGCCTGTGTAAGGCAGGACTTCAGCTTTTCAAATGCCTCATCACATGCAGGTGTCCATCTTTCTCCAAACAGCTCATTAACCTTCGAAGTAGGACTGCTTAGCGGGCTTCTTGGAGTGATTTGTCCCTCTAGGAGGAGGATAACCCTGGGTGAGGGCAGTCAGAGGCTTCGTAATCTTTGAGTACTGTGGTACAAATCTTCTGTAGTACCCACAGAATCCTAGAAAAGACCGGAGCTCCCCCAATTTGGTGGGCTTTGGCCATTTGACTACAGCTTCCACTTTGGCTGGGTCTGTAGAGATCCCTTCCCGGCAGACAATGTGTCCCACATATTTCACAGTCTTCTGGCAGAACCGACATTTGTCGAGGGACAACTTGAGCCCAGCCTTCTTCAGCCGATCCAGTACCTTGAACAATCTCTGGTTGTGCTCTTCTATGGTTTGCCCAAACACGATGAGGTTATCTAGGTAGACCAGTACTTCCGGGAAATTCATGTCTCCCATCACCTTATCCATGCACCTCTGGAAAGTGGCGGGAGCACCAGTAACTCCTTGGGGCATCCTCTGGAACTGGAAGAACCCAATGGGGCATATGAAAGCGGTCTTCTCTTGATCCTCTTTATTCATGGGTATCTGGTAATAACCACTCCGGAGATCAAGCACTGAAAACCACTTGCTGCCTTGTAGGCAATCCAAAGCTTCATCAAACCTGGGCACAGTGTATTGGTCAGGAACCGTGCGCCTGTTTAAAGTGCGGTAATCCACACACATCCGGATATCCCCATTTTTCTTCCGAGCAACCACTATGGGAGAAGCGTATGGGCTGTTGGACTCTAGGATGACTCCAGTATCTAGCAGGCCTCTTCGATGCTGCCTGACATCTTCAATATCAGCAGGAGCTAGCCTTTGGGACCTCTCTCGGAAAGGCTTCTCATCATTCAGTCGGATGCGGTGTTCCACTCCTTGTGCCAGGCCCAGATCCCAGTCTCCTAATGAGAAGGCTGCACCACGCTCCATTTGGCCCTTTATTAGTGACCCCTTTTCTTCCTCCTGCAGGTCACTATCTTCAAAACAGGGACTGAAACATTCAGGACGTAGTTCCCTTTCTTTTTCCTCCTCCTTTCTCACGTAAGCAGCCAGACAGGCTGGGTGAATGGTGAGGGTCTGGGAGTAATTATTGCCCCCGATTTCTCGACACCACTGTGCTAGGGTACGGAAGATGTTCGCATTTGTCCCCACTATAATAGGCACGGATCTCTGGTCTGCTTCAGACTCTGGACAGACTAGTGCAATGATGGGTATCCCCTTCTCCACTCCAGCAACTGTCTTCGGGAACCGTAGCATAACAGACACATATCCTCTGTATGGGTAGCTATGTTCACTCAACCCCCAAACCACGAGTCCCGATAAGAGCTGTATGGGCACATCTGACAGGTATTTCTTGTACCATTTCTCAAAAATGATGGAGACTTGAGATCCGCTATCCAACAACACAGTACATGGTTGATCATTGATACAGGCTGGTACATCTGGGGCCGGTCCTACTAAACCTTCAGGAAGTTGTTCCAATCGAGCAACAGTACATGGGGCAGTAGAGTATGCCTTTGATATTGACGGGGGTGGGGGCCAGTATGGGACTCTACTTGCCCCCTGTAAAGGATCTGCCAGGCACAGCATCTGTATAAACGACCATAGGTAATCAGTCTGCACCTGCTTCTGTGTCTGTGAGACTGACTCCTTCTTCCACCACTCAGGATGGCAGGCTTAGGAGTGGGAGAGCCTATCGCAGCCTGGCCAGACGGAGCTAGCTCCCGCCCTCTGTCTATTTATACCTGCCTTACCTGTTCCTCCTTGCTTGCGATTCTTCTCGTTTGGTTTTCTGGCCCTGCTGCAGCTTCTCGAACTAGTTGTCCTTGCTTCATATTGACCCTGGATTACTGACTACTCTCCTGCTCTGCGTTTGGTACCTCGTACACTCCTGGTTTGACTCGGCTTGTTCACTACTCTCCTGCTCTGCGTTTGGTACCTCGTACACTCCTGGTTTGACTCGGCTCGTTCACTACTCTTGTTGTTCACAGTGTTGCCGTGGGCAACTGCCCCATTTCCCTTAGCTTCTGTGTACCCTTGTTTGTTTGTCTGTCGTGCACTTATTGAGTGTAGGGACCGTCGCCCAGTTGTACCCCGTCGCCTAGGGCGGGTCGTTGCAAGTAGGCAGGGACTGAGTGGCGGGTAGATTAGGGCTCACTTGTCTGTTTCCCTACCCCTATCATTACATAATCACAAGCCCATATACCTAGTCTACCCTGGTCCCTGACACTACTATGGACCCCCTTGAGACCCTGGCTCAGCAAATGCAGGGTCTCTCCCTACAGGTCCAGGCCCTGGCTCAGAGGGTCAACCAGCCTGATGCTACCATGGTAGTGCCCCTCACCTCACCTCTTGAACCCCACCTCAAGTTGCCTGACCGGTTCTCAGGGGACCGGAAGACTTTTCTCTCCTTTCGGGAGAGTTGTAGGCTCTATTTTCGCTTAAAGCCCCACTCCTCAGGTTCTGAGAGCCAGCGGGTGGGTATAATTATGTCCCGGCTCCTGGAGGGGCCCCAAGAATGGGCCTTCTCCTTGGCTCCTGACGCCCCTGAACTTTCCTCCGTTGATCTTTTCTTTTCTGCTCTCGGACTCATTTATGACGAGACTGACAAGACTGCCTTTGCCCAGAGTCAGCTGGTGACCTTACGTAAGGGTAAGAGACCTATTGAGGAGTATTGCTCTGACTTTAGGAAGTGGTGCGTAGCTTCTCGGTGGAATGACCCTGCCTTAAGGTGCCAGTTTAGGTTGGGCCTGTCGAACGCCCTGAAAGACCTGCTAGTTAGCTATCCCTCTTCTGACTCCCTAGACCAGGTTATGGCTTTAGCGGTACGACTTGACCGACGTCTCAGGGAACGACGACTTGAACGTCTTGGTGTTTTCTCCTCTGACTCCCCCATGATGCCTCCTGAGGTTCCGTTGCTTCGTTCTTCCACGGAAGACTCGGAGGTACCTATGCAACTCGGGGCCTCCGTGTCCCCCCAACAACGTAGAGAGTTCCGCAGGAAGAATGGTCTCATCTTCTACTGTGGGGATGACAAGCATCAAGTGAACAACTGTCCTAGGCGTAAGAATAAGCAGCCGGAAAACTTCCGCGCCTAAGTGATCATCGGAGAGGTCACTTGGGCGCACAGGTATTTCCCGTAAATATGAAACGTAATAAAATCTTGCTTCCCTTTCAGGTCTCTTTTGGTGGTAGTTCTGCTATCGGCAGTGCCTTCGTGGATTCAGGGTCTTCTGCTAATATCATGTCTGTGGAATTTGCTATGTCTCTAGCTATGCCTTTGATTGGTTTGCCTAAACCTGTCCCGGTAGTGGGTATCGACTCCACTCCTCTTGATAATGGTTATTTTACACAGCATACCCCTGTTTTTGAACTCCTTGTTGGCTCCATGCATTTGGAGCAGTGCTCTGTACTGTTAATGCAGGGATTATCGTCCGATTTGGTTTTAGGCCTTCCCTGGTTGCAGTTGCATAATCCCACGTTTGACTGGAATACTGGGGATCTTACCAAATGGGGTAATGAATGCTTGACGTCATGTTTTTCTGTTAATTCTATTTCTCCCCCTGAGGAGGTGAACACGTTACCTGAGTTTTGTCAGGACTTCGCTGATGTTTTCTCTAAGGAGGCCTCCGAAGTGTTACCTCCTCATAGAGAATACGATTGCGCAATCGATTTGGTACCAGGAGCTAAGCTCCCTAAGGGTAGGATATTTAATCTCTCTTGTCCCGAATGTGAAGCCATGAGAGAGTATATCCAGGAATGCCTGGCCAAGGGTTACATTCGCCCCTCTACTTCTCCAGTAGGTGCTGGCTTCTTCTTCGTAGGGAAGAAGGATGGTGGTCTTAGGCCATGCATTGACTACCGAAACTTGAATAAGGTCACTGTGAGGAACCAGTATCCCCTTCCTTTGATTCCTGATCTCTTTAATCAGGTTCAGGGGGCCCAATGGTTCTCTAAGTTTGATCTACGGGGGGCTTATAACCTTATCCGCATCAAAGTAGGGGAATGAGTGTAAGACTGCGTTTAACACGCCCGAAGGTCATTTCGAATACCTCGTCATGCCCTTTGGGTTGTGTAATGCTCCGGCGGTCTTCCAGAATTTCATAAATGAGATTTTAAGAGACTACCTGGGGGTATTTCTTGCAGTGTACCTTGATGACATACTCGTGTTTTCCAAGGACTGGTCCTCCCACATTGAGCATGTCAGGAAGGTGCTCCAGATCCTTCAGGAAAACAAACTGTTTGCGAAGACCGAAAAATGTGTGTTTGGGGTGCAGGAGATACCATTTTTGGGTCAAATCCTCATTCCTCATGAATTCCGCATGGACCCCGCCAAGGTCCAGGCTGTGGCGGAATGGGTCCAACCTGCCTCCCTGAAGGCGTTACAGTGCTTCCTGGGGTTCGCTAATTATTACTGGAAATTTATTGCTAACTTCTCGGTCATCGCTAAGCCTCTTACGGATCTCACTCGCACAGGTGCTGATCTCCTCCACTGGCCTCCTGAGGCTGTCCGGCTTTTGAGGTCCTTAAGAAGTGCTTTATCTCGGCCCTGGTGCTGGTTCAGCCCAACCAAATGGAGACATTTATCGTGGAGGTTGACGCGTCCGAGATGGGAGTGGGGGCTGTCTTGTCCCAGGGTACCAGGTCCCTCGCCCATCTCCGTCCCTGCCTCTTCGGGCACTGGCGAGCTGTGTGGCTAGACTCCCCACACACAAAGCACCCCTCTGTTTTCATATCTCTACCTCTCCGTGGATCATCACTTGCCCTTCTTGGGGAATGCTGATGTCTCTCAGTGACAGCCTCAGCAACCTGTTTTAACCACTCCACTTCCTTAGCCTGGGCACTTAAGAGTTGTGCAATTTGCTCCCCCTGCTTCTCTATGATTTTAAGAAGCTCCTCCTCACGACAATTTGGCATAGGCTTTAGGGCATGCCCCCACGTGGCGGATTTCCTCCGCAACTGTCCGCATCAATGCCGCACCTAATCCGGGTTGCGGATTACGGCTGCGGATCTGCCCAAAATGTGCAGTAAATTGATGCGGACTAGCTGCTGCGGACTGCGGGAAAAGTGCTTCCCTTCTCTCTATCAGTGCAGGATAGAGAGAAGGGACAGCACTTTCCCTAGTGAAAGTAAACGAATTTAATACTTACCGGCCGTTGTCTTGGTGACGCGTCCCTCTTTCGGCATCCAGCCCTACCTCCCTGGATGACGCGGCAGTCCATGTGACCGCTGCAGCCTGTGATTGGCTGCAGCTGTCACTTAGACTGAAACGTCATCCTGGGAAGCTGGACTGGAGACAGAAGCAGGGAGTTCTCGGTAAGTATGAACTTCTATTTTTTTACAGGTTGCTGTATATTGGGATCGGTAGTCACTATCCAGGGTGCAGAAACAGTTACTGCCGATCGCTTAACTCTTTCAGCACCCTGGACAGTGACTATTTACTGACGTCTCCTAGCAACGCTCCCGTAATTACGGGAGCCCCATTGACTTCCTCAGTCTGGCTGTAGACCTAGAAATACATAGGTCCAGCCAGAATGAAGAAATGTCATGTTAAAAAAGCAAGACGCATCCGCAGCACACATAACATGTGCATGACAGCTGCGGACTTCATTGCGGAATTTAGAATCTCCATTGAAGTCAATGGAGAAATTCCGCCATGAGTCCGCAACCAGTCCGCCACTGCTCCGCAACAGACAGAGCATGCTGCGGACACCAAATTCCGCTCCGCAGCCTATGCTCCGCAGCGGAATTTTACGCATCGTCTAAACGAACACTTCTAAATTTAAGTGGAAGTCAATGGAGAAACGGCTCCGCTGCGGATTAACGAATTCAAGTGAAATTCCGCCACGTGTGAACCCAGCCTTAGAGCAACAGCAGCTACCATCTTGGGGGTCTGCTCCCTGGCTGCCAAAGTAACTTCCTCTAGTCGCACTTCCTTAAAGGAACAGTGTCACGAAAAAAAATTTTTTAGAACAATTCGATTTTAGTGTTTTATTACATTTTTTTTTATCTATTTGTGTGTTTGTGTTTAACTTTTTTTTATTTTTTTAACTTTTTCTTCCCTATGGGGGCTGCCATTTTTTTTTCCATTTCTGTATGTGTCGATTTACGACACATACAGACATGGAATACGGCACATACAGTCCCATAGTGAATGCGAACGGGGTCCGTTCCATCCACTATGCTGTACGCCATCTGTGTGGGAACGGTGCATGCGCCGTTCCCACACAGTCCAAGTTGAACAGTGCGACGTCCGGCGCTATTTTCTTGTGGACCAGAAGTCGCGGCCGGACAGTAAGATTACTACTTCCGGTCGCGGCTTCCGGACTTGTGCACTTGGAGTGGCGGCAGCAGACGGAGAGGACGGACCGGAGGGAGCAGTGGCGGCAGGAGCAGGTAAGTTATTTCTATGTATGTTCGTGTTTTAGTGTGTGTTTACTACTGTATGTTAACCTACTACTCTGCGTGTTAGCTCAAAAAATGGCGACACACAGTGTAGGAGGTTTGACCGTTCAATCCCCTCGTTTCTCCCGGCACTAGCCAGGATAAAGGAGGGGGGATTCTGAGAGCTCCCTAGAGCGAGTGAGTTTTCTCAAATTTTGCAGCATAAAGCAATGTGGTTGCTTTACCACATGCAATGCTGCAATTTTGGGAATTGCTCCATCTAGTGACCAGCGCTGGGAAATATTATAAATTAGAATCTAATTTACAATATTTCCTGACTCGTGAAAAAAATTAAAAAAATTAGAACAATGTTTAATCACATATACATGAATTGTTTAACTAAAAAAAACAAACATTTTTTTCTAACAACACATTCCCTTTAAGTAACTGAGGGAAGGAATGGGGAATTTTCTCTTTATCGCAGAACCTCAATCTTTGAGCGATAGGGTCCTGGGTCAGAGCTCCACGCAGTACTTGATTAAGGTGGCACCGGTCAACTTCTCCAGGGCTAAGCCCGCCTTTGGATACTATTCTGTGAACCAGTTTGTCTAGTCTGTAAAGATAGTTAGACATTTTCTCACCAGGATCTTTGTATGTAGTACGGAGTTTATAAAGTAGGTCTGTGGCATCCTCTGGGGACCCAAAAGCATCCTCAAGAGCAGCCATATAGTCTTGGGAAGTTGCTTGGGGCTTGCTTCGCCATGCAGCCTGTATCACTTCCATAGCCGGACCCCTCAAACTCTCCACTATTCTCTGCTTCTTTGCAATATCAGTACACTGCCACTCTTCTAGGTACTGCAGGGTAACATCTCTCCATGTGTCATACCCTTCTTCTCCAGCTGGGGTAGGGGTGACACCTGAGAAGGTCCTCAGACGGCGGTAGCTCCCCTCAGGCTGCATCTTTGCAAATTGGCTGACTAACTTCTCCATGGCTGCCATCAGCACGTCAGCAGTAGCAGAAGTCTCCTCTGACTTGGCCTGAGGTGGAGTAGTAGGTAAACATCTACTGGGCCTCCTATTCTGAATGAATGGATCCTGATGCAAGGTTGCTGCAGGCCTCATAGGCCATACAACCTTCAATTGCCGACCATGTTCTGGTGGCACAGCTATAACAGATGGGAAGTATTCTCTCTCTAAAACCCTTTCCTGTCTATAAAAGCTGATAACAATTGCCCCACTTCTTCTTCCCAGCGGTCAATCACTTTGGGGTGGACAATCCCATGAAGCCTGTTCACAATCTGCAGTATGTCATAATTAGATGCCTTAAAGAGTTCGCCGCACACTACAAAACTATGTTCCACAGCAGCGCTCATCTTCTCACACCACGTGTATACCTCTCCCTCGGTGAACGTTTCCATGGCGGCTATTTCTTTCGAAATCTCAGCAGTGCCTCCGCTGTAACACCCCTTTGGGCCGACCTCTGTAGGCAGGGTGTAGTGTAGTTCTCACCTCACTATGGCGCAGTGCCTCCACCCGAATCTTGCTAAGAGCTCTATAGGAAAAGCAGGAGGGCCTTCCTCTTCTGCCAGGGGTCGACTCGGGAAACCACCACCTGAGCTCAGTACACACTCACAAGCGGTTATGGTGAAACTACTCAACCGTTTTATTTAGGGAAAGGTAAATAAGGGCGATCTGAATAAGAATGATGCAAATAAAGAAATAAAGCACAAATGACATAACAGGTACAGTTTTGTGTGATTGACCCCCTAGTGGTGGGCATGAGCTATATGCCAGGCCTGGCTGGTAAAACACATTTCAATATTCCCAGAAATGTTATGGGGATAACAAAGGGTTAAGATACTGTCTTCACCAAACATATACAGTATATCAGTGACCCACACAGGATAATGATCACTCACCCACACTCATACTGCTGGTAATAGCTGGCACACACTTATACTGTACTAATGGCTGTAGTAATGCAATGAACACAGTCCAAACGTTGGGGCCCTGTTGCCGCGGACATTGACGTTGACATTTTCAGGAACCGTTGGTGCACTTAGATACTGAACTTCCTCTCAAGAACAGTTCTTTCACTAAGTCCTCAATATCAGCACAATCAGTTCCAGCAATGTGTACTCACTACTTCTTGCAGCAAAGATGATATTCCCCCGGGATCCAGCTCGGGACCGCAGCATTCAGACGCCTGGACGACAATGGAGTTGCAGGCAAAATCCTCCTGTGCTGCAGAGCAGGGGTCCCCCCTGAATCAGGCTGTTTTGTAGAGGTGATGCTGCTGGAGCATTTCTTCCTCTCATACAGTGAGCTGCTGGGCTGTCAGGTCTGTCTCTGGGTCTCTGTGCTGTGTGCCCCAGTGCAGGACTCTCTTCTCTCTGCAATGCACTCACAGTCTCCCTATCTCCTGACCATGTGTCTCTCCCAAAGATGGCCACTGTCTCTCCTCCCTGCTCAGCCTTGTCCCACAATCCCCTGCTCAGCCAATCAGTGCTCCCCTCTGCTGCTCCTCTCCTAGGCTGCAGGGGTATAGAGAAGCAAGTGGTGCTGGGACATGTAGTCCACTGCACTTCAGAAGAAGATGTGCTAAAGTCTGTTGATGCGAGTCCCTGCTTGGCATTAACTGCAGCATCCTCTATATACAATGCTTTCTCTGCAGGTGTTACATTAATAAAAAGTATTTAGAAAGTTGCACCAAACACACAGATTTGCAATTCCATTCCAGAAGGTGTATAAAACAGAGGCAATCCCGAGAAATTTATCAAAATCTGGGTTGCGTGGTGCGAATCGCCGATGACTCTCTTTGAATATTTCAGAGCTGGACTCTCTTCTACCTAAGTGCATGGGCTGCAGGTATACTTTGATATGTACATGCATTGTAACATAATCCTTACGACTTGAATACTTTTAAAAAACTAGATACATTCCTATGTTTCAGATTTAACCTATGTCTTATTTTATTGTGATTACTTACATTCTTTTTACTATGTCTGTCACATGTGCAGAAAAGTTTTAAATGTTTGTTGTATTACTGTATATATTGTACCAAACTTTAATCAATAAAACAAGTTTAAAAAAACGAAGGTTTCAAAGGTGTACGTACATAGCCTTTACAGTTTCTTGCCACTGTATATTTAATGTGTTGAGAGTCAAGATAGAGATTGCTACATCTGTACCCTAAATAGAGGTTCTGCAGCAGTTGTATTGTGTATTACACAGTATATAGTGACCCAGTAACCGCTGGTGATCTTTTAAAAGAAGGACAAACTTTGTTTCAATCAATTATATGGAGTGGAAATAGGAAAAAGGATCTGTCAGGATCTGAGTAAGGGTATGTTCACACGGCCAAATTTCAGACGTATACGAGGCGTATTTTGCCTCGTTTTACGTCTGGAAATACGTCTCAAATACGTCGTCAAACATCTGCCCATTACTTTCTATGGGTATAACGCTGTATTGTCCACACGACGCGTAATTTTACGCGTCGTACGGCAATTACGACGCGTAAAATTACGCCTCGTAAAAAGAAGTGCAGGACACTTCTTTGGACGTTTTTGGAGCTGTTTTCTCATAGACTCCAATGAAAACAGCTCCAAAAACGGACGTAAAAAACGCCGCGAAAACGGCGTGAAAACGCAGCGAAAAATGCGAATTGGTCAAAAAACGTCTGAAAAGCAGGGTCTGTTTTCCCTTGAAAACAGCTCTGGATTTTCAGACGTTTTTGTTGACTACATGTGAACATACCCTAATGGTGTTAGGGGGGGAGGGGGGAATTAACACTTGTTTTGTTGTTCTAAAATCCCGTGCTTCATGTCACTTCGCCATTATAACATCCCTGTACTTGTCAGGCAGCCCTGCTGAGTCTGAACATAAAGAGAACGTGGACATTATTTTCTTTAATAAATAGCACCAATAGAGGTAACAAATTTTGGACGGATTAGTGATTTGGAAAACAGAAAGATGGAAACAATTATTGGAGTGAATTTTTTTTGGGGGGATTCAAGGTGACATAGGACCCGCATCAAAATGCTGAGCAATAATAAGTAAATACAGGACAGAGTCTCTCGGGAAATCCACTCTATTTAACTAGCAGAGTCACAGTCAGAGAAAGACTTCATGATCCAGATGGGAAGTGATTAGGGATCACTGGAGATCTTCACCCTCTCCACGCTCAGCAGACTCCTCTTTGCTGGCTGCTTGTTTGCTCCATGCAGTTTCCTTGAATACAAACCATGCATTGGCTGCCCAGATCAGAAAATTCAGAAATCCAAAGAGCTGTTGGTGAAAAGAAAGGAAAGTGAAAGTTTAATAAAAATATGGGAGAACATTGGAAGCTGTGGTAAAGCTCTTGCCAAATGTTTTTCATTCTATACTAAATGTCCCTACATATATGTTACTGTAAGGAAATGTTAAATTTGTTCAAAAACGTCATAACTGCTATCCCTGTGAAAATTGTTTTACTTTTCCTGACTAATAAAATAATAGCTCTGCATGTTTTTTATCCCCACAAAATTACTATTTTGATGAAACAGACTATTACAAGTGGCCACCTTGTCACAGCCCGGTGCAGTCTCACAGAGACAACTTACGGTCTGTTCATATCACGTTATGGGGCTACATTTGGACAAATACGGCACAGAAATCCCCCGACGTATGCCATTGTATACCATACCGTGGCATACATCATCCATAGGCCCCTATGAAAAATAATGTGGTGTTTTTTTTGTAGTAGACTTTCCTATACAAATGAAAAAAAGGTATACTGAACGTGCATATAGAATGTGGTGTGAACAATTTAGGGTATGTTCACACGGCCAAATTTCAGACGTATACGAGGCGTATTATGCCTCGTTTTACGTCTGAAAATACGGCTCCAATACGTCGGCAAACATCTGCCCATTCATTTGAATGGGTTTGCCGACGTACTGTGCAGACGACCTGTTATTTACGCGTCGTCGTTTGACAGCTGTCAAACGACGACGCGTAAAAATACAGCCTCGTCAAAAGAAGTGCAGGACACTTCTTTGGACGTTTTTGGAGCTGTTTTCTCATAGACTCCAATGAAAACAGCTCCAAAAACGGACGTAAAAAACGCCGCGAAAACGGCGCGAAAAACGCCGCGAAAAATGCGAGTTGGTAAAAAAAACGTCTGAAAAGCAGGGTCTGTTTTCCCTTGAAAACAGCTCTGGAGTTTCAGACGTTTTTGTTGACTACGTGTGAACATACCCTTAGGCTTTAAAGTTGTCTACCTTCAGACAACCCATTTTAATAAACCCAATGACAGCTGTGGGTAGAAAGAGTGTTATCATTTATCTCCATGCTGTGTGTAAAAAAAGCTGAGAATTTGTATCAGACAAATGGAGCTTCATTCTCTAGAAATATATAGTATGAAATTAACCATAAGAAAAGTTGTTCCTTTTTAGATTAAATAAAATAATATATATACTTTTACTGCCTTCTGCTGCCCTAGAATGGAACACATAATACCATTAAAGGGGTTATGTGGGGACCAAATTTTATTTGCAGTGTATTCACTGCAGTATGTGAGTACACTCGCTAATATATACATTCCGGTCCACTGTTGCGCTGATTCTGAGTTTTTAATAGATTTTTATAGTGCTGCCAAGGTACCGGAAGTCTAGTTGCACAGCTGTCTTTGATGACGATACGACTCTTCGTCACGTGACCGACCCCACTGTACTCTATGTACTCATTGTGCTACTGCTACTGCTTGTACATAGAGTACAATGGGACTGGTCACATGGCAAAGGGTCGTATCGTCATCAGGGAAGGCTGTGCAACTAGACTTCCGGTCCCCCAGAAGTGCTAGTACAGTGCTAATATTTTTTGGTCCCCACATAACCCCTTAATCATCATAAACCACCAGGATATATAAGACATTATTGACCCATAAACCATCCAAGACTTCCAGGGATATTAATTATGGCTGGTTCACAGATATCAGTTTTGTCCGACCTGTTGGTTTTTGCCTGAACCAGAGACAACTGAGGACACACTCTGCGTCACACACAGAAATTTAACTTGGAGGGAGTCTGGGGTCCCAGGGATTGTGTCAAGCAATGCATGCGCCAAACCAAAATGTAATGTATCAGGCCATGTTTACATGTTGATTTGGCACATAATCATACTTGTTAATATTCAAGAACAGACATTATGGAG
Source organism: Rhinoderma darwinii (assembly GCF_050947455.1). Taxonomy (NCBI): domain Eukaryota; kingdom Metazoa; phylum Chordata; class Amphibia; order Anura; family Rhinodermatidae; genus Rhinoderma; species Rhinoderma darwinii. The sequence goes on along the minus strand of NC_134688.1, from coordinate 327,676,913 downwards.
ATTATGTAAAGAATAAGAAAGGCACGCGTACATTTATTTATTTTTTTGTTCCTTGCCCATTCATACAGCACAGATCCCAACTTATGGCATTTGAATCAAAAATATTATATATGATCCCATTTAGTGCACCCTAAAATTAATACATACCACACCTTAGACCCCCTAAACAAATACAGACCACATACAGTTGCACCCGCAGGGCAGCCATGGCATTTGATCCCTGCGCAGTGCTGCTGCCTGCTTATGGCAAAAGTTGTGGCGGAGGGATCTAAATATTAAAAACAAAAATAATCATACGGTAACACACGGATTCTGGTTTTATTTTGGGTGGTTGGTAGTATGCCACTTGTATAGTGAGAGAAAACGTGTTTAGTTAGCACTCAACCAAGCAGAGTTTACTTTATGTGTTGCTGCCTGAATTTAAAGGCTGTACATTTTAATTTGGATCCTGCCACAAAGTAAAGAACAGGAACATTTTCTGTTTCACTGCCTACCACTACAGAGCCAATTTCCACTATATATATGTATATATATATATATATATATATATATATACATATATATATATATATATATATATATATATATATATATATATATATATATATATATATATATATATATATATATATATATATATATATATATATATATTGAAAGTGAATTTCCAATTTAAAGTCCCAAAGAATTGACTTTGATATTAGGAAAATATTTTGTTGACTGTAAAAAGAATGCCTCTACATTTGAACAGTCAAGCAAAGTCACAAAGTCACATTTTTTTCCCTGGGGGGAGGGTGGACCAAGTTAAACACTTCCCACACGTGCTATAAATGCACGATGCCTGGGGTTGCCATCAGTTCAGATGGTATTTACACTTGGAGTCCGGTCCTGGTAATAGCAATTTGCCAGCAATAGCAAGTGCAAATATTTTTGCATAATAAAGTGTGTGTGCAGTCAGGTTACTTCCTACTTGGATTGGATACTTATCCTTTGCAAGGCTAAACCAGCCCTAGGCATTCCATCAGCAAGGATGGGTTTGGCGCTGAAGGGAGATTGCAGTGGGTAAGGCGTTAACGAGCCAGAGGCACTCACATTCAGCAGCTGGGCATGCGCTCATTGCCAACCTGTGCAGCTTTGAATGTTAAGATCGGAGCAGGATACTAAGCACTAGTTACAGTGAGTAATTGTTTGTCTGAAGCTGTCACGGGGCCTATAGATATTAAAGACTGTCCCAGGGCCAATAGAGGATGGTGTGGACCCACTGTGTTGCCACCAGATTTGCTGTGGAGTTCGCTGTTAGTATCCCCAGAGTAGTCTCCATTGGCTATGGCCAACGCAGACAGGCGGGGTATAATGAAAGCAGATACCGGTAGATAAAAGGTGTAGGTCAGGGGAGACGGCAGACGTTCACTAACAGCAGAGCAAGAGGTCACGGCAGGTGGCAGACGGTTGTAATGGTAAACAAGCCAATAGTTTAGGGCAGGCGCCAGACAGTACAAGAACAAGAAGGGTCAGTAACAGTAAATCTAATAGTTATCACAGGAGATCAGTACTAGCAAGCTAGACTGAAGAACCTAATTGATCAAGCAAAGAGTAATAGGGGAGGTTACATTAAGTACCCGGAAAAGCTGGGTTAAATTTGGCGCACGATGGCCCGTTAATAAGGGAAGAGTCAGTGCATGAGCACACTAGTGACTGATAGGGGAACTAAAGAAGAGCGACGGGCCGTGGGCCGCCAGCAGCGTGCAGTTGAGAAGAAACGCGGCGCCGGCCAGGAGATAGAAGACACTGTGGACAGGTACACATCTGCGGGAGCTGGCAGCAGCAGTCATTACAATGGCTAAGCAGAAAATTACAATCCATGTCACGCTCGCACATCCACTTTTTAAAATAAACCCTGTACCTGGCAGATATTTTTAAGTGGAATGGGTGTCCACTCTAACGGCGCTGTGCTTGCGACTTCAGCCGTGTTTAACCCTTTTAATTCCTATGTCACTCTGGCGACTTGAATGCATAGGCTGATGAGATTGCAGTGACTGCCTGATGCCTAAGTCCAAGCAAACAGGTTGCCGGAGTGACAGAGGGAGCTCTCAAGGCAGTCCTATAAGTATGCCTATTAAGACATAGCTTGGGTATGTGGTGTAGGTGTAAAAAGATAGTTGAGCATTTTATATGTTGAAGCAGTAATTTATTGGAAGAAATTACTGTATCCCAACACATTACAGTTAAGACTAAAGTTTAAACTAAAGTCCCCAAGTAGGACAAAGAATTTGTCAAATAAAGTTTACTAAAACTAAGAAAAAAAACATGTTGCCACAGTTTAACATTTTAAGCCTCATCCCCTGATCTGCACAATCTATCCCACTATCTATGCCACTTTGGGGCATATTTGCATAAACCCTTTCTACTTCTTGATCAGTTTTGTGGGACAATCCCATGAAAAATATGACAGTTGGGAGGTATAATATAACATGGGGAGTATCGTAAAATGAACAAAAAAAATGGTGGAATTGCTTTTTCCCATTTGAATTTTATAATTATATATATATTTAATGATAACAAACATGCACCCAAAAATTATGCCTACGAAATCTAGAACAAATTCTGCAAAAAAACAAGGGCTAGAAAGGCTATGTACATCTTTTGAAACCATTTTTTTTTTTAACAATGTGATTGTGTGATTGGTGCAACTTTCTGATTACTTTTTATATACAGAGCAGCTGTATCTTGCACTGAGACCTAAATCTGTCAGGTCAGTGGCACTAATGGGTTCAGAGACACGCAAGCCCCGATTCAGGTCTCAGAGCTAAATACAACTGCTCTGCATACAGTATACAAAGCAGCTGTATCTCAAAAAGTAGAAATTAATTTTTAATAACATGTAATTAGAAAGTTACATCAAACACACTAATACACACTTGTTTTTAAAAAAAAACACGTTTTCAAAGGTGTACATAGACTTTATATAGCATTGTATGGATGTCAGAATGCAGAGGCAAAAAAGGGAAAATTGTGCTGTCCTTAAAGGGGTAACAGTTAGGGGGATAAAATACGATAACCTCTGTGCACCATGTCCCTTCCCCTACATAGAAGCAGAGGGGAACTGAGATCCCCTAGCTAAGGGTAAAGTGCCACTCAGGCTTGAAGATCTTTGATTTTATACCATGGTCTAGAATTGAAGCTTTAGAGCCGGCCATACGCATGAGATAGCTGTTGTCTCTCTCCCAAACACCCAATCTCGTAATCTATGAAGATTTATCTCATAGAAAGACAGAGAAAAAAAAATACATGTGAAAAACAGTCTTGTTTGTTCTTGTAATTATGACCACTGAACATGGCAGTATTTTGAAAAATAAACGTTAATATTAATAAGAATAATTCTAATATTTCCTCTGTGTACATTTTTATGTATAGTGCAGTCATTGTACACAGTGCTGATTTTTATTTATGGATTACTCTTACCACAGATATATTGGCAAGACCATAGTATGGTGTAACACCGGCACTGCAAGATGCATTTTCCATTTGGCACACTGGCATTGATGAAAGGATGCTAGATGGGTGAGTAGCTAATTTCACATCCATGAGACCCTTCCCCCATGCTGATGCAGCTACAAGCCAAAGGAAGGCAAAGACACCTGTCACACAGAAATCCTGCAAAATGACATGAGCATAATAAAGGTCATTGGTACTTGATTGACAGAGAAGTTCTATTGTTAACAAGCTATACATAAAATGCAATATATTATACATAAGAATATAAATTTTAAAGAAAAACATTTTTCTTCAAATACAATACTTATAATGTCCTTAAGTATTTAATCTTTCCCATGTGATTTATGGCTAATGCACACAGACGTATCACAGCTCTGTACAAACTCTGAGTTGTGCATAGCCATAATACGACACCCATGGCGGTCTATTGGGCTATATTGTGCTTCTACATGCCTCCGATTTTAGACTAAGATTCTGTTTGAATTCGACATATGAAGTGTCATGCACCTATTACATAGGTATTTAGTGCTTTTGGAGCAGACTGTCTCCATAATACGGTGCGGTATGAAGGATGTGTACGGCAGCATATAGAGTGCCTTCAGCTCTGTAATACATAGCCGTGTGTATGGCGTTTCTTATACTTGCTAGCACATTGAACTGACAGTGCAGTTATGCTCAGGTGAACAATACACCTTGACTGACCATCGCCATATATTATGTGACCCATAAATTATTTCCTAATCTGGTTAAGGGGTTTGCCAGGCCTCCCAGGCCCTGAAATGTCAGCGCTTCAAAAAATTGCTCAACTACTGTCACTGTCTGTATTTTCTTCTACGTGATGATGTGTCATCCATTCTGACAAAATGTTGCATGATTCCGTAATCATGCAACATTTTGCATGGCCAAACATTTTGGTGGCCAAAAAACTTCCATTGTTGTTGATATAGGAAGTAACCGGTGGTATGGGTTGGGGGTAGCTGTGACACTGGAGAGGAATCATTTTGAAAGGTATATTGAAGGTTTTTTTTATTTCACCTTTTAGGGCCAGTGAACTTTGTGTTTGCCTGGAAATCCCCTTTATCCTAGCTGTTTTCAATTGGTCCATGTTCCCATCAGGCTCTCTGCCTGAAGCACAAATTAACTGGGAAGTGTCATCTTTAGACCAGGTACTGTACAGTCATCTGATGTTGCAAGATCTGTCCCATTACATTGTAGGTATTCAGCTAAGCTGATAAACATATGTCTGTCAAAAAGATTGTCTACTGTTTCCAAGAGCAATCAGCAGAACTGTAGCTGCATCTCTGGACTTTATTAAAACATTTCCTCCTGCTCCTCCTTTTGGTTTTTATTCTGTTTCCTACCAATTCTCACTGGAGCCACTTACCACAATTGGCACTCTCCGTATCTGAGTGTATCGTTCATGGAAGAGCAAGTAAATTGCCAGTGCAAACATGGAATACAAGAAAGCAAATACTGACAAAGTGACAAAGAATTCAGCTGGTGCAGAGAAATCTCCAGAGAGGTGCAAAATACGACTTTCAGTGTCACCACAGGCTGGCATTTCATAGCGCTGTCGATAAAGCCTAAAGACGTATGCAAAGATAAAATCAAATACATAATGTAGGAGTAGAGGCTGGGATATTAAGAGCTATTTACATTTTTACTATCTAAGCAGGTTATTGTGTAAGAGATTATAAACAGACAATGAATATGAATTCTACAATAATATTCAGTTGCAAAACTAAATAAATAAGGCAATATCAGAAAATCTCTAGGTTTAAGGTTTTATATTTTTAAGGTTTATTCAAATATGTGATGTTAGAAAGTACTTTGGGAGAAGTTTGTATATACTGCTCCTTACAGACTGCAACCTACCACTTCATTAGTAACAAACAGTACATGCTGACAAGGAGGCAGTTTTCAATGGCATGAGGAAAAAGAGAAAGTTTTGCTTAAAAATAAATGCTTACACGTGAACACCATTTTTTATCTTTATATGTCTGAATTTGTGTGCTGATTAATTTCCTCAAATATTTTTATAGTAGTGGTTGGAGCTATGTTTTTCTGACACAGAGTTCCAAGTCCCCTGAATGATAAAATTATTTTTAAAAATATTTTTTTTCTTTTAATGTTGATGATTATGGCTAACCGTTAATAAAAACCCAAAATGTAGTCTCTCAGAAAATTAGAATATTGGGAAAAAGTTGAAGATTGTAGACTCTAATCAGCAACTCAACACAAAACACCTGCAAAGGGTAAGCCACAAAAGGACATTGCTAAAGAAGCCGGCTGTTCACAGAGTGCTGTATCCAAGCATATTAATGGAAAGTTGAGAGGAAAGAAGAAGTGTGGTAGGAAAAGGTGCACAAGCAACAGGGATAACCGCAGCCTTGAAAGGATTGTCAGGAAATAGCCATTCAAGAATCTGGGGGAGATTCACAAGGAGTGGACTGTGGCTGGCGTCAGTGCTTCAAGAGCCACCACACACAGATTTATCCAGAACATGGGCTACAACGGTCGCATTCCTTGAGACAACGTCAGAAGCGTCTCACCTGGGCTAAGGAGATAAAGGACTGGTCAGTTGCTCAGTGGTCCAAAGTCCTGTTTGCAGATAAAAGTAAATTTTGCATTTCATTTGGAAATCAAGGTCCCAGAGTCTGGAGGAAGAGTGGAGAGGCATCAAGACAAGTTGCTTGCGGTCCAGTATGAAGTTTCCACAGTCAGTGATGGTTTGGGGAGCCATGTCATCTGCTGGTGTTGGTCCACTGTGTTATATCAAGTCCAGAATCAACACAGCCGTCTACCAGGAAATTTTCAAGCACTTCATGCTTCCCTCTGCTGTAAAGCTTTATGGAGATGCTGATTTCATTTTCCAGCAGGACTTGGCACCTGCCCACACTGCCAAAAGTACCAATACCTGGTTTAATAACCACAGTATCACTGCGCTTGATTGGCCAGCAAACTCGCCAGACCTAAACCCCATAGAGAATCTATGGGGTATTGTCAAGAGGAAGATGAGAGACACCAGACCCAACAATGCAGGCGAGCTGAAGGCCGCTATCAAAGCAACCTGGGCTTCCATAACACCTCAGCAGTGCCACAGGCTGATCGCTTCCATGCCACGCCGCATTGATGCAATAATTCATGAAAAAGGAGCCCCGACCAAGTATTAAGTGGATATACTGGACATACTTTTCAGTAGACCAACATTTCAGTATTAAAAATCATTTTTTAAATTGGGCTTATATAATATTCTAATTTTCTGAGAGACTAAATTTGGGGTTTTCATTAACTGTTAGCCATAATCATCAACATTAAAAGAAAAAAATGCTGGAAATAGATCACTCTGTGTGTATGAATCTTCACTTTCTGAATTGAATTACTGAAATAAATTAACTTTTTGATGATATTCTAATTCATTTAAAAGGACTAGTGTGTATATATATATATATATATATATATATATATATATATATATATATATATTATATGAGAGAGAGATTAGCACAGAATGTTGGACCTAAAAACACATGCTGTTAGAGATTTGTACATTTACTGTAAATATTAAGCATATGTCCAACTTCATATATAGAATTGATCTACATAAAATCTTGAGCAATATTAAAATATATTGCATTAGGCCACATGGCTGTAATAGCTGAGTTTTGTGCAGAGTCGTAATTAGGCACCCATAGAAGTGCATTGGGGGTCTTTACTGTACTGTTTTTCCCAAGTTCCCTACAAATTCAACAGAAAACAAATTGTGGCATGCTGTATACAGTATATAGAGATATTTTCCCTTAGAGGCACCCTTAGGTGATAATCACTTTGTGCATGTCACAAATGTGGCCGCGGACCGCCGTCGTTCCTTACATTGCGACGGCCGCGACCACAGACCGTTGGCATCCTGCTAGCGTCTCCATAACTAGGAGACATTGGCACTCGTGGCTGTCCGGCCCTGCTCTCAGTGTTAGGCCCCATGCACACGACCGTAATTTTGTCCACCCGTAAATACTGGTGTAAATACAGGTCCTTGGTCACACGTATTCGACCCGTATTGCACCAGTATTTACGGACACGTTTTCGCTGCAAAATTACACTGCAGTAATTGGCAACCCTTCTCTCTATCAGTGCAGGATAGAGAGAAGGGACAGCCCTCTCCGTAATAAAAGTAAAATTAAAATTCATACTTACCCGGCCGTTGTCTTGGTGACGCGTCCCTCCCTTGACATCCAGTCCGACCTCCCTGGATGACGCGCAGTCCATGTGACCGCTGCAGCCAGTGATTGGCCTGTGATTGGCTGCAGCGATCACATGGGCTGTAACGTCATCTCAGGAGGCCGGACTGGAGGAAGAAGCAGGGAGTTTTGGGTAAGTATGAACGTCTTTTTTTTTTTACAACTTTATCTATATTGTGATCGGTAACCACTGTCCCGGGTGCTGAAAGAGTTACTGCCGATCGTTTAACTCTTTCAGCACCCTGGACAGTGACTATACACTGACGTCGCCTAGCAACGCTCCCGTAATTACGGGTGCACACACGTAGTCACCCGTAATTACAGGAGCCCCATAGACTTCTATGGACCTGCCCGTGCCGTAATTACGGCCTGAAATAGGACATGTTCTATATTTTTCAACGGCACGGGCACCTTCCCGTAAGCATACGGGGAGGTACCCGTGGCCAATAGAAGTCTATGGGCCCGTAATTATGGGCCGTAATTATGGGCCGTAATTACAGGAGTTTTTACGGTCGTGTGCATGGGGCCTTAGGGTGCGTGCGCTTGCTCGCTTCTGGACTTGAAGGGCCAGCGCGCGCACATATTAAAGTTCCCTAACCTATCCCTATTTCCATACCCTGCCACCTGTATCCTGCATCCCGTGCTGTGTTTGTTCCTGAGTCTTTTCTAGTGTTAGAGTCATGTTGTGTCATCTGCTACGCCTGCTGTTATACACCACATCTGGTATCATCTGCTACGCCTGCTGTTATACACCATGTCTGGTGTCACCGGCTTTGCCTGCTGTTATACACCACGTCTGTTGTCATCTGCTACTCCTGCTGTCTTACACCACATCTGGTGTCATCTGCCACTTCTGGTATCATCTGGCGCTATCTTCCTCGTCAAGTTCCATCTTTGCCAAAGCCTCTGCTACTGTCTGGACTCACTCAGGTACCCTCGTGCTAAGAAACTTTGCATAGACTCTGTATTGACTTGGCCAGCTGCCACTCCGCTACTGCGGATTGGCCTAGTTGGTCCACATATCCCTAGATCGTGACAGTGCATATATGGCAGCCAATGGAGCTTTTTACAGCGATATGTAGAGTACATAGGGCACTGAAGTCTGTGCAGCCACCATGCTCAGTAAATGAAGACTAACTTGTCTTGTACTGATACTGAGTCACAGTCTTTAATAAAATTCAGAGCTGTATTCTGCTGGTTTATGGGGGTTATCCCAGGGGAAAAACATGTATCCCCTACCCATAGGACAGGCGGTAAATACATGATTGCTGGAGGCCTCACCGTTGGGACCCCCACTGATCACAAGAACGTCTCGAGACCCCCATTTCGCCTTACTGCATGACCGCAGTGAGAGAGAGCTTTTGAATGGAGTGGTGGTCACCCTGCTGCTTCTGATGTATAGCTTATGATGTATAGGTTAGACGGAGGGCATAATAGCCATAATGTATACTTAAGCAGTTTCTCCCAAAAACTCTGTGTCTGATAAAAAGCTTGTATTTATTTCAAATGACAACTGGTAAAAATATGGCTATTTTGTATTGTAATACAGGCTGTAATTTAAGATCATTATAGGCCAAATTATACATTGGGGGAAATTAATTTCTACTCCAGTCTTAATAGAAAGAAAGTTGGCGTAATATGCAACATGTTCGCCTCTTAATAAGTGTGTTGCAACTTTCGGCTGACCGTGCTCCATCCATTCCCCTCTTCCCATAGGCCATAAAATAATAAAAGAAGCAAACTCGCCCCACCGTTCCTCTTCTTATCCCTTCATTGTCCCCTCGAGCTCACTCAGCATGCGACGGCTCATCTAATGTTCTGTCGGAGGGGAGTAGTATCAGAGCCTTATATGCGATGCAACACTCAACGTCATCGTATAGCTCGGCGTCAGTACATAATATGAGCTGACATATGCTGAGGAGACTCAAGGGAGCGGTGAGGTGAGCATAAATCTTATTTTTTTAAATTATTTAATTGTCACAAACAGCTCCTGATTTTCTAATCTGTCAGAGTCAAGTAAAGATGCCATGGTATTACCTGAAAGGATATGAAAAAGGCACAGAAATTAGATCTGTGTCTGTCTTTGTCTCCGGATCCTTACACATCACGACTGCTGCTGTCTCTCCAATAAAAGAACCACAAGTTCCAAAGGCAAAGATGGCAAACAGCTGGGCGACAGAAGAAGAAACAGTCAATAGGAGTGTTAATAAGAAGTAGAATTGAGTTTAGAAAAATTTAGACTAAGGCGGGATTCACACGAACGGGTCGCGCCCGAGCCCGAGTGCCGGCCGGTAAAATCGGCCATTCTGCCCGGCCGGTTTGCATAAAGTTTTGCATCCGTGCCGGGCCGGGCAGATCTGGACAGTGACATCAGCGGCAACTCCTGAAGGGGAATCCCCATGTGTTCGGGGATTCGGCTTCAGGAGTTTCCCCTGATGTCACTGCCCAGATATGGACAGAGACATCAAGCGCTCTGTCCAGGAGTGGAATCCCCGAAAACACGGGGATTCCGCTCCTTCAAGGAGCTAAAGTGCGGCTAGCACATAGCAGAGCGGGGAGATACCTCCCTGCTCTGCTATAATGGCGTCGCTGCAGTAGTAGCAGCCGCAGCAGCAGTAGCAGCCGCAGCAGCAGCAGCTGCTGCTGCTAGCGGCGCCATCGAAGGTGTCGCCGGGCCAGGGCGCTTTTAAAACAAGCAGGGGAAGGGAGCTAGCGCAGCGCTCCCTTCCACCTGCTGTACACCCCGGCCCTGCCACACAGTGTACAGCGATGCCATTCGTTAGAATGGCATCAACTCCTCCTCCTCACATGCACTCTGCGCTGTGAGGAGGAGGAGATAGAGCGCAAGCGCCGGAAAACCCGGCCATCACTCGGGACACATCCCGGTGATGGCTGTGTATTACCCGGCCCCATAGACTTCTATGGGAGCCGGGCGGCCGGGTACCCGGCCGAAGACAGAGCATGTCCTATTTTTTGACGGCCGGTTTTCCGGGCCGTCAAAAAATCGGTCGTGTGAATAGCCCCATTAGGGGTCTATTATTCCTAATGCAGCCGGGTGCCGGCCGATTTATGAACGGCCTGCACCCGGCCGGGAAACCCTGCCGTGTGAATGAGGCCTAAGTATGAAGTTCTTAAAGAGGCTCTGTCACCACATTATAAGTGGCCTATCTTCTACATAATGTAATCAGCGCTGTAATGTAGATTACAGCAGTGTTTTTTATTTATAAAAACGCTCATTTTTTACGGAGTTATGACCTATTTTAGCTTTATGCTATTTACTTTCTTAATGGACGACTGGGCGTGTCTTACTTTTTGACCAAGTGGGCGTTGTGGAGAGAAGTGTATGATGCTGACCAATCAACGTCATACACTTCTCCCCATTCATTTACACAGCACATAGTAATCTTACTAGATCACTATGTGCAGCCACATACACACACACTAACGTTACTCAAGTGTCCTGACAATGAATATACATTACCTCAAGCCAGGACGTGATGTCTTTTCAGAATCCTCACACTTCGGTAACGTTTGTGTGAGATTTACAGCAAGGCCAGCGTAATCTCGCGAGATTACGCTGTAAACTGTCATTTAAAATGAGATTACGCTTGCATTGCTGTAAATTTCACACAAACGTTACCGAGGTGTCAGGATTCTGAATAGACATCACATCCTGGCTGGAGGTAATGTATATTCACTGTCAGGACACTTGAGTAACGTTAGTGTGTGTGTATGTGGCTGCACATAGTGATCTAGTAAGATTACTATGTGCTGTGTAAATGAATGGGGAGAAGTGTATGACGCTGATCGGTCAGCGTCATACACTTCTCTCCACAATGCGCACTTGGTCAAAAAGTAAAACACGCCCAGTTGTCCATTGAGAAACTCATTAGCATAAATCTAAAATAGGTCATAACTCCGTCAGAAATGATTGTTTTTCTAAATAAAAAACACTCCTGTAATCTACATTACAGCGCCAATCACATTATGTACAAGATAGGGCATTTATAATGTGGTGACAGAGCCTCTTTAAATGAAAGATGTACAGCATATGGCTTGTTTATTAGACCCCGTCGCATGCATATATTGATGTAAGTGTACAGTATCTGTGTTTGTTAACAAAAATTAAAGAGAACTATAGAGATGTTTATCATTTATTTACTAAAATGTTAGATAAATTGTGAAATATGAATATTATGTTTTCATGTAAACCAAATATTTATACATATGAAATTACTAAATTGAGTAAGCTGTAACTAGTAGGTGTCTGAATCGGTACTTCTGCACAATTAAACTCAGCCTTCCCCAAAAAGATAATACAAGGAAAACATATATTACAGTCTATCAAAAGCAAGAGAATACAGCCAGGGCCGAAATAAGGGCAGTCCCAGTGGTACTAGTATGGGGCCCGGCTGCCGCCCGAAGCCCATCAAAATTATACCACGCAGTAGTTAGTTTGAAACAAGGAATGGGCCTCATTAAATTGCAGGGCCAATTCTGACAGAGCCTCTGCCCACCGACTGTCTCGTCCCTGACCCTCCACAGAGCCACTACGAGTTTGTGTCTCACCCTGCCCTCCTCCCGCTACTTTCCATTGCATCATACCAAATTTACCGGTAATTTTGGGGGGAGCCCATAAATTTCTGATGGCGGACCTGAAAACAGCTACAGTATGTTGGTACATTACCAATGGGTTCCGATAATCTAAATCAGGTGTGAGGAACGTCGGGCCCGCGAGACCATTTGGTCTGGCCCGACTTCACTTAGATTGCGCTGCCGCAGCATCATTCGCTACTTGTCTCTGTCCGCCCTACTCACTCGCATTTAGGAGCATGAGAAGGGCAGACGAAGCCAAGTATGGCGGCGGTGGCAATCTGAGTGAGGTCGGTGCACGCCGGCACAAGAGTGGACCAGTCCGGTCACCTAACCTGAGTCAGTGACGTGAGTTCAGGTAACTCAGGTTAGGTGACTGGACTGGTCCACTCCCTGGCTGGCACAGTCCAGTCAACTGACCTCAAATCAGCGACATGAGGTCACGTGACTGGACTAGTCCACTCCCATCACAGCACGCCCCGACATTCCCTCCTTGGCTCCGCCCACCCTATTCACTCGAAGTGAGGTCAGGTGATTTAAAGGGGTTTTTTTTTCATCAAGGGCATTTATGATATATCCACAGGATAGACCCTCTGGGACCTGCACCTTTCTCTAGAACGAGGCCCCCTAAACCCCGTTCTACCTCTTTGTGTTGTGGCTGAAGCTTGTGACTTCCGACCATGAAGGAGAAAACAGTGTAGCTCGATGTTTCCTTATGTCCCATAGAACTGAATAGTAGTTACGGAAACAGCACAGATCGCATGCTACGTGCTTCCGTAACTGCAATTCACTACAATGGGAGTTACAGAAACAACGCAAATCAGCGAGCTACGCTGTTTTCTTCTTTATGGTCGGAAATCAGTTGGAACACAGAGACACAGTTTAGGAGGCCCCGTTCTACAGATAGGTGTGGGTCACAGAGGTGGGACCCAAATCTATCTGACATTTATGACATATCCTGTAGATATGTCATTAATGTCCCTGATGGGAAAACCCATTTAAGTAAGTCGGAACAACTTTCTACTGCGAGCAGTTCTTTTTAAAACTTACCATTGCAAAGAGTCGACTGCGCTCCAGACTGACCGAAGCAGTAGCAGCATCATCAATACCAGCTAACATCACACACCTCACCAAAGAGAAGCAGTTCCAGCCATGACATTAGGGGTGAGATAATTAACTGTTTGACCAAATTATAGCAGGCTCATTTTTAAGTTGATAATTTTGTATGACCCGCGAATGAGGTTATAAATATTCAAATGTCCCTTGGCAGAAAAAAATTTCCCCACCCCTGATCTAAATGTACCACAAAACTGATTTGAAAAAGATGAGTAACCCAGGATTTCTCACTTGCATCTCTAGTACGTTACTCATTTCATTCTTTGAACTCAGAGTAGTATGTCATTAGCAAATGCCACTAATCCAGGAAAAAAACCATATAAATATTACCAGCTATAGCTCCCTTGTATGAAATGCTGAATTTTCTGTACAAATACATTGTGGGTGTGATGATACAAATGATGTATACATACATGGAACACATACACGTGGCAAGTCAGACCCACAAATTTTCTTATTGTCATGGATGACTGTGACTACTATTCATTTACATTCCAACTACCATCATTCAAAAACCTTTGCTCTTTTTTATCCACCTAACAATATATAAACATTTCACAGAACCATTACTTGAATACCCATCTCGACTCATGATTATAATCTTGCACTTATTTCCTATGTTATGAGCATGGAACAACCTTTGAAAAATATATAAACTCTCCCAGAGAACCCCTACTCACATTCCTGACGTAAAGAAACTTGGTTTAGGGGCATGTGAAGCATTCTTCAATTCTTGCCCTATACTATATTTTGGCCCAGATTTCTTACTTCTTAGCCTGCCCTCATGCCAATGCATCTTTGAGCAGCTGGAAATCAGTTTGCCATCTCTTAATGCTGCTGTCTTCTGGGGAACTCCTGACCAGTTTCTGGGGAACACTATCATAATGCTCGGAATATTCTCTAATCTATGCATCCAGTGGTGTAGCTAAAGGGGTCTCAGCAATCACGATTGCAACTGGGCCCCTAAGCCTTGGGGGCCCATAGGGCCTCCGTTATCAGACAGCGCACTAATGATTAAATACATTCTCTGTGCCGTGACGCCGGCACTTCCTGGTTACGGGCAAACTGCACAATACAATACATTACAAATTGTGGGTCGCGACCCCATGGGGGGTCGTGTGAAGACCTCTGGGGGGTCGCGAGTTACTAACCGAGGTCCCTTTTCCATTCAAAGCTGGAGCAAGAACCTGACGGCTCCTTGCTCCAGCATTCACTGTGCCCTGAGCCATGAACGGCTCAGCGCAGACAGGCACTATGTAGTGAAGTCATCACGTCAGTCTGCGCCAAGCCACCCGTAACACAGATCAAAAGAGGAGAAGGATCCTCCACCTGGCTTGCGAACCGGGATAGGTAAGTAATTTTATTATTTTTCTGTTATGCACATATGAAGGCATTATACTGTATGGCGGGCCGAGATTTCGGGGTCGGGGCATTATACTGTTTGGGGAGCTGATATGGGGGTATTATACTGTATGGGGGGCTGATATGGGGGGATTATACTGTATGAGGAGCTCATATGGGGGGCATTATACTGTATGGGGGGGCTGATATGGGGGGCATTATACTGTATAGGGAGCTGATATTGGGGATTATATTGTGTGGGGGCAGCTATGAGGGGGCATTATACTATGTGGGGGCAGCTATGGGGGCATTATACTGTGTGAGGGCAGCTATGGGGAGCACTATGCTGTGTGGGGGCAACTATGGGGGCATTATACTGGACGGAAAGCATTATGGGGGCAATATAGTGTGTGGGGCAGCTATGGGGGGCATTATACTCTGTGGGGGCAGCTATGGGGAGCATTATACTGTGTGGGGGCAGCTATGGGGTGCATTATACTGTGGAGGCAGCTAGGGGGGCATTATACTGTGTGGGGGAGCATCTACGGGGAGCATTATACTGTGTGGGGGCATTATACTGTGGAGGCAGCTATGGGGGCATTATACTGTGGGGGCATCCATGGGGGCTGTTTGGCAAGGTGGCTAGTGGTGTTGGGGAAGGGTAGTGGGGGGGGCCAAGCTGAATTCTTGCACCAGGGCCCATGAGCCTTTAGGTATGCCCCTGTATGCATCATATATAGTCTTATAGATTGATATCCTCCACAATTCTATTCACCGAGAATTTGCCACTGCTATTTGGGTAATCTAAAGAAAAAAACTCAACCACTAAGAATTACAAATATATTGCATACATACTGTATATAACCAATCATTTCCATTCATACATGGCAAAGGACAAAATAAAATGAATGATATCTTTATTATCACCTGCCTATTACATAGACACCCATGAAAACTCATGTAAATCCCACTGCTGCACATATGTTGTAGTTGTAGAGATGATCTCCTGCAATAGCTTCTCTTCATACTTCCCTGTTGGACTAGTGTGCTTATACAGTGGGGCCGCTAGTGAACTCATTAGATGCATAAGATATGTGATGACCCTGACATTTGTGGCAAGCAAACATGCAAAGCACACCATAAATTCATTAGTATAGTATTTTTGTAATAAACAGTAAAAATGTGCTAAAACCAGGAACACCCTTTTACCCCTGTAACTCAAGCACCAACAGTCTAGAGTTGTGTTCTCTACCAATTCAGGTCCAATTTCCATGTTTGGGGGTCTTATATATTAAATTGAGTTACAAAAACACAAAAGGGCACAAAGTAGTCCACCATCTCATGCTAACATCAAAGAGACAAACTTAAAAATGTGTTACATAGTCATTCAGTATACGTATTTGATTCAGCTATTGAGATCATTATCTACGAAATAACATTATTTCATTATCATAGTCATTAGATGTGAAATATAAGTGTATGACACAAAATATATCATTGAAATATGAACACTCTTTGGCACAAGTTGAGTGCTGAGTGATCCCAAGCATGTGGGGTATGGAGATGGTAGAAAGGTTACGGACTGGGAGAGATTCCTGAACTGCAGTGAAATGTGAGAGCAGCTATTTGTGAGTGGCATACAGAGCCATCCAAGTTGGGGGCTGGGAGTAGAAATATATAATATTGTGTAAAAGTAGTAAAAAAGAATAATCATAGTGAGTGGTTGGCACCTGGTCATACCCATGCTAAAGGATCCAATTCCAAGTGTTTTACAATCCTTAAACATTCCTTTATAGTGATAGAAATATCTGTGTATTCAGGCAAAGTAGATGTCATTGTGAGTACAGAAACAGCTGAGACAAATGTAATCAGAATAGCCTTAGTGGACGCATGAAAAAACATCTCAGACCTTGGGAATAACAGATGTCTCATAGTATAACCCTAGCTTAGAAAGGAAAGGTCTGAAATATTTCAATGTAGTAGTTATTATCAGGAACTATGGTAGGTTTTCAACTGTGTCTTTACATTAATATATAGTATTTCAATATATGTGAAGAACTCATAATATACAGTAAATATAACACTACTTTCCACCAGTAATGTGTGCATCAAACTATCAGAACAGGTTAGAAACCAATTCTAAACTGAATTAAAGTATCTGAATAAAAGTAAACTTCTACATGTACATCTTTGAAAAATCATTCAAGGATGTATATACGAGCAGACAAAATAATCACATAAGCTTTTCTTACCCATTCCAGCAATTTAATAAATCCGAGTGGCTCTTCCAATCGCTTCCAGCGCAGACCTGTCAGCGGATTCTAGTGAATCAGGGGTGAGATGTCATTATCTAGATCATTCACATTGAATAAAGACTACACCATTCATATTATCCACTCTCTTGCGCTACCTTGAAGGCAAAGCCCGTGTGGCCCCCTTCTCTGTCCATTGTTGAGGATGACACTGCTGTAGACATGTTCACTTTTTTCCACAGCAGATAAAGGAAATCCAAGTATCCAAATAAAAGTGCTTCCGGTTTGTAGATAATGGTTGTGTGGCCGATCCTTTAGACTGTTTACAGCTTGGTACTTTGCTGTAGAATGATTTAACTTTAACCCCCCCTGCTATCTAAATTTGCAATCTTGTCTAGCTAGTCTTCCTGAGTCAGATGTACATTGGTTTTTGCACTTCTATAAATCCTGTTTTTGCATTTTCACTTCTTCCACTTTCGTCTGCTGTAATTTATCTGTGACAATGGTGGCATACAGAGATCTAATATTTCCACGTATTTTTACATATAATAAATATCTGATTGAGTGTAAACTCTTTTTATATT
Source organism: Rhinoderma darwinii (assembly GCF_050947455.1). Taxonomy (NCBI): domain Eukaryota; kingdom Metazoa; phylum Chordata; class Amphibia; order Anura; family Rhinodermatidae; genus Rhinoderma; species Rhinoderma darwinii. The sequence goes on along the minus strand of NC_134688.1, from coordinate 327,659,294 downwards.
TGACTATATGTATACTTCTAACTTATTTTACCCAGAAAATGTTATGCAGCTAATACTAATAAACTAATCCTTTGCCCCTGTTCTTTCCCTGGCTCAGTGCCCTTGCCTATCTATCCTTCTGCCCCCTCCCTACCCTCTCTCCAACACTCAACTACTCGCTCCCTCTTTCTCCCTGTGCACTGACAAAAAAAAATCCTAGTTTAGAGTGGAGCAATGTGAATGCAAAGGACACATGATCCCTATGCACACCCATCCCAAAACAGGACATAAGCAGACATCAGTCCAGCCGGTGGGAGGTGACACACATGGCTTCTTTACTTGGAACTGGGTTTACTGTCAGGCTGCGTGATCTTAATGTTTTAGAAGTAATGTTATTTTTGTAAATGAATAAACAATAGCTAACTTTACAATAAAAAAAAGTTGGTGATCTCTCACAGAATAAAGAAGAACAATCAGTTGATATACAATACAATCAGGAGAACAAATGTGCCAGGGTGAACTAACAACATTGAGTTAGATTGAAAGAAATCTAAGGTGAAAGACGGCGTTTCCCATTGTAATTATTCATAAGAGATTATTAACTACTGAGTTTGGAAGGCATCATGGGAATGTCTTTGGCGCTTCCTAGCAATAAACCTGGCAGCAACTGTTGTAGCATGTTGCTGTTTGCATTGCTCCAACTTCGCTATTAAGAGTCCATGGGACCATTAGTGCCCACAGCAGAGCAGGTATTCCATTGCTTAATTAAAAATATGCTATAAACTTCAGGAACAAGTGGCTGAAACAACACAGTTGTAGAATAACTGATAACTATTTCATCTGGAGCAAATGCAGAAAGTGGCCTTTGGGCATGGAAGAATTATGAGAAGAATACAAAAACATAATTAGGCATCAATAAATAATTTTTGTACCTGCAAGATAGCCATGCACTGTGGAATTGCTGAAGGTGCTCTGGCAGCTTACTAGTGGTGGCAATCTGTAGGAAAGTAAGTAAGTATTTTACTCATGTTTTAGAGCATTCCAGAGAAGCTCCTCACAATATACTTCTAGATGCAAAAAAATTATAATTTTTTTCTTACTTTGATTTATCTAATGAGGTATGTTCCTTTTTTTTTTTTTGTCAAATATAATCATTTTGATGTATACAGGAGCTGGGACCTACACTGATGTCCAGAAAGAAGAAGGGTCCTGGCACTGATTTTAATGAAGAGACAATAAATAAATATATATATATAGATATAGATATATATATATATATATATATATATATATATATATATATATATATATATATATAGCAACCTCTCAGTTCAAGTCAAGTGGAGAGTACTATGCTTCCCTGTTAAAATATTGCATAGTACCTGTTCTCCTAATCCGCCTCACTATGAAAGAAATGCATATATGATGCGCAAACTACATAAGTTGTGCCACCGAACCACTAATATGTTCTACAATATTCACGTGTTAGATAGAACCAACTTAAAGAGGCTCTGTCACCACAGTATAAGTGCTCTATCTCAAAACATTATGTGATTGGCACTGTAATGTAGATAACATCAGTGGATTTTATTTATAAAAACGATCAATTTTGACCAAGTTATGACCTATTTTAGATTTATGCTAATTACTTTCTTAATCCCCAACTGGGCAATTTTTAGCTTTTGACCAAGTGGGCATTGTGGAGAGAAGTGTATGACGCTGACCAATCAGCGTCATACACTTCTCTCCATTCATGTTCTCAACACATAGTAATCTTGCAAGATCACGATGTGCTGTCACTTACCCACACATTAACTTTACTGAAGTGTCTTAAGAGTGAATAGACATCGCTTCCTGCCAGGACGCGATGTCTATTCACAATCCCAACACTTCGGTAACGTTTGTGTGTGACTTACTCACACAGCACATGGAGATCACGCTGTGCTGTCGTTTACAGCCTGATCTTGGTGTCATTAAGTCCCACACAAACCCTTGGTAAACCCTGAGTATTCTCAGACTAGCCAGTTCCCTTATTTAGTATAAGTTTACTTTATTGTGCTCTGTCTGGTATTGTATAAACTTTCCAGCTGAACTGAATCCCACAATAATATGCTTTACTATAGGAACCCTTTATTTACAGGAACCCTGTGGATGACTGCTTTACTTCTGTCAACTACCAGCTGTATTCCGACAGTATCCAACTTGTAACTGGGCCGGGTCCACCCCTTGCTACAGACTCAAAAATTACGTTTTACACTGTGCCTTAACCCACACTATTGGAATATGGATAAATCTTGAATCATGCACTGCAAAAACCCATATGAAGTTTGATGAAAAAACAGCTGAGCACATTGCATAAGCAATATTTGCTGCTTATTTAAAATGCAAGTAGGGGATCTATCAGCCACAACTAGACCCTCGAATGTAGTCTTAGAAAGGGACCAACTTCAAGATATTAAGTAAAACTCAACTGAGGGAGGTTCAACCAGTAAAAATACTAAGGAGCAGCATGAGAGAAGAGGGGTAATCATCTACCACTAAATCTCTGAGGAATACCAAGTGTTGCTGAGGAATCAATCAATTTTTGACGTATTTTGAAGAAATTGTTTGGCATTTACAGTGGTAATAAATATTTTATATATATATATAAATATATATATATATATATATATATATATATATATATATATATATATATAGATGGGTAGAATTTATGGCTCTGATCTAATTAGATGAGTTATCTGGGTTCCTAATTTTTTTTTCCTAATAACTGTTGTAAATGACATGAATTAACAAAACAAGCAGTAGTCACATATCCACAGCAATCTGGCACTTTTGCTCTGCGGGCACTCCGGGTGATTGTTTACATGCAGGCAGCATGTGACTGCTGTTGCCAATAAGAGAGCTCAGCAGTCATGTGTTGTATTTCTGGCATTATGCCAGAAATAAGATTCGTTAATTTGTGGTCCGCTCCCCTGAAAACCTGCAGGATGCCTTTCATTTCCTAGGTTCTATTGCGGTCCCTGTTTTTGACTGGACTGACCCAGAACCTTCACCCCGTCCTTTGAGCCGCAACAGACAGGAGAATCACCACCCCGAGCAATTGCCTGCTGCTCCACCTGCTCCCTTAATGATAGTTTCTGCTGCATTGGTGGGGGCACCGGAGGTACCACCAACCGCATGAGTCTATCTATCCATCTCCCACTTAATGGCGTGAGTACCCTTTTTGCTATTGCCGTAACCTGTCCCAATACCATTCCCTCTGACTTCATTCCAGGGAGGCTATACGTGTCTGTACTCATGCCCAATAGATTAGACTTTAGACAAAGTTGCCATATACCCTCTCCTATTGGCCCATTGGGATGATTTGCCCTCCATGAACAGTGAGTACTGTATTACTGTGTAGACAGAGAATCGAAGAAAAATCCCAAAAAGGATTTATAAAGAAAGGACCCCCGGGGTGTGAAACAACGAGGAGTCACAAGGGAGTTGAAAATGATCAAATCGGAGTGAAGTACTCTGGTGTATGATAACAGGACATATATAGTAAAAAAAAAAAAAAAAAAAAGTTGGACATTTTTGCTAGTTCTAGAGTAATACCACGTGTTTTTTTTATCACACTGCTGCTCCATGTTATCTGCCACTTCTGCCCAAATAAAAGTAAGAAGAATCGTTCTATCCAACTCTGCCCCCATTATTACAGACTCATCTAGACTTTCTTCCCTCATGCTCCTTCCTGTTGCCTCTAATACCCACTATATCTGGCTTAAGATATTTTTAGACCCATTTTGTAAGATCTTGAAAATTATCCTCGCCACTTGTCCCAGTCGGGAGCTCCCCGTTCTGTTCTTCCTCGTCTTCCACTATTGTTACAGGATCCTTCCCTGCCGACTAGTTTGTTAGCAGGGTATCTCCTGTTATAGGTGTTACACTTTTCCCCTACTCCCTTTAGGGTACTACCCTAATTTCTCTCTTCTCCTACTGTTCCTCTTTTAATCACCTACCCCCTTTGTTTTTTTCTAATTTTTCCTCTCCTTTCCCCCTTCTCCTCAGTGCACTCATAGAGGCAATCACCACTGTGTTGCTGAATGTTCAGAAACTTATGTAATCTCACCCAAAAATTATCCTCCTTTCTGCACCACCTGTGGGAAAAACTAACCTCTGTTGCCTTTATTAAAAATGAAAGACTCAAATTTGGCATGGACATAAGTATTCAGACCCTTTGCTACGATACCTGAAATTTAGCTCTGGGGGCCTCCCATTTCTCTAGATCGTCTTTGAAATGTTTCTACACCTTGATTGGAGTCCACCTGTGGTAAATTAATTTGATTGGACATGATTTGGAAAGGCACACCCCTGTCTATATAAGGTCTCACAGCTGACAATGCATATCAGAGCAAAAATCTGTGGAGGCACGGATCTAAAGAAGGGTATAAAAAAAAAATCTGCTGCATTGAAAGTTCCTCAGAGCACAGAGCCTCCATAATTCTTAAATGGAAGAAGTTTGGAACAACCAGGATTCTTCCTAGAGCTGGCAGCCCCACCAAACTAAGTAATCGGTGGAGAAGGGCGTTGGTAAGAGAGGTGACCAAGAACCCAATGGTCACTCTGGCAGGGCTACAAAGATCTTGTGTGCAGGTGGGAGAAACTTCCAGAAGGTCAACCATCACTACAGCACTCCACCAATCTGGCCTTTATGGCAGAGTGGCCAGAAATAAGCCTCTCCTCAGTAAAAGACACATGAAAGCCCGTCTGGAGTTTGAAAAAAAGCACCTAAAGGACTCTCAGACTGTGAGAAACAAGATTCTGTGGTCTGATTAAACCAAGATTTAAGTTTTTGGCCTCAATTCTAAGCATTGAGCACGGCTCATCACCTGCCCAATACCATCCCTACAGTGAAGCATGGTGGTGGCAGCATCATGCCGTGTGGTGTTTTTTTTAGGCTGGGGCAGGGTGACTGGTCATTGTTGAGGGAAAGATGAATGGAGCAAAGCACAGAGATATTATCAATGAAAACCTGATCCAGAGTGCACTGGACCGAAGGTTCACATTTCAAAAAGACAATGACCGTAAGCACACAGCCAAGACAACACAGGAGTGGCTTAGGGACAACTCTGTGAATGTCCTTGAGTGGCCCAGCCAGAGCCCTGACTTGAACCAAATCGAACATCTCTGGAGAGACCTGAAAATGTCTGCCACCGACGGTCCCCATCCAACCTGACTAAGCTTGAGACGATCTGCAGAGAAGAATGGCAGATAATCCCCAAATCCAGGTGTGCAAACTGTGAAGCATTATACCCAAGAAGACTGGAGGCTGTTATCGCTGTCAAAGGGTCTGAATCACTTAGTAAAGGGTCTGAATATTTATGTCTATGCAATATTTTAGTTTTTCCTTTTCAATAAATTAGCAAAGATTACTAACATTCTGTTTTAACTTTGTCATTATGGGGCATTGAGTGCAGAATGATGAGAAAAAAACTGTTTTTTTATGTTAGCTCAGGGCATCACAAAATGTGTCTGAACACTTTGCAAATGCATTTTACTTAAAGAGGCTCTGTCACCAGATTTTGCAACCCCTATCTGCTATTGCAGCAGATCGGCGCTGCAATGTAGATTACAGTAACGTTTTTATTTTTTAAAAACGAGCATTTTTGGCCAAGTTATGACCATTTTTGTATTTATGCAAATGAGGCTTGCAAAAGTACAACTGGGCGTGTTGAAAAGTAAAAGTACAACTCGGCGTGTATTATGTGCGTACATCGGGGCGTGTTTACTACTTTTACTAGCTGGGCGTTCTGATGAGAAGTATCATCCACTTCTCTTCAGAACGCCCAGCTTCTGGCAGTGCAGACACAGCCGTGTTCTCGAGAGATCACGCTGTGACGTCACTTCCCCAGGTCCTGCATCGTGTCAGACGAGCGAGGACACATCGGCACCAGAGGCTACAGATGATTCTGCAGCAGCATCGGCGTTTGCAGGTAAATCGATGTAGCTACTTACCTGCAAACGCTGATGCTGCTGCAGAATCAACTGTAGCCTCTGGTGCCGATGTGGCCGACACGATGCAGGACCTGTGAGTGACGTCACAGATCTGCACTGCCAGAAGCTGGGCGTTCTGAAGAGAAGTGGATGATACTTCTCATCAGAACGCCCAGCTAGTAAAAGTAGTAAACACGCCCCGATGTACGCACATAATACACGCCCAGTTGTACTTTTACTTTTCAACATGCCCAGTTGTACTTTTGCAAGCCTCATTTGCATAAATACAAAAATGGCCATAACTTGGCCAAAAATTCTCGTTTTTTAAAAATAAAAACGTTACTGTAATCTACATTGCAGCGCCTATCTGCTGCAATAGCAGATAGGGGTTGCAAAATCTGGTGACAGAGCCTCTTTAAGCTTTCTAACAAAAGCTTTCCCGTCGTCTATCTTTGTTTCTCTTTGGACTTCGAGACCAAAAGGGTCTCGATCTTGATCTCTCATACTGCTCACTGGGAGTACCTGGATTGTGGCTTGGATTGGGCAGGTCGTTATGTTTGAGAGAAAGTTAAAATGGCGGGAGCTCTCTGCACTTTCTAAACTCAGAACAATCAGTATTTTTGGAACGAATGCTTAGAGACGTTGAGGACTTTTTGGAGGGTGTGGTGGTCTTTCTTGGGGACCATAGAATGGCCTTAGACCCTTTGCTTGACACTTCCAGTGGTGCCTCCCATGTCCCCTATACCGTTCTATGTAAAGCTAATGTTCCTTACAGGAATTTAAATTTCTTCATACATGGCGTACTTCTCATCCTCTTGTTTGGGACTAAACGTTCTTCTCTCATCCACATGATGTACAGTATATTCTCGTTTAGACTACCTGTTCCTGTCCCATCTCTCTCCTGCGCTTTGCCTCTATTTAGTTACTTTCTGGGACAATGGCCTTATTATTATTGTTATAACTCTGGATCTTTCATTTCCCTAACCTCGTTCTTGGTGCTTTGATGCCAGTTTACTACAAAACCAGTTTCTGAGAGGGTACATAAATACTCCTTGGCTGTTGCAGTAAAGGGAAAATTATGTCACCTTAGAGAAAAATTAATATCTCTAATCCTTTCATTGGCCAAAGCATCTTTGGTGAAGTGTCACAATAATTTCCATGAATTTGGAAATATAGCCAATAAGGCACCGGCCAGGGCACTCCGAATTCAACAAACCCATTAGTTCAGCCCTCAGATTGCCTACCCCGCTGGCTAAAAACTTTGTCCACTCAGATCGCAGAGACTTTCTGATCTTACTACTCTTTAAATAATCTTAATTCCTACCCGTCCCACAGTGACCTTACACTACGACAACACTCCACTGACTAAACTCATAGCTTCACTAGCTATCAGGGTGAAAGTACTACTACCCTGCACCTCAGAATAAACCAGACTGACCAGTAATGGGAGTCCACCCACCAACAGATTGCATGTTTTCTCTGGCCTCCTGACCAAAGGACAGTCAGGTGAACATCTCTCCACATGTTGGCACCTCCAAGAGCGATTGTTCCGCTGAGCAACAGCCGCCTGCTGTTGAGGTTGGTTGCCCCTAGTGACCACATCTTTGTGCTTCAGCAAGCTTGGCTTTTTAACACCTGAATCCTTTCTAGGAACACATGACCTCTTGGCAGCAGGACATCCGACCATACAAGAGTCCACTCTCAAACATCCCCAGCCTGGCTCCCATGGGTTGCCTTAGCAACGGTACTCACAGTTTGTATCTCACACATCCAAGCTCTACTTTCTTGCAAACCTTTTTCAAGACCTCAGGAGTATCCCACATCAATGCACCTTGTGTTGTAGAGCATCCGCTTTGTATCAAAGAAGGTCTTTCCAGGAGCATTTCCACTTGTATCCTTATGGCCACCTGCTCTGCTGTAAGCTATGCAGGAATTATTGGGTATCCGCCTTCTATTTGGCAGTTGCTTCCTGCAGCTCTGCATTCATCTGAACATTTATTTAAGGAGTTCCTCTATTGCAAAACTTTTAAGCAGCAGAAACACGGTCTTTCACAATCAATATAAACAGTGTCTCTTCAAGTCTTTCAAGTCGGGCTTCCGGCCGTTTAAATTCCACCACAGCAAAATTGATATGTAATTTTTGTGCCCAAAGCAATCAAAAGTGACAACTTGGAGGGCAAGTTAGCTCATTGGATCACCATCTCCGGGGTAAGATGGTTGGCAAACTCGAAAATTTCCACTCCAACACAAGTGGATTAGGTTTAAAACTGGCAGCAACTAGCTTGTTTATCTTCATACACAGCAAAGCAGTTGTACAACACAGTGCAAAATAAACTGTGGGAATCCAGCCTCTAGCAAAACACATAGCTTTCCTAGCTATCAGAGTCTACTGCCCAGCACCTTAGAATAAACCTTTGTTCTTATCAGAATTCTTGACTCCCACAGAGAAGTCAGAGGCTCCAGACATCTACCTTTCAACATTTCCCCTTTTGTTGGTCCTCCTCTACAGTAAAATAACTGGGAGTTTATTTATATCCCCATATCTCACAGCTCTACCAGGTGAACTCCCCTTCCCGCTCCCGGACCTACTATTAGGTCACGCTAAGTATAACGTTCGCGCTTCGTGACCTAATAGTAGGTCATGGGAACAACCGCCCCTCTGCCCCCCCCTTCCAGCATTTTTATGAGCTGTCACAACTGCTGTCTCATACAGCAGTTGCCGCAGCTCCTTCCCCAGGGACCCATCGCATTGTCCACATCGATTAACCCCTTTGAAGCCGGGTTAAATAGCGATCACGGATTCTTAGGGGTTAAAGCACCATTGACGACACGCGACATGATCGCACGCGCCAATGGTTGCTATGGCAACTGGAGGCCTAACAATGGTCTCTGGCTATGCCATCTATGGAAGCCTAGTAGGTCCTGACAAAGTCAGGACCCACTATGCTTGCTGTCAGTGAGTAGCTGACAGCTCTAATACACTGCACTACGCATGTAGTGCAGTGTATTAGAATTGCAATCAGGGCCTCCTGCCCTCAAGTCCCCTAGTGGGACAAAAAAAAAAGAAAAAAAGTTGTATAAAAATAAATGTTTTAAAGTTATAAAGTAATAAAAGTAAAAATCACCCCTTTTCCTTTATTATTAAAGATATAAATAAACAATACATAATTGGTAACGCCGCGTCCGTAACAACCTGATCTCCAAAAGTATTTTGTTAATTATCTTGCACGGTGAACGCCATAAAATAAAATAATAATGAACCATACCAGAATCACATATTTTGGTCACTTCACCTACCAAAAAATGGAATAAAAAGAGATCAAAAAGTCGCATGTACCCCAAAATGGTACTGATCGAAACTATAGTTCATTACGCAAAAAATAAGTCCTCACACAGCTTTCTTGATGGAAAAATCAAAAAGTAATGGCTCTTAGAATATGGCAACAGAAAAAGCAAATGATTTTAAAAAAAAAATAAGTATTTTATTGTGCAAACGCCATAAGACAGAAAAATACTATAAACATATATACCGTGTTCCAAATTATTATGCACATTGGATTTAAGTATCAAACATTTAATTATTCGTTTTTCAATTAAACTCATGGATGGTATTGTGTCTTAGGGCTCTTTGGATCATTGTAATCAATCTCATACACCTGTGATAATTAGTTTGCCAGGTGCGCACAATCAAAGGAAAACTACTTAAGAAGGACGTTCCACATTATTAAGCAGGCCACAGGATCTCTCTGCTGCCGAAAAGCGTGAAATAGTGCAATACGTTGGACAAGGTATGAAAACATTGGATATTTCAAGAAAACGTAAGCGTGATCATCGTACTGTGAAAAGATTTGTGGCTGATTCAGAGCACAGACGGGTTCGTTCAGATAAAGGCATAATGAGGAAGGTTTCTGCCAGAAAAATTAATAGGATTAGGAGAGCAGCTGCTAAAATGCCATTGCAAAGCTGCAAACAGGTATTTGAAGCCGCTGGTGCCTCTGGAGTCCCTCGAACCTCAAGGTGTAGGATCCTCCAGAGGTTTGCAAGTGTGCATAAAGCTATTATTCGGCCACCCCTAAACAATGCTCACAAGCAGAAATGGTTGCAGTGGGCTCAGAAATACATGAAGACTAATTTTCAAACTGTGTTGTTTACTGATGAGTGCCGTGCAACCCTCGATGGTCCAGATGGATGGAGTAGTGGATGGTTGGTGAATGGCCACCATGTCCCAACAAGGCTGTGACGTCAGCAAGGAGGTGGCGGAGACATGTTTTGGGCTGGAATCATGGGGTGAGAGCTGGTAAGCCCCTTTAGGGTCCCTGACGGTGTGAAAATGACCTCTGCAAAGTACGTAGAGTTTATGACTGACCACTTTCTTCCGTGGTACAAAAAGAAGAACCGTGCCTTCCGTAGCAAAATTATCTTCATGCATGACAATGCACCATCTCATGCTGCAAAGAATACCTCTGTGTCATTGGCTGCTATGGGCATAAAAGGAGAGAAACTCATGGTGTGGCCCCCATGTTCCCCTGACCTCAACCCTATTGAGAACCTTTGGAGCATCCTCAAGCAAAATATCTATGAGGGTGGGAGGCAGTTCACATCAAAACAGAAGCTCTGGGAGGCTATTCTGACATCCTGCAAAGATATTCAAGCAGAAACTGTCCAAATACTCACAAATTCAATGGATGCAAGAATTGTGAAGGTGATATCAAAGAAGGAGTCCTATGTTAACATGTAACTTGGCCTGTTAAGTTTTTTTTATTGAAAGAGCTTTTGATTTCTGTAAATATGACCTCCTGATGCTGCAAATTCAACAAATTACCATTTTAGTTCTCTTTACAACCTTTAAAATGTTTTGATCTCTGTTGTGCATAATAATGTGAAACAGTGCATTTTGAGTTTTTTACTTCTAAAAAAAATCTGTTATCATTAGGAGATTTGTTCAATAAAATTTGCATTATTCTCCAACGGTTGATGGCTTGAAGATTATACTACTGTCATTTGCATCGACTATTTAGGAAAATCAGCGAAAAATAACATTTGCATAATAATTTGGAATGCGGTGTAGTATCGCCGTAATCGTATCGCCACTCAGAATAAAGTGAATGTCATTTATAGCGCACGGTGAACGCTGTAATAAAATGGAATAAAAAACAATAGTAGATTTGCTGTTTTTTCGTCACCACGCCTCTTAAAGAGGTTCTGTCACCAGATTCTCAAACCCCTATCTCCTATTGCATGTGATCGGCGCTGCAATGTAGATAACAGCAACGTTTTTTTTAATTTTTTTTAAATGTTCATTTTTGGCCAAGTTATGAGCTATTTTATACAGTGGAGGAAATAAGTATTTGATCCCTTGCTGATTTTGTAAGTTTGCCCACTGTCAAAGACATGAACAGTCTAGAATTTTTAGGCTAGGTTAATTTTACCAGTGAGAGATAGATTATATTTAAAAAAAAACTGAAAATCACATTGTCAAAATTATATATATTTATTTGCATTTTGCACAGAGAAATAAGTATTTGATCCCTTTGGCAAACAAGACTTAATACTTGGTGGCAAAACCCTTGTTGGCAAGGACAGCGGTCAGACTTTTTTTGTAGTTGATGATGCGGTTTGCACACATGTTAGATGGAATTTTGGCCCACTCCTCTTTGCAGATCATCTGTAAATCATTAAGATTTCGAGGCTGTCGCTTGGCAACTCGGATCTTCAGCTCCCTTTATAAGTTTTCGATGGGATGAAGGTCTGGAGACTGGCTAGGCCACTCCATAACCTTAATGTGCTTCTTTTTGAGCCACTCCTTTGTTGCCTTGGCTGTATGTTTTGGGTCATTGTCGTGCTGGAAGACCCAGCCACGAGCCATTTTTAATGTCCTGGTGGAGGGAAGGAGGTTGTCACTCAGGATTTGACGGTACATGGCTCCATCCATTCTCCCATTGATGCGGTGAAATAGTCCTGTGCCCTTAGCAGAGAAACAACCCCAAAACATAATGTTTCCACCTCCATGCTTGACAGTGGGGACGGTGTTCTTTGGGTCATATACAGCATTTCTCTTCCTCCAAACACGGCGAGTTGAGTTAATGCCAAAGAGCTCAATTTTAGTCTCATCTGACCACAGCACCTTCTCCCAATCACTCTCAGAATCATACAGATGTTCATTTGCAAACTTCAGACGGGCCTGTACATGTGACTTCTTGAGCAGGGGACCTTGCGGGCACTGCAGGATTTTAATCCATTACGGTGTAATGTGTTACCAATGGTTTTCTTGGTGACTGTGGTCCCAGCTGCCTTGAGATCATTAACAAGTTCCCCCCGTGTAGTTTTCGACTGAGCTCTCACCTTCCTCAGGATCAAGGATACCCCACGAGGTGAGATTTTGCATGGAGCCCCAGATCGATGTCGATTGACAGTCATTTTGAATGTCTTCCATTTTCTTACTATTGCACCAACAGTTGTCTCCTTCTCACCCAGCGTCTTACTTATGGTTTTGTAGCCCATTCCAGCCTTGTGCAGGTCTATGATCTTGTCCCTGACATCCTTAGAAAGCTCTTTGGTCTTGCTCATGTTGTAGAGGTTAGAGTCAGACTGATTAATTGAGTCTGTGGACAGGAGTCTTTTATACAGGTGACCATTTAAGACAGCTGTCTTTAATGCAGGCACCAAGTTGATTTGGAGCGTGTAACTGGTCTGGAGGAGGCTGAACTCTTAATGGTTGGTAGGGGATCAAATACTTATTTCTCTGTGCACAATGCAAATAAATATATATAATTTTGACAATGTGATTTTCTTTTTTTTTTTTTATATAATCTATCTCTCACTGGTAAAATTAACCTAGCCTAAAAATTCTAGACTGTTCATGTCTTTGACAGTGGGCAAACTTACAAAATCAGCAAGGGATCAAATACTTATTTCCTCCACTGTATATATGCAAATGAGCTTTGAAATGGACAACTGGGCGTTTTTTTTTCGTTATGTCCAACTGGGCGTGTATTGTGTTTTTAACTGGGCGTATTTATGTGTATGATGCTGACCAATCAGTGACCCGTCAGCATCATACACTCCTCAACATCTGCACGCTCCTCTCCTGAAATATTCTGTGCTGCTGTGAACTCTGCTCTTACCATTACGTAGCTCTCAGTCTGTTACCTCTCCTCCACTCCTGTCCTCAATAACACCTTCACATGATTGGCAAGTCACCACCCCGCACAACATCCTACCGCACGGCTGACAGCCGTAAGCTGTATAGCTAACAGCACGGTTGTGTTGGAAGCGCGCCCTGCTGTGTCTCACTTAGCAGATGGGTGTGTTCCCCTCATCTAGCTGCTACGTTCTATCCTGACCGCCGGTGAATTCTCCGTGCGGTCTTCGCAGTGCTGCTACCCCGTTTACCTACGGGAGCAGAACGCGGCTCCTGAAATACTCTGTGCTGCCTTAAACTCTGTGGACAGGTCAGGATCCTGTTTTTTTTAAATGCTGCTGGGGAACCCGCTCGATCCACTATATAAGGCTGCGCCTCCATCCTCTTCTGCCCCAGTCACTTATTCCCAAGCACTGTAAACTTTCAGATTGGTTGCGCTGTGAATATTCGGAGAACGTGATTGGTTTATGTGCAGGGTAATGAACATACAGACAAGCAGTAGAAGACTGACTAAGGGCTGAGCATTTCATTGAATTCAGTCTTCTACTGCTTGTCTGTATGTTCATTACCCTGCATGCACCCCATGAAAACTGCAATGAACTCCTCAAGGGGTCTAGTTTCCAAAATGGGGTCACTTTTAAGGATTTTCCCCTGTACTGGTACCTTAGAAGCTCTGCAAATGCGACATGGCGCCCAGAAACCAATCCAGCAAAATCTACATGCCAAATAGTGCTCCTTTCTAAACTCTGCTGTTTGTCCAACCAGCAGTTTATTACCACATATGGGGTATTGCCGTAATCGGGAGAAATTGCTTTTCAAATGTTGGGGGGCTTTTTCTACTTTAATTCTTGTAAAAATTAAAAATGTGTACCTTTTATCTAAAAAATATGTGATTTTCAATTTGACAGCCTAATTCCACAAAATGTATCAAAAAAACCTATGGGGTCTAAATGCTCACCATACCCCTCAATAAATTCCTTGAGGAGCATAGTTTGCAAAATGGAGTAACTTTTGGGGGGTTTCCACTGTTTTGGCACCACAAGACTTCTTCTAACCTGACATGGTGACTTAGCCGCTTCCCGACCTCCCAAAGTAAATTCAGGTCGGCGCCTGCTGGGCTCTGTGCAGCGCCGACGTGAATTTACGGTGGGTGTTTAAAGCGCGATTCGGGTGTCTCAGAGTAGCGCTGACACCCAGATCGCGCAGTTAACCCCTGCCTCTAGTCCCGGAGACATGATTGGTTCAGGTCCCGATCACATGATTGCAGGGAAAGTTTGTTGTAGCAACAAACTGGAAAGTTTGTTACTATAACAAACTGGAAAGTTTGTTGCTGCAAAAAACTTTCCGGGGGACCGATTGCGGGTGCTGTAGTCGGTTGCATGGCAAAACCGGAGTCCATACAACAGCCTCCGGGTCTGCCATGCATGGCAGCCTATGAGGAGGCATGTCCTCATAGACTTCCTGTCCGTGTGACTCTCAGCGTCACACTGACAGTTTATAATACATTACACTACCTAGGTAATGTAATGTATTATAGCAGCTATCAGTGCTGCAGGTCTTCAAGTAAAACAAGTAAAAAGTAAAAAAAAAAGTCATAAAAACTTTTTATAAAAGTGTAATAACAAGTAATAAGTTACAAAAACAAAAAATGCTTTTTTTACTATAATAAGTCTATTATTATAGGAAAAAAATGTAAATGTTAAAAGAGTACAGATATTTGGCATCACCGCGTTCGTAACGACCCAAACTATAAAACTATAATATAATTATTCCTGCACGGTGAACACCGCAAAAATAAACAACTAAAAAACACAATGCCAGAATCGCTATTTTTTTGGTCACCCCCCCTCCCAAAATATAGAATAAAACTGTGATCAAAAAGTGTACCCCAAAAACTACAACCCGTCGCGCAAAAAACAAGCCCTTACACAGCTTTTTTAACGGAAAAATAAAGAAGTTACGTCTCTCAGAATATAGTGACACAAAAATAAATAATTTTATCGAAAAGTGATTTTATTGCGTAAACGCCACAAAACATAAAATAACTATATACATATGGTATTGCCATAATCGTATCGACCCGCAGAATAAAGTCAAATGTCATTTATAGCGCACGGTGAACACTGTAAAAAAAAAAAAGGACAAAAAATCGAATAAAAAGTGATATAAAAATCATATGTACCCTAAAATGGTACCAATGAAAACTACAGATTGTTCCGCAACAAATAAGCCCTCACACAGCTCCAGTGGAGAAAAAATAAAAAAGTTCTGGCTCTCAGAATATAGCGACAGAAATTGTGCAGAGTGTCCAAAAGTCGATAAGATTGGGCACCATTCATCAGTGCGACACCGGCCACATATCTATGAATTATTATTTATTTACCGAATTATTATACCCTCTTATTATGCCCTGATGTACTCTGCCCAGATTACATACGCCCCTACATTATAAACTGAAATACCAGCAAAAGCCCAAACAGAACTACTACCAAGCAAAATCTGCGCTCCAAAAGCCAAACTGCGCTCCCTCTCTTCTGATTCCTACAGCGTGCCCAAACACCAGCTTACGTCCACATATATAACATTTTATATTCGGGAGAACCCGCTCAACATTGTATGAGGTATTTGTGTTCAGTGGCACAAACTGGGCACAACATATTGTGCATTAAAATGGAATATCAGTGGGAAATTTTTAATTTTCACTTTGCAACATCCTCTGCGCATTAACCACTTCGCGCACCACGACTTAATATCATGTCGTGGTGCAGGGTGTTATATAAGGAGCGGGCTCATGTGCTAAGCCCGCTCCATATTCTGCAGGTGTCAGCTGTGTATTACAGCTGACACCTGGGACTAACGGACAGGAACAGCAATCACGCTGTGACAGGAGCCTGTAAAAATGACATTATACTGCAATACTATTACAGTGTATTGTACCAGCGATCAGAAAAAAAAAAAGTTAAAAAAAGTTATTAGTTAAAAAAATATATTATATATTTCAAGTACAAAACAAAACCCTTTCCCATTTTTCCTCTAAAGTAATGTAAACAATAAAAAATAAACAAAATTGGTATCGCTGCATCCATAAAGTACGAACTATTAGAATATACCATTATTTAACTCACACTGTGAACGCCGTAAAAAATCAAGAATTTAAAACGCCAAACTCGCTGTTTTTTGGTCATCTTAGCTATTAACATTTTTTTAATAAAAAGTGATAAAAAAATTATATGTACCAAAAAATGCTACCAATAAAAACTACAGCTCGTCCCGCAAAAAATAAGCCCTCACTCCACCCAATCGACCAAAAAATAAAAAAAAGTGATTCCTCCCGGAATGTGGTGAAACAAAACGTTTTGGTTTTTTTAACAAATAGTTTTTACTTTGTAAAAGTAGTAAAATATAAAAAAAACGGTATAAATTTGGTATCACCTTAATCGTATTAAGGCTTTATTCAGACGAACGTGAAAAACGTCCGTGCAACGCGCGTGATTTGCACGCGCGTTGCACGGACCTATATGTGTCTATGGGGCCGTGCAGACATGTCCGTGATTTTTGCTCAGCGTGAGTCCGCTGAAAAAAAGTCACGACATGTCCGTTCTTTGGGCGTTTTGCACACATCACGCACCCATTGAAGTCAATGGGTGCGTGAAAACAACGCATACCGCACGGAAGCACTTCCGTGTGAACTGCGTGATTCGTGCAAGAGCTGTCAAAAGGATGAATGTAAACAGAAAAGCACCACGTGCTTTTCTATTTACAAACATCCAAACGGAGTGTCTTTGAGAAGAGCGAACCCGGACAACCGAACCGAACTCGTTTTGGCCGAACCCAGCAAAAAAATTTCGGGTACGCGACGTCCGGATATAGTCACTGTCCAGGGTACAGAAAGAGTTAAACTGTTTCAGCACCCTGGACAGTGACTTCCGATCCCAATATACATGAACGAGTAAAAAAAAAAAAGTTCTGACTTACCGATAACTCCCGGCTTCTTCCTCCAGTCTGACCTCCCGGGATGACAATTCAGTCCAAGTGACAGCTGCAGCCAATCACAGGCCAAGCACAGGCTGCAGCGGTCACATGGACTGCCGCGTCATCCAGGGAGGTGGGGCCAGATGTCAAGAGAGGCGCGTCACCAAGGACCCGTCACCAAGGACGCGTCACCAAGGCAACGGCCGGGAAGTTCTCGGTAAGTACGAACCTCTTTTTTTTTTAACAGGTTGCTAGATATGGTGATCGGAATTCACTGTCGAGGGTGCTGAAAGAGTTACTGCCGATCATTTAACTCTTTCAGCACCCTGGACAGTGACTGACGTCGGCTAGAATCATCTCTATGATGGCGGCTGCACGAAAATCACGCAGCCGCGCATCATACACGGATGACACACGGAGCTGGCAAGTGATTTTTGCGCGCGCAAAACGCCGCGTTTTTGCATCCGCAAAAACGCCACGTTCGTGTGAATCCAGCCTAAGTCTCAGAAAAAATTTAAGTTGTTGTTTTTACTGCACGGTGAAAGCCGTAAAAACAAAACCCAAAAAACAATGGAGGAATCGCAGCTTTTTCCAATTTCCGCCTGCAAAGAATTTTATTTTCAGTTTCCCAGTAAGTTAAATGGTACTTTAAATGGTGTCACTAGAAACTACAACTCCTCCTGCAAAAAAATAAGCCCTCACACCACACTACTGACGGAAAAATAAAAAAAGTTATGGCTCTTGGGAAGCAGGAAGGGAAAAACTAAAATGAAAAAGCAAAAAATGGATCAGTCCTGAAAGGGTTAATTAATTTCTAATGAAAAAGCATTTATGACCACGTGGGGTAATGCCGCACTTGGGAGAAATTGCTTTACAAATGTTGGGGTGCCTTTTCTCCTTTATCCTTTGTGAAAATGAAAAAATTCAACATTTTTGTGGGAGAATGTTGATATTCGTTTTCACGGCCTAATTCTAATACATTCTGCAAAAGGCCTGTGGGGTCTAAATGCTCACTATATCCCTAGATAGATTCCTTAAGGGGTGTAGTTTCCCAAATGGGGTCAGATTTGGGGTATTTCCACTGTTTTGGTATCTCATGGGGCTTTGCATATGCGACATGACACCCAAAAACTATTCCAGCTAAATTTGAGCTCCAAAAGCCAAATATTGTTCCTTCCCTTCTGAGTCCTGCTGTGGGTTCAAACAGCAGTTTATTACCACATATGGTGTATTGCTGTAATCAGGAGAAATTGCTTTACAAATTTTGGGGTTCTTTTTCTCCTTTATTCATTGTAAAATGTAAACATTTCTATGTTTTTTCAGAAAAAAGATTTTCATTTTCACGAAAGAAGGAAAAAAACGGAGGGGGGGTCAAAATGCTAACTATGCCCCTAGAAAAATTCCTTGAGGGGTGTAGTTTCCAAAATGGGGTCACTTTTGGGGGGTCTCCACTGTTTTGGTCCCTCCAGGGTGTTGCAAACGCGACATGGCACTGAAAACCAATCCAGCAAAATCTGCGCTCCAAAATCCAAATGGCGCTCCTTCCCTTCTGAGCTCTGCCGTGGGTCCAAACAGCAGTTTGTTACCACATATGAGGTATTTCCATAATTGGGAGAAATAGCTTTACAAGTTTTGGGGTGCTTTTTATTCTTTATTCATTGCAAAAATGTAATTTTTTTATTTTTTCAGAAAAAAGTAGATTTACACTTTCACAAACAAACTCCAATAAATATAGCAAAAGACCTGTGGGGTCAAGATGCTCATGATACCCCTAGATAAATTCCTTGAGGTGTGTAGTTTCCAAAACCATGTCACTTTTGGGGAGTTTCCACTGTTTTGGCACCACAAAACCTCTTCAAACCTTACATGGTGCCTAAAATATATTCTAAAAAAAGGAGGCCCCAAAATCCTCTAGGTGCTACTTTTCTTCTGAGGCCGGTGTTTCAGTCCATTACCACACTAGAGCCACATGTGGGATATTTCTAAAAACTGCAGAATCTGTGCAATAAATATTGAGTTGCATTTCTCTGGTAAAACCTTCTGTGTTACAGAAGAAAATGTATTACAAATGAATTGCAGCAAAAAAAGGGGGTGGTTTATGGGGTCTATCTAGTACATAAGGCCCTCAAACCCACTTCAGAACTGAACTGGTCCTTGAAAGATAGCCTTTTGAAAGTTTATTGAAAATGTGAGAAATTGCTGCTAAAGTTCTAAGCCTTGTAACGTCCTAGAAAAATAAAATAATGTTCAAAAAATGATGTAAATATAAAGCAGACATATGAAATATGTGAAATAGTAACTATTTTGTGTGGTATTACTATCTGTTTTACAAGCAGATACATTAAAAATTAGAAAAATCATAATTTTTGCAAATTTTCTTTAAATGTTGCTGTTTTTTTTACAAATAAGCAATGAATTTATTGACCAAATTTTTCCACTAACAAAAAGTACAATATGTCATGAGAAAACAATCTCCGAATCGCTTTGATAGGCAAAAGCATTCCAGAGTTATTACCACATCAAATGACACATGTCAGATTTGAAAAATGGGGCTTGTACTGAAGGTCAAAATGAGCTCCGTCATGAAAGGGTTAAATATAATCTACTAAAAGGAGGCTCCAAAATCCACTAGGTGCTCATTTGCTTTGGAGAAACTGTTGAATCTGGCCAATAAATATTGATTTGCGTTTCTCTGGAAAAAAAGGATTTTTTTGCAAGAAAAATGACATTTGTCAGTTTCACCTCTACTTTGCTTTAAATTCCTGTGAAACACATAAAGGGTTAAAAAACTTTCTAAATGCTGTTTTGAATACTTTCTGGGGTCTAGTTTTTAAAATGGGGTGTTTTAGGGCATGCCCACACGTGGCGGATTTCCTCCGCAACTGTCCGCATCAATGCCGCACAGAATGCGTTGCAGATTCTGCGGCGGATCTGCCCAAAATGTGCAGTAAATTGATGCGGACTAGCTGCTGCGGACTCCGGTAAAAGTGCTTCCCTTCTCTCTATCAGTGCAGGATAGAGAGAAGGGCCAGAACTTTCCCTAGTGAAAGTACACGAATTTCATACTTACCGGCCGTTGTCTTGGTGACGCGTCCCTCTTTCGGCATCCAGCCCGACCTCCCTGGATGACGCGGCAGTCCATGTGACCGCTGCAGCCTGTGATTGGCTGCAGCCGTCACTTAGACTGAAAAGTCATCCTGGGAAGCCGGACTGGAGACAGAAGCAGGGAGTTCTCGGTAAGTATGAACTTCAATTTTTTTTACAGGTTGCTGTATATTGGGATCGGTAGTCACTGTCCAGGGTGCAGAAACAGTTACTGCCGATCGCTTAACTCTTTCAGCACCCTGGACAGTGACTATTTACTGACGTCTCCTAGCAACGCTCCCATAATTACGGGAGCCCCATTGACTTCCTCAGTCTGGCTGTAGACCTAGAAATACATAGGTCCAGCCAGAATGAAGAAATGTCATGTCAGAAAAGCAAGACGCATCCGCAGCACACATAACATGTGCATGACAGCTGCGGACTTCATTGCGGAAATTAGAATCTCCATTGAAGTCAATGGAGAAATTCCGCCATGAGTCCGCAACCAGTGCGCCACAACTCCGCAACATCCATTGCATGCTGCGGACACCAAATTCCGCACCGCAGCCTATGCTCCGCAGCGGAATTTTCAGCCTCGTCTAAACGAACCCTACTAAATAGAAGTGGAAGTCAATGGAGAAACGTCTCCGCTGCGGATTAACGCTGCGGAGTGTCCGCAGCGGAATTCAAGAGCAATTCCGCCACGTGTGGCTTTGCCCTTATGGGGGTTTCTAATATATTTGCCCTTCAAAGCCTGAACTGGTACCAAAAAAAAAAGACTTTTGAAATTTTCTTCAAAATATGAGACATTTTTGCTTATGTTCTAAGTCTTGTAACGTCCTAGAAAAATAAAAGGACGTTTAAAAAATTATGCCAGAATAAATATTGGGATGTACTCCTCAATTTGTTGGTGTGGTGCTAGTAGGGTGGGGATGTAGATCCCACAATATGAAGAAATATAACGCCAGCACACACAAAAGTACAAGAGAGATCAAGATGCAAACTATATTTACGTTTTATTGCAACAAAATTATGGTATTGTAGTAGTAAGCGACTTGATAGGACGTTTCGGCCGACCCACGGCCTTTGTCAATGTCGCTGATTGTAGATGTCTCTGGTATGGGATGTCCACCGGATCTGCCCTGTGTGGTGGGTCGGCCGAAATGTCCTATCAAGTCGCTTACTACTACAATACCATAATTTTGTTGCAATAAAACTTAAATATAGTTTGCATCTTGATCTCTCTTGTACTTTTGTGTGTGCTGGGGTTATATTTCTTAAAAAAAATGATGCCAACATATAGTAGACATATAGAAAATGTTAATTAGGAACTATTTTGGGAGGTATAACCATCTGTCTTACAAGCAGATACATTTAAATTCAGAAAAATTCTATTTTTACCAAATTTTC
The DNA here is from genome assembly GCF_050947455.1 of Rhinoderma darwinii. Taxonomy (NCBI): domain Eukaryota; kingdom Metazoa; phylum Chordata; class Amphibia; order Anura; family Rhinodermatidae; genus Rhinoderma; species Rhinoderma darwinii. The sequence continues at coordinate 327,637,729 of NC_134688.1, read as the reverse complement.
TCTAAATTTTGCTATTTTTCACAAATAAACACTGAATATATCGACCAAATTTTACCACTAACATAAAGTCCAATGTGTCACGAGAAAACATTCTCAGAATCACATGGATAGGTATAAGCATTCCAGAGTTATTACCACATAAAGTGACAGATGTCAGATTTGAAAAATGGGCTCTGGGCCTTAAGGCCCAAACTAAGCTGCGTCATTAAGGGGTTAATATATCAAGTCAGATCTTGATCGCTGGTTGCAAGGAACATTTACCTGGTTCAGTTGTTGCGCCATATTTTAAAATGAATATACTCCCTCAAATTTTCTATCTCTTACAAGCCTTACCAATCCGTATCCATAGAGTTTTCTCTGACAAAGTTTCTTCTATCATAACCAAAAACATCCAGAATTGCAAAATCAACCCTTTTTTAGACCCAAGAAACTGGAGGATTTGGCTTACCCAATATTTATTTCTATTACATAGCATCCTACCTCTCCAAAATGGTTGACTGGCACTGCCATGTTGATACTAAACTGTGGGTGCAATTGGAGTTTTCCTTTACCTCCACCCCTCTGTCTGTTGTCCCTTGGCTAGACTCCTTCCATATAAGAGGTTCTTCTCACCCCACCATTTCTCCCATGCAGAGAATCGCACACAAACCCTTCTCTTCACAACAGTGCTCCTCCCAAATGCTCCGTATTCTGAAGAATCTGGCTTTCCCTCCCAGTTTAAGCAATCCAGTTTTTCTCCGCTGGTTCTGCTCAGGTCGCCTCTGGATCTTGATTTTGTTTAGAGGAAATCTTGGCTTTCCTTAGATACCGTTACTGTAACTACAGAGCCTTACCCTTTGGGTTTTTAAAGAGAGCCTTGCCCACATCCTTTGCCTATTGGAATCCATGGCATAATAATTGGAATAATTGGCAAATTTACTATTCTAAATGCACCAGTATTCTGGCTCAAATTCATGCTAAGCGGCACATTTATTTACTGTTGAAGACACTTTTTTCAACAAGCTCGGCAATGTGGTGTAATTTAGGGGGGAAAGGGACATGGTCTAGCGGAAAGGGGGCATGGCTTAAAATGCTAAATTGTGCACCAAAAATGCGCCAAAGTTTTGCCACAAAAAACTGGCATAAACTAAGCCAATGAATGGGTGGTTTACGGAAAAGAAAAGTGTGCCAAATTAAGCATACAGCATGAACCACTTTAATAAATGTAATGCATTTTCTGACTGCCTTGTTTAGGCTGTATAAAACTTACAGCACTAGTAAATCTGCCACTATGTGTTTAGGTTTAGACCCAGTGAGAAATTCCACCCTCGCTGATATTATCTGTTGGGGTCCCATCCGGATGAACCCACTCCGTCCTTCCTTTTGAACTGGGAAAAAGATTTGAACATGTCTTTCTCAAAGTTACAAAAATGTAAAATATTTTGCTTGCCCCATGGCTCATCAATCTCTAGTTGACTACAGGAAGCGGGTAACAAGTTGCCTTCTGGATGGTACCGAGTCTTCTCTAAAGTGCACATAATGATGCCCTCAGTATCTTCTAACTGGTGGCACTGTGGCAATGCTGATGTAAATATTCTGCACATCTTCTGGGACCGTCCGGTTCTGGCCTCCTTTTGGAGAAAAGTGTAGAGAATATTCTCCACTTTCACAGACTACTCTATAACTTTCTCCCCTGTATTTTTCCTGCTTCGTCATATCGACATCGCATTGAAGTCATACCATGCTTCAATTCTACGACATCTGGTGAATGCTGCTAACGCCTGCATTCCTGCTCTGTGGAGATGCCTGGATCCCCCCTCCTTGAAACTATGGTTGCAAATTGTTGAGAATCTGCATTGCATGGGGGATCTGACTTCTCAAGTTAATAACTGCCAAGAGTCCTTCTGCAAATCTTGGTATTACTGGCAAATGTACCAAGACTCTCTTCAGAGTTCAAAGAGATCCTGGCACAATGAGTTCTTTTTTGAGCTCTGGGTCTGTTGCCAGGAATAGGAGTTTGGGTCTATTTACCGATACCTTTTTTTCCGTCTCTCCTCTGCTTCCTTTCTCCCTCTCTTCTTTTTTCTCCCTTTCCTGTTTTTACCTCTTTTCTGTCCATCTTAAGTTACATGACACCTGTTGATTTTTGTTCATTATTTTATTAAAGAAAAAACACTTTTTTGTAATTTTTGTCAAAATTAGCCCATGAGCACTCTGGACTATAAGAGGGGCCCAGCCCCTTCCTGCCTTGCGTGAGCGTTGCTGTCTTACGAAAAAATAGCAGGACTCCTCCAGCTCACCGTTATGTGGGTCCAGGTATGGACTGCGCTCGGATCCTACGTGGCGGCACATGATGTGGATAAACAGAACAGAAGAAATTTGATCAAGGGTCGCTTTCATTGTCTCTCTCCTCACTGGCAGGGCCCTTGCATGGGCGAATCCTATCTGGGAGAGACAAGGACCAGTGACCCATGACTTACAGGGGTTCCTCCAGACATTTCGCACGGTGTTTAAGGAGCCTGGACGAGTCTCGTCTGCAGCCGCCTTCTTTCTGAACCTACGCCAGGGAGACACCTCCGTGGGCAAGTACGCCATCCACTTCTGCACCCTGGTGGGAGAACTGTTGTGGAACAATGAGGCCCTGGTGGCTACATTCTGGCAGGGACTGTCTCCTAAGATTAAGGACGAGCTTGCCGCTCGAGATCTACCGTCTACCCTGGTTGACCTCATCCTTCTGGCTGCCCGGATTGATATAAGGATCCGAGAACGGCTCCATGAAGCTTGTTGGGAGGGAGTACTCCCTAGTCCGGTCCCTACTTTGCAACAACCCCTGCTGTCCTCAGATGCCGATCCTCCTAAGGAGTCTGTGAGGATGGACCAGTTTAAGCTATCTACCCAGGAGAGACAACGCAGACACACCTCGGGACTCTGGCTATATTGCGGCCTCGGAGGCCATCTTGTGCATCTGTGTCCCCAAAAGCCTCAAAGTCTAGGGTTGGTAGGAGAGACAACCTTGGATAAAGAAGGACTTTCGTCCAAATTGTCCATTCCCGTGACCACAATGTCCGGTGAAAAAACGCATCGGGTCTCTGCGTATCTGGACTCTGGATCCGCTGCTAATTTCATTCGTAGAGACCTGGTGGATCTTCTCCAATTGCCCACTACCCCTCTGGAGAGGCCGTTGATGGTTGCATCTGTAAATGGACTACCTCTGCCAGACCAGTTATAGATGTGACCAAGACGCTGAGGTTCCAAGTGGGAGCTCTCCACTCCGAGCTCCTCTCGTTCTTTGTCTTGCCCAGGGCCATTAACCCCGTGCTGCTGGTTCTGTCTTGGCTCCGACTACATGCCCCAGTCCTGGAATGGAACTCTGGAGAGGTTCTCCAGTGGGGCCCCGAGTGTCTCGACCATTGCCTGGCAAAGATTCGTTCGGCTCAGCTTCCTCTGCCTCGGTCATTGGCAGGATTCCCTGGTCATTATGTTGCATTTTCGGACGTCTTCAGCAAGAAAGAGGCGGAGACGCTGCCCCCACACTGGGCATATGACTGTCCTATTGAGTTGATCCCTGGTGCATCCCTTCCCTGTGGTAGGGTATATCCTCTCTCCTTGCCAGAGACTCTGTCCATGTCTGCCTATGTTAAAGAGAACTTAGAGAGGGGCTTCATACGGAAGTCTTCCTCCCCGGCAGGAGCCAGGTTCTTCTTCGTCAAGAAAAAGGATGGTTCCCTGCATCCTTCTATCGACTACCGAGGTCTCAACCAGATCACGGTGAAAAATAGGTATCCATTGCCATTAATCTCAGAACTGTTTGATCGTATACGTGCTGCAAAAATTTTTTACAAACTAGACCGGCTTGGGGCTTAAAACCTAATCGCCGGGGTGGTGAATAGATAACTGCATTTAACACCCGTGACGGACACTTTGAATATCTAGTAATGTCCTTCAAGCCTTTGTAATGCTCCCGCGGTCTTCCAGGAGTTCGTTAATTACATCTTCCGTGACCTCCTCTATGTTTGTGTTGTGGTCTATCTTGACGACATCTTGATTTTTTCTCCGGATCCTATGACTCATCAGAGACATGTCCGTCCAGTTTTGCTGCAGTTAAGGGAGAATCGCCTGTACGCCAAGTTGGAGAAGTGCGTGTTTGAGAGAGATGCACTACCCTTTCCGGGCTACATCATCTCGAATCGAGGTCTCATGATGGATCCTGAAAAGTTAAAGTCCATCCTGGAACGCCCTCAAGGCTTGGGGGCCATACAGCTCTTTCTGGGATTAAATTTTTACAGACAGTTCTTTCCAAACTTTTCCTCACTGATCTCTCCTATCTATAACCTCACCAAGAAGGGCATGAATAACAAGGTGCGGACACCAGAGGCAGAGTCCGCATTCAATAGCCTGGAAAGTGCCTTCACGTCAGCCTGTCTTGCTACTGTCTGAGCTACCACAGGTACACTACACGAACTATAGACTGTGACCTGTGTCCTGTTGGCCAGCTGCCATACCGTCAAGGTGGTACGGCCCAGTGGGTCCACATACCCAAAGTGACATATATATATATATATATATATATACATACACTGTAGGGCTCTGTAACAATTAGTCCTCATCTCTCTCTGTCACCCTGGATCGCTGTGAGGGGAGAGTGAAGAGGGATATATACACATGACCCTGAAAAAAATGCCAGTCAACAACAATTCAACTGTCAGTTTTTCATGGCTGTTTTGCATCAATGTGTCTCAAAATTTGAATCAATTTCCCAGCCGTCTGACAGTTTTTAACCACCGTTTGCCATCCGTTTTTCATGGACGTTAAAAAAATGGATGAATTTTATTCGTTAGAGCTTTTTGTCCCAACCCCCTGAAATCACCACAGTGCCCATGTAGATAGTGATGCAATACCACCATAAATAGTGCCACATTGCCCACATAAATAGTGCCAGTGCCCACATAGATAGTGCCCACTGTAAATAGTGCCACAGTGCCCACATAGTGCTACAGATCTCCCTGTAGATAATGCTCACTTAGTGCCACACACAGTGCCCATGTCGATAGTGTCACACTGTCCCCTCTAGATGTGCCAATATAATGCCACAGTACCCATGTAGATAGTGCCACACCCCCTGTATATAGCACCCCCTGTAGATAGCACCACACCCCCTGTAAATAGGGCCACCTCCCCTGTAGATAGCAACATCCCCCCTGTATTTAGCAATATCCCCGCTGCAGATAGTACCACCCGCCCAAGTAAATGGCACCCCCTTCCCTTAAATAGCACCACTGTAGCTCCCTGTATGTGCGGAATCTCCCTGGCCGAAGATTCCGCTCCTACAGGAAGCCCCTGATGTCCCTGTCCATATATGGACAGTGACGTCAGGGCTTAACTCTAAAAGCGGAATCCCCTGCCAGAGCGGGGATTCCGCTCCAGGAGTAGCCCCTGACCTCACTGTCCATATATGGATAGGGACACCAGGGGCTTCTCCAGTAGCGGAATCCCCGACATAGATCAATCTGACACCGGGGATTCTGCTCCTAGAGAGAGCCGCTGATGTCATTGTCCATATATGGATAGTGACACCAGGGGCTTCTCCAGTAGCGGAATCCCCGGCCAGAGTGTCGGCCAGAGATTCCGCTTCTAGAGAGAGCCACTAACGTCACTGTGCAAATGGACAGTGACGTCAGGGGCTCTGTCTAGAAGCGGAATCCCCAGCCAGTGCGATCTGACACTGGGGATACCACTCCTAGAGTCAGCTCAGGTGGCACTATTTACAGTGGGGGGTGTGATGCTAGATAGCAACCCTCCTCTGTAGATAGCATCGCACCCCCCGCTGTAAACAGCGCCACCTGAACTGACTTTAGGAGCAGAATCCCTGGTGTCAGATCGCACTGGCCGGGGATTCCGCTTCTAGACAGAGCCCCTGACGTCACTGTCCATTTGTTCCCTCCCATTGATACTTTTATGAAGCTGTTAAATACTTTATATAAAAAAATCTATATATTTTTATATAGATATAAAAATGTAACACTAATTGAGATTTTTTGGGGCGTCAAATTAAAAATCACAAAATTACATGTACAATAAAGATTTTTATTAGATCATGAACTGACTAGCAGCAGCATTTGCACTAGTCAGTGGACTGACCAGCGACAGCATTTGCACTAGATTGTAGATGGACCGACCAAAGCATTTACACTAGACTGTAGACTGACCGACCATAGTGCTTACATTAGATTGTGGACTGCCCGACTGCAGCGTTTACACTAGACTATGGACTGACTGACCGTAGCATTTGCACTAGACCAGGGGACTCAAACACGCGGCCCGTTGGCCACATCTGGCCCCTAAAGGCTGTCACCTGCGGCCTGCGGGAAGTTGGGAGAGCAGACGGAAAGAGCGCTCCTTCATGACGTCAGTCCTTTTCCCGCACTGCTGAAAAATTACTGGTAGGTGAGCAGTGGCCCGACAATCCCATGTAGTGCAACCCCCCCTGTAGATAGTGACCTACACACCCCAATTCTGATAGTTCTACACCCCTCTTCCTTTAGATATCTCCTTTGGGACTCCCTCCAGGACCGGAATCCCCAGCCAGAGCGCTGCCAACGCGCTGGCCTGAGATTCCTCTGCTGTAGATAGCGCCACACACACCACCCTGTTGACAACGCTACACACCCACACCATGTAAGTAGCTCCATTGGTGCTCCCTCTTTGACTGGAATCCCTGGCCAGAACAGTGCCGTAGATTCTGCCCAGAGATTCCGCTCCTAGAGGTAGCCCCTGACTTCACTATCCACATATGGACAGTGATGACAGGGTTCCTCCAGCAGAGGAATTCCTGACCAGAGCGTCGGCAATGCTCTGGTCGTGGATCCCGGTCGAGGAGGGAGCCCCAGTGGAGCTACCTAGGGGGGGGGGTACTATCTACAAAGGGGTTGCGTGTGTGGCAACATCTACAAAGGAGTTGTGTGTGTGGCAACATCTTCAAAGGGGTTGTATGTGTGGCAACATCTACAAAGGGGTTGTGTGTGTAGCAACATCTACAAAGGGGTGTGTGTGTGGCAACATCTACAAAGGGGTTGTGTGTGTGGCAACGTCTACCAAGTGATTGTGTGTGTGGCAACATCTACAGAGGGGTTGTGTGGCAACATCCGCAAAGGGGTTGTGTGGCAACATCTACAAAGGAGTTGTGTCGCAACATCTACAAAGGGGTTGTGCGGCAACATCTACAAAGGGGTTGTGTGGCAACATCTACAAAGGGGTTGTGTGGCAAAATCTACAATGTGGTGTGGGGCAACATCTACAGAGGGCACTGCGGCAGTATCTACAGAGGGCACTGCTGTAGTATCTAAAAAGGGACTGCCCAATATTGACATTCTTGTGTCTGCCAAACGCTGCCAACTGAGCAACCAGACTGTATTTAGTTACAAATAAACCAGGGGTGTAGCTGGGGGGGGGGGGGGGGCAGGCGGGGCATGTGCCCCGGGCGCAACTAGTTGGTAGGATATATATATGCACACATACTAGTCCTTCTCAATGAATTAGAATATCATCTAAAAGTTTATTTATTTCAATACTTGGTCGGGGCTCCTTTTGCATGAATTATATAATCAATGCGGCGTGGCATTGAGGCGATCAGCCTGTGGCACTGCTGAGGTGTTATGGAAGCCCAGGTTGCTTTCATAGCGGCCTTCAGCTTGTCTGAATTGTTGGGTTTGGTGTCTCTCATCTTCCTCCTGACAATACCCCATAGATTCTCTATGGGGTTTAGGTCAGGCGAGTTTGCTGGCCCACCAAGCACAGTGACACTGTGGTTATTAAGCCAGGTATTGGTACTTTTGGCAGTGTGGGCAGGTGCCAAGTCCTGCTGAAAAATGAAATCAGCATCTCCATAAAGCTCGTCAGCAGAGGAAACATGAAGTGCTCCAAAATTTCCTGGTAGACGGCTGCGTTGACTCTGGACTTGATATAATACTGTGGACTAAAACTGTTGCTCAGTGGTCCAAAGTCCTGTTTTCAGGTGAAAGTAAATTTTGCATTTCATTTGCAAATCAAGGTCCCAGAGTCTGGAGGAAGAGTGGAGAGGCACTAAATCCAAGTTGCTTGCAGTCCAGTGTGAAGTTTCCACAGTCATTGATGGTTTGGGGAGCCATGTGATCTGCTGGTGTTGGTCCACTCTGTTATGTCAAGTCCAGAGCCAACGCAGCCGTCTCCCAGGAAATTTTAGAGCACTTCATGCTTCCCTCTGCTGACAAGCTTTATGGAGATGCTGATTTCATTTTCCAGCAGGACTAGACACCTGCACTCACTGCCAAAAGTACCAATACCTGGTTTACTAACCACAGTATCAATGTGCTTGATTGGCCAGCAAACTCGCCCAACCTAAACCCCATAGAGAATCTATGGGGTATTGTCAAGAGTAAGATGTGAGACACCAGACCCAACAATTCAGACGAGCTGTAGGCCGCTATCAAAGCAACCTGGGCTCCCATAACACCTCAGCAGTGCCACAGGCTGATCACTTCCATGCCACGCCGCATTGATGCAGTAATTCATACATGTATTGAGTGCATATACTGTACATACTTTTCAGTAGTCCAACATTTCAGTATTAAAAATTATTTTTTAAATTGGGCTTATATAATATTCTAATTTTCAGAGACACTAAATTTTGGGTTTTCATTAACTGTTAGCCATACTCATCAATATTAGAAGAATAAAATGCTGGAAATAGATCAATCTTTGTGTAATGAATCTATATAATATATGTTTCACATTTTTAATTGAATTACTGAAATAAATTAACTTTTTGATGATATTCTAATTCATTGAGAAGGACTAGTAGAACAGTAGGGGGTAACTTGCCTTGGTCCTGAGGTTTAGTGTCTGTGTCTGATCGTTATAGTATAGCTATCTTGTATACATGTAGGAATTTGAGTCTAATTTTGGCTTTTTTCCAGGTGTATTTTTATTGTATATCCTGTATCATTTGTCCATATATCGTGTGGACTAATCACTAGCTTCTTTTATATTTTATGCTTCTTTTTCACAGATAATCACTTATTGTGAAGCAATTGGACATTGCTGCAAAGGAGCAGAGGCCGTTGATTTTTCTTTATGGTGTTCTCCAAGAAGTGGGGCATTATGTCAATCTTTAGTCTCCCTTTTCAAAATCATGAGGATATATGATTGCTGGATATGTCATTTTACCTATTGACCATAGAGACATTATGAAGAAATAGTGGTATTGTTTTCTTTAGTCGTTCCATTATATGCAAAGAAAAATGTCTTTCTATAAGCTTACGTGGTGACCACTGAGGTTATAATATATATCAGTGTAATTGATCTTACATTTAGCTCTTGAATCCCTGAGGGTTGGGTACTATCGAAAAATCTCCATATTTAGAGATGATATTATTCCCAGTTATTGTCATACGCCAAACCGGGTTGGGGACATAGTTAGTGTCATGTATCTCCCTTTTTGGTGGTTATTTGGGGATGTCCCTGTTATGCTTTGCATCTATTACACATATCTTTATCTGGTCTGAGACACATATGTCGTGCTCCACCCATTTAGATGTAATATGGCATATGTATCTGTTCTTTCTATGTAGCAATTGTTCTCTCATTTATAATAATATATGCAAAGTTAGGAAGCAATTGCCGTAGTTAGCACAAGCGCAGAACTCCTGGAATGCAAGCACCACTTGTGCGCATACACGGTAGTTCCTCTATAATCTGATGTGGTCCATTTGACCGACTTTCCGGTTTGGGCACCATCTTGGAGCCTTCGCGGTAGATGTGTGCGGTTGCCACTATCTTGGAGTTTCTGAACTCGATACTGTACCTGTAAAGGATCTGCCAGACACAGCTTCTGTGTCGACGCCCGTTAATCAGGTTACTCAGTCTGCACCTGCTCCTAAGTCTGATAGAATGACTCGATCTGCTACCACTCAGGCTGGTAGGCTCAGGAGTGGGAGAACCTATCACAGCCTGGCCAGACGGTTCTAGCTCCCGCCCTCTGTCTATTTATACCTTCATTTCCTGCTTGTCTCTGCCTGTGATTCTTTCCTGTTTCCTGGCTCTGCTGCTCCTGCTATCATTATTGACCTTGCTTCATTTTGACCCTGGCTTTACTGACTACGCTCCTGCTCTGCGTTTGGTACCTCGTACAATCCTGGTTTGACTCGGCTCGTTCACTACTCTTGTTGCTCACGGTCTTGCCGTGGGCAACTGCCCCATTTCCCTTAGCTTCTGTGTACCCTTGTCTGTTTGTCTGTCGTGCACATATTGAGCGTAGGGACCGTCGCCCAGTTGTATGCCGTCGCGAAGGACGGGCCTTGCAAGTAGACAGGGACTGAGTGGCGGGTAGATTAGGGCTTACCTGTCTGTCTCCCTACCCCGTCATTACAGTACCATTCTGAATTATGTATCTACATTGTTTGGCCTCTGCACCTTTCCAATTATGTCTTTATTGCTGATTATACACTATTAACAGTTGTTCACAGTGTATATTTGTATGATTCATTTGTCCTATAGTGTTTCACTATGTAATTTGTACACTTTATATTATTGACTCTCTAGACGGGTGAAAATTGTATATTTTGTATCTGTTTATAGAGTTATTAGGTATTTATTAATTACTGTATGTAGTTCCTATATAAACCTGGTATTTTGCACTATGTGGTAGCTTGAGAAAGGTATTGTGGTGAACCGAAACTTCACCCACGTGAGGAGAATAAAGCAACTGTTTTTCATCTTCATTGAAGTCCTGGTGCGTTCCTCTGTCCTATGGTTCTTTCTACAAATTTATTGGGGAAGCGATTCATCCCCTGGTAACATGCACATATATTTAGCGCCAAATATTTAGCGGTGTCGGAGTGCTGCGTTCAACTGTGTCTGTACTGCGTGTATATATATATATATATATAGCAAGGTAGAAGAAAAAAGCAGCACTTCCTATTTGTATATGTTGGTGCTATGCGATCCCGACCTCGTTCCCACGGTCCTATAGGTATATGTAGAAATGACCACAACACTCCAAAAGTTGATGTCAAACAAAGATGTGGTTTATTGTTCCATGTTTCAAAGACAAGCTATGTTTCAGTCCTCTCACAGGACCTTTTTCAAGCTCGAATAATAAATCACATCTTTGTTTGACATCAGGGTTAAGGTAAATTTGTGCAGTTTTGCTTGGTTAGTGCAGCTGTTTGTGGTCCAGACTTCTTCTGCCTTAAGTTTCTAGTATATGTCTGCCAACTTCAATTGTTAGCCATATACTGTAAGTGTAAAGAGGGTTGTCCGGTTTGGACAAAACGTTTTCTTTTGCTCCAGCACTTCTGCCCATGTCACTGTCCATATATCGACAGTGACATCGGCAGCAGTACTGGGGTCCCCGAGCAGATCATCTGCTGATGCTCTGCCTGGGGACTCGAGCACTTCTGCCCACTTCACTGTCACTGTCCATATTTGGACAGTGACGTCGGCAGCAGTACTGGAGTCCCCGAGCAGAGCATCTGCTGATGCTCTGCCCAGGGACTCCAGCCCTGCTCCCGAAGTCACTGTCCATACATGGTCAGTGACTTCAGGGATTTCCTATCACTGGAGTTCCCAAGCAAAGCATCAGCTAATGCTCTGCTTAGGGACTCCAGTATTGCTGCCGACGTCATTGTCCATATATGGGCAGTGACTTTGGCAGAAGTCCTGAAGTCCCCAGGCAAAGCATCAGCTGATTTTCTGCTCGGGAACTTCAGCTATAGGAAACTCCTGAATTGACCAAATATGGATGTCGGGAGCCATGCTGGAGTACTAAGCAAAGCGCTAGCTGATGCTCTGCTCGGGACTCAAGCAATAGGCAATGTGACAGCTCCTTGTGGTCATGTTCACGAACAGCACATGAAGCAAGCCCTTAGTCACGTGGGGCCGTGTCGTAGCGTTATCATTATTAGAAAAGCACTTCCGGGAACAATTCACGAGGTTTGAACTGCACCATTTAGTACAGAATTTTAAATTAGAAGTACATAAGTAAGTGACTTCGTTTCACATAAATATATTATTGCAATGCAATTTTTGGTCCCCGGATAACCCCTTTAAATGCTGGAAAGTTAAGCACAATAATGACTTCAGTTAGAGATGTAGTATCTATTAATAAATACAGGCAGAATCCTAATTTGATTTAAAAAAAATTGTATTAGAGTATGCTTACAACAAGTATTGATAGTATCATGCAACTAAAACCTTGTGTTAAATACACGTTTGTTTTTTTTTTACAAAAAGTAGTTCTATAAAATGCTGCTAGAACTTCTTCTATGAGAAACATGGTGTCAAAAGCTCAACCACCACTTTCTAGTGTAAATGCTGCAGTCAGTCCACAGTCTATTATACATTGTTGAGACAGTTAATGCACAGTATGCTGTAAACTGAATGGTCTGTCAGTCTACAGCCTAGTGTAAACTCTCGAGTCAGTCAGTTTACAGTTTAGTGAAATCTCTCAAGTCAGTCAGTCCACAGTTTAGTGAAATCTCTGAAGTCAGTCAGTCAGTCCACAGTCTGGTGTAAATGTTGCAGTCAGTCAGGTCTATAATAAATGCTGCTGTCAGTCCCCAGTCTAGTGTAAATGCTGAAGTCAGTCAGTCCCCAGTCCAGTGTAAATGCTGCAGTTTATCCAGTCTAGTGTAAATGCTGCAGTTTATCCACAGTCTAGTGTAAATGCTGCAGTCAGTCCACAGTCTAGTGTAAATGCTGCAGTCAGTCCACAGTCTAGTGTAAATGCTGCAGTCAGTCCACAGTCTAGTGTAAATGCTGCAGTCAGTCCACAGTCTAGTGTAAATTCTGCAGTCAGTCTGTTTACAATCTGCTGTAAACTCTGTGGTCACTCAATCTATTGTAAATGCTGTAGTCGATCTGTCCACAGTCTAGTAAATGCTGCTATTGTTCTAACTGATTTTTAATGCTGAACTCTAAAACTATGCCATCTAATTTATTATTTAATGTGACTTCCCACCAACGAGTGACATCTCCAGTTATGGTGAATGAAAATGTAACTTCACTAAACTTTTATTTGCGACTTACAACCACTAGTGGCTGTCGATGTGTGGTACCCCACAAAGTGGAGTCTTCAGAAAGCAGAAATACACTGTGTTTTGTATATGTGATGTGTTTCACTATCTGTGTAAAGTGATTGCAGGCAGTGCTCAAAGGGTTACTTACTTTACAAGGTTTGTTAATAATTAAACCTGCTCAGGGTAGAATTCTCTGGAAGCATTATAAGTTTTTGGAGAAGCAATCAGCCAATCACAGAGCTCCTAACTAATGAGCCTTTGAGGGAGGAGTGAGATAGTGGAGTGGGAAAGGAAAATGCAGGCTGAGCTAGTCTCTGCAGAGGGAGACATCGAATTCCTAAAGAACCCTGTGTACAGAGACATATTGTCCAGGGAGTAAAGAAATCTAACAGAGAGAGAGACAGATGAAGAGTTACAGCTGAACTGCTAGAGAAGCAAAGACCTGTTGGCTGAACATTAATCTGGGAAAAGAAGAAAGGGACCCCATGAGCCTGCCTGTATTCCATGCTACATCCAGCCTTCCTGTACTCCATGCTACATCCAGCCTGCCTGTACAATACTTTCACTGCAAGTTCATCTAAGTAAAGTAAGTTGGATTTTCTAAGTTACCCCCCTGTTTCTCTGGATTCATTTACTGGGGAGGGAAGATATCAGCTTCAGTGCATCCACCCCTGCACCTCTCCATATCTGTGGACTTTGTTATATTCTGCCCTGGGTTATCATCACGGCCCATACACAGGAGCTCATCCCCAGATTACATATATATAACTGGCGTCACAACAAATCTATCCAAGTTCTATTTCCCTTTGACCTCCTTACCCTGCACCAGACTGGGGAGCAGTATCTGAAGTGGCAACCGTGGAGGGGTAGGTACACCCGCCAGCCCATCACCGTGACAAGTGTCGGCTTATCCTCACTCCTTACTCCCAATTCTGGGATACTGCAGATGTTTACTTACAAACTGCACTTCCCCCGATCCCTTGAAGGCCCTTACAGCTGTGTAGGTGGTTTGCTCCATGCGGTGTTGTTTCCGCTAATCAGAGGTGGTGGCGGTAGTAGGCCCCAGTGAGTTAGCGCCGTAGTTACTTGGTTTTGCAGTGAGCACGGTATCATGCATTACCATGTTTCTGACATTATGACAGGTAAGTGTCAGAGAACTAAAACATGGGGATTTGGTGCGGGGAATGCTGGGTGATAATATCCCTGTGTATTGTATTTGCTGAATCATATTCCTACATACAGCATTAGGGTTAATCTAATTAGAATGCAGAGAGTTTTGCTCACTCGCAGGGCTTTCTTTTGTGTCAGTGGCAATGCTGAGATACTATCCTAAGACCACATTGACTTCTATGGTGTGCCACTCTTGTGCCATCTGAAAGCTTTTTAGCCTTTGGAGCTTTGCGCCTGCCATCATTTTTCTAATGCACATTGGAAAATTAAAGCATTGGTTGCTATAGTTAACCCTTTTACTTCTTGTGAATTTGAGCATCACAACTCCAAAATGGTAAGAGGGAACAAAAAACACGGCACCACATGGTGCAGGTTACTCAGGTAAATTGTAGTAAGCTGAATGAAATACTACTAACCTGGTAACGGATGATAAAAGGCACTTAGTCGTATGTGTGCTGCTGCCAAAACTGAATGCCGGTGATCCAAAAGAAGACCGCAAATATTATGCTATAGGTGCAGGAAAAAAGAGAGTCTCCAAGGGGCGCTGCTACACTCAGGTTAACATACAAACCCGTGAACTATGATAAGTCACGTATAGGAAGTAAATGATGAAAAGGTTTTTTTATTGATAATAGAGGCTACGCGTTTCAATGCCGCACCGGCATCTTCATCAGGCCATATAAATAACTGTACAAACATCAGTGCTTAAATACAACCATACTATTAGAAAAAACCTGCCAATGTGACCGGGGTCAGAGTACCTCGGTGACGTTATAGGTCAAGGTTTAAAATTAGAGTATCACTGTTGGTAAAGAAAATAAATAGTAATACATATGTGAGGTGCTGAACATCGATATGTTACAATAATATAGAGCAAGAGCATAAAACAATAAAAAAATAACATAGTAGTGTGTTAAACCTCACTTAGGATGCTAACACGGCGTGCTAGACATCCAAAAGAATGCTAAAACCAAAACATCCATTTGGATGCTAAAATTACGAGCCTAACATCCGTTTGGATGCTGAAAACCCAAGCATCCGTTTGGATGCAAAAAATACATATAAGGCATCCATTTGGATGCTAAAGAAGGGGGCATCAGTTTAGATGCTAAACTAAGCATAATAAACATACATTTGGATGGTAAAACACAAGCGTCCCAATTGAGAGCCGCAAAAGGAGTGTTACACATCCATTTGGATGTTAATGGGATAGAAAAGCAGCCGGTGCAATAGGAGGAAAATTTGTTTTAAAAAAATATAAACCCATGTGGAGGATACGCATAGACAATAATGGAATATAAAAAATTACATTATTGAGATTAAAAAAATTATAATATGTAAAAAAGTCTATATATAAAAATATATAATATATACAAAGTTATACGTATATAAAACAATATTACAATAAAATTTTATTTAAGAGAATATAATGATGTATAGAGAGTAAAATAATAAATTTATGTTAGTTCAATAGGGAAACAGAATATCGGGAAGCTTGAATTATGCAAAAAACGGCAAAGCAGGGTGCCATGGATTACTAAGAAATGACAACTGAATCGGTGGGAGTAACTGGAGAGGAGACCACCGAAAATTCCTGTGGAATTATCACTGAAAGGAAAAAGGGGACAAGACTTCGAAGTGTGAGTGTTCCGACAAAATCGTAATACTTTTATAGTTTTATTCAAGGGTTGATTCTGATATATCGTTCAGACGTCTGGTTGGAGGGTCTTAAGTTTGAAGATCCAGTAGTTTTCACGTTGTTTCAGCTGGCAAAATCTGTTAGTAACATTATGTGGAATCTGTTCTATGGGTGTAATAAGTATGTTACTGAAATGGCTGTTATGTGCAGAAGCAAAGTGACGGGAGACACTATGTTTCATGAAGCCCGTATTTATATTGAACCTATGATTATTAATTCTTGTCCATAGGCATTGTGTTGTGCGACCGACATACTGCAAGTGGCAGGGACATTCCAACATATAAATTACATAGGAACATCCACAGTTAAGGAAGCTCCTAATGGTAAAAGATTCCTTGGTTACTGTGGATGTATAAGTGATGGTTTTGTGAGCCATGTTAGTGCAACACATGCAACGTTGTCGACCACATTTATAGGAACCAATTGTCTTTGGGAACAAGGTAGAACAAGGAATTGTGGAGCTCCTTAATCTGCTAGGTGCTAAAATATTTTTAAGGGACTTAGAACGTCTAAAAGTAATGATTGGTCTGTCAGGTAGCTCTGCTTTCAAATAGGGATCGCTCCTCAGGATATGCCAGTGTTTATGTAAAATCTCCCTAATACTTTTGTTTCCACTGTTGAATGAGGTGATGAAATTGTTGCTAAAACTACGGCTCTCCTTTTTGGCTACTTTCTGCTCAATACTGGATTCTTGGGATAGCTGAGCAGCTTTAGAGCGTGCCCCTTTAATAAGATTCAAAGGGAAGTTTTTTTCTTTGAATCTTGTTTCTAATAGATTGCATTCTTCAATTAAATCCGTATCAGTCGTGCAGTTTTTCCTTACCCTTCTGAACTGTCCGAAAGGGACATTTTTTTATCCATGGGGGATTATGGCCACTATTAAAATTGATATAATTATTGACGTCCACAGATTTAAAATGCGTCTTTGTTATAAAATTATTGGAAGTAGTATCAAAAGTAATGGTCAGGTCTAGAAAGTCAATAGATGTAGTAGAGAAGGTGTGAGTAAAAGATAATCCAAAATTATTATGATTTAAAAGTTCAATAAAAGACGCAGCCCATGCCTCATTACCCCTCCAAATAAAAAGGAGGTCGTCAATATAGCGCTTGAAGAGTAAAATATTATTACTAAAAGGGTGATCACAATAGATATGCAGATCTTCAAAAGATCCCATATACAGATTGGCATATGCCGGCGCAAACCTCGAACCTATAGCACATCCTTTGATTTGGTTAAAATATTTGTTGTCAAAACTAAATGAATTATGGTTGAGAATAAAATCAACACATTTGGTTAAAAATTTAATTTGACTGTCAGGCATGCAGGTTTTGGCAGATAGTGCAGACTCAATAACCTCAAGACCTTTAATATGAGGGATATTGCTGTATAATGCCGTGACATCTGCTGTTAAGAAGTTGATGGGGTACATTGAATCGGTGATATTAATTGTGCGAAGGTCCCTTATCACTTGTGTGGAGTCCTTTAGGTATGAAGGTAAGTTAACAACCAAAGGTTGAAGATGAAGGTCAATAAAGTGCGAAAGATTACTGGTTAGAGACCCAATTCCAGAGATTATGGGGCGTCCAGGTGGATTTGTGATTGATTTGTGCACTTTGGGAAGGTGATACATGAACGGCATGTTTGGAAAAGGTACATTAAGGAAGCCCTTTTCTTTTTTGGTGATCAAGCCCTCTTGAAATGCTGTATCAATGAGATTGACATATTTGAGTGTATGTGAAGGTAATGGATTCTCTGTTAATTTAAGATAAAAATTACTGTCATCCAGGATCCTAAATGTCTCTCCCAGATATTTATCCCTGTCCATGATTACAATTCCTCCACCTTTGTCAGCAGAACGTATCACGATGGTATCATTCTTTGCTAGTAGTTAAAAGGAGTTTCTCTCCTGATAGGTCAAGTTGTCAGGTTTATTGATAGGTCTGTCCAGAGATCTTAGTTCATTCCCTACCAGGGTGGAAAAAGTTTCTAAAAAAGGACCTTGATGGTGCAAAGGGTAAAAATTCGATTTGGGCTTTAAATCCGTTTTTATTAATGCGGAAGATTTGTTTTGTGCAGTTGGCTCTGGGATAAGGGCTGATGTTGGAAGCGATGGGACCATTTAAGAAAGAGCAAAATGTCTGGTTAGGGTCAGTTTACGGACGAACCTATTTAGGTCCATAAAAATACCTCTATCAACAAATCTAAAGAAATATCGGACAAACCATTAAAGATTAAACTATTTAATTTATCTTCGCACAATTTTAATACACACAAGATCAGTTTGCTCAGCAAGGGTCTCTCTTTTTGTCCTGTGACACCACCCAATACCTTCGATCTTTTTATGGCCCTAAATAGGTTCGTCCGTAAACTGACCCTAACCAGACATTTTGCTCTTTCTCAAATGGTCCCATCGCTTCCAACATCAGCCCTTATCCCAGAGCCAACTGCACAAAACACATCTTCCGCATTAATAACAACGGATTTAAAGCCCAAATCGAATTTTTACCCTTTGCACTATCAAGGTCCTTTTTTAGAAACTTTTTCCACCCTGGTAGGGAATGAACTAAGATCTCTGGACAGACCTATCAATAAACCTGACAACTTGACCTATCAGGAGAGAAACTCCCTTAAACTACTAGCAAAGAATGATACCATCGTGATACGTTCTGCTGACAAAGGTGGAGGAATTGTAATCATGGACAGGGATAAATATCTGGGAGAGACATTTAGGATCCTGGATGACAGTAATTTTTATCTTAAATTAACAGAGAATCCATTACCTTCACATACACTCAAATATGTCAATCTAATTGATACAGCATTTCAAGAGGGCTTGATCACCAAAAAAGAAAAGGGCTTCCTTAATGTACCTTTTCGAAACATGCCGTTCATGTATCACCTTCCCAAAGTGCACAAATCAATCACAAATCCACCTGGACATCCCCATAATCTCTGGAATTGGGTCTCTAACCAGTAATCTTTCGCACTTTATTGACCTTCATCTTCAACCTCTGGTTGTTAACTTACCTTCATACCTAAAGGACTCCATACAAGTGATAAGGGACCTTCGCACAATTAATATCACCGATTCAATGTACCCCATCAACTTCTTAACAGCAGATGTCACGGCATTATACAGCAATATCCCTCATATTAAAGGTCTTGAGGTTATTGAGTCTGCACTATCTGCCAAAACCTGCATGCCTGACAGTCAAATTAAATTTTTAACCAAATGTGTTGATTTTATTCTCAACCATTCATTTAGTTTTGACAACAAATATTTTAACCAAATCAAAGGATGTGCTATAGGTTCGAGGTTTGCGCCGGCATATCCCAATCTGTATATGGGATCTTTTGAAGATCTGCATATCTATTGTGATCACCCTTTTAGTAATAATATTTTACTCTTCAAGCGCTATATTGACGACCTCCTTTTTATTTGGAGGGGTAATGAGGCAGAGGCTGCGTATTTTATTGGACTGTTAAATCATAATAATTTTGGATTATCTTTTACTCACACCTTCTCTGCTACATCTATTGACTTTCTAGACCTGACCATTACTTTTGATACTACTTCCAATAATTTTATAACAAAGACGCATTTTAAATCTGTGGACGTCATTAGTTATATAAATTTTAATAGTGTCCATTATCCCCCATGGATAAAAAATGTCCCTTTCAGACAGTTCAGAAGGGTAAGGAAAAACTGCACGACTGATACGGATTTCATTGAAGAATGCAATCTATTAGAAACAAGATTCAAAGAAAAAAACTTCCCTTTGAATCTTATTAAAGGGGCACGCTCTAAAGCTGCTCAGCTATCCCAAGAATCCAGTATTGAGCAGAAAGTAGCCAAAAAAGAGAGCCGTAGTTTTAGCAACAATTTCATCACCTCATTCAGCAGTGGAAACAAAAGTATTAGGGAGATTTTACATAAACACTGGCATATCCTGAGGAGCGATCCCTATTTGAAAGCAGAGCTACCCGACAGACCAATCATTACTTTTAGACGTTCTAAGTCCCTTAAAAATATTTTAGCACCTAGCAGATTGAGGAGCTCCACAATTCCTTGCTCTACCTTGTTCCCAAAGACAATTGGTTCCTATAAATGTGGTCGACAACGTTGCATGTGTTTCACTAACATGGCTCACAAAACCATCACTTATACATCCACAGTAACCAAGGAATCTTTTACCATTAGGAGCTTCCTTAACTGTGGATGTTCCTATGTAATTTATATGTTGGAATGTCCCTGCCACTTGCAGTATGTCGGTCGCACAACACAATGCCTATGGACAAGAATTAATAATCATAGGTTCAATATAAATACGGGCTTCATGAAACATAGTGTCTCCCGTCACTTTGCTTCTGCACATAACAGCCATTTCAGTAACATACTTATTACACCCATAGAACAGATTCCACATAATGTTACTAACAGATTTTGCAAGCTGAAACAACGTGAAAACTATTGGATCTTCAAACTTAAGACCCTCCAACCAGACGGTCTGAACGATATATCAGAATCAACCCTTGAATAAAACTATAAAAGTATTACGATTTTGTCGGAACACTCACACTTCGAAGTCTTGTCCCCTTTTTCCTTTCAGTGATAATTCCACAGGAATTTTCGGTGGTCTCCTCTCCAGTTACGCCCACCGATTCAGTTGTCATTTCTTAGTAATCCATGGCACCCTGCTTTGTAGTTTTTTGCATAATTCAAGCTTCCCAATATTCTGTTTCCCTATTAAACTAACATAAATTTATTATTTTACTCTCTATACATCATTATATTCTCTTAAATGAAATTTTATTATAATATGGTTTTATATACGTATAACTTTGTATATATTATACTGTATATTTTTATATATAGACTTTTTTACATATTATTATTTTTTTAATCTCAATAATGTAATTTTTTATATTCCATTATTGTCTATGCGTATCCTCCACATGGGTTTATATTTTTTGAAAACAAATTTTCCTTCTATTGCACCGGCTGCTTTTCTATCCCATTAACATCCAAATGGATGTGTAACACTCCTTTTGCGGCTCTCAATTGGGACGCTTGTGTTTTACCATCCAAATGTATGTTTATTATGCTTAGTTTAGCATCTAAACTGATGCCCCCTTCTTTAGCATCCAAATGGATGCCTTATGTATTTTTTGCATCCAAACGGATGCTTGGGTTTTCAGCATCCACACGGATGTTAGGCTCGTCATTTTAGCATCCAAATGGATGTTTTGGTTTTAGCATCGTGTTAGCATTCTAAGTGAGGTTTAACACACTACTATGTTATTTTTTTATTGTTTTATGCTCTTGCTCTATATTATTGTAACATATCGATGTTCAGCACCTCACATATGTATTACTATTTATTTTCTTTACCAACAGTGATACTCTAATTTTAAACCTTGACCTATGACGTCACCGAGGTACTCTGACCCCGGTCACATTGACAGGTTTTTTCTAATAGTATGGTTGTATTTAAGCACTGATGTTTGTACAGTTATTTATATGGCCTGATGAAGATGCTGGTGCGGCATTGAAACGCGTATCCTCTATTATCAATAAAAAACCTTTTCATCATTTACTTCCTATACGTGACTTATCATAGTTCACGGGTTTGTATGTTAACCTGAGTGTAGCAACGCCCATTGGAGTCTCTCTTTTTTCCTGCACCTATAGCACAACTCCAAAATAAAGGTTCACCGTCAGAATGGTGGTTGCCTATAATTATACTCCATTGTAATGAATGGGATAAATGGAAGCAGCTGTCAGCATATTAAGATGCTTCCATAACGCTCATTTGCTACAATAACGCTGGGTTCCACAGTGCAGATTTGCTGCAGATTTTGCATGCGTATTTTAAGCCAAAACCAGGAACAGAATCTAAACAGAAGAAATATATGAAGAAAGGCCTTAGGGTAGGAACACACACGGCATATTTAGTTTGGATACACTGCATCAAGCTGCGCAGCGAATCTGCCCTAAACACCGCAGGGAATGCCGTCCGAAATCCTGCATCACACAGTGGTGCGTAATTTCGGGCATAAATTCTGCTGCGTAAATTATCGCACACACCGCCCCTCCCTCCTCTGACATCCGCTCCAGCCTCCCTGGATGACGTTGCAGGCCTTGGATTGGCTGCAGCGGTCACATGGGATAAAACATCATCCCAGGAGGCCAGACTGGAGAAGAAGCAGGGAACTCTGGGTAAGTATAACTTTATTATTTTTTTTCTTACCTGCGATTTTTGTGGCGGAATCGCTGTGATTCCGCCACAAATGTCGCAAAACACACCACTTTGTTGCGGGTTTAAGCACCCCATTGAATTCAATGGGAAAACCCGCAATAGAAGAGCAGCGTTTCTGCAGCATTAATTGACATGCTGCGGTTGAAGAAACCGCACCGCAGGTCAATTTATGTGCATTTTTTCTGCAGCATGTTTCCGCAGTGTGGGGACGAGATTTTTTGAAATCTCACCCACACTGCTGCTACTGTAATACGCTGCAGATTTTCAGCAATGAATCTGTTGCGGAAAATCCACAGTGTTTACGCCATGTGTGTTCCTAACCTTATAGGTCGGCTCTCCCTGATCCAATTCTGGTTTTGGCTTACAACATGAATGCAAAATCTGCAGCAAAACTGCACTGTGGAAACCCAGCTTAAAGAGTAAGGCCTCATGCACACGACCGTGTTTTTGCGGCCGCAATTCCCCCGAAAATGCACGGGAGAATTGCGGCCCCATTCTTTTCTATGGGGCCGTGCACACGACCGTAGTTTTTGCGGTCCGTGCACGGCCCGGGAGCCCGGACCGCAGAAAGAACGGGCATGTCTTATTACGGCCCGGTTCTGCGGTCCGGGCTCATTGAAAACAATGGCTGCGGCCATGTGCATGTCCCGAGATTTGCGGGCGGCCTGCGGCTGACAGTCCGCTGACAGTCCGCTGACAGTCCGCAGCCGGCCGACCCGAAAATCGCGGCCGTGCACACGGCTACGGTCGTGTGCATGAGGCCTAACCATCTCCACACTCCTACCTCACTGCTGGGAACTGGACATTAATGCTCTCAGGATTGTTGAGCATGCAAACAGTAGGACACTTACCAGTCAGACAATATTCTAGGGTGATGAAAATATGCAATTACATGTAAGCATCACAGGATGTCCATACAGAAAGACAATGGTTGTCATGTAGTGCAAATAAGTGGAGTAGCCAGTGCTTCGCTTTCATTTTCTTTCAGCATGAGCCAGGGGCGTAACAAGAAAAGACTGGGCCCCATAGCAAACTCTTGACAAGGCCCCCCCCCCCAGGGTGCCACAAGCAGCCCCCCTTATAAATAGTGCCCCCTGTAAAATGTGCCATACAGCCCCCCTGTAGACAGTGCTATATAGCTCCGCCTATAGACAGTGTCACACCCCATTTGTAGATAGCGCCCCCACCTCCCCCTTGTAGATAGTGCCATACAGCCCCCTGTAGATATCGCCATAAAGCCCCCACTGTATATAGCGCTATACAGCTCCCACTGTATATAGTGCCACACAGCCCCCCTCCCTTGTATATAGTGCCACACAGCCCCCCCTTAGTAGAAAGTGCAGCACAGCCCCACACTTAGTAGAAAGTGCCACACACAGACCCCTGTAGATTGCGCCACACTAGAGATAGTAGATAGAGCCACAGCCCTCCCCCTTGTAAATAGTGCCATACAGTTCCCCCTTGTGTATAGTGCCACACAGCTCTCCCTTGTGTATAGTGCCACACAGCTCCCCCTTGTATATAGTGCCACACAGCCCCCCCTTGTGTATAGTGCCGCACAGCCCCCCTTTGTGTATAGTGCCACACAGCCCCCCCCTGTGCATAGTGCCACAAGGCAATGGCGCATCCGAGAAAGTTGTATCAGCCAGGGAGATGTCACTCAAACATGGAAAGATGGGTTTGGAGGCAGGACTATGTGACTCTTCAGGATAGCGGCACCGACCCATGAACCTCTAATGAGTAATTAGCATATAGTATGCGCCATTTTAAAAGTGGATTTTAAGAATTTTGCTGCATCTGAAAAAAACATACAAGGGAATGTTTGGAAATATTGTCAGGTCATGTATCACCGCATGGTGACGGTTCAAGGGGTTAAAACTACCAGACAAATTCCCATTAACCCCTTGAGTACCCAGCTCATTTTGGCCTTGAGGACCAGACCCATTTTTTCAAATCTGACATGTGTCACTTTATGTGGTAATAACTCTGGAATGCTTTTACCTATCCAATTGATTCTGAGATTGTTTTCTCGTGACATATTGTACTTTATGTTAGTGAAAAAATTTGGTCGATAAATTCATTGCTTATTTGTGAAAAATACGAAAATTTAGAGAAAAATTGAAGAAATTATGATTTTTCCAATTTTTAATGTATCTGCTTGTAAAACAGATAGTAATACCACACAAAATAGTTACTAATTAACATTTCCCATAGGTCTACATTATGTTTTCATCGTTTTTTGAACATCCTTTTATTTTTCTAGAACGTTACAAGGCTTAGAACTTTAGCAGCAATTTCTCATATTTTTAAGAAAATGTCAAAAAGCTATTTTTTCAGGGACGAGTTCAGTCCTGAAGTGGTTTTGAGTGCCCTATATATTAGAAACCCCCATAAAACACCCCATTTTGAAAACTGCACCCCTCAAAGTATCCAAAACAGCATTCAGAAAGTTTTTCAACCCTTTAGGTGTTTTACAGGAATTAAAGGAAAGTAGAGCCGACATTTTCAAATTTCATTTTTTTTTTTACAAAATTCATATGTAATACATTTTTTTCTGTACCACAGAAGGTTTTACCTGAGAAATGCAACTCAATATTTATTGCCCAGATTCTGCAGTTTTTAGAAATATCCCACATGTGGCCCTAGTGTGCTAATGGACTGAAACACAGGCCTGAGAAGCAAAGGAGCACCTCTTGGATTTTGGGGCCTCCTTTTTTCAGAATATATTTTAGGCACCATGTCAGGTTTGAAGAGGTCTTGTGGTGCCAAAACAGTGGAAACCCCCAAAAGTGACCCCCATTTTTTAAACTACACCCCTCAGGGAATTTATCTAGGGGTATAGTTAGCATTTTGACCCCACAGGTATTTTGCTATATTTGAGTTAGTCTGTGAAAATGAAAATCTACTTTTTTTCTGGAAAAACTTAAAAATGTCTAATTTTTGCAAGAAATAAAGGAGAGAAAGCACACCAACATTTGTAAAGCAATTTCTCCCGATTACGGAAATACCCCATATGTGGTAATAAACTACTGTTTGGACCCACAGCAGGGCTCAGAAGGGAAGGAGCGCCATTTGGATTTTGGAGCTCTGATTTTACTGGAATGGTTTTCGGTGCCGTGTCACGTTTGCAACGCCCTGGAGGGACCTAAACAGTGGAATCCCCCCAAAAGTGACCCCATTTTGAAAACTATACCCCTCAAGGAATTTTTCTAGTTGTATAGTTAGCATTTTGACCCCACATTTTTTTTGCTGAATTTATTGGAATTAGTCTGTGAAGATGAAAAGAGAGTTTTTTTGGAAAAAAACCTGAATTTTCTAATTTTTATAAGGAATAAAGGAGAAAAAGCACATCGACATTTGTAAAGCAATTTCTCCTGATTACGGCAATACCCCATATGTGGTAATAAACTGATGTTTGGACCCACGGCAGGGCTCAGAAGGGACGGAGCACCATTTGGATTTTGCAGCTCAGATTTTGCTGAATTGGTTTCTGGGGGCCATGTCGCATTTGCAGAGCCCCTGAAGTACCAGTCCAGTAGAAATTCCCCAGGTGTGATCCCAATTTAGAGACTATACCCCTGAAAGAATTAAATTAGAGGTGTAGTGAGCATTTTGAGCCCTCAGGTGTTTTATATATTTTATTAGAATTGGTCCGTGAAAATGAAAAACATTTTTTTTTCCAATAACCTGTAGATTTAGCTCAGAATTTTTCATTTCCACAAGGAATACAGGAGAAAAGACACCCCAAAATGTGTTACACAATTTCTCCTGAGTAGGGAAATACCCCATATGTGGTTGTAAACGGCTATTTGGACATACGGCAAGGGTCTAAACGGAAAAAGTGCAATTTCGTTTTTGGAGTGGAGATTTTACAAAATTTGTTTTTGACGCCATGTTGCATTGCGCTGAGGTATCAGTACAGTGAAAACTCCCGAGAAGTGACCCCATTTAGGAAACTACACCCCTCAAGGAAATCATCTAGAAGTGTAGTGAGCATTTTGACCCCCAAAGGTTTTGCAGAAATTAGTGCACAGTGGATGTTGCAAATTGAAAATTGCCATTTTCCACATATATGCTATTTCAGTGCCCAATGTGTTGGGCCCAGCTTGTACCACTGGAGACATACACCCCATAAATTGTTAAGCGGTTCTCCAGAGTACGGTAATACCCCATATGTGGTCTTAAACTGCTGTTTGGGCACACTGCCAGGCCCAGAAGGAGCGCCATTTGGCTTTTGGAGCGCAGATTTTGCTTGGTAGTAGTTTTGTTTAGTGTTTTACTGGTGTTTCAGTTTATAATGTGGAGGCATATGTAAGCTGGGCGGAGTGCATCAGGGTATATGTTAGCTGGGTGGAGTGTATCAGGGTATATGTAAGCTGTGCAGAGTACATCAGGGTATATGTAAGCTGTGCAGAGTACATCAGGGTATATGTAAGCTGGGCGGAGTACATCAGGGTATATGTAAGCTGGGCGGAGTTCATCGGGGTATATGTTAGCTGGGCGGAGTACATCAGGGTATATGTAAGCTGGGCGGAGTTCATCGGGGTATATCTTAGCTGGGCGGAGTACATCAGGGTATATGTAAGCTAGACGGAGTACATCAGGGTATATGTAAGCTGGGCGGAGTACATCAGGGTATATGTAAGCTGGGCGGAGTACATCAGGGTATATGTAAGCTGGGCCGGAGTACCTCAGGGTATACAGTGAAGGAAATAAGTATTTGATCCCTTGCTGATTTTGTAAGTTTGCCCACTGTCAAAGTCATGAACAGTCTAGAATTTTTAGGCTAGGTTAATTTTACCAGTGAGAGATAGATTATATAAAAAAACAAACTGAAAATCACATAGTCAAAATTATATATATTTATTTGCATTGTGCACAGAGAAATAAGTATTTGATCCCCTACCAACCATTAAGGGTATGTTCACACGGCCTATTTACGGACGTAAATCGGGCGTTTTTGCCCCGAATTACGCCCGAAAATAGCGCCTCAATAGCGCTGACAAACATCTGCCCATTGAAAGCAATGGGCAGACGTTTGTCTGTTCACACGAGGCGTATATTTACGCGCCGCTGTCAAATGACGGCGCGTAAATAGACGCCCGCGTAGAAGAAGTGACCTGTCACTTCTTTGGCCGTAATTGGAGCCGCTATTCATTGACTCCAATGAATAGCAGCGCTAATTACGGCCGTAATTGACGCGGCGTTCAAGCGCCTGCACATGCCGGTACGGCTGAAATTACGGGGATGTTTTCAGGCTGAAACATCCCCGTAATTTCAGCCATTACGGACCCCCGCCGTGTGAACATACCCTAAGAGTTCAGCCTCCTCTAGACCAGTTACACGCTCCAAATCAACTTAACTGCATTAAAGACAGCTGTCTTAAATGGTCACCTGTATAAAAGACACCTGTCCACAGACTCAATTAATCAGTCTGACTCTAACCTCTACAACATGGGCAAGACCAAAGAGCTTTCTAAGGATGTCAGGGACAAGATCATAGACCTGCACAAGGCTGGAATGGGCTACAAAACCATAAGTAAGACGCTGGGTGAGAAGGAAACAACTGTTGGTGCAATAGTAAGAAAATGGAAGACATACAAAATGACTGTCAATCGACATCGATCTGGGGCTCCATGCAAAATCTCACCTCGTGGGGTATCCTTGATCCTGAGGAAGGTGAAAGCTCAGCTGAAAACTACACGGGGGAACTTGTTAATGATCTCAAGGCAGCTGGGACCACAGTCACCAAGAAAACCATTGGTAACAAATTATGCCGTAATGGATTAAAATCCTGCAGTGCCCGCAAGGTCCCCCTGCTCAAGAAGGCACATGTACAGGCCCGTCTGAAGTTTGCAAATGAACATCTGGATGATTCTGAGAGTGATTGGGAGAAGGTGCTGTGGTCAGATGAGACTAAAATTGAGCTCTTTGGCATTAACTCAACTCGCAGTGTTTGGAGGAAGAGAAATGCTCCCTATGACCCAAAGAAGATCATCCCCACTGTCAAGCATGGAGGTGGAAACATTATGTTTTGGGGGTGTTTCTCTGCTAAGGGCACAGGACTACTTCACCGCATCAATGGGAGAATGGATGGAGCCATGTACCGTTAAATCCTGAGTGACAACATCCTTCCCTCCACCAGGACATTAAAAATGGCTCGTGGCTGGGACTTCCAGCACAACAATGACCCGAAACATACAGCCAAGGAAACAAAGGAGTGGCTCAAAAAGAAGCACATTAAGGTCATGGAGTGGCCTAGCCATTCTCCAGACCTTAATCCCATCGAAAACTTATGGAGGGAGCTGAAAATCCGAGTTTCCAAGCGACAGCCTCGAAATCTTAATGATTTACAGATGATCTGCAAAGAGGAGTGGGCCAAAATTCCATCTAACATGTGTGCAAACCTCATCATCAACTACAAAAAATGTCTGACTGCTGTGCTTGCCAACAAGGGTTTTGTCACCAAGTATTAAGTCTTGTTTGCCAAAGGGATCAAATACTTATTTCTCTGTGCACAATGCAAAAAAATATATATAATTTTGACTATGTGATTTTCTGTTTTTTTTTTTAAATATAATCTATCTCTCACTGGTAAAATTAACCTAGCCTAAAAATTCTAGACTGTTCATGTCTTTGACAGTGGGCAAACTTACAAAATCAGCAAGGGATCAAATACTTATTTCCTTCACTGTATGTAAGCTAGGCAGAGTATATCAGGGTATATGTAAGCTATGTGGAGTACATCAGGGTAAATGTAAGCTGGGCAGAGTGCAACAGGTCATAATAGGATGATGTAATAATGGGGAGAATGAATAATAAAATTAATTATCCATGGATAGTGACGTACGCTTTGAACCAATCTTTTATGCACAGGCCGGATTATTGGGTGCAGGAGTCGCACTTCTAAAGGGTATCTGTGGTGTTGTACAAAATATCCGCACTCCAGTATTGCCTAATCTTTGACTTCTTCACTAGCCCCATATGTAGCACAGACCCCAAAATGTCATAGTTTCCGCTGCATTTACAGGGTCTACCTGTGGGGGCTGCAAATGATGATGTGGGGTTTTAGGTGAAGAACTGCTGCACATATAAATTAGTCTGGGCTGTCGTTTTGCATTATTGCGTTCCAAGAGTCATAACTTTTTATTTTTCCGTTGACGAGCTATGTGAGTGCTTGATTTTCATGGTATGAGCTGTCGTTTTTATTAGTATCATTTTGGGGTACATGCGATAATTTGATCAGTTTTTATTAAATTTTTTCTGAGGTGAGGAGACCAAAAAACAGAAATTCTTTCACTATTTTTTTTATAATTTTTCACCGGCGTTCTCTGTGCAGTATAAACAACATGTTTACTTTATTCTGCGGTTCGATACGATTATGGCAATACCAAATTTATATAGTTTTTATATGTTTTACAAAATAAAAACACTTTTTTCTAAATAAAATGTTTTAGTGTCACCATGTCCTGAGAGCCATAACTTTTTTATTTTTTTGTCGACGGAGCTTTGTGAGGGCTTGTTTTTTGCGTGACACACTGTAGTTTTTATTGGTACCATGATTGGCTACGCGCGACTTTTTGATCACTTTTTATTCCATTTTTTTGGAAACAATGTGCCATTGTTTTTTATTGTATTTTTTTTTACGGTGTTCACCGTGCGGGATAAATAATATGATATTTTTTTAGGTCAGGCCAATACGAACGCGGCGATACCTATTATGTCTAGTTTTTGTCTTTTTTTTCATTTTTTTCTAATTATAAAGGGCTTAATCAGGGAAACAAGGCGATTATTGTTTTTATTAGGTCAAATTTTTATTTATTTATTTATCTAAAACTTTTTTTTTACTTTTTTTCACTTTTTATTTTACGCATATTAGGAGACTGGAAGATCTGATCTTCTGATCCCCTGTACAATACACTGCACTACTTCTGTATGTACTTGTGTAGTGCAGTGTATTGTAACTGTCACTTTACAACTGACAGTTGAGCCTATTACGTCCTGCCTTGGGCAGGACCTAATAGGCTCCCGTACCTGGCAACCAGGAAGCTAATAGGCTCCCGTACCTGGCAACCAGGAAGCCGTTGCTAGGCTTCCTGGTTGCCATTGCAACCATCAGAACCCCGCGATTTTTGTATCAATTGTATCAATTTTTTAACCCCCTCCCTCTGTATCAATCACTTAAATGCCGCTGTCGCTATTGACAGCGGCATTTAAGGGGTTAAACTACAGCGATCGGAGAGAACAGTGATCGCTGTTGTTGCAGTGGGATGTCGGCTGTATATTACAGCCGACATCCGATGAAGATGGAGCGAGCACAGCTCCTGTGCCCGTTTCATCCTCAGGGCGTTACTATACGCCCATTTTCGGGAAGGGGTTAATAAAAATAGTGTTTTGTTTTTTTTTTACACCGCTTTCTCTGATCTCCTCACGGATCTCACAGAAATGAGGAGATCAGAGAAAGTGACAGGAGCTTTCTCCTGTAGACGACGTCACAGACGGCTGTGATTGGTCAGTCTTCAGAGACTGACCAATCACAGCAATCGCCGGCATTGGGGACTGCTAATTGGTCCCCAGGCCGGTAGAAGAGACGGTTAGCTGTCAATGACAGCTGCCGCCGCTGTTATATCACTATGTGATTTCACATAGTGACAGTTTATTCCTTCTCCGCAATAGTACGCCGAAGGTACGCTGCAATGAGCGGCCTGCAACATACTATTGCGGAGAAGGTACGCAAGGGGTTAAATATACAATGAATTGAGAACAGTTCCATCTGCCCTGCAATTTTGTTATTATAAATATATCCTATATAATTACAGATCCAAAACCAAACTCTGACATATATACAGCACCAGAACCAAGCTCAGTACATATATACAGCACTAGTACAAAGCTCAGTACATAAATACAGCACTATAACCAAGCCCATACATATATACAGCACCAGAACCAACCTCAGTACATATATACAGCACTAGAACCAAGCTCAGTACATAAATACAGCACTATAACCAAGCCCATACATATATACAGCACCAGAACCAACCTCAGTACATAAATACAGCACCAGAACCAACCTCAGTACATAAATACAGCACTTGAACCAAGCTCAGTACATATATACAGCACCAGAACCAATCTCAGTACATAAATACAGCACCAGAACAAACCTCAGTACATAAATACAGCACCAGAACAAAGCTCAGTACATATATACAGCACCAGAACAAAACTCAGTACATATATACACAGCACCAAAACCAATCTCATACGTATATACAGCACCACAACCAAGCTCAGTACTTACATACAGCATCATAACCAAGATCAGTACATATATACAACACCAGAACAAATACAGCTCGATTTAGTGCAACCCCTGCCATATAGGTTTGTACGGCATAAAACTACAGCTCCCAGCATGGCCCGAACAAAAAAATCATACCACCATCATCTTGCTGCAGATCATACGTGACTACAGTGCTGATTAGTCAGAATAAACATTTACATTAAGTGACTCACCAGTGACGTCTCAGATTCTAGTTATTTTCTTCTCCCTCCGGTTAAGACATCTATGATGGATTTCTACTGGCCATGAGCCATTTCTGCAGTTTTCCGCTCAGATGTCTTCAGTTTCTCACTTTTAAAACATTTCTGCACCTATAAACGAAGTTAAAATTCTCAACACCTCTTGCACCTCTAACTATAATAGCGCCATATACTTTGTCCCTGATTATAATAGTACCATTGACTGTCACACACACCGTGCCCCCTGTAGATAGTGCCTCCATAGCCCCCTGTAGATAGTGACCCGGGTACTGCCTCTGTAGAAAGTGACATACATAGAAGCCCCTGTAGATAGTGCCCACATATGCACTCCAGAGCTGCCAGGCAATAGTGCTAACCACTGAGCCACCGTGCTGCCCTACATATAGCTTCCCCTATAGATAGTGCTCCACGTACCTCTTTAGACAGTGCCCTACATATAGCCACCCTGTTTCTAGTGCCCCACATATAGCCCACCCCTATAGAAAGTGCCCTAAAAATAGCTCCCCTATAGATAGTGCTTTACATATAGTCCATACATATATACAGCATCAGCACCTGTATAGTGTCCAACATATAGCTCCCCCTGTATATAGCGCCCCACATATAGACCACGCTGTAGATAGTGCCCCACATCCCCACATAGAGACCCCCCTGTAGATTGTGCCCCACATCCAGACCACCCCGGCAGCTAGTGCCCCACATCCCTACATATAGACCCACCCCCCCCGTATATAGTCGCCCACATATAGACAACCCGTCTGTAGATAGAGCCCCAACTATAGATAATGTCATTAACAGTTTTATTTACATACTCAGATGATCCCGTTCCCACGCTGTTCGCTGGCAATGCAGATCTGCTCTCTTCTGAGCGGGTCTGCAGGAGCTGAACGAGCGTCGTCCAATGTCGGCTGGCGGCACGGGCCCCCTCGAGCCGCGGGCCCGGTAGCAGCCGCTACGGCTGCTACCACGGTGATTACGCCACTGCCATGAGTGCTGCAACACTTGACAACACCACTGACTTACATAGTGTTATGTATTTATTAAAAGTAATATGGAAGTATGTAGGTATATCAAGGTATGATATTTTTTTCTGACGTTTTTCTCCTTAGGCTTCTCTATAGGACTTATAAAACACAAAAAATAATGCCTATACATAATGACACTAATTAAGTATGCCACAAAAAACGCATGTAAAAAGCTCAATTAAAAACTTTTGAAATCCCTGGTGTTTTTTACATGCGTTTTAAAACACTAAAAGAAAGCCTGTGTCACAATTCCTTCTCACACAATTTTTGATTGACTTTTTTTGGGGCTTATAAAAATTGACATTAATTTCAGGCATTTTTTTGTGTTTTTTAGTGGCATGTTTTGTAGTCACACATTGTTTTTACCTGCTTTTTGGAGTGCAATATTTAAAAATGTAAGCTAACCTCTGGCTGCTGTGTTTTTTTGCCATAAAAAATACCGCCAAAAAAAAAAGCACACACATAAGCGTCACAAAAATGTTTAATATTTCCTAAAAATGCTGCGTGCAAAGCCACCAAAAAGGAGGCAAATTCACTGGCAAGTCCTTGTGAGACTCCTGTGACCTGTTATCACTAGTGGACATGCTAAGTAAATGCTGCAGTAGGTGTCATGTACAGTAGTGTTAAAAGAAAAAGCAGTGAGTTTAAAAAAGCAAATAAAGTGCAAAATCATTATAAAAACTTTTATTTGCCTCAATGCAAATGCACTGGAAATATTACACATTCATTTCCAAATCAAAACAATAACTAAATTTATCCAGTTTGTGTTAGGGCTTGTCCACACACAATGGAATTGCTGCAGAAAATTGCTGCAGCAATTCCGTTGAAAAACGCAGACATTCCGCTGCAGCAAAAACGCCTAATTACCTGCGGTTTTTATGGCAGAAACTGGTGTGTATTTTGCTGCGTTTTTCACAATATTAGGCTATGTTCACACAGAGTATTTTGCAGGAGGAATATCTGCCTCAAAATTCCGTTTGGAAGTTTGAGGCAGATTTTCCTCTCCCTGCACGATGATTTTCGCGGAGTTTTTCGCTGCGTTTTTCGCCCGCGGCCATTGAGCGCCGCGGGCATAAAACACCACAAAATACGCTTTCTCTGCCTCCCATTGAAGTCAATGGGAGGTCAAAGGCGGAAGCGCCCGAAGATAGGGCATGTCGCTTGGCTCGCGGGAAAAATACGCCGACGCCTCCCATTGAAATTAATGGGAGGCATTTTCGGGCCGTTCTTGACGAGTTTTGTGACGCGGTTTCCGCGTCAAAAAACTCGTCAAAATACTCCGTGTGAACATAGCCTTAGGAGATGGAGACATCTACTCTGAAAACGCAGCGATTCTGGCCTCTTTCTGCAGCAGGAATTGACATGCTTTGGTCTGAAAAATACGCACCGCAGGTCAATTTTTGCTTCTAATTTTTACGCAGCAAGTGGATGAGATTTGTTAAATCTCATCCACTATGCTGCTACTGTATTCTGCTACGTTTTTTCCGTCCGAAATTATGGAAAGTAAAAAAAAAGTTATATTATGCTGTTAAAAAAAATAGCAGCAGTGCCAGCATTTTTCTTTAAAAACTAAAAATGTAATGTATAAACTGAAAACATTTTCAGATTTCACTTTACTGAACTAATATTTAGTGACATAACCATTGTTTCTGAGAACTGCTTGACATCTGTGTTGCATGGAGTCAACCAACTTCTGGCACCTCTGAACAGGTATACTGGTCCAGGAAGATTGGACTACATTCCACAGTTCTTCTGCATTTTTGGGTTTTGCCTCACAAACCGCATTTTTTATGTCACCCCACAAGTTCTCTATGGGATTGAGGTCAGGGGATTGGGCTGGCCACTTCATTACCTCAATCCTGTTTGTCTGTAACCAAGATGTTGTTGTCTTACTGGTGTCTTTTGGGTCATTGTCGTGTTAAAACACCCATTTCAAGGACATTTCTTCGACATGAGTCAACATGATCTCCTCCAGTATTTTGATATATTCAAACTGATCCATGATCCCTTGTCTCCGATAGATAGGCCCAACACTGTGGTATGAGAAACATCCCCATATCATGATTTTTGAACCACCATGCTTTACTGTCTTTACATCGTACTGTGGTTTGAATTCAGTGCTCGGGTGTCATCTGACATACTGTCTGCAGTCACTAGACCCAAAAATAAAAATTTTGCATTTATCAGACCACAAAATGTTGCACCATTTCTCTTTGGGTCAGTCAATGTGTTCTTGGCAAATTTTAACCTATTCAGGACATGTCTTTTTATCAACAACGGGACTTTGCATGGAGTTCTTGCTGGTAACTTGGCTTCACTTAATCTGATTGTAGCAGTACTCACTGGTAACTTCAGATCTTCTTTGATCTTTCTGAAGGTGATCATTGGCTGAGCCAGGGGTCAGCAACCTATGGCACTGGTGCCACAGCCGGCACGTGGGGCATGGTTTGCTGGCACACTTCCCACTCCCGGTGTCCAGCTTGGAGGCGCTGATAACCAGTAGAGAGAGAGAGCAGTGTTTCATTGTGTTTATCACTGCTGAACACTTGGCAAGCACGCTATGCTACACTGCTCTCTCTCTGCTGGTGTCCAGCGTCACCAATAGCATAATGAAGCATTGCTCTCTTCTAGTAAGCAGCGCAGCAAGGACAGATTTCAGTAACTGCTCTATAAAAGAAAAAGTTAGCAAAAGTCGACAGCGCTCTCTCCTATGTTCACGCCCCCATGCTGGTGTTCAGTAGTCGCTCTCTCTCTCATATGCAGCCCCCCATGCTGGTATTCAGTAGACGCGGTCTCTCCTGTGTGCAGTTCCCCCAAGCTAGTGTTCAGTAGCCGTGGTCTCGCCTATGTGCACAGCCCAAATCTGGTGTTCAATAGTGACAGGGCCGATTCTAGCTCTTCTGCTGCCTGAGACGAAAATTTAAATGGCGCCCCCCACCAATTTCACAAAAAAATCATAAGAAATCTAAGTAGCCATCCTCCATTGGATCATTCACACTTGTAAATTGAAACCAAAAAATGTAAACTATGTAAAAAAAAAAATATATATATATGTCGTACTGCTAACTCTTCCTTTTTTCATACCGTGGCCCTTCCCACCCTGGTAATGCTATGCTTTATTGTATCTAGCTGGTTATGAAAAATCGGGGGGACCCCACATTGTTTTTTTCAATTATTTATTATTTCTTTTTTTAAATGACGTTGGGTCCCTCCTATTTTTCATAACCAGCCAAATACAATAAAGCAGTCACAGACTAGCATTACCAGGGTGGGAAGGGCCACAGTTTTTGTCCCTTCCCAGTCTAAGAATACCAGCCTGTGGCCGCCCCAGTGCCCTACCATCACTACAGATGGTGGGCTACTGGTTTGTACCTGGCTCATCCCGATACCCCTGGTGGTGATGGGTACCGGGGTAATAATGGGGGTTAGGCCGGATTCACACGAGCGTGTGCGTTTTGCGCTCGCAAAAAACGCAACCTTTTGCGCGCGCAAAAGGCCCATAAAAGCTCTGTGTGTCAGCAGCATATGATGCGTGGCTGCATGATTTTCGTGCAGCCGCCATCATTATGACACTCTGTTTTTATCTTTGTAAACAGAAAAGCACGTGGTGCTTTTCTGTTTTCATTCATCGTTTTGACTACTGTAGCACGCATCACGCGCGGCACATGGAAGTGCGTCCGTGTGCCTGCGCGGTTTTCACGCACCCATTGACTTCAATGGGTGCGTGATGCGCGAAAAACTGCCAAATATAGGACATGTCATGCGTTTCACGAAGCGGACATACGCTGCGTGAAAATCACTGACAGTCTGAACGGCCCCATTGACTAACATAGGTCCGTGCGACGCGTGTGAAAATCACGCGCGTTGCACAGACGTCTCATACGTTCGTCTGAATAAGCCCTTAGTGTTAGCCTTTTTACTGCCATTATAAAAGTGCCAATAAAGTATTAAAAAAAAACAGAGGCATAAGATTTTTTTTATTGAAATAAAACTCCCCCACACAACCCTCTTTGACCATTTTATTTCAAAAAATATAAAAATAAAGCGTTAATCATTGAAGTAGTCCACCCAATCTTCGATGTAGTCCAAACGGTCCAGCAGAACCTGCAAAACAATAAACAAATTAGCAATATGAAAAATAACAAAAATCTTATACTCACCTACAGCAGTCTTCTGTCTTCTCCCCGTGCCACAATAAAAACTAGACTTCAATGCACTCTAAGTTGACTTGTGGCTCACAGGACCTAGAGATGCGCCAGAAATATTAATAGATATTAATAATTCTGGCGAATGTGGAAGGTCCTGTGCACCAGAAAAAGCTCACGCAGGGACTCCTAATAAAAATTCTAACACCTTTCCTTTAAAGGGTAACTGAACTGTTAAAAAACTTAAGAAATGTCAAAGGAACATGTCAGAAGTTTTGATCGTTGGGGGTCCGAGCACTGAGATCCCCACTGATTGCTAATACGAAGCGGCAGAAGTGCTCGGGTGAACGCTGTACCACTTTATTTTTCATTGGCTTTTCTCGGAGTGGTGTATGGGCTCAATAGAACGTCTATGAGCCCGTACACCACTTGCTTTGCTTCCTGAGGAAAGCCGAACAGAAGCGAAGGTGCACAGCACTCATCCAAGCACTTCTGCCTCTTCGATTTAGAAATCAGTGGGGGTCTCAGTGCTCAGACCCCCACTGATTAAAACTTCTGACATGTCACTATAACCTCTCAGACATTT
Source organism: Rhinoderma darwinii (assembly GCF_050947455.1). Taxonomy (NCBI): domain Eukaryota; kingdom Metazoa; phylum Chordata; class Amphibia; order Anura; family Rhinodermatidae; genus Rhinoderma; species Rhinoderma darwinii. The sequence continues at coordinate 327,600,263 of NC_134688.1, read as the reverse complement.
TTTAAAAGTTTACTTACAGTTGAAGCAGTCAGACGTGGTATAATAACTACTGGGGGCGCTGTGGGGGAAATTATACTGCAAGGGGGATCTCAGCATCTGACTGCTGTGGAGTCTATGGGGAATGATTATACTGCGCTCAGCCCCCTTCCCCCACTAATTTAAAAGTGATCGGCCATCTCTGGGGGGATTATACTGCAAGGGGGTTCTGAGCATCTTGGCTACAGCAGAGGGCTCTGTGTGGGGAATAATCCCCCGTAGAGCCCACAGTAGTTACTATACTGCAAGACTTTATGGGGGAAATTACCCCTCCCAATAAAGCCCTCTGTTGTCAGCAAGATGCTCAGACCCCCCCCCCCTTGCAGTATGACCCCCCCCCCCAGCATCGGCCAATCACTTGGTGGAAGGAGGTTGATCTTGGTAAATGGCGCTCTGTCAGCCTCACCTTTCAATTCACACGCCGTTCTGATTCTCCTGCTCCTCCCTGGCGGTGGTTAGGGATGAATGTTCTAGCAGACGTGCATCTATCGTGCTGCATGTCTGCTAAATGAGTGCTGCCTTGCGCCGCCCCCCACTGCCCAAGTAAAGACAGTGCACAAAATGTTGCCTCCTTTTTAACTAGGTGGCGCCGCCTGAGGCAGCATGCTCACCTCGCCTCATGGCAGGTGGGGCCCTGAATAGTCACTATCTCTTCTGTGTGCAGCGCCCCCAAGCTGGTAATCAGTAGCTGCGTTCTCCTTAGTGCGCAGTTCCCCCTAGCTGGTGTTCAGTAGCCACGGTCTCTACTATGTTCACACCCCCAAGCTGGTGTTCAGTTACCTTGTATGCACCACAGATAGATCATCTTTGCAAAGTAGGTCAGGGACAATGGTCACACTATAATGTAAGTTTAATTAACTGAATAATTGATTTATGTCACATACGTAATAATAGTTTTGTAAAGGATCTGCCAGACACAACTTCTGTGTCGACGCCCATAGGTAATCAGTCTGCACCTGCTTCTATGTCTGTGACACTGACTCCATCTTCCACCACCCAGGATGGCAGGCTTAGGAGTGCTAGAGCCTATCACAGCCTGGCCAGACGGAGCTAGCTCCCACCCTCTGTCTATTTATACCTGCCTTTCCTGTTCCTCCTTTGCTTGCGATTCTTCTCTGCTGGTTTCCTGGCCCTGCTGCAGCTTCTTGAACTACTGATCCTCTGCTTGTGTTTGACCTTGGCTTTACTGACCACTCTTCTGCTCTGCATTTTTGTACCTCGCTCATCTCCTGGTTTGACTCGGCTCGTTCACTTCACTTGTCGCTCACGGTGTCCCCGTGGGCAACTTCCCCATTTCCCTGGCTTCTTTGTACCCTTGTCTGTTTGTCTGTCGTGCACCTATTGAGTGTAGGGACCGTCGCCCAGTTGTTCCCCTGTTGCCTAGGGCGGGTCGTTGCAAGTAGGCAGGGACTGAGTGGCGGGTAGATTAGGGCTCACTTGTCTGTCTCCCTACCCCGACATTACATAATCACAAGCCCATATACCTAGTCTACCCTGGTCCCTGACACTACTATGGACCCCCTTGAGACCCTGGCTCAGCAAATGCAGGGCCTCTCCCTACAGGTCCAGGCCCTGGCTCAGAGGGACAACCAGCCTGATGCTACCCTGGTAGTGCCCCTCACCTCACCTCTTGAACCCCACCTCAAGTTGCCTGACCGGTTCTCAGGGGACCGGAAGATTTTTTTCTCCTTTCGGGAGAGTTGTAGACTCTATTTTCGCTTAAAGCCCTACTCCTCTGGTTCTGAGAGCCAGCGGGTGGGTATAATTATGAAGAATGGGCCTTCTCCTTGGCTCCTGACGCCCCTGAACTTTCCTCCGTTGAGCGTTTCTTTTCTGCTCTCTGGCTCATTTATGACAAGACTGACAAGACTGCCTTTGCCGAGAGTCAGCTGGTGACCTTACGTCAGGGTAAGAGACCTGTTGAGGAGTATTGTTCTGACTGTAGGAAGAGGTGCGTAGCTTCTCGTGGAATGACCCTGCCTTAAGGTGCCAGTTTAGATTGGGTCTGTCGAACGCCCTGAAAGACCTGCTAGTTAGCTATCCCTCTTCTGACTCCCTAGATCAGGTTATGGCTTTAGCGGTACGATTTGACCGACGTCTCAGGGAACGACGACTTGAACGTGTTTGTGTTTTCTCCTCTGACTCCCCCATGATGCCTCCCGAGGTTCCGTTGCTTCGTTCTTCCACGGAAGACTCGGAGGTACCTATGCAACTCGGGGCCTCCGTGTCCCCCAACAACGTAGAGAGTTCCGCAGGAAGAATGGTCTCTACTTCTACTGTGGGGATGACAATCATCAAGTGAACAACTGTCCTAGGCGTAAGAATAAGCAGCCGGAAGTACTTCCGCGCCTAAGTGACCATCGGGGAGGTCACTTGGGCGCACAGGTATTTCCCGCAAATATGAAACGTAATAAAATCTTGCTTCCCTTTCAGGTCTCTTTTGGTGGTAGGTCTGCTACCGGCAGTGCCTTCGTGGATTCAGGGTCTTCTGCTAATATTATGTCTGTGGAATTTCCTATGTCTCTAGCTATGCCATTGATTGATTTACCTAAACCTGTCCCGGTAGTGGGTATCGACTCCACTCCTCTTGCTAATGGTTATTTTACACAGCATACCCCTGTTTTTGAACTCCTTGTTGGCACCATGCATTTGGAGCAGTGCTCTGTACTGGTGATGCAGGGAATATCGTCCGATTTGGTTTTAGGCCTTCCCTGGTTGCAGTTGCATAATCCCACGTTTGACTGGAATACTGGGGATCTTACCAAATGGGGTAATGAATGCTTGACGTCATGTTGTTCTGTTAATTCTATTCCTCTCCCTGAGGAGGTGAACACTCTACCTGAGTTTGTTCAGGACTTCGCTGATGTTTTCTCTAAAGAGGCCTCCGAAGTGTAACCACCTCATAGAGAATACGATTGCGCAATTGATTTGGTACCAGGAGCTAAGCTCCCTAAGGGTAGGATATTTAATCTCTCTTGTCCCGAACGTGAAGCCATGAGAGAGTATATCCAGGAATGCCTGGCCAAGGGTTACATTCGCCCCTCTACTACTCCGGTAGGTGCTGGCTTCTTTTTCGTAGGGAAGAAGGATGGTGGTCTTAGGCCATGCATTGACTACCGAAACTTGAATAAGGTCACTGTAAGTAACCAGTATCCCCTTCCTTTGATTCCTGATCTCTTCAATCAGGTTTAGGGGGCCCAATGGTTCTCTAAGTTTGATCTACGAGGGGCTTATAACCTTATCCGCATCAAAGAGGGGGATGAGTGGAAGACTGCGTTTAACACGCCCGAAGGTCATTTCCAATACCTCGTCATGCCCTTTGGTTTGTGTAATGCTCCCGCGGTCTTCCAGAATTTCATAAATTAGGTTTTAAGAGACTACCTGGGGGTATTTCTTGTAGTGTACCTTGATGACATACTTGTGTTTTCCAAGGACTGGTCCTCCCACGTTGAGCATGTCAGGAAGGTGCTCCAGGCCCTTCGGGAAAACAAACTGTTTGCTAAGACCGAAAAATGTGTTTTGGGGTGCAGGAGATACAATTTTTGGGTCAAATCCTTACTCCTCATGAGTTCCGCATGGACCCCGCCAAGGTCCAGGCTGTGGCGGAATGGGTCCAACCTGCCTCCCTGAAGGCGTTACAGTGCTTCCTGGGGTTCGCTAATTATTACTGGAGATTTATTGCTAACTTCTCGGTCATCGCCAAGCCTCTTACGGATCTCACTCGCAAAGGTGCTGATCTCCTCCACTGGCCTCCTGAGGCTGTCCAGGCTTTTGAGGTCCTTAAGAAGTGCTTTATCTCGGCCCCAGTGTTGGTTCAGCCCAACCAAATTGAGCCATTTATCGTGGAGGTTGACGCGTCCGAGGTGGGAGTGGGGGCTGTCTTGTCCCAGGGTACCAGGTCCCTCACCCATCTCCTCCCCTGTGCCTACTTCTCCAGGAAGTTTTCGCCCACTGAGCATAACTATGATATTGGCAACCGCGAACTCTTAGCCATTAAATGGGCATTTGAAGAGTGGCGCCACTTCCTGGAGGGGGCTAGGCATCAGGTAACGGTCCTTACCGACCACAAGAATCTGGTTTTCCTAGAATCTGCCCGGAGGCTAAACCCGAGACAAGCTCGATGGGCGTTATTTTTTACCAGATTCAACTTTTTGGTCACCTATAGGGCTGGGTCTAAAAATATTAAGGCTGATGCACTGTCACGTAGCTTCATGGCCAGCCCTCCTTCGGAGGAAGATTCTGCTTGTGTTTTGCCTCCAGGTATAATCATTTCCTCTATTGATTCTGATTTAGTCTCTGAAATTGCGGCTGATCAAGGTTCAGCTTCCGGGAACCTTCCTGAGAAAAAGCTGTTTGTTCTCCTGCAATTCCAGCTAAGGGTACTTAGGGAAAATCATGACTCTGCACCTTCTGGCCATCCAGGCATCCTGGGTACCAAGCACCTCATTGCCAGAAACTATTGGTGGCCTGGGTTGCTCAAAGACGTTAAGGCCTACGTCGCCGCTTGTGAAGTTTGTGCTAGGTCCAAGACTCCAAGGTCCCGACCAGCGGGCTTACTATGTTCTTTGCCCATTCCCCAGAGACCTTGGACCCATATCTCCATGGATTTCATCACCGATTTGCCTCCATCTCAAGGCAAGTCGGTGGTGTGGGTTGTAGTAGACCGCTTCAGTAAGATGTGCCACTTTGTGCCCCTCAAGAAACTACCCAATGCTAAGACGTTAGCTACGTTGTTTGTCAAACACATCCTGCGTCTCCATGGGGTCCCTGTCAATATTGTTTCTGACAGAGGGGTACAATTTGTTTCATTGTTTTGGAGAGCCTTCTGTAAAAAGTTGGAGATTGATCTGTCCTTCTCCTCAGCCTTCCATCCTGAAACTAATGGCCAAACTGAGAGGACTAATCAGTCTCTAGAACAATATTTAAGGTGTTTTATCTCTGACTGTCAATATGATTGGGTCTCATTCATTCCCCTCGCCGAATTTTCCCTTAATAACCGGGTCAGTAACTCGTCAGGGGTCTCCCCCTTTTTCTGTAATTTTGGGTTTAATCCACAGTTCTCCTCCGTTTCACCTGGTAGTTCCAACAATCCCGAGGTAGATGTCGTTCATCGGGAACTGTGCACAGTCTGGGCCCAGGTTCAGAAGAACCTGGAGGCGTCCCAGAGCATACAAAAGACTCAGGCAGATAGAAGACGTTCTGCTAACCCCTTGTTTGTGGTCGGGGTTCTGGTGTGGCTATTGTCAAAAAATTTGCGCCTTAAAGTTCCGTCCAAGAAGTTTGCTCCCCGGTTTATAGGGCCATACAAGGTCATTGAAGTCCTTAACCCTGTCTCTTTCCGACTGGAGTTGCCCCCGTCTTTTCGAGTACACGACGTGTTTCATGCCTCCCTCCTTAAACGCTGCTCCCCGTCCTTGGCTCCCTCGAGGAAACCTCCGGTCCGTTCTCACCCCTGAGGGGGTAGAATTCGAGGTGGCCAAGATTGTGGACAGCAGGATGGTCCAAGGCTCCCTCCAGTACCTGGTCCATTGGAGGGGATACGGGCCTGAGGAGAGGACTTGGGTACCCGCCCGGGATGTTCACGCTGGGGTATTGCTCAGGAGGTTCCACTTTCGTTTCCCCAATAAACCAGGTCCACCTAGAAAGGGTCCGGTGGCCCCTCATAAAAGGGGGGGTACTGTAAAGGATCTGCTAGACACAACTTCTGTGTCGACGCCCATAGGTAATCAGTCTGCACCTGCTTCTATGTCTGTGAGACTGACTCCATCTTCCACCACCCAGGATGGCAGGCATAGGAGTGGGAGAGCCTATCACAGCCTGGCCAGACGGAGCTAGCTACCACCCTTTGTCTATTTATACCTGCCTTTCCTGTACCTCCTTTGCTTGTGATTCTTCTCTGCTGGTTTCCTGGCCCTTCTGCAGCTTCTAGAACTACTGATCCTCTGCTTGTGTTTGACTTTGGCTTTACTGACCACTCTTCTGCTCTGCGTTTTTGTACCTCGCTCATCTCCTGGTTTGACTCGGCTCATTCACTTCGCTTGTTGCTCACGGTGTCCCCGTGGGCAACTTCCCCATTTCCCTGGCTTCTTTGTACCCTTGTCTGTTTGTCTGTCGTGCACCTATTGAGTGTAGGGACCGTCGCCCAGTTGTACCCCGTCGCCTAGGGCGGGTCGTTGCAAGTAGGCAGGGACTGAGTGGCGGGTAGATTAGGGCTCACTTGTCTGTCTCCCTACCCCGACATTACAAGTTTGACTTTCATGGTTACATGGCACACTGATTTTTTCATTGGCACACCATTTAAAAAAGGTTGCCTGCCCCTGGGCTGAGCCTTTGCCATTTTGACTATTCTTCGATCCATTTGAACAATATATCCCCACTTCTATCTGCGTCTTTCAGGTTTTGGTTGCCACTTAAAGGCATTTGAGATCATTTTAGCTGAGCAGCCTATAATTTGCTGCACTATATTTTTCCCACTCCGATCAACTTTTTAATCAAAGTACATTTTTCACCAGAACAAAGTCTGGAACGACCCATTTTCCCCAGTATTTCAAAAGGAAATGCACTATAACCAACATGTGCAACATTTGCCACCCTCCTACCTTAAATAAGGGCCAACATTTACACCTGTTATTCCACAGAATGAATGACTTTGTCACAGTCACAGGGTTTGTGGATCCACTAGGCCGCTCCACCGTAGCGGAGAGGCAGCTGGCCTAGTCACAGTCTATACAAGAGTCAATAGCAGTTCGTAACACGCGAGTCACTGATCTAGTCCAGACAGTGGCCGAGGCTTCAGCATGGATGGAGCTGGGTGCAGCAGATTGTGCCAGACGTGGCAGATAATACTAGACGTGGCAGATGACACTGGACGTGGCAGAAGACACTGGACGTGGCAGAAGACACTGGACGTGGCAGAAGACACTGGACGTGGCAAACAACACTGGACGTGGCAAACGACAGCAGTTGCAATAAGACACGACTGCAACACTAATAGGCTCAGGACAAAGAACACAGCACGGGATACAGGTAACAGGGCACGGGTAACAACTGGAATAGGAAAACACTAAGGGACCATTTGCAAGACTGAGATGGGAAACACTAACAATGCTCAGGAAAGGATCAGAAGGGCAGGGCCCTTTTTATAGTCCAGGGAATCATTGCAGTTGAATCTATTACCTCCATTTGTGCACGCGCTGGCCCTTTAAGAGCAGGGCACGAGCGTGCGCGTGCACCCTACAGTACACAGCGGACCAGAGTGGAAGTGAGCGCTGGCGTTTCCTAGGAAGGAGATGCGAGCCAGCGGATCTATGGCTGCGGCCGCTGGGGGGGGGGTGAGTAAACCTGACGGTCCGCGGCCATGGACACTACAGACTTCACCAATTTAAGGCTGTATTCACATCAATGGTGCCCTTCCGTTGAGGGGTTCCATCTGTGGTTTCCGTCGGGTTAACCCCACAATGGAAAGGCAAACGGAAACCTAAGCTTCCATTTGCATCACCATTGATATCAATGGTGACGGAAACGTTGATAAAGGTTTCCGTTTGTTACCATTGTGACAGGGTTCTGACGTTTTTGGCGGAATCAATAGCGCAGTTGACTGATGTGAACAGGCTCTAACTCCTCACTGCTATTATTTTGAATAAGTCCTTTTCAATTAATGATTAAATTCCTCAGAATGAGCAGCATGCATGTCCTAATTGTTGGCTCTGTTTTTTTTCTACTACTCTACTACACTTACAAGTAAATTATATGCTACGTAGATATATCACTTCTACCAAAAACATTGATTTATCAGGTTAATGATGTTGGACTGCTATTTTTTTTGAACACTACTGTATTTTTCAGTGGGAGCCAATGTAATGCAGGAACGCCAGCAGCGCTCCAGTTAAAGAGATGCCCTTATGTAGCGTCTCTTCTCTGGCTAATAGAAGGAAACCCTCTCTATTACATCCATATCCCCTAATTGGGATAAGGGAAGATCTTGTTGAAAGAGGACAACCACTTTTAGCTGCACGGATGATGTAGCAATCACAGTAACTTCTATGGGCTTACATTGGTGAAATAAAAAGTATTCTCAATTTCCATTTCATCTCTGCATTGCTCAGCGCTGCTCTCTATATAGAACCTCATATGGTATCTGTCATGTGAGAAATCCATCACTGCCATAATTTATATTGTTTCGCTGCTGTAACGAAACAGAACAACAGAAATGAAGAGTGCAGATGTGAATGTAGCCTGATATTGTAGTATGTTGGGTTCCTTCATTTTGATGGGAAAAATAGCACTGCATGCTGCATTTACTTTCCCTTAACAGCTTGTCACAACCAGCAGCATGTCACTGCTTCTGTCTCCACCCGCACTGTAGCTTGTCACAGCTCCTCATTCCCTTCTGCACAGACTTGTTACTTAATGGGCATACCTCCCAACTTTCAAGTATTACAAGTAGGGACGCGCAGCGTCAATTTTTTTCTTTTAAGCCACAGCTCTATTCCCACCCAATCCTCGCCCATATACAATCGGTTTAGCCCACACAGTATCATGCTCCGATAGTGCCTCCAACACAGTATAATGCCAAATAGCTACCCCCAAACAGTATAATGTCCTATAGCTGCCACCATACATTATAATGCCCCCATAGATGCTACCATACAATATAATGCCTACAGATTCTCCCATGCAATCTAATGCCCAAACAAATTCCCCCATGCAGCATAATGCCCCATACAGCATAATGCCCCATACAGTATAATGCCCACACAGATGCCCCCATATATTATAATGCCCCATAGCTGCCCCATACAGTATAATGCCCCATAACTGCCCTATACAGCTTAATGCCTCCAAAGCTGCACCCATACAGTATAATGCTCCCATATCTCCCCCATACAGTATAATGTCCCCATAGCTGCCCTTATAGAGTATAATGCCCCTATAGCTGCCCACATACAGTATAATGCCCCCAAAACAGTATAATGCCACATAGCTGCCATTATACCATATAATGCCACCATACAGCATAATGCCCCCATAGCTGCCCCATGCAGTATAATACCCCAATAGTTGCCCTTATACAGTATAATGCCCTTATAGCTGCCCCATGCAGTATAATACCCCCATAGCTGCCCTTATACAGTATAATGCCCCATAGCTGCCCCCATACAGTATAATGCACCCTTAGCTGCCCCCATACAGTGTAATGCCCCATCCAATATAATGCCCCCATAGCTGCCCACATACAGCTTAATGACCCAAAGCTGCATCCATACATCACTACCAGTCTCCTCCAACTTTCTCGGATGCGCCATTGTCTTGTACTACTTGGGCACACACCATGCAGCGAGGTGTACTCTGCCCAGCTGCACCGCGCATGCCAGTACAAGGCAACGGCGTATCCACAAGAGTTGGAGGAGGCTGCTAGTGATGTAACGCAGCCAGGGAGATGTCAATCAAAATCTGGGGGGCGCCATTTAAATTTTTGCCTCAGGTAGCAGAAAAGCTAGACTTGGCCCTACGGACAGTGGTGAACACAAGCACCAACATTACAATAACTGCTGCCTCCTGGTGTTTGAAACCACCTCTTAAAGAGATTTATTTCTGTGTACTCTGCAATGATGGGAAGGAGCACTGCAGAAATTAAGTATAGTGCTTGTTGGCCGAGCAACAGCTAATCAGCTTTAGACTTGTTTTCTGCACTGATGCCTCGCTCATTAGCGCACGGCCCTGGCGCCGCAGAGGAAAAGGAGAATCAGTACCTGCCCAGTCTGCATGTACAAATCAAACCGAACGCTGGTTGGCTGAGCATCAGCCAATCAGTAATGGGCTTGCTCTTTCTACTGCCCCCTGAGCACAAATATGCATTCGTGTGAGTTTTGTGTCTTCTTCTAATGTATTAGTGGCGTTTGTGTGTGTGTGTTGTTTTCAGTGTGAATGGTATGTGTGGTATAGGTCCAGGGGGTAAGTGTTATGTGAGGTATGTGTTTAGCATTTGTGTGGTGTGTGCGGTATGTGTCCAGTGTATGTGGTGCGTGCGGTATGTGTCTGGTACGTGTCTAGTGTGTGAGTGGTATGTGTCTAGTATGTGAGTGGTGTCTGCAGCATCTGTGCGAGTAGTGCGTGTTCAAAATGTGTCCTTGGTGTGGGTTGACAACGTGAGGTATATGTCTTAGGTGTTAGTGGCGAGAGTGGAGGATATATTCTAGGTGAAAGTGGTGCATGTGCGGCATATATCCTAGGTGTGAGTGGTGTGCGTGCCAATGTGTCCTCAATGTGAGTGGTGTGCGTGCGTATGTGTCCTAGGTGTGAGTAGAATGAAAGCAGCAGGTGTCCAGCTTGTGGGTTACATCTGTGCGTCATGTGTCCAGCATGTGAGTGAGTGAGTGAGTGTGTGTGTGTGTGTGTGTGTGTGTGTGTGTGTATGGCTGAAAATAAAATACAAATTATACTATTTAGTTACAGTATGGTGATATTTTAGCATTGTATAATGGTATAATTTGCAATATTTTTACGTCCGTATTAGGCCATGATCAATCAGCATTTGATTTGGACTAAGTCCCTGATTCCACACCTAATTCCCTTTCAAATCCACTAACATTCTGCATCAATTATAAGTGAATGGGCTATATTATACCCCTTTCTCATGCAGCGGAAAGAAGTCTGTTCGAACTTTTCTCCGCTCTGAAAAAAAATTCTCTAGAATATTGAGCATGTTCATTATTCTCGTGGAAGTGCAGTGGATTCGTTGGATTTATCAGGACTATTCCTCTTTCATTTACATCTGTTTTAATAAATATCCCCATGTCTCGTATAGCTGAAAGGTGGTCCCATGTACTCCAGCCCAACTGTTGGCTGTGTGGCCTGCCGTGGGCCTGTGTGCTTAAAAATGCCAGTGTAATGACGGGGGTGGGGAGACAGACAAGTGAGCTCTAATCTACCCGCCACTCAGTCCCTGCCTACTTGCAACGACCCGCCCTAGGCGACGGGGTACAACTGGGCGACGGTCCCTACGCTCAATAAGTGCACGACAGACAAACAGACAAGGGTACACAGAGCTAGGGGGAGAAAGGGGCAGTTGCCCACGGCAACACCGTGAGCAACAAGAGAAGTGAACAAGCCGAGTCAAACCAGGAGAGTACGAGGTGCCAAACGCAGAGCAGGAGAGTAGTGAACAAGCCGAGTCAAACCAGGAGTGTACGAGGTACCAAACTCAGAACAGGAGAGTAGTCAGCAAGCCGGGGTCAATATGAAGCAAGGACAATAGTACAAGAAGCTGCAGCAGGGCCAGGACACCAAACGAGAAGAAATCACAAGCAAGGAGGAACAGGAAAGGCAGGTATAAATAGACAGAGGGCGGGAGCTAGCTCCGTCTGGCCAGGCTGTGATAGGTTCTCCCACTCCTAAGCCTGCCACCCTGAGTGGTGGAAGATGGAGTCAGTCTCACAGACATAGAAGCAGGTGCAGACTGATTATCTATGGGCGTTAACCCCGAAGCTGTGCCTGGCAGATCCTTTACAGCCAGGGCTGATTTTAAGTCCCAGTCTGGCCCTGGTCGTGAGGACGCAGATACAGTTGACAGCAGGACATACCCCTTGCCGCCCGGGACACCGCCCTGAATCCAAGACTGTCACGCTGAATCCGGGATGGCTGGGAGGTATAAACGGGGTTTTCCAGTCCCATAAAATTGATGACATCTGAGTGCCATGCTGTATCACAGTGCTCACTACATGGGCCCCCTGCATGTAGCTTCCCAGCTTTTGTGAGCTGCATATACTGTTGTGCCCTAATGCACCAGGCAGGTCATAGCAGTCCTAGCACTTGGTACAGGGTCAAAACCTTATCACTGGCAGTTAACCCCAGGGTAAAATTAATATCAATCGGTCATATGTATAAGAGGCTTTTTAACACCATCTTTTTTTTCCTTTGAAAGTAGCTCGCAACCTCCAAAAGTTTAGGGACCTCTGCTGTAAAACTGCAGCATGAGTTCTGTATACAACCAATACAGCACAGGAACATGTGTATTGTAAAAAAAAATAATAACAAAAAAAAAATAAACATTTTATAGAAAATATTATTGTATCATATATTTTACTAATGTTTCATTATAACCTACACCAGAATTATTTATTTCCAATAAAGGCTGCACCATAAGTGGATTTATTTCAGATGCAAAGACATTAATTGATAAGGCTAGAGTTGAAACCTAGGTAAGAACATTTCGATAACCTAGTCCAAATGCTGCATCTTGTGTTTGTATCCTTTCTAACATAGTCTTCCAGAATCACTGATTCACATATAATGAGACAATGGGGGGAGATTTTTTTTAAGACTGGCGTTTCATATGCCAGTTTCAGAGGGGCTTTGTGACCTGCCGCAAAAAAACGCAACATCTACTATTTGTTGGGGGGTTTTACCTCCCCATTGAAGTCAATGGGGAAAACCCACAACAAATAAGCAGCTGTGGGTTAAAAAAAACACACCGCAGGTCAAATTCTGAGCGTTTTTTTCCACTTATCATTTACACAGCGTGTGGATCAGATTTGTTTAAATCTCATCCACTTTGCTGCTACTGTATTATACTGCAGATTTTCCACAACAAATTTAGTTGCGGAAAATCCGCAGTATTTACTCTACGTGTGAACTTACCCTAAATGTGTGCTGCATGCTGATGACAAATCCTAGGAGTACACTCCATTATATTGGTTTCAACTGTGTTTTTATTGAAAATTTTTCAAAAATATACATATAACTTAGAGCAGCATGAAGGGCCATGCAATTCACATAGTAAGGGTATGTGCACACACACTAAGTACGTCCGTAATTGACGGACGTATTTCGGCCGCAAGTCCCGGACCGAACACAGTGCAGGGAGCCGGGCTCCTAGCATCATACTTATGTACGATGCTAGGAGTCCCTGCCTCGCTGCAGGACAACTGTCCCGTACTGTAATCATGTTTTCAGTACGGGACAGTAGTTCCACGGAGAGGCAGGGACTCCTAGCGTCGTACATAAGTATGATGCTAGGAGCCCGGCTCCCTGCACTGAGTTCGGCCCGATACTTGCGGCCGAAATACGTCCGTCAATTACGGACGTAATTAGTGTGTGTGCACATACCCTAAGACAGTAACTTTCAATAGACAGACAAAACATCTGGGAAAAAACACAGGGGTTTAAGGGGGTGAGGGGGGGGGGATAGTCGGAGCTCCACCTACCACCTAATCTTGAGTTCCCTGTATCCAATACTTGTCCCACGGGTCCCACACCACTTTGAACCTGTCCAGTTCATTGTCAATAGAGGCCGTCATATGCTCCATTGTACGTATTTCCCTAATTCTAGTTACTAAGTCGATGTGGGAGGGAGGGGTTGTCTGTCTCCATTTCCATGCTATCAACGTCTTAGCGGCTGTGAGAAAGTGTCGAAAGAGTCGAGCTGGTGATTTCCCCAAAGACCTAGGGGGAACATTTAGGAGGTAATGAAGAGGATCTAAGGGAATATCCTGCTGCAACACCGCCAATGCCAAGTTCTTAACTTCCAACCAATACTGTTGTACCAGTGAACAGCTCCAGAAAATATGGAACAGATCACCTCTCTGACCTCTACAACGCCAGCATTCCGACGGAATACCCGGATTGAAGCTATGCAGAAAGGCAGGGGTGTGGTACCAAAACATAAGGATTTTATATTGGTTTTCCTTATATGCAGTGCAGATGGAGGTTTTAGCTGCTTGCGACCAAATAATCTGCCACAATGAGAGCGGGATGGATTTATTCAGTAAGGCCTCCCACTTCAACATGTATCTATGCCCAGGCGGAGGGGAACCCTCCGGGGATAGCAATAATGCATAAATGGCTGAGATAAGCCCCCTAGTGGTGGTAGCATACCGACATAACCTTTCGAAGCTTGTAGGTGCAGTAACCCGCGTGGATCTAAAAGTTTGCTGCATGTAATGTCTAACCTGAAGATAGTGAAAGAACGCAGCGGAGGGAATATTATGATGTTTTTGAAAGTATGAAAACGGGTGAAGCTCTTGCGTGTGGGGATCAACCATATCAGCCAGGTGAAATACCTCAATTCCCGTCCACAATCGGACTATTCGGGAGGTAGTGCCCCCCGGAATAGTGGGAGTGTAGAGTACCGAAGTCAAGGGCGGGCAACCCGACGCCAAATGGAAGCGGTTTTTACAGGTTTCCCACATCTCCCTTTGAAATCTCATGGGACCCAATAAAGATGCAGTCGGCATTACCAGTGGGTCACCCCATAACAGGGAGTTTGGGTGGACCGGGGCCATCCATAGCTTCTCTATTTCGGTCCATTTATTGTACGCCCTTAAAGACACCCAGCTGGGTATGCGACGGAGGTGTGCCGCCCAGTAGTACTTCACCACATCAGGGACCGATAGCCCACCCGCAGATCGACCCGATAATAAAACTGATTTCGGAATTCGATGTCTGCCGGAATGCCATATGAACCTGAGGATAGAAGACTGCATGGCCCGCAATTCCTTCATAGGTACTGCTACCGGCAAAGTCTCAAAGTAGTACAGTAATTTAGGGAGCAAGGTCATTTTGACCGCTGCTATGCGCCCAAAAAATGACATGGGAAGAGGATCCCACCTGGCCATTAGCTGACGTAGCTCTACAAACAGAGAAGGGAAATTAGCCTTGTAAACCGACGTATAGGAGGGAGTGAGTTGAACTCCTAAGTAAGTCAGGGAGGTTTCCTTCCAGTTGTAGGTGTAGTTGTGTTTGAGTAGCTGGAGCTCCTGGTGTGGGACATTAAGAGGGAGCGCTTCCGTTTTAGATGTATTAGTTTTATATCCTGACAGCCTCCCATACCTACGGAGAACTGTAGTAAGGTTAGGGAGGGAGGTATGAGGTTTAGTGATAGTCCAGAGGACGTCATCTGCAAACAGGGAAACCTTAAACTCTTTATCTTGTATCTGGACCCCCGCTATATCCCTGGATTTCCGTATTTGAGCTGCTAAAGGTTCTATGCATAGCACAAATAAAAGTGGGGATAGGGGACACCCCTGACGTGTACCATTCCAGATTTGAAACGGAGGGGAGGTGGAGTGTGGGAGTTTAATTGCCGCTGTCGGTTTGGAGTAGAGACCACGCAGTGCTGTCAAATAAGGGCCCGAAATCCCAAATGAATTTAGAGTTTCGAACATAAATGGCCATCCCAAGCGGTCAAACGCCTTCTCTGCATCTAGACTAAGAAGGATCGCCGATTCCTTTTGCTTTTGGAGGGCATCAATGAGGTCAAGGGCCCTTCGTGTGTTGTCTCCTCCTTGCCTAAGAGGCACAAAGCCCACTTGGTCTTTGTGAATCAAAGAAGGGAGCCAAACATTGAGTCTATTAGCTAGAAGACGGGTGAAAATTTTTAGATCCGAATTCAGAAGGGCTATGGGTCTGTAATTGGAGCACTCTGCGTGGTCTTTACCCGGTTTAGGGATCAGCGTGATATGAGAATGCAGGAATGTTTGAAGGATGGGAGAACCCTGTAGGAATTCATTAAATAAGGAAGCCATCCGTGGAACCAAGATCTCTGCAAAGGTCTTATAATACCCATATGTAAAGCCATCTGGTCCAGGGGCCTTACCACTAGGGAGGTCCTTCAATATATCAAACAATTCCTCCGCAGAGATCGGGGCATTCAGGGATGAAAGCTCCTCATCTTTCAGTTTAGGGAGAGCACAGGAAGAGAGATATGCTTGCAGCGTTTCCCTCCGACGAGCCGGATCAGGTGGTAAGGTATTTGGCAGGTGGTATAAGGATTTATAATAGTCATGAAAAAGTGTGGCTATCGTGTCTGGGTGATGCTGGAGTATGCCCGCCTTATCCCGAACCGCCTGTGGAGTACGAACAGTCGCCTGATCCCGCAATAGTCTGGCCAGAAGCGAGTGCGCCTTATTACCTTTGTCGTAATATTTCCTTTTTGTGTATAGTAATGACTTTTCTACCCCCTTCATAGCTAAGTCCTTGAGTTGTGCTCTAGCCTCTATCAATTTCCGTAGTGTCGGGACCGCCGGTTTAATCCCCATTTCTCTCTCCAACTTAGTAATTGTCCGATGGAGAGCCACCCGCTTGGCCCGAGAGTCTCTTTTCAATCTAGATCCCATTACTATGCATTGCCCTCTCATCACCGCCTTATGCGCCTCCCAAAGAGTGGATACTGAAGGAACCGATCCCTCATTAAGTGCATAAAATTTCCGCATATGTCCGGCCAGGCTGTCCCTAAGAGCAGGGGACTTAATCAAAGTTTCGTTTAAGCGCCAATGACATACTCTCGTATTTGGTTTCCCTATCTGCAGGGACACAGAAACTGGTGCGTGATCTGACCAAGAGATGGGGTCTATATTCGCCCCCTGGAGCGCACGGAGGGCAGGGACATTACCAAAAAAGTAATCTAAGCGTGTATGAGTGCTGTGCGTATGGGAGAAGAAGGTATAGGACCTATCACCTGGGTGATCCACTCGCCACAAATCATAGAGCTGGTGCTCTCTAATTAGTTGCCTAAAACGTGTAGAAAGTCCTGTAAGGGTGGGCGTCGGAGTAGCGTGTGTAAG
The DNA here is from genome assembly GCF_050947455.1 of Rhinoderma darwinii. Taxonomy (NCBI): domain Eukaryota; kingdom Metazoa; phylum Chordata; class Amphibia; order Anura; family Rhinodermatidae; genus Rhinoderma; species Rhinoderma darwinii. The sequence continues at coordinate 327,583,665 of NC_134688.1, read as the reverse complement.
AGAGACCCTATCCATGGACGTGGAGAACGGGACATTAAAATCTCCTCCCACCAGCCATGCCCCCCTAGGAAGCTTCTGGAGTTTAGAAAGGAGTCTACGTAGGAATGGAATCTGTGCGGTATTAGGAGAGTAAACGTTACATAAAACAATGGGCTGTCCAAACAAAGTCCCCTCTATTATAACATATCTGCCTTTCGGATCTAGATGTGAGGTGTGAACTTGTATGGGGCAGGAAGCTGCTATCAAAATGGCCACCCCCTCCCTTTTGCGACCTGACGAGGCAGAGTACACAGCAGGATACGCCCCTCGGGCAAATTGGAAAGTTCCGGATGAATCTAAGTGTGTTTCCTGCAGAAAAGCAACTTCCGCTCCAAGCGATTTCAACTCCCTGAGAAGCAAGCGTCTCTTCACATTGGAGTTGAGACCCTTGACATTAAGTGTGACAAATTTAACCATGATCAAAGATGTATGAAAGAGTAAAGAAGGATGTGGAAAGTGCGGATGTATACAGCTCACAGTTATGTCGGGGCCAGTCCCATGTCGGTTTCAAAGCAAGCAGTGTTCTACGGCGTCCTTCTACCTTGGAGGTTCTTGGAGGATTCACTGTCGTCTCAAGTGTTATTTCGGATGAAAGTAGGAGGGGAGGGAAAGACACTGGGGTAAAGACGTACCAGGGAGACAATACACATATCTGCAGTGAGAACAAAGAGAAATGCATGAGATCAATGAATTTCAAACACACTCAGAAAATACTACCAGGGAGAATACTATACCCTGGGGCGGGTGATATTAAAGCAAAAGAAAACTGGTAATACAATATTACCCTTTGCAACTCTCTCTAAAAACAGAGGGAGAACTGCAAAACAAATTACCCCTATCAAAAAAGGAGGTCGGGTCTCAACAGTCGAGGAACCTAGTACAAAAGTAAGTATAAATACGTACAGGCCGAGAAAAAACAAAAACAAAAAGGGGGTGAAAGAGCCAAGTGTATCCCGGGCAATCGCGCCCTGCCACAATTTACGTTAACGAATTAAAGAGAAGCAACATAAAATCAGAAATATAATCCTAAATGCATTTTTAGCCTAGGATAGTGCAACTGGCGAAGGGAGCAGCTGGTATGGGTGACCAGGCTCCTTCACATATATTACGGAGGTGCCGTGTATCTGCGCAGCGTGAATCAATTCAAATCAGGTCTTGGTGAACTTCGGTTAGACTGTCGTCTTGGAGAGGTCCTCCGCTTATTTCGGACCGACTGCCAGACTGGAGGTGGAGACGAAGGCGGCAAAGGAGTCTCCCAATTCTGCATCTTGGGCGTTGGTATACCAAGGGAGTCACAGAAATGAGGCAAATCCCCTGGGTACCTCAGGGTTGCAGAAACACCATCTCTTCGGGCTGTAAGGGAGAACGGAAACCCCCATCGATAAATAATATTGTGGTCCCGTAGGGCTGCGAGAAGCGGACGAAGCAGACGTCTTTTCTGTAACGTAATCCAGGAGAGATCCGGGAATAACTGAATCGGCACACCGGCATACTCCAGGTCTTTACGCTGACGGGCTTTAAGCATAATGTCCTCCTTAGTGCGGAAATCCTGGACACAGCAGATGATATCTCTGGGCTGAGATGTAATGGATTTTGGTTTCAGTGCTCTATGCGCTCTGTCAAGCGGTATCCGATTAGACGGGGGTGCACCCAAAAGGTCGTTAAAGATAGTCTCTAACACGATGGGAAGATCTTCAGACCCCGAGGGCTCCGGTATGCCCCTTATCCTTATATTATGACGGCGACCTCTGTTATCCAAATCCTCTAGATGCAGTTGCATATCTCTAATGGACGCCAGCTGGGAGGACACTGAAGACTGTATCACAGAGACATGGCGCCTAGTGGCATCGTGGTCATCTTCTAGAGCCTCCACCCTCGTAGCAATCTGCTGTATATGCTGCGACACCCCCGACAATTCTGAACGAAAAGCTGCCTTCACTTCTTGTATCATACTCTTAAAGTCCTCTTTAGTGGGCAACTGTGAGAAACATTCCCTCCACATAGGGGGCACATCTGAAGGAAGTGAGGCTGAATCCTCCAGGTCAGAATCTGAGGCATATACAGGGGCCTGGGCATAGGGGGTCAAAGATGGTGTATCCCCCAGATCGTCTCTCCTCCCCGGCTGCTGGATCGTGGGCCGTTGAGGTTTAGGTGCAGGCCAAATCTGTAGGGCCATTTGTGCTGAGGGCTGTGACATTGGTGGTTCAAGCAGGTGTACTGGGGCCTCTGACTGAGCTGATGCTCCTCGTGGCCTGGCCTCCATTGCTCCTGGGATAGGGGACCCCCTTCCCTGCTGTTCACAAGACGAGGTGGAGGACAGCTTAGGGGAGCTGGGAGGGTGAACTTTAGCTATCCGGCTATTCAGCTTACCCTGTACGTGGGGCACTGTCTCCTCTCCCTGCTCGGACATCTCCCCTTCCTTCTGACACGAGGCTGTCCAAGATGGCTGCGGCTGAGGAAGCGGCGTGGCTTGCCGCCGAAGAAAGTAGCCGTCGATCGTTGGTGGAGCGGCGGCGACCTGGTGCTGTGCTGCAGGGGTGAGTCTAGACCCTTGGGGTCTTTTTTTCCCCATATGAGGCACCTTTCCCCGCTGTAGGCTGCTGGATCTGCGTGGCAGGGCGCGGAGCTCTCAGCTTATGCGACCGGCGCCATCGACTGCTGGCCACGCCCCCCACTCCATTATATTGCCCGAGATTAGGAGTCCTCTCTATGCATAAGCACAGCCCTTTTGCGGGCATACAGCGCGAGAATACAAGTGAGTAAAAAGATAAAAATGACATTTTCAGAATCAGCGTCTTTTAAGCTTTTTACTCATTACTGTTGTTTAGGGGGTTTTCAGAGGTGACAGGGTCTCTTTAAATATTGTTCGTTGGCGTGAGATATGACATTTAATTAGAGGCAAACACATCTTAATAAATGTGTTGCATTTTTCGGCTGGCCATGTGCCACACTCCCTACGACTTGGCCCCTATCCCTCTCCACCACCCCCTCATTGGACAGAAAGAAAAAAAATTGCCCACCTCACCGCTCGGCCTCTCCACCGCCCCCGGATCCCCTCAGGCTTTAACAGCAGGATGCAGTGCATAAAATCTCCTGACGCCGTTCAGTGTCAGGGCCTTATCTGAGAGGCAGCACTCAATGTCCTGAGTGCCGCGTCACATACAGGGTCCTGACACTGCCCAGCGTCAGTAAATTGTATGAGCCAATGCCTTCAAAGATCCAAGGGTGGGGAGCAGTGAGGGGAGTAAATATTTACATAAAATTTTTTTATATTTATTGCGAATAGTCTATTGGGGGGGGGGGAGTACAAGACTAGCAACTGGCATAGCTTTCCGCTTCCCCTCTCTGCTAAGTCCTGAGCACTTTTTACAAAAGTGCTTCAAGCAACGTAAACTGCCCATGTTTAAATTTTTCCCACATATTGCGACTCTTGGTCATTTTGCGACTAACTACGCCAGAAAACTGTGTGAATATCCCCTGTATTACTATTGGCTACTGTCAAAGTGATACTTGACAACTCTATGGCCAATGAGAGGCTGATTAGTGTTCCAAATACCACCACTAGCTTCGAAAAAGTTTGGCGCTCTCGGATCTCTTATGCTTACCCCAACTTAGGATGGCCATCCCTGTCCTATCCTTAATGCCATCCTTGTCCAAGCCTTCATTCCTCTCCTGTGGCTTGCTCCCAATACCTCCCCAAACCAGTTTTTTGTTTTTTTTTGCCATTCCTATTTCTTTCACCTATAGGACACTCTAGTCTTACCCTCTTAAAGGGAACCTGTCACCAGCATTTCACCTATTAAACCAGCAATACCTGGTGGTAGTGGGTGAAAAATCATTTCTATATAACCTATAATTGTCTTCTTAGTCGGCTCTATAGCTTTAATATTCCAGTTTTTAGTGTTCCCACACCGTATGCTAATGAGCATAAAAGAGTCAAATCTTCATTTGAAAAGAGTCATATCTTTATTCCTCAAGTCTTTCCGAGTTTACCCCGCCTCCTTACTTTTGATTGACAGCTCCTCGCCTTCCCCCAGCACACAAAATCTGGTGTGTGCGCACAAAGGGACACCGGGTTATTGCGATAAAAGGCGCAAAATGCTTGCAGACCGTTATTTACAGTTGGAGGAGGAGTTTAGGAGAGGGGATAACGGTAATGAACTTTTGATAGCAGCGGCCAGGGAGGGGTAAGTAAAGTTCAATAGGTGAAATATTGGTGACAGGTTCCCTTTAAGCAGGGGTCTCAAACTCGGCCGGGTAAGTGGGCCACATATAGAAAAAATGGGAAGTTGACGGGCCGCATTACTTTCAAATTTGATACAATACAAAATTATTGTTAATCAATTAGTTATTTGAACTACTATAATAATACTACATTACTATAATAATACCGCTGGTTTTAAACTTAACAGAGTTTTCTCCACGTGCTTATTTCAACAATCCAGTTTAAGTGTCGCTAAATGCAGTCCGGCGGCTCAGTTGGCAGCGTTTGGCAGACACACATGTCAAGATTGGGCAGCCCCTTTTTAGATAGTGCCACAGAGTCCTCTGTAGATAATGCCACAGTGCCCCTGTAGAGAATGCCGCAGTGCCCTCTGTAGATAATGCAACACACTCCTAGATAACACCAGCAGAAAGAATGGGACATAGAGAACTTCAAAACCACAAAAAAGGCCATACTTACTAAGTGGGTGGGTGGGTGAAAACCCGTCCCCAGCAGGACGCAGACAGGTCAAAAAATGCTGCAGAAGGAGAGTGCATTAAATAGTGATAGCCACTCCCACTAGTCTTGAGGGGAGTGGCGAACTAAGTGCTCACAAGTGTGCAATAAATGAGTGTTAGTGTAGTGCTAGTGTGTGAATGTATGGTAAAAAAGAAATGTGTATGTATGGAATTGTCAGAACTGTGTGATAATGTAATAAAAAATAAATACGTGTAATGAATAGGGGTCAGTGCTGTGAATAGTAAATGGGGTGTCAGTACGAAGTGTAATACGTGGAGGCAGGGGCGTAGCTAAAGGCTCATGGGCCCCGATGCAGGAATTCTTACTGGGCCCCCCCCCCCCCGCAAACTTCTCATGGCCGACGGTCCGCAGCTTTCAGTTGCATCGCTGGGTCTCCTAAGTGACCCAACAATGCAGCACTAGCAGCCGGGGGCGTCACTATGGCTGGGTTCACACACCCTATTTACGGACGTAATTTGGGCGTTTTAGCATTGAATTACGTCCGAAAATGCGGCTCAAAAGCGTTGGCAAACATCTGCCCATTCATTTGAATGGGTCTTACGATGTTCTGTGCCGACGGTCATTTTTTTTTACGCGCCGCTGTCAAAAGGTGCGTAAAAAAGACGCCCGCGTCAAAGAAGTGCCTGTCACTTCTTCAGACGTAAATGGAGCCGTTTTCCATGGACTCCATAGAAAAACAGCTCCAAAGACGCCTGCACATGCCATTACGGCTGAAATTACGGTGCTGTTTTCTCCTGAAAACAGCACCGTAATTTCAGCCGTAACAGACGCTGCCGTGTGAACATACCCTCAGGGCTTAAAATGTCAGGGGAAATAGCGCCAATACATATGTGTCCGCCGAAAAAAAAGTGTGTGTATAAGCATAGCATATCTATAGCAAAACGACCCTATAAACTATGGATAGGATTAGATACAGTGGCTCAGCAGACAGTATCACACATGATAGGATTAGATACAGTGGCTCAGAAGGCAGTATCACACATGATAGGATTAGATACATTGGCCCAGCAGACAGTATCACACATGATAGGATTAGATACAGTGGCTGAGCAGACAGTATCACACATGATAGGATTAGATACACAGCTCAGCAGACAGTATCACACATGATAGGATTAGATACAGTGGCTCAGCAGACAGTACCATACATGATAGGATTAGATACACAGCTCAGCAGACAGTATCACACATGATTGGATTAGATACACAGCTCAGCAGACAGTATCACACATGATTGGATTAGATACAGGGCCCAGCTCGCTGACATTGCGGCTCCAGCGCTGGACCCAGGACAGGTAAGAATAATAATTTTGCTTCTTTATATGTTACTGATTATTTTTGTGTGTTTGTGTTTTTTTACAGGTTCGGTTGTTGGAATTCGGATACGAGGACTTCTATGATGCCGTTTTTTTTATTCTTAATAAAATGGTTAATGAGGGTTGTGTTTTTTTATTTCAATAAAATATTTTTTTCTATGTGCTTGTATCTTTTTAAACTTTATTATCACCGCCTTAGTAATGGCCGCTGGCTGATTGACAACCTCCATTACTAAGGCGAGGCTTAATATTAGCCGGTGCAAAGGCTAACACTAACCCCCATTATTACCCCGGTACCCACCGCCACCAGGGGTACTGGGAAGAGCCGGGTACGAACCAGTACCCGACCATCTGTAGTGACGGGCAGGCACCGGGGTGGCCGCAGGCTGGTAGTATTAGGCTGGGGAAGGCCAAAAACAGTGGCCCTTCCCACTCTGGTAATGCTGCCTGCTGCTGCTGTGTTGCATCTGGCTGGTTATGAAAATTGGGGGGGACCCCACATGGTTCTTTCCAATTTATTATTTTTTTTTTTTTTTAAATGACGTGGGGTCCCCCCCATTTTTCATAACCAGCCAGATACAATAAAGCAGCAGCAGCCTAGCATCACCAGGGTAGGAAGGGCCACTGTTTTTGGCCTTTCCCCTCCTGATAATACCAGCCTGCGGCCACCCCAGTGGCCGACCATCACTACAGATGGTCAGGTACTGGATCGTACCCGGCTCTTCCCAGCACCCCTGGTGGCGGTGGTTACCGGGGTAATAAAGGGGGTTAGTGTTCGCCTCTGCACCGGCTAACACTAAGCCCCGCCTTAGCAATGGACGTCGTCAATCAGCCGGCGGTAGTAATATAGTTTAAAAAAAACCACAAAGACATAGAAAAAATATTTTATTGAAATAAAATAAAAAAAAACACACAGCCCTCATTAACCATTTTATTGATAATAAAAAAAAAGCTGTCATCGAAGTAGTCCTGGAATCCGAAGTAGTCCAAAGACCGAACCTGTAAGAAAACATACAAAAAATGATTAGTAACACATGTGTTAGGCTTAGATACAGGGCCCATGTGTGATACTGTCTGTGGGGCCCTGTATCTAAGCCTACCACAACGTAGGCTTAGATACAGGGTCCAGAAGACAGTAATCTTATACAGTATAAGATTACTGTGTGCTGGGACCCTGTATCTAAACCTACAGTGTGGTAGGCTTAGATACAGGGCCCAGCAGACAGGATCACACATGGGCAATGTATCTAAGCCTACCATGTGATTGGCTTAGATACAGGGCCCAGCAGACAGGATCACGCATGGGCCATGTATCTAAGCCTACAGTGTGGTAGGCTTATATACAGGGCCCACCAGACAGGATCACACATGGGCCATGTATCTAAGCCTACCATGTGATTGGCTTAGATACAGGGCCCAGCAGACAGGATCACACAATCTGTGATCCTGTCTCATGGGCCCCCTAAGCCTGATACATCGTAGGCTTAGGGGTTGTGCAATCCCTAAACATTGATGGCCTATCCACAGGATAGGCCATAAATAGCTGATGTGTCGCCCGGGACCCGCAAATCAGCTGTTTTGAAGGGGCCGCAGCACTCGTACGAGAGCTGCTTCCCCTTCATTTCACTACTTGCTCACACTGTGAATCGCCGACACGGATTCACAGTGTGACCGGAATGAAGTGACAGGAATGAAGGGGAGCAGCTCTCGTACGAGTGCTGCGGCCCCTTCAAAGCAGCTGATTGGCGGGTCCCGGGAGTCGGTCCCCGCCAGTCAGGGCTAACCTTACCTTCCTCTTTGGCCGCGGCGGGAGTTCTGTCGTCTCGATGCTGTGCGCGGCGCATAGCGCTGTGACGTCATGCGCTGCGCACAGCGCCTGACGTCAGGACCTCCGCTGCCATCCGGAACCAGGAAGGTAAGTAAAGTATGTTACTATAGTAACAGGGGCCCGCGGCCCGAGTTACTATAGTAACTTTTTATTGATGTGGTGCGGGGGGCCGTGGGCCCCCCTGGCTTCGGGGCCCGGTCGCAATTGCGACCGCTGCGACCCCTATAGCTACGCCAGTGCGTGGAGGGATAATGTGTCAGTCGTCAGGCATAGCATATCTTGCCGTATCACAGCCTATTTGTAACGCCGCTACTATCAGCTAAAGCGGGCTGGTCTGTTAATTGATACAATACAAAATTATTGTTAATCAATTAGTTATTTGAACTACTATAATAATACTACATTACTATAATAATACCGCTGGGTTTAAACTTAACAGAGTTTTCTACACGTGCTTATTTCAACAATCCAGTTTTCCAGTTTAAGGGTATGTGCACACACACTAATTACGTCCGTAATTGACGGACGTATTTCGGCCGCAAGTCCCGGACCGAACACAGTGCAGGTAGCCGGGCTCCTAGCATCATACTTATGTACGATGCTAGGAGTCCCTGCCTCGCTGCAGGACAACTGTCCCGTACTGAAAACATGATTACAGTACGGGACAGTTGTCCTGCAGCGAGACAGGGACTCCTAGCATCGTACATAAGTATGATGCTAGGAGCCCGGCTCCCTGCACTGTGTTCGGTCCGGGACTTGCGGCCGAAATACGTCCGTCAATTACGGACGTAATTAGTGTGTGTGCACATACCCTTAGTGTCGCTAAATGCAGTCCGGCGGCTCAGTTGGCAGCGTTTGGCAGACACACATGTCAAGATTGGGCAGCCCCTTTTTAGATAGTGCCACAGTGTCCTCTGTAGATAGTGCCACAGAGTCCGCTGTAGATAATGCCACAGTGCCCTCTGTAGATAATGCCGCAGTGCCCTTTGTAGATAATGCAACACACTCCTAGATAACGCCACAGTGTCCTCTGTAGATACGGCCACACACCCACTTGTATATAATGCCACAGTGCCCTCTGTAGATGATGCCACAGTGCCCTCTGTAGATGCCACAGTGCCCTCTGTAGATGATGCCACAGTGCCCTCCGTAGATGCTGCCACATAGCCCTCCGCAGATGCTGCCACAGTGCTCTCCGCAGATGCTGCCACAGTGTCCTCTGCAGAAAATGCCACACACATCCCAAGTAGATATCTCCATTGGGGCTCCCTCTAGGAGTGAAATCCCCATCCAGAGCGTTGCCAACTATTGGAGCCCGACGTCACTGTCTATACACAGTGACATCAGGGGATCCTCCTGGACCAGAATGTGATATCAGGGGCAACCCCAGAACCGATGTCCCAGAGCAGAGCACTAGTATAGGCTCTGCGCCGGAACTCTGTGGAAGCCACTGACATCAGTGTCCATATATGGACAATGATGTCAGGGGCTTGCCCAGAGATGGAGTCCTGGAGCAGAGCCGCTTCTACATACCCTTAGGCCCCATGCACACGACTGTAGAATTCATCTGTAATTACGGACTCATTCATTTCTATTGCCCACGGACACCTTCCCGTATATTTACGGAAAGGTGTCCGTGCCATAGGACGGCTCCGCAAAAGATAGGACATGTCCTATTTTTTGATTTTTACGGACTGTCTACTTTATATGAGCCGTAAATTTTTAATCAGCCGTAAAACAGTTGACCTGCGGTGTTTTTTAAATCCGCAGCATGTCAATTTATGCAGTGTAATCGCTGCTCTCCTGTTGCAGACTTTCCCCGTTGAATTTAAGGGTAAGTTAAAACCCGCAAAAAAATGCCATGTGTTGCAATATTTGTGGCGGAAACGCTGCAGTAGTCATAGTGATGCAATCCTCTGTTCCGAGCGCCTCTTGGTATGACGTTTCATCCCATGTGACTGTTGCAACCAATCAAAGGCTGCAACGGTCACATGGACTACAGCGTTATCCCAGGAGGCCGGGCTACGCTTATAACAGTGGGACGTGACACCATGACAACACGTGGGTGGTAAGCATAAACTTTTGTTTGTTTCTTCCTGCAGTATTTCCGCAGCGGACATTCCGCCCAAAAAATTGCACAACAATTTGGTGCAGTTTTCCAGGTGGAATTCCCTGCGGCTGCTGAGTACTTTTAAGCAGTGTATGCATCCTGTGTGTTCCTGCCCTAAGGCCTCATGCACACGATTGGCCACAATGTATCCGTATTTTTGCGGACCCATTCTTTTCTATGGCCCAATGCACACGACCGTGATAAACATCGATCGGGCCGTGGGCCGCAACTCAGGACAAGTCATTTTACGGTCCGCAATTGCGGATTCACCAATACTAGTGAATTGTGGATCCGTGTGTCCGGATGGCACACTGATGCACAATTTTTTTACGGTCCGATGGACTGCTACGGACCCGTGGATTTCCGGAGGTTGTGTGTACAAGGCCTTACTCTTCCTCTTGACCACTCCGATTACACCTTTTGCGATACAGGTTATTTTGTTTCAATTTTTGCAGTTTACATTTGGTGTTACTTTCTGCCTCGGCTTCCAACGATTTAATGCTATTTATTCTTCTCCGGGTACTGGAGTTGATTTGTATCTTACAATAATAGACACACCACTCAATTAAACATCTCTTTATTGTTTCAATTATATACTACTGAGAAGTTGGAAATGTCTACGTTGTTTTCGTGATACAAATGCAATTTTTGAAAGAGAAATATAATTTTTAATTGACATCATTGGCAAAACTGACAATAAATCAATGGGGTGTATTCTTAACCTCTTCACACGCTGCGCCGCAACTGTACGTCCTGCAGATGGCTTGCTTCCCGCATCAGGACGTACAGTTGTGGAGCAATTCCTGGCGCACACTGTCTTAACGGACAGTGTCCGGGAACTGGGAGGTCAGTTGTGCCCGACAGCTGACACTCCAGTTTTGCCGGCCAGCGGACCATCGCCGCTGATTTCGGCAATTAACCCCATAAATGCGGCGACAGATTGCGTATTTAAAGAGGCTCTGTCACCAGATTTTGCAACCCCTATCTGCTATTTCAGCAGATCGGCGCTGCAATGTAGATTACAGTAACGTTTTTATTTTTAAAAAACGAGCATTTTTGGCCAAGTTATGACCATTTTTGTAGTTATGCAAATGAGGCTTGCAAAAGTCCAAGTGGGTGTGTTTAACAGTAAAAGTCCAAGTGGGCGTGTATTATGTGCGTACATCGGGGCGTTTTTAATACTTTTACTAGCTGGGCGCTCTGATGAGAAGTATCATCCACTTCTCTTCAGAACGCCCAGCTTCTGGCAGTGCAGATCTGTGACGTCACTCACAGGTCCTGCATCGTGTCGGACACATCGGCAACAGAGGCTTCACCAGGCCGCAGCAGCATCGGCGTTAGCAGGTAAGTCAATGTAGCTACTTACCTGCAAACGCTGATGCTGCTGCAGAATCAACTGTAGCCTCAGGTGCCGATGTGTCCTCGCTCGTCTGACACGATGCAGGACCTGTGAGTGACGTCACAGCAGTGATCAGGCAGAAGCTGGGCGTTCTGAAGAGAAGTGGATGATACTTCTCATCAGAACGCCCAGCTAGTAAAAGTATTAAAAACGCCCCGATGTACGCACATAATACACGCCCACTTGGACTTTTACTGTTAAACACACCCACTTGGACTTTTGCAAGCCTCATTTGCATAACTACAAAAATGGTCATAACTTGGCCAAAAATGCTCGTTTTTTAAAAATAAAAACGTTACTGTAATCTACATTGCAGCGCCTATCTGCTGCAATAGCAGATAGGGGTTGCAAAATCTGGTGACAGAGCCTCTTTAAGGGGTTTGTAGCACATCGACAGCCCTCACGAAGTGTACGGAAGACTGTCACGTCACAATGACAGTTAGAACACATTACACTACGTAGGTAGTGTAATGTACTCTAGCAGCAATCAAAGCTGCAAGTCTAAATGTCCCCTAGTGGGACAAGTAAAAAAAAGTTAAAAAAAGTAATCAATATGTTTTAAAAAAAGGTGTAAAAATAAAAATTTAAGAGGCTCTGTCACCACATTATAAGTGGCCTATCTCCTATATAATGTAGGTGACAGCAGTGCTTTTTATTTAATAAAACGATCTGTTTTCACCACTTATGAGCGATTTTAGATTTATGCTAATGAGTTGCTTAATGCCCAAGTGGGCATACTTTTACTTTAGACCAAGTGGGCGTTGTACAGAGGAGTGTATGACGCTGACCAATCAGCGTCCTGCACTCCTCTCCATTCATTTAGGCAGCGCATAGGGATCCTTTTAGATCTCTATGTAATGTCCTATACTTACACATTAACGATACTGAAGTGTTTAGACAGTGAATAGACATTCCACAGGATGTCTATTCACAATCTCTGCACTTCATTACCGTTTCTATGGTAGTTACAGCAGAGCAAAGCGTAATCCCGTGAGATTAAGCAGTAAATGACAGGTTACAGCGAGATTACTCTTGAAAAAATAAAGACGTTCTGGCTCTCAGAATATGGCGATGCAAAATGTGCAGAGTGTTCCAAAAATCGGATAAGATCGGGCGCCATTTATCAGTGCGACACCAGCCACATATCTAAGAATTATTATTTATTTACCGCATTATTATACCCTCCTATTATGCCCTGATGTACCCCGCACAGCCTACATATGCCCCCATATTATAAACTGAAATACCAGCAAAACCCCAAACAACTACTACCATATCTATTGACGGAAAAATAAAAAAGTTATGGCTCTAAGAACGTGGAGAGTGAAAAACGAAAAGAAAGCAAAAAATGGATCAGTCCTGAAAGAGTTAATTCATTTCTAATGAAAAAAAATTATGACCCCGTTGTGTGGTATTTCCGTACTCGGGAGAAATTGCTTTACAAAAATTGGTTGCATTCCGGCAAAATCTGTGCTCCAAAATCCAAATGGCGCTCCTTCCCTTCTGAGCCCTGCTGTGGGTTCAATCAGCAGTTTATTACCACATATGTGGTATAGCCGTAATCGGGAGTCATTGCTTTACAAATGTTCGGGTGCATTTTCCTTGTTATTCCTTGTGAATATTAAAAATGTCTATGTTTATCAGAAAAACAGTAGATTTTCATTTTTACAGACTAATTCCAATATATTTAGCGAAAAACCTGTATGGTCAATATGCTGACTATACCCCTAGATAAATTGCTTGAGAGGTGTAGTTTCCAAAATGGGGTCACTTTTGGGGTGTTTCTACTGTTTTGGCACCACAAGACCTCTTTAAACCTGACAAGGTGCCTAAAATATATTCGAAAAAAAAGGAGGCCCAAAATCCACTGGATGCTCCTTTGCTTCTGAGGCCGGTGTTTCAGTCTATTAGCGCACTAGGGCCACATGTGGGATATTTCTAAAAACTGCAGAATCAGAATTGAGTTGCATTTCTCGGGTAAAACCTTCTGGGTTTAAAAAAATGTAAAAAATAAAAAAAGTATTAGAAATGAATTTCGGCAAAAAAAAATAAAAAATTTGTACATTTCACCTCTACTTTGCTTTAATTCCTGTGAAACGTCTAAAGGGTTAAAACACTTTGTGAATGCTGATTCGAATACCTTGAGGGGTGCAGTTTTCAAAATAGGGTTACTTCTGGGCATTTTCTAATATAGAAGGCCCTCAAAGCCACTTCAGAACTGAACTGGTCCCTGAAAAAATGGCCTTTTGAAATTTTCTTTAAAATATGAGAAATTGCTGTTAAAGTTCTAAGCCACGTAATGTCCTAGAAAAAGAAAAGAACGTTCAAAAAATGATGCAAACATAAAGTAGACATATGGGAAATGTTCACTAGTAACTATTTTGCGTGGTATTGCTATCTGTTTTACAAGCAGATACGTTTAAATTTAGAAAAATGCTAGTTTTTGCTAATTTTTTCTACATTTTGGTGTTTTTCTGAAATAAATACCGAAATTATTGACCAAATTTTTTTATTAACGTAAAGTACAATATGTCTCGAGAAAAAAAAATCTCAGAATCGCTTGGATAGGTAAAAGCATTCTGATGTTATTACCACATAGAGTAACATGTCCGATTTGAAAAAAAATCAGCTGTGTCCTGAAGGCCAAATCAGGCTGGGTCCTGCAGGGGTTAATGCATTTTTTTTTCAGACAAAAAGGTTTTTTTTGGGTTTTCATATGTAAATAAAGTGTATTCATGGTATAAGACGTTAAAACCCTCTCTTTTTTTGTGTTTCAGTTAATTATCATTGCTTTCTATGAATGAACGTATTCTTGCTTACATCCAGAAGCTGAAAACTGTTCCTGATAAAGTCCAACTTATTCGGTAAATAGGTTGTTCAGTGTATCAGACCGCTGTTTTAACGTCAGTAAGGCTGGGTTCACACGACCATGTTACGTACGTAATGGACGGACGTATTTCGGCCGCAAGTGCCGGACCGAACACAGTGCAGGTAGCCGGGCTCCTAGCATCATAGTTATGTACGACGCTAGGAGTCCCTGCCTCTCCGTGGAACTACTGTCCCGTACTGTAATCATGTTTTCAGTACGGGACAGTAGTTCCACGGAGAGGCAAGGACTCCTAGCATCGTACATAACTATGATGATAGGAGCCCGGCTCCCTGCACGGTGTTCGGTCCGGGACTTGCGGCCGAAATACGTCCGTCCATTACGGACCGGACATGCTCGTGTGGACCCAGCCTTAGGCTAGATTCAGAAGGGCGTTTTTCACGCATCCCTCATAGACTAGTTTATGGAGGGATGCGAAGAGTGAAAAAACAGGATATGTCCTATTTTCTCACGGATCCTTCACACGGTTAGTTGAAACATTGAATTATATAGGTCCGTGTGACGGCCGTTGTTTAACACGTTCTTGTGAATAAGGCCTTTGGCTTCCTTCACATCTGTGTCGGGACTTTCCATCAGGTTAACAAATGAACGGAATCCGAACTGAAAACAGACGGATCAGGTGCGAATGGTTTACGTTTGTCACCGTTGTGTAAGGGTTCCGTCAATTTGAGGGAACGAATAGCACAGTCGACTACGGTATTGATTCTGTCAAAACGACGGAACTCTTACACAACGGTAGCAAATGGAAACCATTTGCACCGGATCTGCCATCATTGAAATTAATGGTGATGCAAACGGAAACCTATGGTTTCCGTTTGTATTCCGTTCATGGGTTCCCCTGACAGAAAGCTCAGACGGAACCCATGAACGGAGTCCCGACACAGATATGAACGAAGCCTTAGCGACATTAGGGTGGATGTTTAGCCTCCAGATGTAAACAAGAATGCTTTCATTCAAATGGTGAGGAATTTTTCCCACTGGATACCTAATTTAGAACTCTCGGTGTGGTGCCAAGCAGGCATACAGCAGATATCTGACCTGTTTGATGGGTTGCAATTAAGCTCATTTGCAGACTTACAGGCTAAATTCCATATCCCGAATACTCACTTGTTTATGTTTCTGCAAATTAGGCACTTTCTTCAGAGGGGTTCAGCAGCTCTCCAGGCCTCTGGACCGTCTTCAGTGTTTCAAAGATTCTTTGATTCGGATATTACATCGCTGAAAGGTTTGGCCTCAGCTTACTTCTCAAACACAAGTTAAATACATGTCTCAGTGGGAGATGGATATGGGTCGGGAGTTCTCGGAGGAGGACTGCTTTACATCACTCACATAGGATATTCAAATGTGTCAATCATATAGAAGCCGTTAGGAAAATTAAGTTTCGTTGGTACCTCACACCTGTGCGGCTACAATATATGCAAGCCGGGGCTTCTCCTTTGTATTGGAGGGAATGTGGAGCAAGGGGCACATTATTTCATCTATGGTGGACATGTAAATCAGTCTACCCATTCTGGAAGCGTATCTTCCGCTACATATCAGAATTAATGGGAGCAGAACTTTTACCTTCCCCTGCATTGGCTTTATTGGATATGCAGATAGATGAGATCCCTTTAGAATATAGGTGGCCAATAAGCCATATTCTTATCGCTTCCAGATTTCATATAGCCAAGAGATGGAAAACAGCTGAGGCTCTGAATCTCTCGGAGGTGCTAAACAGGGTTTATCTTCACTTCTATTACGAATTGCACTTTGCTACATCTAAAGGTTATAGGCAGAAGTGTTTGTCTCAATGGGCCCCTTGGACGGAGTTACCCCATGTTCAACTTCTGCTCCGTAAGAACTCTGTCACTCTGTGAATGTATCTTTGCTAACTTATACATGGTTTTCGTATCCTGTATCATCCTGTTCCTTTTTGACATCTCATATGTATAATTGCTTGTATTTATCACCACCACTCTTTGTATGTCTGTTAATACATCAGTATGTCAACTTCCGAGGCACGTTTCTGATAGCTAAAGGTGCAAGCTTTTTCTGTGTTCTGTATACAATACTGTGAGACTTTATCATTGGGATGTTGTATACTTTTGTATTGTACTTTGGAAAAATAAAAACCAAGTGAATTTCAAATGGTGAGGAATTGATACACAAAGTATATGGTCAGGCAAAATGAAGGACAACATGCCGGTCAATGGGGTCCGTCGGGCACCGCTGGTCTGTTGTGTGACGGATTCATCACAGCTTAAATTCGGTTGTTCTGCTTCTATGAGGGAACAGAAAAATTCACAATGCAGATGTTAACTTACTGTTTATGACAGCTATGCATTAATAACATATGTATATGTGAGCTCATTATATATATATATATATATATATATATATATATATATATATATATACATATATATATATATTTATTTTCTTTTAAAGTTAATGATGCTGAAAGAAACCATTTAATCATCACTGACGATCTTAAAGCAGGTCATGGAAGAGAAAATGCCAGAACATTGAGGTAAGGGTTTCTTGCCCACTATAAATCTTAACCGTTACATAAAATTTAGCAGTCAAATTCAGCAGCGCACTAGTTACAGGTGTCTTCAATGTTTTACTACTCGAACTTCAGGAAGCGGACACATTGCTTTATTTATGTAAAAAGCTCAGATTTCATTTCTCCGCTGCTATTTGGAGGAGGGAGGGGGGCTATCCAATGAGCTATTCTGGTTACCAGTGGCTATATTTGGGGCATTGCAGTGGCATAGATTCTTTGTTGACATCAATCAAACTTGCAGCAGCTGCTCAGTCCATCTCCTGCTGGTCTTTACCTTTTCCCCATTTTTCAGCTTGCCACGATAGAGGCAGGGAAAAAGTTGTCAAGGACATAAGAAAATCTCCAGAGATGATTGGACCACAGCTGACGGTTTCTGTGTTGATTCTGCATAGTTTTTTTTTTGTTTGTTTTTTTTATAATTGGATCTATATATAGATGCAGAGTCCAGTTATCTCAAATAAATCTTATTCTAATTCTTGAGAATTATCGTGTATTATCCATATTTGATAATGCAAGATCTATTACGCAATAATGGCTGTAATTCGACACATAATATTGAACCTTTAGGGCTTATTCAGACGAACGGGATATACGTCTGTGCAACTCGCGTGATTTTCACACGCGTCGCACGTACCTATATTAGTTTATGGGGCCGTGCAGACAGTTGCGTTATTTTTACGTAACGTGAGTCCGCTGCGAAAAACTCACGAGATGTCCGTTCTTTGTGCATATTTCGCGCATCACGCACCCATTGAAGTCAATGGGTGCGTGAAAATCACGCGCACCACACGGAAGCACTTCCGTGGGACGAGCGTGATTCGCGCAACAGCTGTCAAACTAGGAATGTAAACAGAAAAGCACCACGTGCTTTTCTGTTTACAAACATCAAAACGGAGTGTCATAATGATGGCGGCTGCACGAAAATCACGCAGCCGCGCATCATACGGGGCTGACATACGGAGCTGTTAAGTACCTTTTGCGCGCGCAAAACGCACACGCTCGTGTGAATCCGGCCTAACAGTATCATGTTCTTGTCACGCCTGTGGGGTATGTGGACCCACTAGGCCGCTCTGTCGTAGCGGAGTAGCAGCTGGCCAACTACAGTCAATAACAGTCTCTAGGGTACGAGTACCTGGGAGGATGTTCAGGCTGATGCTCTGAGTAGCAGACACGTGGCACGTGTGATGCTCGGTACATTGCCCCAGACGTGGCAGATGACACTGAACGTGGCAGATGATAACACGACTCCAACACTAGATGCAGCTCAGTAACAAGCACAGTTACGAGATACAGGTAGTAGGATACGGGAACATTGGGAGTGGGAGAACAACTAAGGGCCCATTTACAAGACTAAAATGGGACTACAACAACGCTCAGGCAAGGAGTAGAAGGGTATAGCCCTTTCTATAGTCCAGGAAGTAAGGGGATTGGTTAGGGAACATTTTGGTTGGTGCTCGTGCTGGCCCTTAAAGGCCGGGGACGAGAGCACAGCCTAGAAGCAGCCGCGTGAGGAGGGAGACACCGACTAGCTCCTAGTGTTTCGCGGCTGCCAGTAAGTACGGCGTGCCGGCAGTCAGCGACCGCGGACACAACAGTTCTCATAGTGCCCCCCACAGTAAAATTCCATCACATAGTATAAAGCACCCCCACACAGCATAATATTCCCATAGTGACCCTCACACACTATAATTCCACCATGGTGCCCCCTACACACAGTATAGTGCTCTCATAGTGCCTCCCCACAGTATAATGTACCAATAGTCCCCCAAATTATGCTTTTGTAGTGACCCACATAGTATAATGCCTCTATAGTGCGCCCCACACAGTATAATAATCCCATATTTCCTCTTACACACTATAATGCCCCCATAGGACTCACACAGTACAATGCCCCCACACATTATAATGCCTAAATAGTGCCTCCCCACAAAATATAATGCCCTTATTACTTCCACACATTATTATGCCCCCCATACTGTATGATGCCCCTATAGTGTCTCCTTACACAATATGATCCCATAGTGTCCCCCGACACAGTTTAGTGTCTACTAAAAATAATAAAAAATACTCACCTAGCCCAGACCCCACGACTATGGAAGAGACCTGCAGAGGGATCTCCTTCATGTCTGTGCTGTGTGTGGCTTAGTGCAGGCAGGCGCACAGCCGTCACTGCAATGCTCGTGTCTGCGCCAAGCCACGGCAGGCTTCACAGGGTGAAAGTTGGGCAGGGAGTTGAATTCAACAGTATCTGCATCCTGAGGACCCAGAGATACTGTTGAAACCGGGACATGCTGCAGGCCTCCAGGAACAGTGGACTATTGCACGGAATCTGGGACTGTCCCGATAGATTCGGCGTTGCTAGAGTAGTATGCTAGACTACTTTATTGACATATGTTAAGACAATATTATGACTGCATGTGACTTCTTTGATAAATCTGCCACAACCTATTTTACGGCCGTTGAATTTCATACTGGCTAAAATTATTGCACTTTTTCTATGCCAGAGCCTGTGTAGTGTAAAAACACAACTTTTTTTTTGCAAACTTTTGACAAAAAAATGAATTTCATAAATGTGTCTTAAAGGGAATGTCGCGAAATAAACAAATTTAAAAAAATGTGGAAAGTATTAAAAATGAAATAATAAATTAACATGTTTTCCTATGTTGGACACCAGAGGGAGTACTTCCAATAATTACAGCAAGGTGAATCAGGCAGAAGCAACCTGACTCACAGCTGCTGTAAATATGGGAGATAGACTCACCCCCCTCCCTATTTTTGGCTACAAGCCAGGAAAAGGTGTCTTCAAATTCCTAAGCAGTGTCCAGCTCCATTTCTGAAGAGATTGTACAAATGGTAACTGGCTGAAGCTAAAGAACACACCAAAAGGCTAAGGGCTTGTCTACATGCAACGGAATTTCTGCTGAAAATTTCTGCTATTTTCAACAGAATTCTGCAGAAATTCCGCTGCGGCAAAAATGCAACATTTCCTGCGGTTTTTACACCAGAAAATGGTGTGTATTTTGCTGCGTTTTACTCAATGCTGGGAGATGGTGACATCTCCTCTGAAAAATGCAGCAATTCTGGCCACTTTCCGCAGCAGGAATTGACATGCTGCGGTCCGAAAAATACGCACCACAGGTTTTTTCTGCACGTAAGTTTTACGCAGCATGTGGATGGGATTTGTTAAATCTCATCCACTATGCTGCTACTGTATTCTGCTGCGTTTTTTCCGACCGAAATTCCGGCCGGAAAAAACGTGCCAATTATGCAATGTGTGGACGAGCCCTAAGAGTGATGAAAGTCAAGAGGGAAGACCCTGTGGTGAATGACATCATTTGACAGGTTCACACGGAGTGTATTTTATGCGGTTTTTGTTGCATTTTATGCGCCAAAAAAGCATGACAAAAGTGCTTGATTAAGCTTCCCATTTACATCAATGGTAAAGCGCACTTTTAGTACATATGCGTTTTTTTACGCGAACGTTGTTAAATCGTGTTGTGTAAAAAAAGGCATTGGGTCAATTCTTCGAGCGTAAAACGCTCCAAAATGTTCGCATAGTCAATGGGAGTCCTAAAAAACGTGCAAAAAGCATGCACAAAACACCCGTAAAATGCCTGCATTTTAAAAAGGGAGAAGACAGAAATCTGCTGTAGGTAGTTTTTATTTATTTTTCATATTATTAACTTACCGTATTTTTCGAACTATGAGACTGGGTTCACACGACCTATTTTCAGACGTAATGGAGGCGTTTTACGCCTCGAATTACGTCTGAAAAACGGCTCCAATACGTCGGCAAACATCTGCCCATTACTTTCAATGGGCTTTACAATGTACTGTGTCGACGACCTGTCATTTTACACGTCGCTGTCAAAAGACGGCTCGTAAAATTACAGCCTCGTCAAAAGAAGTGCAGGACACTTCTTGGGACGTTTTTGGAGCCATTTTCTCATAGACTCCAATGAAAACAGCTCCAAAACCGGCCGTAGAAAACGCCACGAAAAACGTGAGTTGCTCAAAAAACGTCTGAAAATCAGGGCCGGTTTTCCCTTGAAAACAGCTCCGTATTTTGAGACGTTTTTGATTCTACGTGTGAACATACCCTGAGACGCAGTTTTTAGCAAGAATAAATCTTGCTAAAAATAAAAAGAATAAAATAAAAGAATAAATCTTGCTAAAAAGTCCCTGCATTTTTATAGTCGGCAGTCAGGGGACCCCGCAGTGCCGGGTCCCCTGACCGCTCCTTACATAACCCCGTCGCGACCCGTGATGTGCCACATGATGTATGGAGCGGGCTCACGCGCTGAGCATGCTCCATGCACTGCAGGTGTCAGCTTCTGACACGCTGCACTAACGGCTAGGAACAGTGATGGCGCTGTTCCTGGCTGTTTAACTAGTTAAATGCCACGGTCAATAGCGACCACAGCATTTATAATGGTTTTCCCATGAAGGACATTTATGACATATCCACAGGATATAATCCAAAAAATACAATATTTGAAGCAGCACAAACCCCGTTATCTGGAGCGGTGTCATGCTGTAAAATCAGACAAATCCAGTCTGACGTAATATAATCTTCTGTTCACCACGCTTCTTCTGAAGATATCCACAGGATATGTCATAAATGTCAGATAGATGCGGGTCCCACCTATCTCTAGAACAAGGCCCCTGAGCCTCGTTCTAGCTTACCCGGCTCCGGTACACTGCTTCTGTAACTGCTTTTCACTACTATGGGAGTTAGGGCTTATTCACACGGACGTGTCCGTTTTGCACGCGCAAAAGTTCCGTGTGATATCAGCATATGATGCGAAAATCACGCAGTCGGCATCATGGTGACACTCTGGTTTTATGTTTACAAACAGAAAAGCATGTGGTGCTTTTCTGTTTTCATTCATTGTTTTTACTGCTGTTGCGCGAATCACGCACGGCACCCGGAAGTGCTTCCGTGTGCCCAGCGCGATTTGCACGCACCCATTGACTTCAATGGGTGCATGCAGCACGAAACACGGCCAAATATAGGACATGTCGTGCGTTTCACGCCGCGGACATACGCTGCGTGAAATTCACTGACAGTCTGAACAGACACATACACAGATGAAATAAAAAATGGCAGCCCCCAGTTAAGTAAAAAGTTTAAATAAAAAAAACAACTTTTTGGACAAAAAAAATAAAGTAAATATAACATTTTATTGAAAAAAAAAACCCACAAATTAATAAAAAATGCAGACTGAAAAGGTAGGATTACTAATCATAGTGAGGAATTTGCGATTATACTTATCCCAGATTACATACTGACACATAGTGCATAAAGCAAAGGTGAATTAGATACGTGAATTTATAGATTTATAAATGCACATAAAAAACATCCAATTATATGAACTGCCCCTACCCTTTCCCTATACCTTAATTGGCCAACACATAAAAATGTACATTCTCTTTGCTTCCGTTCGATAGGTGTCCGTTTTTTTCACGGAAGCAAAAGTGCTGCAGACTGCACCTTTGCTTTTGTAAAAAAAAAAACGGAAACCTGGCGAATGGACGCAAAAGCAATGCATCTAAAAAAAAAAGAGTTACCATTGAAAGCAATGGTAATTCTCACATAAGCGATGCATTCCGTTTGGACTCTCGTTCATCTCTTCCTCTGACGGAAGAGAGCTAAACAGAGCTTTACGGTAGTGTAAACGAGAGCTTGAAAAATATAAAAATAAAAATAAAAAACTAAAGCAAGGGAAAGGAGGGAACCACCAAAAACAAAACTTCTTCCTCAAGTCCTCTCATATGATGACAATGTTCCAGCCCGTTCAATCAGATTAGAGAAACACATCACAATGGAGTCATGAGATCATCCAATTAAAACCTGAAACAATATTTAAGATACACTACCGTTCAAAAGTTTGGGGTCACCCAGACAATTTTGTGTTTTCCATGAAAACTCACACTTATATTTATCAAATGAGTTGCAAAATGACTAGAAAATAGAGTCAAGACATTGACAAGGTTAGAAATAATGATTTTTATTTGAAATAATAATTTTCTCCTTCAAACTTTGCTTTAGTCAAAGAATGCTCCATTTGCAGCAATTACAGCATTGCAGACCTTTGGCATTTTAGCTGTTAATTTGCTGAGGTAATCGGGAGAAATTTCACCCAATGCTTCCAGAAGGCCCTCCCACAAGTTGGATTGGCTTGATGGGCACTTCTTGCGTACCATACGGTCAAGCTGCTCCCACAACAGCTCTATGTGGTTGAGATCTGGTGACTGCGCTGGCCACTCCATTACAGATAGAATACCAGCTGCCTGCTTCTTCCCTAAATAGTTCTTGCATAATTTGCAGGTGTGCTTTGGGTCATTGTCCTGTTGTAGGATGAAATTGGCTCCAATCAAGCGCTGTCCACAGGGTATAGCATGGTGTTGCAAAATGGAGTGATAGCCTTCCTTATTCAAAATCCCTTTTACCTTGTACAAATCTCCCACTTTACCAGCACCAAAGCAACCCCAGACTATCACATTACCTCCACCATGCTTGACAGATGGCGCCAGGCACTCTTCCAGCATCTTTTCAGTTGTTCTGTGTCTCACAAATGTTCTTCTGTGTGATCCAAACACCTCAAAGTTCAATTCGTCTGTCCATAACACTTTTTTCCAATCTTCCTCTGTCCAAAGTCTGTGTGCTTTTGCCCATATTAATCTTTTCCTTTTATTAGCCAGTCTCAGATATGGCTTTTTCTTTGCCACTCTGCCCTGAAAGCCAGCATCCTGGAGTCGCCTCTTCACTGTAGATGTTGACACTGGCTGTAATATTTAATGAAGCTGCCAGTTGAGGACCTGTGAGGCGTCTATTTCTCAAACTAGAAACTCTAATGTACTTGTCTTGTTGCTCAGTTGTGCAGCGGGGCCTCCCACTTCTCTTTCTACTCTGGTTAGAGCCTGTGTGTGCTGTCCTCTGAAGGGAGTAGTACACACCGTTGTAGGAAATCTTCAGTTTCTTGGCAATTTCTCGCATGGAATAGCCTTCATTTCTAAGAACAAGAATAGACTGTCGAGTTTAACATGAAAGCTCTTTTTCTAGCCATTTTGAGAGTTTAATCGAACCCACAAATATAATGCTCCAGATTCTCAACTAGCTCAAAGGAAGGTCAGTTTTATAGCTCCTCTAAACAGCAAAACTGTTTACAGCGGTGTTTTGAGATGTTCTACCATCTCTGGTTCTGTGTCCCTAGCTGCCTCGATCCCATTAACATGCTCCGATGTCTGTATTTTTAGATCTCTCGTCGTAAGACCAATATATAACTTGGGGAAAGGGCATTGCTCATAATATATTACCCCTTTCATATTGCAGGAGATAGGCCAAGTGATTTTATATGGTATCGAACCTGCCGAATCTACAAAATCTCAGCATGTGTCAATGTTAGGATAAGAAATGCATCGTCCACACAGACGGTGCCCCATCTCGGTTTGCCTGCTCCAAAAATTGTCTGTATCCCGGGGGGGGGGGGGGGGGTTATGATAACTATGGACAAGTGTAATGGCAGGGGGTAGGGAGACGGACAAGTGAGCCCTAATCTACCCGCCACTCTGTCCCTGCCTACTTGCAACGACCCGCCCTAGGCGACGGGGTACAACTGGGCGGCGGTCCCTGCGCTCAGTAAGTGCATGACAAACATACAAAGGAACACAAGCAAGGAAAAGGGGCAACCAGAGTGGTGAACGAGCCGAGTCAAGCCAGGAGTGTGCGAGGTACAAAACGAAAAGCAGAAGAGTAGTCGGTAAGCCAGGGTCTGTATGGAGCAGGATCAAAAATAGCAGGAGCTGTAGCTGGGCCAGGAATCCACAAGGAAAGAATCACAAGCACCGAGGGACAGGAAGTGCAGGCTTAAATAGACCGAGGGCGGGAGCTAGCTGAGTCTGGCCAGGTTACGATAGGCTCTCCCACTCCTAAGCCTGCCAGCCTGAATGGTGGAAGCAGGAGTCAGTCTCAGGGATGTATTCTCAGGTGCTGACTGATTAGTTCTGGGAGTTAACCCCGAAGCTGTGGCTGGCAGATCCTTTACAGTACCCCCCCTTTTATGAGGGGCCACCGGACCCTTTCTAAGTGGACCTGGCTTACTGGGGAAACGCAGGTGGAACCTCCTGACCAATACCCCAGCGTGAACATCCCGGGCGGGTACCCAAGTCCTCTCCTCGGGCCCGTATCCTCTCCAATGGACCAGGTACTGGAGGGAGCCTTGGACCATCTTGCTGTCCACAATCCTGGCCACCTCGAATTCCACCCCCTCAGGGGTGAGGATGGGAACAGGAGGTCTCCTCGAGGGAGCCAAGGACGGGGAGCAGCGTTTGAGGAGGGAGGCATGAAACACGTCGTGTATCCGAAAAGACGGGGGTAACTCCAGCCGGAAGGAGACAGGATTGAGGACCTCAATGACCTTATACGGCCCAATAAACCGGGGAGCAAACTTCTTGGACGGAACCTTGAGACGCAAGTTCCTAGACGACAACCACACCAGATCCCCGACCATAAACTGGGTTATCAGAACGTTTTTTTATCAGCCTGAGTTTTTTGTACGCTCTGGGACACGTCTAGGTTTTTCTGAACCTGGGCCCAGACTGTGCACAGTTCCCGATGAACGACCTCTATCTCGGGATTGTTGGAACTACCAGGTGAAACGGAGGAGAACCGTGGATTAAACCCAAAATTACAGAGAAAGGGGGAGACCCCTGACGAGTTACTGACCCGGTTATTAAGGGAAAATTCGGTGAGGGGAATGAAAGAGACCCAATCAAATTGACAGTCAGAGACAAAACACCTTAAGTATTGTTCTAGAGATTGATTAGTCCTCTCCGTTTGGCCATTGGTTTCAGGATGGAAGGCAGAGGAGAAGGACAGATCAATCCCCAACTTCATACAGAAGGCTCTCCAAAACAATGAAACAAATTGTACCCCTCTGTCTGAAACAATATTGACAGGGACCCCATGGAGACGCAGGATGTGTTTGACAAACAAGGTAGCCAACGTTTTGGCGTTGGGTAGTTTCTTGAGGGGCACAAAGTGGCACATCTTACTGAAGCGGTCCACCACCACCCACACCACCGACTTGCCTTGGGATGGAGGCAAATCGGTGATAAAATCCATGGAGATATGTGTCCAAGGTCTCTGGGGAATGGGCAACGAACGCAGTAAGCCCGCTGGTCGGGACCTGGGAGTCTTGGACCTAGCACAAACCTCACAAGCGGCGACGTAGGCCTTAACGTCTTTAGGCAACCCAGGCCACCAATAATTTCTGGAAATGAGGTGTTTGGTACCCAGGATGCCTGGATGGCCAGATAGTGCGGAGTCATGATTTTCCCTAAGTACCCTTAGCCGGAATTGCAGGGGAACAAACAGCTTGTTCTCAGGAAGGTTCCCGGGAGCTGCACCTTGATCAGCAGCAATATCAGAGACTAAATCAGAATCGATCGAGGAAATGATTATACCTGGAGGCAAAATACAAGCAGGATCTTCCTCCGAAGGAGGGCTGGCCATGAAGCTACGCGACAGTGCATCAGCCTTAATATTTTTAGACCCAGCCCTATAGGTAACCAAAAAATTTAATCTGGTAAAAAATAACGCCCATCGAGCTTGTCTCGGGTTTAGCCTCCGGGCAGATTCTAGGAAAACCAGATTCTTGTGGTCGGTAAGGACCGTTACCTGGTGCCTAGCCTCCTCCAGGAAGTGGCGCCACTCTTCAAATGCCCATTTAATGGCTAAGAGTTCGCGGTTGCCAATATCATAGTTACTTTCAGTTGGCGAAAACTTCCTGGAGAAATAGCAGGAGCTGTAGCTGGGCCAGGAAACCACAAGGAAAGAATCACAAGCACCGAGGGACAGGAAGTGCAGGCTTAAATAGACCGAGGGCGGGAGCTAGCTGAGTCTGGCCAGGTTACGATAGGCTCTCCCACTCCTAAGCCTGCCAGCCTGAATGGTGGAAGCAGGAGTCAGTCTCAGGGATGTATTCTCAGGTGCTGACTGATTAGTCCTGGGAGTTAACCCCGAAGCTGTGCCTGGCAGATCCTTTACAACAAGTGTCTCAAAAATTTCTTGCCCTTCGGGATACGAGAGCTGATATTGGAGTCCGAATTGCAGACAGTACGGGATCGGTTTGCAAGACAGGCCAATATTTAGACAGACAACGCGTCACCTCCTCTCATCTGTCATGGTAGGTCGCATACCCGATGGTTTCTTAGTTGCAGGTTGGAGTTATCGAGTTCTTGTCGTTTTACACGATCGCAAAGGTGCCAATCGTTGCTATAGCAACCAAAGACCTAGCAATTACAGAAGCCTATTAGGCCCTACCGGAGGCAGGACCTAATAGGCTTGCTATCCGTGTGACAGCTCTAATGCAGTGCACTACGCAGGTAGTGGAATGTATTAGATTAGAGATCAGCGGTGCAGGTCTTCAAGTCCCCTGGTCGGACCAAAAATAAATAAATTCAAAAAGTAAAAAAAAAGTGTTGTACAAAAATAAAATAAAAAAGTTTCAAGTTAAAAAAAACCCATAAAAAAGTATTTTTCCCCATAGTAAGTGTTTTTATAGGAAAAATTTTAAAACATCTATAGAAAAGTACACATATTTTGTATCACTGCGTTTGTAACGACCTGAACTATAGATGTTATTTTTGCCGCATGGTGAACGCCATAAAAAAATAAATGGCAATAAATCGCTGTCTTTTGGTCACCCCCCTTCCCAAAAATGGAATAAAAAGTGATCAAAAAGTTGCATGTACATCAATATTGTACTGATAAAAACTACAGCACCTCTCGCAAAAAAACAAGCCCATACACGCCTTTCTTGGCGGGGAAATAAAAGTTGTGGCTCTTAAAATATGGCGACACTAAAATTAAATGATTTAAAAAAAAAAATTATTATTATTTTATTGTGCAAACGCTGTAAAACAAAAAAAAAAACGATATAAATAAGGTATCACCGCAATCTTAATCAAGCCGCAGAAAAAAAGTCAGTATGTCATTTATAGCGCACGGTGAACAATGTACCGTATATATATAAGTCAGAATTGCTGTTCTTTGGTTACCTTGCTTGCCAAATTTTTTTCTAAAAAGTGATCAAAAAGTCGCTTGTACCCCAAAATGGTATCAATGAAAACTGTAGATTGAGTGCCTAGTTTTTGTGGGATACACAGCTCCGTCAAAAAAAAAAAAAAAAATAAGTTATGGCTCTCCTAATATGGTGACACAAAAAGGTGCAGAGTGTGTTCTAAAAGGGGATAAGATTGGGCACCGTTTATACGTGTGACACTGGCCACACATCTGTGAAATATTATTTATTTACCACATTAATATACCACTTTATTATGATGTACTTCTGACAGCTTACATATACCCCCACATTATAAACGCCAAACAAAAATGCCTTAAGGGGTGTAGTTTCCAAAATAGGGGTCACTGAGCTCAAATAGTAAAACAAACCCCCAAGTAAACCCTACAATTGTGGGCCAATGCTGTGAAAATCGCCAAAATATGCCTCAAATGCGCATGGTGCTCTGTCACTCCTTAGCTCTGCCATATGTCCTGGCAAAATGCCTTAAGGGGAGTAGTTTCCAAAACGAGGTGACTTCTTGGGGTTTCCACTGTACTCTGGCACCTCAGAGTTTTGCAAATGCGACATGGTACCCGAACACCAGTTCAGCTAAATCTGCGCTTCAAAAGCCAAATGGCGCTCTTTCCCTTCTGAGCCCTCCCATGTGCTCAAGCAGCAGTTTCGGGCCACATATGGGGCATAGCAGAGCTCGAGAGAAATTGCGTAACAAGTTGTATTATGTTTTTTGTCCTATTACCCCTTGTGAAAATGAAAAATTAGGAGCTAAAACTATATAATGTTTGGAACATATTTCGTTTTTAATTTTCACTGCGTAATTCTAATTAAATCTATGAAACACCTGTGGAATCAAAATGCTCACTACACCACTAGATAACTGCGCTGAAGGGTGTAGTTTCCAAAATGGATTCACTTTTAAGGGGTGTCCCCTGTACTGGTACCTCAGGGGCTCTCCACATGCGACATGTTGACCAAAAACCAATCCATTAAAATCTGCATGCCAAATAACACTCTTCCCTTTCTGAGCCCTGCCATGTTTCGAAACTGCAGTTCATGACCACATATAGGATATTTACGTAGTCGGGAGGAAATGCTTTTCAAATATTAGGGTGCTTTTTCTCCATTATTCCTTGTAAAAATGCAACATTTTAGTGGAATTTTTTTATTTTCATTTTCATTTTCACGGTCTAAATCCAATAAGTTCTGCAAAAGACCTCTGGGGTCTCAATGCTCACTGTACCATTAGATAAATTCCTTAAGGGGTGTTGTTTCCCAAGTTGAGTCACTTTTGGGGGGGTTTGTCCCTCAGGGGCTTTGCAATTACAACATGGCACCGAAAAAAACATTCCATCAAAATTTGAGCTCCAAATGGCGCTCCTTCCTTTCTGAGCCCTGCTGTGTATCCAAACAGCAGTTTATGACCACATTGGGGGTATTACTGTACTCAGGAGAAATTGCTTTACAAATGTTCAGATGCTTTTTCTCCTTTATTCCTTGAAAAAAATCTGAGCTAAAAAAAATGTAGATTTTAATTTTCACGGGCTAATTCTACCAAAAACCTTTGGGTAAAAATGCCAACTATACTCCTAGATGAATTCCTTGGGGAGGGTGTAGTTTCCACAATGGTGTATTTTTGGGAGCGTTTCCTATGTTTTGGCAACACAAACCTCTTCAAATCGGGCATGGTGCCTAAAATATATTCGGTTAAAAAAATAAAAAAAAAAGAGGCCCCAAAATCCACTGGGTGCTCCTTCATTTCTGAGGCCTGTGTTTGAGCCAAGTAGCACTCTAGAGCCACATATGGTATATTTCTAAAAACGGCAGAATCTGGGCAATAAATATCAATATGTGTTTCTTTTGTAAAACGTTCTGTGTTACAGCAAAAAATTTATTAGAATGAAATGTGTAAATTTTACACCCACATTGCTTTAAATCTTGAGAAACGCTTAAATGGTTATGAAACTTTCTAAATGCTGTTTTGAATACTTTTAGGGGAGCAGTTTTTAAAATGGGCTGATTTTTTGGCGCGTTTCTAATATATAGGTCCCTCAAAACCACTTCAGAACTAAACTGGTCCCTACAAAATAGGTTTTGGAAATTTTCTTCTTGAAAATGTAGAGAAATTGCTGCTAAACTTTGTAAAAACATAGAAAAATAAAAAAGTTTAAAAAATAATACACACAAAGTAGATCTATGGTAAATGTTAACTAGTAATACTTTTGTAATGATAGGGGTAGGGAAACGGACAAGTGAGCCCTAATCTACTCGCCACTCTGTCCCTGCCTACTTGCAACGACCCGCCCTAGGCAACGGGGTACAACTGGGCGGCGGTCCCTACGCTCAGTAAGTGCACGAGACAAACAGACAAGGGTACACAAAGCTAAGGGAAAATGGGGCAGTTGCCCACGACAACACCGTGAGCAACAAGAGAGGTGAACGAGCCGAGTCAAACCAGGAGTGTACGAGGTACCAAACGCAGAGCAGGAGAGTAGTCAGTAAGCCAGGGTCAGTATGGAGCAGGATCAAATAGTCAGAAGATGTAGCTGGGCCAGGAAACCACACGAGAAGAATCCCAAGCAAAGGAGGAACAGGAAAGGCAGGTATAAATAGACCGAGGGCGGGAGCTAGCTGAGTCTGGCCAGGCTGCGATAGGCTCTCCCACTCCTAAGCCTGCCAGCCTGAGTGGTGGATGCTGGAGTCAGTCTCAGAGACATAGACTCAGGTGCCGACTGATTACCTATGGGCGTTAACCCCGAAGCTGTGCCTGGCAGATCCTTTACAACTTTAGTGTAAAAAGAGGGTGTACAGTACATTGCTTCTGTAAAGGGAAGTATGTGTGTATATATATATATATATATATATATATATATATATAAAATGTCTCATGAGCCAGGGCTGTAGAGACACAGCCCTGGTCATGAGCTACGGCTTCAGGCTTCAAACCAAGGCAGGACAATTAGTTATTGTCCTGCCTTGTTTGGAAGCGATGGAGACAGGAGATACTGCTTTGATCTCCTGTCTGCATTTTAAACTTCCCACGCGCGCGATCTCGTGGGAGCACATGAGTTAGCCAGGGGAGAGTGCCTCTCGCCCCGCTACGAGCGTGCCGGCACGGTTTAAGCGTCGGTGTGGCCAATAGCTGGGTCCTGCCACCACACCACCGAGAGCAGCCTACCACCCTCAACACTACACAGACGAGCGCAGCTGGGTCCTGCCACCAATGAGAGCAGCCTACTACCCTCACCACTACACCGACGAGCGCAGCTGGGACCTGCTCCTGTCTCCTCACCACCACAACATGCTAAGTATCATAGTGTAGCCACAGCTACACTTTAACCCTCTCTCCCTGTCTGCCCCTGAGTCCCTGTGTTAACCCTTGCTGCCCCTGAGTCCCTGTGTTAACCCTTGCTGCCCCTGAGTTAACTCTTGCTTCCCCTGAGTCCCTAATTAACCCTTGCTGATCTGCATATTCCCTGGTAACCCTTTCCCACCTGCCTGCACATTTCCCTAGTTCACATTGTTAACCATTTCCTCCACCTCTCTTGTTAACCCTTAGTGTACAGGGACAGTTATATTAGGAGGGAGTGGGACAGAAATAGTGAGCGTGTATTATACTATAACGTAACTTTATATGTATGTTTAGGTAAGTAGGTGGCGGTATAGATTAGGATTCTAATACCGTGTTTATACTGTACCACGTATAGGGTCAGTGTATTCATTACACATTAAGTTATTATGTGTATTGGGATACACTGATATTATACTATGATTATTTACAGTGTTTGGTGTATTTTATATAGTTATTACTGTGTGTTAATAAATATTATCTTTATTTACTCTCAATCATTTTCCCTTACTGAGTAGCAAAGCAATTAGATCGACGTTAGTATAAGAAAAAGGTAGGGGAACAAAGCATAACCCTAGTGACCCTGATATAAAGGAAGTAGTAATAGTGGGTGACACGAGTAGGTGAACCCTGCTATTACCCCACTACCTTTTACAGCTTCTATTGACAAAACAAAAAAGTTTTCTGACCCTAGAATTATTAGGCTTTGTTCATATCAGATTTAATCTTCAGTCAGATGTGTACGTTGGAACTATTGCCCAACGCATACCCCAGACGTATATGTATAGGCTTACAATGGCATGTCACCTATAGGCTCCTATGCTAAAAGAAACTTATACTGTGTGGTATGTTTTTTTGCAGGATGCCTCTGCATAGAAAACAGTAGTAGACTTTTCCATACAGAAAAAAAAAAAAGGCCTATGGATACTTTTGGCATATAGCTGGGAGCTTTACCCAACGTATATATATATGCTAAATGTGTGGCTCAAACGTTGTGAACAGAGCCTTGTGATCTGCTATCTGCATGCTCACCAGCATAATATTTTATGCTGCCTGTATTGCTATTATTAGTAACTGTGTTATCACTTTGTAAGATAGTATCATATGGTATATGCCATTTTCTAACTTCTTGATCTGATAAGTAGAATCATCAGCATATTCTAGAGGGTACGGTCTTTACTTAAACAACTGTGTGACATAAAAGGAGAGCTCTATGTTTTCTGTCTCCATTTTGTTTGGATAATTAAAAATAAAAAAAATTATGTTTTGCCTAGTTTTGTGCTAACAGCCAAGAAACAAGAGATGAATATTATCTTTCACTCTATCTCTGAGCCCTATTGGTTTTAAGAGAGTAACCCTTAAATGTGTTATTTCATGGAGACAACCACTGTCCACATACCCTATAAGAGGAGGATGTCACAGAGGGGGAGGGGGCGGGGGGTTCCCCACTCAGGACCCCCTCTATGAGCCAGAATTAAGAGCTGTCCGTGCCATGTAGTGCTACATTTACCCCAGACAAAGCTTCCCCTGGTAAAATCAGCTGTTTGCCCATTATTTTGCGGAACTGTCGCCGATTTACATCACCTGCAATCTGAAAGGGGTTGTTACTGAGGAGACAGCACCTTTAATGCAATGAAGCAGCACTGTGACCTACAGTATTACTATATGCGTAAATATACTAGCAGGCCCTGTTCAGACAGGATTCCACACTGAAAATCCGTGACAATACAAAACTGAAAATGTGAACCCACTCTTATGGACACTTTCAGCACCTGCATCAGCATTGCCAACCTTCACTTCAGAAATTTCTAGACAACTGAGCTAAAATTCACAGACAGATCAAAATTTTTACAGACACATTACAAAATCGTTGCCTGTGCACTGTGCAGGGTGCTAGGAGAAACTCACCAGTCACAGCTCTGCTTGTAGCTTTCCACCGCTAACTTAGGTCATGTTTTGTATGATTGGAGTCGTTCACTTTTCCTTTCTTTCTCCATCCGGCCCAGACCACCGTGACGACTTATTCCAGCCACAACTCGTCTCTGCAGAATTTTACACACAGACATGTTGGTTTCTCGCTTTTTCAGCATCCTCCTCACGTATACCCAATCCTCTAAACAAACTCGTAATCCACAGTGGCCCAGATGGTAATAATGATCCCTCAGTGCTCAACACAAAAAAAAGTAACAGTAACCGTGCCCCCTGCAGATAACACCATACACAGCTCCCCCTCGTACATAGCGCCACACGGCTCCCCCTCATAGATAGCGCCACACAGCTCCCCCCTTGTAGATAGCGCCACACACAGCCCCTTCGCTTGTAAGTAGCGCCGCTCCGAACAGCCTCCCCCCCTTCCCTTGTACTTAGTGCAAACAGAGCTGAGTGGTAGCCCACCTCTACCGATCTCCATTCTCCTGATACCACTCACCGTCAGGAGGAGGAGGTGGTCATTCGGAGAAGCGGAGGATCACTTTTGAATGGGGTCGGTGATGGCACAGGACTGGACCAGTGCAGTCACCTGACCTCATGTCAGGTGACTGGATTGGTCCACTCCCGGCACAGACCTCACTTGGCAGCGGCTGGCCTGCATATTTTCAGATTCCGCAGAATTTGAAAATATGCCCAGCCGCAGCCTACTATTTCTTTGCACTGCGCATGTACATTTTGGCACATGCGCAGGGCAAAGTTCCAGGAGACTGACGAAAAATCCATGACGGTGCTTTTTTCTGCCAGACGCTACGGACAGCAGAAAAAAAAACACCAATTTTCGCGGACGGTCCGTAAATTTACGATGGCAACCCTGACCTGCATTTCAATGTTGGTAGTAACGAATCAGCTGTCATAGGGCATAGCTTGGAAATGCTGTATTTAGAATGTGAGCACTGACAGCACTTTAACCCCTTCCCTCTTTAGCCACTTTTGACCTTCCTGACAGAACATCATTTTTCAAATCTGACAGGTTTCTCTTTATGTGGTAATATCTTTGGAATGCTTTAACCTATCCAAGCAATTCGGAGATGGTTTTCTCGTGACACATTGGATTTTGTGTTACTGACAAAATTTGCTTGCTACATTCAGTATTTAAATGTGAAAAAACACCAAAAATTAGCATTTTTCTAAATTTAAATGTATCTGCTTGTAAGACAGGCAGTTATACCACACCACATAGTCGCTAATTAACATCCCCCATATGTCTACATTAGATTGACATCGTTTTTTGAACATCCTTTTATTTTTCTGACGTTACAAGGCTTAGAACTTTAGCAACAATTTCTCAAATTTTCAAGAAAATGTCAAAAGGCTATTTTTACAAGTGGCCTGTTCAGTTGTGAAGTGGCTTTTAGGGCCTTATATATTAGAAACCTCCAAAAAGGCAGCCCATTTTAAAACTTCACCCCTCAAAGTATGCAAAACAGCATTTAGAAAGTTTCTTAACCCTTTAGACGTTTCACAGGAATTAAACCAAAGTAGAGGTGAAATATACAAATTGAATTTTTTGTTGTTGCAGAAATTCATTTTTAATCCATTTTTTTTTCGAATACAAAGTTTTACCAGAGAACCGCAACTCAATATTTATTGCCCAGGTTCTGCAGTTTTAGGAAATATCCCACATGTGGCCCTAGTGTGCTACTGGACTGAAGCACAGGCCTCAGAAGCAAAGGAGTACCTAGAGGATTTTGGGCCTCCTTTTTATTAGAATATATTTTAGGCAACATGTCGGGTTTGAAGGGCTCTTGTAGTGCCAAAACAGTGGAAATCCCCCAAAAGTGACCACATTTTGGAATCTACACACCTTAAGGAAATTATCTAGGGGTATAGTGAGCATTTTGACCCTACAGGTTTATTGCAGAAATTATTGGAAGTAGGCCTTGAAAATGGAAATTCTTTAAAAGAAAATGAAGGTTTAGCAAATTTTTTTCTCATTTCCACAAGGACTAAAGGAGAAAAAGCACTGCAAAATTTGTAAAGCAATTTCTCCCGAGTAAAACAATACCCCATATGTGGTAATAAACGGCTGTTTGGACACAAGGCAGGGCTTAGAAGGGAAAGAGCGCCATTTGGCTTTTGGAGCTCAAATTTAGCAGGAATGGTTTGTGGAGGCCATGTCACATTTGCAGAGCCCCAGAAGGGACAAAACAATGAAAACGCACAAAAAGTTACTCCATTTAGGTAACTACACCCCTTGAATAATTCATCTATGGGTGTAGTGATCATTTTGACCCCAGAGGTGTTTCATAGAATTTATTAGAATTGGGCAGTGAAAATAAATACAATCCTTTTTCTTCAATAAGACGAAGCTTTAGCTAAAAAATGTTCATTTTCTCAACAAATAAAGGAAAAAAAGAACCCCAACATTTGTAAAGCAACTTCTCTGGAGTACGGAAATACCCCATATGTGGTCATAAACTGCTGTTTGGGCACATGGCAAGGAAGAGAAGGAGTGGCATTTGGAGCACAGATTTTGCTGGATTGGTTTCTTGACACCATGTCGCTTTTGCAAAGCCCCTACGGTAACAGTACAGTGGAAACTACCCAAAAGGGACTCCATTTGTGATACTACACCCCTTGAGGAATTAATCTAGGGGTGTAGTGAGAATTTTGACCCCACAGCTGTATCATAGATTTTTTTTAAATTGGGCAGTGAAAATAAAATAATTTTTTTTTCCAACAAGACGTCGTTTTAGCGCAAAATTCTTAATTTTCTCAAAAAAAAATAAAGCAGAAAAAGAAGCCCAACATTTGTTAAGCAATTTTTCCCGAGTATGGCAATACCCTATATGTGGTTATAAACTCATGTTTGGGCACACGGCATGGCCCAGAAGGGAAGGAGTGCCATTTGGCTTTCGGAGTACAGATTTTGCTGGATTGGTTTCTGGTCGCTATGTAGCATTTGCAAAACTCCTGTGGGACCAAAACAGTGGAACCCCCCCAAAAGTGACCCCCATTTTGGAAACTACACCCCTCAAGGTATTCACCTAGGGCATGTTAACTCTGCAGGTGTTTTGCATAAATTAGTGTGCACTCGATATTGCAGAGTGAAAATTGTATTTTTTAATAGATATGCCAATATGTGGTGCCCAGCTTGTGCCACCATAACAAGACAGCTCTCTAATTATTATGCTGTGTTTCCCGGTTTTAGAATCACCGTTCATGGGGCCCTAATCTTGTGCCTGGACATTTGACAGAGCTCAGG
Source organism: Rhinoderma darwinii (assembly GCF_050947455.1). Classification (NCBI taxonomy): domain Eukaryota; kingdom Metazoa; phylum Chordata; class Amphibia; order Anura; family Rhinodermatidae; genus Rhinoderma; species Rhinoderma darwinii. The sequence goes on along the minus strand of NC_134688.1, from coordinate 327,547,170 downwards.
AGTGAGAGAATACCATGCGAAATTGAGGCGTAATTTGGCAATTTACACAAAATTGGTTCACAATTGCAGAGGCTCAGATGGGAAATAATAAAAGAAACCACCCAGAAGTGACCACATTTTAGAAACTACACCCCTCAAGACATTTATTAAGGGGTGTAGTGAGCATTTTCACCCCACAGGTCTTTTCCATAAATAAATGCGCTGCGTATGGTGCAAAGTAAAAATTTAAATTTTTCCCCAGAATTGCCAATTCAGTGGCAAGTATGTTGTGCCCAGCTTATGCCACGGTAGACACCCGCAAAAAATGTTAAAAGGGTTCTCCCGGGTATGAAGATGCCATATATGTGGAAGTAAACTGCTGTTTGGGCACGCTGTAGGGCTCAGATGGGTGGGAGCGCCATTTGGCTTTTGAAGCGTAGATTTTGCTTGGTAGTAGTTTTGTTTGAGTATTGCTGGTGTTTCCGTTTATAATGTGGGGGCATATGTAAGCCGGGCAGAGTACATCAGGGGCATAGTCAGGTGGTATAATAATGGGGTAAACAATAAAATAATCCATAGATGTGTGTTACGCTGTGAAGCAATCCTTTCTGCACAGGCCGGTGTCGCACTGATAAACGGTGTCTTTACTTATCCCCCTTTCGGCCCACACTCCGCACCTTTGCAGTTTGTGGAATTTTGCTAGGAAGTGTTGTCCTGGTATAATACGGGCACCCTCGCTTCTAGCAGATATGTTTGGGGTCCCCCTTCCTAGTTCCTTAATTTTACGGCCCCGATAAATCGCCTCTTGAAACAGACTAAAAGTTCCCCTCTGATCTGCACAATTCCATATTTTTTATTTCCTGACTTATGGAAGCCTTAACTAATTTTATTTTTCCATAGACGTAGTGGTAGGAGGGCTGTTTTTTTGGGGGACGAGCTGTAGTTATTATTGGTACCATTTTGGGGTAGACGCGACTTTTTGATCACTTTTTATACTATATTTTGAGATGCAAGGTGACCAAAAAAACAGCCATTCTGGCAGTTTTTTTAGGGTTTTTTTATACAGCGTTCACCATGCGTTATAAATGACATGTTAACTTCATTCTGCGGGTCAGTCGGATTCCGGTGATACCTAATTTATAGCATTTTTTTGTAGGGCAAAGTGACCAAAAAACTGAAATTCTGGCATTTTTTACTTTTTTTTTATGCCGTTCACCACGTGGAATAAAGAACATAATGTTTTTATAGTTTAGGCCGTTACGGTCGCGGCGATACCAAATATGTATGGTTTATTTCTTTCTTTCAATGATAAAGGACTTGATAAGGGAAAAAGGGCGATTGTGTTTTATTTTATTACTTAAAACTTTTATGAAAGGCAGGTGGCCAAGGATAGTAAAACAAATCCTAAAAAATTCTTCAAGCATATAAATGCAAAAAAGCCAAGGTCTGAACATGTAGGACCCTTAGATAGTGGTAATGGGGAGTTGGTCACAGAGGATCAAGAGAAGGCAGAGTTACTAAATGGGTTCTTCCGCTCTGTATATACAACAGAAGAAAGAGCAGCAGATGTAGCCGCTGCCAGTGCTGTTAATATATCAGTTGATCTACTGAATTGGATGAATGTAGATATGGTCCAAGCTAAATTAAATTAAATAAATGTGCACAAGGCCCCGGGACCAGATGGGTTACACCCTAGAATTCTTAAAGAGCTTAGTTCAGTTATTTCTGTCCCCCTCTTCATAATATTTAGAGATAGTCTCTCATGACTGGTTTAGTGCCAAGGGACTGGCGCAGGGCAAATGTGGTGCCTATTTTCAAAAAGGGCTCTAGGTCTTCGCCGGGTAATTATAGACCAGTAAGCTTAACATAAATTGTGGGGAAAATGTTTGAGGGGCTATTGAGGGACTATATACAGAATTATGTGACAATAAATAGTATTATAAGTGACAGCCAGCACGGTTTTACTAAGGACAGAAGTTGTCAAACCAAACTGATTTGTTTTTATGAAGAGGTAAGCAGAAGCCTAGACAGAGGGGCCGCTGTGGATATAGTGTTTTTGGACTTTGCAAAGGCATTTGACACTGTCCCCCATAGACGTAATGGGTAAATTAAGGACTATAGGTTTAGAAAGTATAGTTTGTAATTGGATTGAGAATTGGCTCAAGGACCGTATCCAGAGAGTTGTGGTCAATGATTCCTACTCAGAATGGTCCCCGGTTATAAGTGGTGTACCCCAGGGTTCAGTGCTGGGACCACTATTATTCAACTTATTTATTAATGATATAGAGGATGGGATTAATAGCACTATTTCTATTTTTGCAGATGACACCAAGCTATGCAATATAGTTCAGACTATGGAAGATGTTTGTGAATTGCAGGCAGATTTAAACAAACTAAGTGTTTGGGCTTCCACTTGGCAAATGAAGTTTAATGTAGATAAATGTAAAGTTATGCACCTGGGTACGAACAACCTGCATGCATCATATGTCCTAGGGTGGGCTACACTGGGGGAGTCACTTGTTGAGAAGGATCTGGGTGTACTTGTAAATCATAAACTAAATAACAGCATGCAGTGTCAATCAGCTGCTTCAAAGGCCAGCAGGATATTGTCGTGTATCAAAAGAGGCATGGACTCGCGGGACAGGGATGTAATATTGCCACTTTACAAAGCATTAGTGAGGCCTCATCTAGAATATGCAGTCTAGTTCTGGGCTCCAGTTCATAGAAGGGATGCCCTGGAGTTGGAAAAAATACAAAGAAGAGCAACGAAGCTAATAAGGGGCATGGAGAATCTAAGTTATGAGGAAAGATTAAAAGAACGAAGCCTATTTAGCTTTGAGAAAAGACGACTAAGGGGGGACATGATTAACTTATATAAATATATGAATGGCACATACAAAAAATATGGTGAAATCCTGTTACATGTAAAACCCCCTCAAAAAACAAGGGGGCACTCCCTCCGTCTGGAAAAAGAAAGGTTCAACCTGCAAAGGCGACAAGCCTTCTTTACTGTAAGAACTGTGAATCTATGGAATAGTCTACCGCAGGAGCTGGTCACAGCAGGGACAATAGATTGCTTTAAAAAAGGCTTAGATAATTTCCTAGAACAAAAAAATATTAGCTCCTATGTGTAGAAATGTTTTACTTCCCCTTTCCCATCCCTTGGTTGAACTTGATGGACATGTGTCTTTTTTCAACCGTACAAACTATGTAACTATGATATTTTTTATAACTTTTTTTTCACTTTAGTCCCACTAGGGAACTTGAAGGTCCAACTGTCAGATTTTTTTTCTGAAACATTGCACTACCTACGTAGTGCAATGTATTAGATCTGTCAGTCATTCACTGACAGCAAGCCGATTAGGCTTCGCCTCCGAGCAGGGCCTAATCGGCTTCCGTAATGGCAAACAGGAGGCTATTGTTTGCAGTCGGCAGTCGTGCGATTGCTGGGCACAGCTGGCGATCTGCTAGCAACCACAAAGATGCAGCGATCGCATCCGATCGCTGCATCTGAGGGGTTAATGGCAGGAATCGGAGCTAGCTCCGGTACCTGCCATTACTAGTGGATGTCAGCTGTAACATACAGCTGATATCCACCGCTGATGACGCCGGCTCATCTCCTGAGCCGGCGCCATCTTGCCGGCGGCTACGGAAGACTTTCGGGCGGGGGCTGGAAGTTTTCCATACTAGGCACACCTGGAGGCCAGTATTAGGCCTCCGGTTGCCATTGCAGCCACTGACACCCCGCAATTTCATTGCTGGGGTGTCAATGAGCAGCAAACACCTTAAATGTAGCGATCGCTTTAGACGGCTGCATTTAAGGGGTTAGTGGCGGGGATCGAAGTTAACTGCGGTCCCCGCCGTTACAGCAGGATGTCATCTGTCAGATACAGCTGACATACGGGGATGACGGCACCGACTCAGCTTCTGAGCCGGTGCCATGTACTTGTCATAAGTATACGACATTTAGCAGGAAGCACTGGCTTTCCATGTCGTATACTTACGACAAATGTCGGGAAGGGGTTAAAAGTTGTCAGGAAATTAAGGAATGGGACAATATTTGTTATCTTGAAATGGTCAAGATGACTCACAGGTCTAGCTTGGACTCTGGAAATGAGAACAGAAGATTATCAATGGCAACGCCAATCATATTACTGTGTGGTAATCTGACATCAGCTCTGACAGCTACAGAGGAGCCTTAAATGGACACTTTTCAAACAACTTATGCTGATCTAATAGGATTACGAATAAATATATAAACTTTGTTGTTAAAATATTATACACACAAAGAAAGCTCATATAGCAATGATAGTAAAGGGCTAGGTGCTGTACAAGTAAGGCAACCTCCCTAAATACAAAAATAAAGGCAACTCCCATAGATTCATATATGAACAGAAGGAGAACAAGGAGCAAAACAGCCAAGTAATAAAATACCATATCTTTAATTAACACATCAATACACAACACATGTTAAAAGTTACAAAAGGACAAAAAGACTCTGTAGTTCCAGTGAAGCACTACCAAAAAATGACTCCCAATACTGGTCCAGGGTGAAAGTAGCAAACACTCCAGATACAAAGTGTGAGATGTGGGCAAAGTATCAGGTGATATGAATGCAAGGTAAAGCCCTAATATAGTATAACCGATAAATGCGATAGACAGGATTAGGGATAGAAATAATAAATCATTGGTAATATTAAGTCCACAAAACTGATCAATCAGCCCCCACCTCTCTATTCAGAGATAGTCTTACCCATGATACGTGCACCAGGAGAGTCAGTCAGGCGTGCAGATAAACCCCAACGCGCGTTTCGCGGTATGCTTCCTCACGGGGTATTAACGTGTCTGTAAAAGGACAGCCTTATATACGGTGAGCCACAAGTACACTCACCCATGTGTTTTCATTCCAAGGAGTCGCGGCGCGCGTCCCCTGACGAAAACCGGAAGTGAGGCATGCCCCACTTCCAGCCCCACGCGCCGTAGCGCAAGCCAGGAATCCCCGACGCGTACAGGGATCCCGAGCATGCGCAGTGCTCCAAAGGGGCAGGAGTGAGGTCAGGCCACACAACGGAGATGCACAGGGAAAGCGCTCCTCATTGGATGGAAAAAGGGGATTTACTAGCAAGGAAGAGAGTGAGTGATCCATATATAAGTATGAATCGAAAACCATTGTATGTATGTTAAAATAAGGATATACTGCCTGAGACAGCAAGATAAAATATTCCAAGAATTATAAAAACGGAGAAACGGTGTACAGTGAAGTACTGGAGTATTTAACACTAGAAATGTGATAAAAGTTAGCACAAATTAATAATTGATGAATAGTTGATAAACAACATAGAGGAACCGTCACTCCCTCAAACACAATATATGGTGAGTGGTAGAAAGGATTATAAAAAATACACAACAGAATGTATGTATATATATATATATATATATATATATATATATATATCTCTTCATAAATGCTTCTTCGTTCTTGCTAGTAGGGATCCAATAATAGGTTTCATATTTTCGTCAGAAAAAAAGGGCTGTCACAGAATTAGTACGTCAGATGCCTATGTAGCAAAATTAAGACACAAATGTTAAAAGAAAATTACATTAAAAACAATTGGTGGTAAGGAAATTTATAGAAAAAGGGGCGAAATGGAGTTGTTCATTGAGCCCCCCAGGGATCATCGTTCCCAGTTTGACGATCCACATACACTCCTTTTGGGCCAGCACCTTCCTCAAGTCACCCCCTCTGATGCCACAGTGTATGCGGTCAATGCCCCGAAGCCTAAGAGAGTTGGGATTACATCCGTGATGTTGTTAAAATGTAGTTGTTTTATCCATGCAAATTCTGTGTGAAGTTACTGCCACTAGGTGTCTCCCTTCCTGCAATCTGCTGTCCACCCCCTGTTGTCAAGCATAGTCTGTCCCTGGTTACAAGATAGATAGGATAGGAGAGCAGGATTATCTTCTCTGGGTGTACTGCACGACAGAAATGATGGCAGTTAGGCTTGGCTCACTAGCTCAGAGAAAACAGAGTTAGGCCCTATTCAGACGAGCGTGTCAGTTTTGGGTCCGCAATAAACAAACAAACCGTATTTAACGCATTTCAGTTGTGTGTGCCATCAGTGTTTAACCCCAAGGCGCACCAGGATGCAACTGTACGTCCATGTTGCCAGTGTCTTAGCGCACAGGGACGTACAGTTACTGCGTGGTTCCCGATGCACAGTCGGCGACAGTGTGCATCGGGAACCCAGCTGTCCCTGACAGCTGACACTCCGCTGTATGCTGATCAGCGGCTTATTTCCGCTGATTCCGGCAATTAACCAATTGATTACGGTGATCGATTGCAATCACCGCATTCAGGGGTTTCTAGCTCATCGCCAGACCTCACGATTAAATAGTGAGGTTTGCAGATGGCTAGCATGGCGATCGGAGGCCAAGTGATGGCCTCCGTGTCTGCCACGTACGGAAGCCTATCAGGATGAGCCTCCTGATAGACTTCCTGTCAGAGTGACAGGACGTCACTGCCGTTCGCGATGCACACTGTCGATGACAGTGTCTGTGACAGTGTGCATCTGGAACCGTGACGTCAGCTGTCCCTGACAGCTGACACTCCACTGTTGCCGATCAGTGGCTCATTGCCGCTGATTTCGGCAATTAACCGGTTACATGCGGGGCTCGATTGCGATCTCCGCATGTAGGGGGTTTGTAGCACATCAGCAGCCCCCATGCAATTGTCATTTATAGCGCATTATGAACGCCGTAAGAAATAAAGGATTTAAAACGCCGAAATCATTGTTTTTGGCCACCAAAGCTCTAAATAAAATGTAATAAAAAGTGATCAAAAAGTTACATGTACCAAAAAAAATGGTACCAATAAAAACTCCAGCTCGTCCTGCCAAAAATAAGCCCTCACACCACTCAATTCATGGAAAAATAAAAAAGTTATGGCGTTTGGAAGGCGGGGAGTGGAAAACTAAAATGGAAAAGAAAAAAAAGGATCAGTCCTGCAAAGGTTAATTAATTTCTATAAAAAAATAAATTATTACCACATGTGGGGTATTGTCATAGTCGGGAGAGATTGCGTTACAAATTTAGGGTGACTTTTTCTCCTTTATCCCTTGAGAAAATGAAAAAATTCTACTTTTTAGTGGACAAAAATGTTTATATTTATTTTCACGGCCTAATTCTACTAAATTCTGCAAAAGACCTGTGTGGTATAAATGCTTACTATGCCTCTAGAAAAATTCCTTCAGGGGTGTCGTTTCCCAAATGGGGTCACTTTTGGGGTGTTTCCACTATTTTGTTCCCTCCAGGGCGTTGCAATCGCGACATGGCACTAAAAACAATACAGCAAAATCTGCGCTCCAAAATCCAAATGGCGCTCCCTCCCTTCTGAGCGCTGCCGTGGGTCCAAACAGCAGTTTATTACCACATATGGGGTATTTCCGTAATCGGGAAAAGATGCTTTACAAATGTTGGGGTGCATTTTCTTCTTTATTCCTTGTAAATATTAAAAATTTCTATGTTATTTCAGAAAAAAAGTAGATTTTCATTTTCACAGACTAACTCCAATAAATATAGCAAAATACCTGTGGGGTCAAAGTGCTAATTATACACCTAGATAAATTGCTTGAGGAGACTAGTTTCCAAAATGGGGTCACTTTTGGGGAGTTTCCAATGTTTTGGCACCACAAGACCTCTTCAAACTCGACATGGTGCCTAAAATATAATCCAAAAATAAGCAGGCCCAAAATCCACTAGGTGCTCCTTTGCTTCTGAGGCCGGTGTTTCGGTCCATTAGGGCACTAGGGCCACATGTTCCTAAGAACTGCAGGACCTGGGCAATACATATTGAGTTGTATTTCTCTGGTAAAACCTGTGTTACACAATTTTTTTTATTACAAATGAATTTCGGCAAAAAAAATATGAAATTTGTACATTTCCCCTCTACTTTGCTTTATTTCATGTGAAACGCCTAAAGGGTTAAAATGCTTTCTGAATGCTGTTTTGAATACTTTGAGGGGTGCAGTTTTTAAAATGGGGTGATTTATTGGGGGATTCTAATATATAAGGCCCTCAAAGCCACTTCAGAACTGAACTGGCCCCTGTAAAAATAGACTTTACATTTTCTTGAAAATGTAAGAAATTGCTGCTAAAGTTCTAAGCCTTGTAACGTCCTAGAAAAATAAAATAATGTTCAAAATACGATGCAAATATAAAGTACACATACGGGAAATGGTAACTAGTGACTATTTTGTGTGGTATTACTATCTGTTTTACAAGCAGATACATTTAAATTTAGAAAAATGCACATTTTTGCAAATTTTCTCTAAATGTTGCTGTTTTTCACGAATAAATATTGATATGATAATATGCATCCTCCAGGTCTAGTAATGCCATCACACAATCTTTGGAGAGGAGATTTATAGTAGAAGGAATGCTCTCCATGCTAATTTTTTTGTATGTCAGTTAATAGTTCAAATCATTTAGATTTATTATGACCCTTCTGGTTTCCTCACCAGGAAAGGAGGGGAATAAAAGCCCTGGTCTGCCTCTGCACTTGGGACTTGAATTACAACCCCTTTTTTTTTTTATATGAGTGACAGAATTTCTGCCTCTAATACTTTCTGTTTCTCTAAACTTTTTAGGGTCTTTGTGGGAATCTTTTTGGTGGAAGAGATCTGAATTCTAGGACGTACCCTGTTTTTACAATTCCTAGGATCCACGGATTTCATATTTTTCCCCAATTTTTGTAATACATGGATAGACAACCCCACACCATGGGCCTTCTGGCGTCATTGTTGGTGGCCTCAGTTTTTGGGGTCATTTTGAGGCCTGCAAAGGAAGCCCTTGTTTTTCTTAGGAAATTTTGAGGGCCTAGACTCCAGTCTCCTAGGGTTAGGTCTTTAATTAAACCTCTTGGGACGAAAGGAATCCATTGGTTTTCCTTGTGTAGGGAACCCCTTCTTCCTAGCAGACGCTTTTTCTAATAGGTTATCTAGCGGGGGCCCAAACAAATAATCACCAGATCAGGGAATAGCACATAGCTTCCCTTTTGACCCAGTTTCCCCCTCCAGGTTTTTAGCCAGATAGCCCTCCTGGTGGAGTTTGAGAGAGCCGCTGATCTGGCAGAGAGGCGTACAGAATCTACAGAGGTGTCGGACAAAAATTCTGCTGCCTTAGATAACATTGGAAGGGAGGAGAGGACCTGATCTCTAGAAGTCTTATCTCTAAAGGTGGAGCTCTAATTGCGCTAGCCAGATCTTTGGCTTAAAAGCCCCCATAGAAGCTTCCCAGGTTCTCTTGAGGTAGTTATCGGCTTTCCTATCCATGGGATTGGATAAAGAGCCTAGATCCTCAAATGGAAGTGCATTCTTCCTTTATTTTTTTGCCACTGGGGCGTCAAGTCTAGGGGTATTATCCCAGTCCTTTGAGACCTCTTCTTCAAAGGTATCAGTATGAGAAAAAAAAAAAAAAATATATATATATATATATATATATATATTAAGGAAGTCAAATAGTACTACTTCATCAGGTAGTAAAGAGAATTGGTTAGGTTATAATAAAGTATAAATTGAGGTAACGCGTTTCAACACCGGACTGGCACCTTCATCAGACCTTATACATGAAAAGCCACAGAAAGTGTGGTTTGTAAACATAAAAAAAACTGAGAGAATGCCCCCTGAGTTAGAACAGTCAATCAGAGGTGAACCAAAGTATAAAAAAAAAAGTACAAAACCAGTCACAAAACCTTTTAAAAACAAAGAACATAAGGTACAATAGGATCGCTTATTTATATGTGTAGTGTTAAATTACTTTATTTACTTGAGAAAACTAATAAAGAATATCCCTCAGTGAGAGTGAACCGTAATCGCAAGGACGGGCAGATTATAATCATTGGCGGCCAGGGACTTTTTTCTCTGCAGGGCTAAGATTATTCTTAGTAGGGCTTATTAGTTCAAGAGAGCTAAATTCGTTGCCCACTATATTTAAAAAAGTGTCAATGGCGGGTTCACGGTGATGTATGGGGTTGAAGGATGATTTTGAACGTACATCTACTGGAATAGCTGTAGATGTGGTGAAGAGTGGTGCCTCTTTGAACGGAGGATCATTATTTGCCATAATTTTAAAATGTCTAGTTAGTGTGAGATTACGGATGTAAGTATTAAGGTCCAGGAATAATTGGAAACCATCAGGAGATGAAGATGGACAAAAAGATAAGCTTTTGGAAAGTAGTGGAATTTCATTATCTTTAAGTAAATATTTTGAAAGGTTAAAAAGTTTCACTGTTTTGTTCCTTTTTTTGCTTTTCCCGGTGTGTTTAAAGGAGTTTTTGTTTTTGCATCCTCTATATCTATTTTTCTTTTTACTTGCGGTTTTTGAAGCGGTTGGAAGAAGCGTGTTGTAGGCTGACTTTTTGGGCTTGTGAGCTGTGGTAACAACATAGTCACTGTGTCGTTAGACGAGTGAAAGCTGGGGAGGATACTGGTGGCATGGTCAGCTGTGATGGTAGACCTAAAAAAAAAAAAAAGAGACCATTGATGACGCACTATCGGTGAAGGTGCTATCAGACTGGTTGGGTAAAGATTCCAATAGAATGGGTAGGTATGAAGATGTTGCAGAAGGTATAATTGGATCAGACCTAGTTGGGGACTTTTGGCTAGGTTCCATTAATGTAGACTCATCATGTACAGTAAGTTGTGATAATGAGATGGGAGAACACAAATTGCCCAAGGAACCACCGGACCATGATGGATAGGTGGAAAATTGCTTGCGAGATCGTGGAGATGCCTCTATTAATGGAGGATCTAGCTGTGCTGATGGAGTGTTAGGGAAAACGCATTGCATTTTTCATGCATGTTCTAAAGCTAGTGTTAAATCTGCAGCTTTAAACGCATGTATTGGAATGTCACCTAAAGGTTTAAATGGCGTTACGTCTATCAAAGGTACCCTGAAGGGCAGTGTGTGCACTGTTTTCCCAGCTGGTGGGTTGGCAACAGTACTTTTTCTAAATGTGATAGGTTTGATAGTATTTATATCACTAATGGTGATATTAGATTTATGGCTGGACTCTGGGCTAGCGATGGGTTGGGATTAGGGGTAAGGTTATTCGGAGCCCAATCTCTCACTTGACCATTTAGGTAATCCTTGTGATCACGATTAAGTTTTAGTTTTACTAGTTATCATGTCTTATTCAAAAAATTTTAAACGTTTGTTAACAGATGGTACCAATTTGAAGTAGTCGGGGTGTGTATCAAATGGTTCCAGATCTATCAGTAACATATTAATAGTATCAGCTCGCTCGTGGCAAAGCGTTGTTCTCTTATTTAAAATGCGTTCCATAAACAGCAAAAGTGCAAGTGTCCATATACATCTCCCAATCCTCATTAAAAGAAGAGTCATTTGAAAAAGGGGATTTGAAAAACAGGCGTAAACCCCATGGCGTGATTTTTTCTCTGAGATAAATCTCAAGAAAACGGCAGTCAATGCTGTGGGCGGCTTCTTCTCTCAAGCAATTCTTAAGAGAGAAAAAAGTATTAATCATTAGTTTAATCAGCAGTGTATGGTATATTCATACCTGAAGGATCTGTTGCATAATGGTCAGATCCAGTCATTTCAGCTATTATGCTGTTTCTTGCATCATTTCTTTCATCCAAAGGTGCAAATATCCTGTTCGCTGGTAAGGTAAGTAGGGCACAAGAAATGGGAACACCGAACAGGGCAGTTGGTTAAAATGGGTGAGAAGGGACCAGATGATAACCTCCTCAGAGTGAGTAGGGGCAAAAATTGCCTGAGCCAAACCTGAAGTGGAAGACTTTATATCTGAAATAAATCAAGGGAAGAAGCGCCTCATGGTGTAGAATCCCAAAACAATGGTGAATAGGAATACAGGTGTAAGAAATATCCTCACCTGGGATAGTTGTGCGTTATCCAGGCACAACACTGTTTGAAGGCAATCAATTGATAAAGTTGCTGCTGCTTCCTAGCCAATGGGACCAAAAGGCTCCACCACGTAGCATTGTATTAGAATGAGAAAAAAAAAATAAAAAAAAATATATATATACATATATATATTAATGAAGTCAAACAGCGATATTTCATCAGGAGATGGTAAAGAGAATTGGTTAGGTTATAATAAAGTATTTATTGAGGTAACACGTTTCAACGCCGGACTGGCGTCTTCATCAGACCTTATACATGAAAAGCCAGACAGTGTGGTTTATAAACATAAAAAAACACCAGAATGCCCCTTGAATAACAGTTAGAACAGCCAATCAGAGGTAAACCAAAGTATACCAAAAAAAGTATAAAAACATTAGTAACAAAACTTTTTAAAAACAATGAACATAAGGTACAATAGAATGGCTTATTTATACGTGTAGTGTTAAATTACTTTATTTACTTGAGAAAACTAATAAAGAATATATGTATCCAGCAGAGAGACAGAAAGAAAAGGCTATATCCGGTCCAAGTTGAAATGGAAAAAAAAGAGCAGATGGATCTAAGCCAAAGCGGAGCCAAGGAGGTAGAAATGCACTGCATCCCCAATATAACCATATCTCTAAAATATATCCCTCAGTGAGAGTGAACCATAATTGCAATGACGGGCAGATTACAATCATTGGGGGCAGTGTGACGGGAGGCGGCCAATCAGTGGTCAGCATTTTGACAAGCCTCCCGTTACCATGGTGTCTGAAAGCTCACCTGATGTGCGGGGGGTGGCCAAACTATCCCAGGGGAGGATATTTCTTACACCTGTATTCCTGAGGGCAGAAGTTAGGAGCTCCCTAATCTCTTTAATACTTGAGACCAGACTTGTAGATTCTTCCGTCTTGATCTTATCTAAACAATTCTCGCAAACTCTTTTATTATAAGAGGCTGCTAGTTTTTTATTACAAACTGCGCACTCATTGTTACGGGTTTTATCCAGTTTCTTTCTAGGACCTTCCCTGGCCTAAACATATGTAAGAGAGAAGAGAACAGTATTAGCGAAGAAAGAGGTTTGTTTTGTCTTACCCAATAGTCCTGCCTTCTCCTCAAGTACCGGACTGGAGGATCTTGTGGCATCCAAGCGGTCAGTGTGTCCTGTGGCTTCTCCTGGCGTTTCCATTATGGAAGTAGATGCTGTAGATGCTGGAGACTAGGCCTTGGATTGGCTGGGGAGGTCCTCTGCTCCGGATGCCTGGAGCCCCTCTTCCCCGTTGGGGAAGTTTTGCACCGAAAGCCGCCAACGCTGGGCATGTGTGCCGGCCCCACCTAGGGAACCGAGTATGACCCCGGGAGAACCGCTTTCCCACCAGAGGAAGGTCTCACCACATGGGACCTAAAACCACCTCTGGCGATGGAAGCGATGGACCGGGAGAGGAGGGAGTATCTTAACCCAGACTTAAGGTTGTTCCCTCCAGAGGAGACTTACACCTTCCAGAGCACCCCTAGGGAGAAAAGGTAAGAACCTTGCTAGGGGGTCTAGAACCCATGAAGAAGTGCTTTTTCCCTAACAGGACGATCCCATCTGGAGGACAGGAAACCTGACTGGGTGTGTGGAGAGGTGTGTCCTTTTTTAGATCCTCAGGCTTCCTGTCCAGTGAATGGCATGACTCTCCAGTGGTGCTGTCATAGGTGAAAGGGTAAAAATAGTGTTATTCCTCGTGCACACACATATGATAGCTTATTCTGATACTTAGTAGGTTAAGAACACTTTAAATAGTGAACAACTCCTACAAATCCCTTCTATGGCTGCTGCGCAATTCAGAATTTTAGAGGAGACACAGTAGGAAGTCATTGGTTTTAGGGCCAGATTAAGGGTGTCTAGGATATGGAGCAGTTATTTTTTCGCGATCCCGCAACTAACTCGGGGGACCTTCACCAATTCCAGTCATAGATAAAGGTATCACTTAAATGTTCTATATGATTGACCATATATAGCTTAACCCCTTCCCGCTTTGGCCACTTTTGACCTTCCTGACAGAGCCTCATTTTTCAAATCTGAAATGTTTCAATTTATGTGGTAATAACATCGGAATACTTTTACCTATCCAAGTGATTCTGAGATTGTTTTCTCGTGACACATTGGACTTTATGATACTGTTAAAATTTGCTCGTTACATTTAGTATTTAATTGTGAAAAACACCAAAATGTTGTGAAAAATTTCAAAAATTAGCATTTTTCTAAATTTAAAGAGGCTCTGTCACCATATTATAAGTGTCCTATCAACTACATAAGGAGATCGGCGCTGTAATGTAGGTGACAGTAATGCTTTTTATTTTAAAAAACGATCTTTTTTCACAACGTTAGGAGCGATTTTGGTTTATGCTAATGAGCTTTCTTAATGCCCAAGTGGGTGTACTTTTACTTTCGACCAAGTGGGCGTTGTACAGAGGAGTGCAGGACGCTGACCAATCGGCATCATGCACTCCTCTCCATTCATTTACACTGCACTAGCGATATAGTTATATCGCTATGTGCAGCCTCATACACAAGCCCTAACATTACTACAGTGTCCTGATAATGAATACACATGACCATCCAGCCTGGACGTCATGTATACTCAGAATCCTGACACTTCTGAATCTTTTTTGTGAGATTCCGGCAAGTGAAACCAAATCTCGTTTACCTCCGTGATCTCGCGAGATTTGGTTTCACTTGCCGGAATCTCACAAAAAAGATTCAGAAGTGTCAGGATTCTGAGTACACATGACGTCCAGGCTGGATGGTCATGTGTATTCATTATCAGGATACTGTAGTAATGTTAGGGCTTGTGTATGAGGCTGCACATAGCGATATAACTATATCGCTAGTGCAGTGTAAATGAATAGAGAGGAGTGCATGATGCCGATTGGTCAGCGTCATGCACTCCTCTGTACAACGCCCACTTGGTCGAAAGTAAAAGTACGCCCACTTGGGCATTAAGAAAGCTCATTAGCATAAACCAAAATCGCTCCTAACGTTGTGAAAAAAGATCGTTTTTTTAAATAAAAAGCATTAGTCACTGTAATGGCAGGGGAGTAGGGAAACAGACAGTGAGCCCTAATCTACCCACCACTCAGTCCCTGCCTACTTGCAACGACCCGCCCTAGGCAACGGGGTACAACTGGGCGACGGTCCCTACGCTCAGTAGGTGCACGACAGACAAACAGACAAGGGGATACAAGCAAAGGGAAATGGGGCAGTTGCCCACAGCAACACCGTGAGCAACAAGAGAGGTGAACGAGCCGAGTCAAACCAGGAATGTACGAGGTACCAAACGCAGAGCAGGAGAGTAGTCAGTAAGCCGGGGTCAGTATGAAGCAAGGTCAAATAGCTAGGAGCTGCAGCAAGGCCAGGAAACCACACGAGAAGAGAATCACAAGCAAAGGAGGAACAGGAAAGGCAGGTATAAATAGACAGAGGGCGGGAGCTAGCTCCGTCTGGCCAGGCTGCGATAGGCTCTCCCACTCCTAAGCCTGCCATCCTGAGTGGTGGAAGATGGAGTCAGTCTCAGAGACATAGAACCAGGTGCAGACTGATTACCCATGGGCGTATACACAGAAGTTGTGCCTGGCAGATCCTTTACAGTCACCTACATTACAGCGCCCATCTCCTTATGTAGGAGATAGGGCACTTATAATGTGGTGACAGAGCCTCTTTAAATGTATCTGCTTGTAAGTTAGGCGGTTATACTACACAAAATTGTTGCTAATTAACATCCCCCCATATGTCTACTTTAGAGTGGCACAGTTTTTTGAACATCCTTTTATTTTTCTAGGACGTTACAAAGCTTAGAACTTTAGCAGCAATTTCTCACATTTTCAAGAAAATTTCAAAAGGCAATTTTTTCAGGGACCAGTTCAGTTGTGAAGTGGCTTTTAGGGCCTTGTATATTAGAAACCCCCAATAAGTCACCCCATTTTAAAAACTTCACCCCTCAAAGTATTCAAAACAGCATTTGGACAGTTTCTTAACCGTTTAGACGTTTCACAGGAATTAAAGCAAAGTAGAGGTGAAATTTATACATTTAATTTTTTTTTGTTGTAGAAATTAATTTCAAATTCATTTATTTTTGTAACACAAAGTTTTACTAGAGAAACGCAACTAAATATTTATTGCCCTGGTTCTGCAGTTTTTGGAAATATCCCACAAGTGGCCCTAGTGTGCTTATGGACTGCAGCACAGGCCTCAGAAGCAAAGGAGTACCTAGTGGATATTGGGCCTCCTATTTATTAGATTATATTTTAGGCACCATGTCAGGTTTGAAGTGCTCTTGCGGTGCCAAAACATTGGAAATACTCCAAAAGTGGACCCCATTTGTGAAACTGCACCCCTCAAGGAAATTATCTAAGGGTATAGTGAGCATTTTGACCCTACAGGTTTATTGCAGAAATTATTGGAAGTGGAAATAAAAATCGACAATCTTTCAAAGAAAATGTAGGTTTAGCAAATTTTTTTCTCATTTCCACAAGGACTAAAGGAGAAAAAGCACCGCACCATTTGTAAAGCAATTTCTCCCGAGTAAAACAAAACATGGCAGGGCTTAGAATGGAAAGAGCGCCATTTGGCTTTTGGAGCTCAAATTTAGCAGGAATGGTTTGCGGAGGCCACGTCGCATTTGCAAAGCTCCTGAGGGACCAAGACGGTGAAAACGCCCAAAAAGCGATTCCATTTAGGAAACTACACCCCTTGCAGAATTCATCTAGGGTTGTAGTGAGCATTTTGACACCACAGGTGTTGTATAGATTTTATTAGAATTGGGCAGTGAAATTAAAAACAATCCTTTTTCTTCAATAAGACGTAGCTTGGGGGCGTGGCTTCACAATGGCGGTGTGAGGACGTGTATACCAGGAGCTCTGGACCCACACCACTTTCATTCTCCTACCACGGGCTCACTTACCTGCTCCAGCGACGGGATGACTAAAGGTCGGCACCGCAAGAGTCTGTCGGTTACTCCTGGCTCCACGTCGATGGATAGGTTCCTCCGCTCCAGCCACGATGGGGCTTCTCCGCGGCCCTCCTCCATTCCCGCTGTAGGCCGCTATCGGTCTCCGCCATCACGAGGGGGCTTTCCTCCTTCCAGCACCTTGGCCCCGGCATGCTCCGTCAGAGGCTCTCAGGACTGCTCCCCTGCTACTTCGTCTCCAGAGGTAGGTCCGTGTGAAGGGGCCATGTCGGTGTCGGTTCCTCCGGGGACAGGAAGATGGCTGCCGGGCATTACAAGGCGCGGCGGTTCAGGTGCCATTTCCTGCCACAGCGACCCTGAACTCTCCTTCAGTGGACTGGCTGCACCTCAGTCAGGGAACACCTGCCATATTGAGGGGCCCACTCACCCCATCTACTGTCCTAGGGGACCCCCACCCTGCCTCACCTACGGGCCCCACCCTCCATGGAACGGACCCTAGCAGAGCTGTTGGAAATGGTGAGGGCATTGCCCACAAAATCAGATTTAGACGCCCGCCTCTCCCGGCTGGAAGAGAAACATGACCGGGCCATAGGGGTGGTGTCTCAAGACATACGCTTATTAACCGCACGTGTGGATGCATTGGAGCGCCAGAACTCTGTTCACACTACGGACATCTCGGTCCTCTCTCAGTCTTTGGACACCCAATCTACCCAAATGCGGGACTTCTCACTGCACCTAGATGATGTGGAGAACAAGGGGAGGCGGAATAATCTGAAGTTGAGGGGCATCTCGGAATCTGTGCCGCCCGAGGGGTTATATGATGCCGTAACGTATATCTTTAATAAGCTCATGGACAGACAACGCGATATGGCCATTAAAATGGATAGGGTGCATCGTCTAGCGGGCCCTCGGAACAGGGAAGGTAAACAAAAAGAGGACATTGCACGGAGAGCATGGGAGAAGGGGGCCATTCCTTTCCAGCGCTCTGAGGTAACCATCTTGCTGGACGTCTCCAGACTGACCCTACACATGCGCAGGGTGATTCGCCCCTGTTGGAAGCTACCAAGGAGGCGGGCGCTACCTACAGATGGGGTCATCCCTTCCACGTTATTCTCCGCTGCCAGGGGCAATCATTTGCCGTAGGCTCCCCGGAAGACTTGGAAGATGCCTTTTGCTTTCTAGAGATCTCCCCAATGCGGCTCCCGGATTGGACAGAGCCACCGCCATCGTTCTTTTCTAGAGGTGGTCCTTACCCGGATCCTGCGCGCCCACCTCTGCCTCATCCCAGAGACGGACCACGTGAGCAACGGGCACCTGGACGGCGCTCAACCCGTAGAGACTGACCGGCCCACGTCCAGACGTCTAGTTTATTTCTCTCCCCGTAGGGGTGTCGGTTGGGGCCTGCATACTATGAGTGTTTAACCCCCTTTTTCTTTTCAGTGTTCTACGGGAGGGGCAGATGCCGGACCGAGGGGGGAACATGTATGGGTCAGGGGGCAAATGTCTCAGGGGATCCTCATCTTCACTTCCAGCTGTCGGGGGCCGGGAGACTCCATTCGCCCGTAATAGTTAGCCGGTTGAGTCCGGGGTTCCGGTTCGTTACCTTTTTGTGATTCTAGCAGTTCAGTTTAATTTTAGTGGTAACTCCTAGGGGGGATCACTTCTTTGCACCGCTGTCATTCTACGTTCCCCACTAGGTTTCCGTGCTGTTGTGTCGCGTCCAGGGGGTGATTTCTCCTGGGAACGACATAATACGCGAAGTATTGTTTAGGGGTTTTGTACTCCGCTCTTAGTGGGGCAGTATTGCTCTTCTTTCTGGATATTTCTTCCCTGTCTACGGGAGTTTCTCTCTCTCTTCTCCTCTTTTATTCCCCTTTCTGTCTTCCCTCTTTTGTTCCACATGTCTAACGTCACGGTTGTTTCCCTGAATGCACAGGGCCTGAACATCCCAGAGAAGAGATCCTTCATCCTCCGTCTTCTCTGGAAAAAGAAAGCGCAAGTGGCGTTTCTCCAGGAAACTCACTTCAGGGTGGACAGCATACCACGGTTGACGGACTCTCACTATATGGAGGGGTATCACAGTGCCTCGCCAGACTCCAAGACCAAAGGGGTCTCCATTTTGATCTCGCGTTCTCTTCCATGGGAGCATGTGGAGACTCGCACGGATAGAGCGGGAAGGTTTCTCTTTGTGAAGAGTAGGTTGGCTAACACATTGTTCACATTGGTTTCATATTATCTCCCTAACACTGGTCAGGTTGCCTTTCTGGAAAGGGTCTTGATGGAACTGGATGGTTTTCTGGAAGGCACTCTCATACTAGGGGGGGATCTGAGCCTTACTTTGGATCCGACAATAGATTCCTCGCGTGGGCACTCGTCCTTACCCAGGTCTGCACACCGCCGTATACGTCGGTTGTTACATGAACACCAACTGGTAGATACGTGGCGGCTCATGCACCCGACCACAAAAGATTACACTTTCTTTTCGGCTCCCCACAACACATACACCAGACTGGACTACTTCTTTCTTCGCCACTCCCATTTATCCGACCTCTCCTCAGTTTCTATTGATGACATTACCTTTTCAGACCACGCCCTCATTACTCTCACTCTCTGTCTCCCAGTGGCTCACCCTCCCTCCTGGCAGTGGTGGTTGAATGACTCGCTCCTGCAGGATTCGACGGTGGTTTCGGAAATACATAGGGATCTCTGGGAGTATTTTGCCACAAATGTTTCTCCAGATGTGGATCCGCTCAGTGTTTGGGAGGCGCATAAGTGTGTGATTCGCGGCTCCTTCATTCGGATCGGATCTAAACATAAAAAGGAGCGGACTGCACACTTGTGTGACCTATTATCCCGCATACACCTCCTGGAGCAGTCCCACAAAGCCTCCCTGGATCGGGTTGTGGGGGCGGAGCTGGGGCAGTTGCGTGTTCAGGTTCGTTCTCTTTTTCTTGCCAAGGCTAGGGCCTCCCTGGTAAAGTGTAGGCGACATTTCTACGAATTTAGCAACAAACCAGGCAAGACTCTGGTACGGGCACCTTGGAAAACTCGATCCCGTACCTACGTCCCTCACGTACAGGCCCGCGAAGTTGGGAGTTTGCACCTCCCCCAGGATATCTCTGAGGCCGTTCCCCTGCAGGCCCTGCCTTGGTTGGGCAGGGATACCCCTCTATGAGCGCGGACACACCCGACGATTGGACCCTCCCTGGCGGCTGCGTCTCGGGTCTTTTCCCGGAAAGAGATCTCCCCTTCTCAGTCCCCCATGTTCCCAGTCTTGGGCAACCCGGCGTTTCCTCCGGGGCGAGACGGGGGTCCATTAAGGAGCTGGTTGCGGGCAGGTCGGGGTAACGCTTCCCATTACCTACACGGGGAGACCTGGATGACAGGTCCGCAGTTAGCGTCTATGACGGACCCTCTTCCTCTCTCTCCTTGGCAGGTCACTCAATTGAGACATTTTCTTGCATCCTTGCTTAACCCTGTGGAACATGCACGGGACAAAACCCAGTTTTAGCTCCTTTGCGTAGGTACTGGCTCGTTGCGTCATTCCCTATCCAGACTATATACCCTACTGATCTCCCCATCCAACCTTCGCACACCTACCAATCTGCTCCATTGGGAGAGGGACTTAGGCATCACACTCACAGCTGAACAACAGGATCGGGTGTACACATAAATCATCCATGGCCAGCAGGTATCAGGAGGCGGGATTTAAGATCTTAACGCGTTGGTATAGGGTGCCTTCCAGATTGCACACAATGATCCCGGCGATCTCGCCGCTTTGTTCGAGATGTGGTGACCAAGCGGGCACGATTTTGCATGTTTTTTGGGAGTGCCCGAGGCTGACAGCATTCTGATCAGAGGTGTGGCTTATCTCCTCCAAATTCACGGATTCCCCGCTCCTGTGTACGCCGGCCTTCTTCTTGCTCCATCTGTGCGAGGTTCCGTTGTTCACATATCGTCGCTCCGTGGTCCGCCACCTGGTGAATGCGGCTAGGGCATGCATTCCAGCGCTGTGGAGACAAACCATTGCGCCGTCGATCAGCTTGTGGTTTGGTAAGATACAGGAGATCATGAGGATGGGGGATCTCACGGCATCCATGAGAGGCACCCACGCTAAGTTCCTTAAGACGTGGTATCATTGGGTCAGGTTCCAATCTTCAGCGGAGTTCAGGAACATCGTGGCCTCTTGAATCTGTCTCTGTTGTCTGGAGGACAATGCTAGTTCTCCTCCCTTCTTTTCCTCTCTATGTCATTTCCCCTCTCTTCTTTTTCTTTCTCTCTTCTCTCCTTAGGATATGTTTATCCTCGGGCCTTTGTGCATGTCTGCAGGTCCAGGATGCATGGGGTTTGATCCATTTATTGTCTAACATATTCCTTTTGTTCATTTGTCATTCATTGTGAACACTTATGCTGGCCTGCGTGCCGATGTATACTACGGATGCATATACTTTTGGCATTACCGTGTTTTGTTTGTAGAAAATCGAAAATAAAAGAATTTATAAAAAAATAAATTTTCACAACAAATAAAGGAAAAAAAGAACCCCAACATTTGTAAAGCAACTTCTCTGGAGAACGGAAATACCCCATATGTGGTCATAAACTGCTGTTTGGGCATACGGCAAGGATCAAAGAGAAGGAGCGCAATTTCGCTTTTTGGAGTGCAGATTTTGCTGGATTCGTTTCTGGTCGCTATGTAGCATTTACAAAGCCCCTGTGGGAAGAAAACATTGGAAACCCCCAGACGTGACCCCATTTTGGAAACTACACCCCTCAAGGTATTCACCTAGGGGGTGTAGTGAGCATGTTAACCTCGCAGGTGTTTTGCAAAAATTAGCGTGCACTCGATGTTGCAGAGTGAAAATGGGATTTTTTCCATACATATGCCAATATGTGGTGCCCATCTTGTGCCACCATAAAAGGGGTTAAAATGCTCACAATACCTCTAGATTTATTCCTTGTGGCGTATAGTTTCCAAAATGGGGTCTTTCCTATGTTTTGGAACCACAAGACATCTTCAAAACTGACATGATGCCTAAAATACAATCTAATAAAAAGAAGGCCCCCAAATCCTCTAGGTGCTACTTGCTTCTGAGGCCGGTGTTTCAGTCCATTAACTAGGGCCACATGTGGGATATTTCTAAAAACTGCATAATGTAGGCAATACACATGGATTTGTGCTTCTCTGGTAAAATCTTCTGTGTTACAGAAAAAAACAAAAACAAAATGTAATTTTTCCCTCCCCAAAAATTTTTTTACATTTCACCTATATATTCCTTAAATTCCTGTAAAACGCCTAAACTGTTAAGAAACTTTATAAATTCTGTTTTAAATACTTTAAGTGGTGCAGTTTTTAAATTGGGATGATTTATGGGGAGTTTCTAATATAGTGGCCCTTTAACTGGTTCCCGGCCGCAGGCTGTATTTTTACGGCCAGCGGTCAGGGTCCTTAAAACCCGAGGCCATAGACTTTTTACGGCTCGGGTTTTAACTTTCTGCCCACGCGATCGGGCAGCTGAATGTCGGGTCTCCGGCTGTCAGTGACTGCCGGGGACCCTGAGGAGAGGATAGAAGCAGCTTTCGTTGCTACTGTCTTCTCCGATGTCTTTTTACACAGCGCTCAATGAACGCTGTGTATAGGAATAGAGACAGAAGCAGCGCCGCTGTCTCTATTCCTCCCGGTGATCATGTGACTGGTCACATGATCGCCGGGTGCCGTTACTGACAGACTACTGCTGGGTCTAACTAGACCCAGCAAAGCCCAGTTAGTGACAATAGTCACTATGAGAGGGCTGATTTCCCCTGTAACTGGGGCTGCTGTGCAGCCCCAGTTACAGTGGAAAAACATGGTGTAAAAGAAAGAAAAAAAATATATAAAGTTCCCCAAAGGTCTTTTTTGACCTTTGAGGGACAAGACAATAGTAATAAAAAAATAGTAAAGTTAAGTGCAAAAAAAAAAAAAATAATAAATACACATAAAATACCCACCCCAAAAAAAAACGTTCCCCCCGCCAATCATTGTTGTAACGCTAGCGCTGACCCAATTACCCTAATATAGACATGTAATATATAAAATTTACGGTAGACAATGGCGATCCCAAATAAAAGGTCTATTTTAGGGTAAAACTATGTTATTACCCAAAAAAAAATAGCTGAAACGTAAAAAAGCTTATTTTTTTACTATTATTTTCAAACTTTATGAATAAAAATTCTAAAATAGCAAAAAAGGTGTGTATAAAAACGATAAAAAAAGAAACCTGCATTGTCTACGGAAAAAACGTCGCAAAAATAACGTCGTTAGCCCAACAAATAAAAAAGTTATAGCCATTTAACTAACACGTGCTAAAAATGGCTAAACGGTGTCTGGTCCTGAAGGCGCAAAATAGCGCGGTCCTGAACTGGTTAAAGCGACTTCAGAACTGAACCGGTTCCTAAAAAAAATGCCTTTTGAAACTTTCTTAAAAATTTGAGAAATTGCTGCTAAAATTAGAAGCCTTAGACATAAGGGAAATTTTAATTAGTAACTATTTTGTGTGGTATAACTAGCTGTCTTGCAAGCAGATACATTTTAAATTTAGAAAAATGTTAATTTATGCAAATTTTCTCTACATTTTGGTGTTTTTTTTTACAAATAAACACTGAATGTATTTATCTCTGACAAAGTACAATATGTCATGAGAAAATAATCTCAGAATTGCTCAGATAGCATTCTGAAGGTATTACCACAAATTCACACGTCAGATTGGAAAGATGATGTTCTGTCAGTCTGCAGCGTGCAGGGGTTAATGACGGATTAAACAAAAACACCAACGCAACACCAATCACACTGAAGGAGCTCCAAAGATTCAAAGCAGAGATGAAAATATCCGCCCATAGGACAACTAAAAGCTGTACACTCCAGATTGGGAACTTATGGAAGAGTGGCCAGAAAAAAGCCAGTGTTTAAAGAAAATTAAAGTTTGCCAAACAGCATGTGGCAGACTCCCCAAACACATGGATAAAGGTTCTCTGGTCAAATGAGACTAAAATTAAACTTTTGGACTATCATGGGAAACACTATATGTGGCAAAAACCCAACACTTCCTATCACCCAAAGTGCACCATTCTAACCGTGAAGCATTGTGGTGGCAGCATCATGTTGTGGATTGGAAAACTGTATGGTAGTAAATACAGTGCAATTCTTGAGGAAAACCTGTTCCAATCTGCCAGAGCCTTGAGACTGGGATGGAGGAGAGGATATGTCATAAATGTTAGATAGCTGCAGATCCCATCTCTGGGACCCACACCAATCTCTAGAACGGGCCCCCTAAACCCCTTTCTAGCTTTTTGTGCTCGCAATGACTACCGGCCACTTCCTGATTACATGGTCGGGACATGGTTGGGAGTTACGGAAACAGTGTAACTCGCTGAGCTACGCTGTTTCCGTAACTCCCATAGTAGGGAGTAACTCCCATAATAGCGATAGCGGCTTCTTAGAGGTTAAACCACCATCGACGGCCCGCTACATAATAGCGGGCAGCGATGGTTGCTATGGCAACCGGACGCCTAACAATGGCATCCGGCTATGCCATCTATGGAAGCCTAGTGGGTCCCGACATCGTCAGGACCCACTATATTTGCCATCAGTGAGTACCTGACAGTTCTAATACACTGCACTACGCATGTAGTGCAGTGTATTAGAATTACGATCAGGGCCTCCTGCCCTCAAGTCCACTAGTGGGACAAAATAATAAAGTAAAAAAAAAAAAGTTTAAAAAAGTTGTGTAAAAATAAGAAAATAAAAGTTTTAAAAGTAATAAAAGTAAAAATCCCCCTTTTTCCCTTATCAGTCCTTTATTATAAATAAAAATAAATAAACGCTACATAATTGGTATCGCCGAGTCCGTAACTGCTTGAACTACAAAATTATTCCGCGCGGTGAACTCCATAAAAGAAAATAATAATAAACCATACCAGAATCACAATTGTTTGGTCACTTCACCTCCCAAAAAATGGAATAAAGAGAGATCAAAAAGTCGCATGTACCTAAAAAGATCGATTACTTACCGGTAATGTTTTTCAAGAACCTATGACAGCACCCCTGGAGAGACGTCCCATCCGCTAGACAGGAAACCTGAGGATATAAAATGGACACACCTCTCCACACACCCAGTCTTTAGGAAGAACTCAGGATTAGAAGTAGTTTAGTTTATATGTGTGCTTTTCTTTTTTTTTTGTGAAAGTCCCTCACACCTTAATATGTACAATATTTACAGGGATGCTCAAATTAAAGGTAGCGATCCAGTTTATGAGGGTCATCTACTACAGACATGGGAGGGTAACAGCGGGGTGCTGTCATAGGTTCTTGAAAAACAGATTACCGGTAAGTAATCAATCTTTTACCCTTTCACCTATGACAGCACCCCTGGAGATGTAAAATAGAAATCAATATTTTAGGTTGGGACCACAGCTTGTAGTACCTTCCTACCGAAGGCCAAGTCAGAGGCTGTATGTAGTTGTAATCTGTAGTGTTTAAAGAAGGTGTGAGGAGAACTCCATGTGGCAGCTTTACATATTTGGTCTAGGGATGCATCTGCTCTTTCTGCCCATGAAGTGGATACGGCCCTAGTGGAGTGTGCCCCGAAGAATTCTGGGGGTTTGAGTTTTTGATTTATGTAGGCTAGCCGTATGACCTGCTTGATCCCACCTTGCTATGGTAGCTTTGCCGGCTGCTGAACCCTTGTTGTGACCCTGAAACTGGATAAACAAGTTTTGTGATGGTCTCAGATCTTGGGTAACCTTTCGGTACTGGACTAGACATCTTCTTATATCTAGGCAGTTAAACTGTTGTTCCCTCTGATTCTTTGGGGAGTCACAAAAGGAGGGAAGGACAATGTCTTGGTTTAGGTGAAAGGGTGAAACCACTTTAGGAAGGAATTCTGGTAGGGTTTTTAAGATGACTATCATCTAGCAGTAGGGTATGTGGAGGAAAGGCAGAGAGGGCCTGGATCTCGCTCACTCTACGGGCTGATGTAATGGCTAATATAAAGGTCATTTTGAGTGTTAGGATCTTCAAGGAAATAGAGTCTATGGGTTCAAATGGTGGCTTTATCAAAGCCTGGAGAACGAGGTTTAAGTCCCAGGGAGGAACTGGGGACCTTATCTGTGGTTTAAGTCTGCAGGCGGCCGCTATAAATCTTTTGATCCAAGGGTGTTCTGCTAATTTAAAATTGAAAAAGGAACTTAAAGCAGAAATCTGAACCTTTAATGTAGTAGGCCTAAGGTTTTTATTTAGTCCCGCCTGGAGAAAATCCAATATTAGGGGAATATCTGGTTTGGTTAAAGGATTAATATCCCTGCCTGCGAAGTTTAAGAATGCGTTCCATGACCTCAGATATATTTTTGAGGTAATCGGTTTCCTACTTGCTAGTAGGGTGGAGATGACGGATTCTGAAAATCCTCTCTGCCTAAGGATTATCCTTTCAGTTTCCATGCTGTCAAGTGGAGCTTCTGAATGTCGGGGTGTAATACTGGGCCCTGATATAGAAGATCTGGCCTGTTTGGAAGAACCCATGGTTGGTGTGACGACATTTTTCTTAGCCACGTGAACCATGGTCTCTTTGGCCAGAAGGGGGCTATCAGTATCACGCTGGCCCTGTCTTCTCTGACCTTTTTTGAAACTCTTGGGAGGAGGTTCAGGGGGGGGGGGAAAGGCGTAGCCTCTCTCTAGACTCCAGAACTGGGAGAGTGCGTCTATTGCTGTTGGGTGGTCTGAGGGATTTAGGGAGAAGAACCTCTGGGCTTTTCTGTTTCTTTTGGATGCGAACAGATCTATTGATGGGGTTCCCCATCTGAGGATGATCTCCTGAAATACTGTGGTGTTCAGGCACCATTCTGATTGGTGAAGCCTTTCCCAGCTTAGGAAATCTGCCACCAGGTTGTCCTTCCCTCTGAGATGAACGGCTGATAGAGTCAGCAGGTGGTGTTCTGCCAGAGAAAATATCTGTGTGGCTAGGCCCATCAGCGAGGCCGATCTCGTACCCTCTTGCCGGTTTATATAGGATACTGTAGTTGTGTTGTCTAAATAGATCTTTAGATGCTGACCTGAAATTGCCTGTATGGATCCCCTCTGGGCCTGAAGAACTGCTGCTAGTTCCCTGAAGTTGGAGGATCTGAGAGTGGTCTGCTGGTCCCACTGACCCTGAAGAAAAGATGAGTCGTAATGGTCTCCCCACCCCCAGGGACTCGAATCTGTGGTCATATTGAGAGTAGGGGTTAACCTCCATGGAATACCCCTTGTGAGATTTTCCCTGCTTAGCCACCATCTGAGGGACAGTCTTGCTGTGGAAGAGATGTGAAAGGGTTGGTCCAAGGAGAAACTGCTCCTGTCCCATTGGTCTAGGATGTCCCACTGCAGTGGTCTGGACTTGAAGTGAGCCCATAGTACGGCTGGGATGCATGATGTCATGAGTCCTAAGACTGACATAGCTTCCCTGAAAGATGTTGTATGGCTCAGGTAGATCTCTGATATCCTGTCCATCAGGGGTCCAATTTTTTCTTCTGGGAGGAAGGTCATCTGTTTGGAGGAATCCAGCAGGGTTCCTAAGAATATACATCTTTTCGATGGATTTAGATTCGATTTTTTTAAATTTATGTTCCATCCTAATTTTGTCAGTATGTCCCGGACTATCTGTATGTGTAGGGTCAGAGTTGGAACTATTTCTGCTACCACCAGGAAGTCGTCTAGATATGGAATCAGGAGAATGTCGTTCATCCTAATGTATGAGGTCATTTCCGCTATCAGCTTGGAAAATACCCTTGGGGCTTGAGAGATGCCGAAGGGGAGGGCTCTGTATTTTAGGTGGCATACAGAGCCGTTGAGTGTTACTGCTACCCTTAGATACTTTTGATGACGATGACATATGGGTACGTGATAATAGGCATCCTCTAGGTCTATTGAGGCCATCACGCAGTCTCTGGAGAGGAGGTTTATAGTTGACGTGATACTCTCCATACGGAATTTTTTGTAGGTCACATAGCAGTTCAGTTTTTTTAGGTTTATAATGACCTTGTGTTTTACTCCTGGTTTGTTCACTAGGAAGAGGGAGGAATAAAAGCCCCGACCTATCTCTGTGTCTGGAACCTGGATTAGGACCTCTTTTTTTTTATAAGTGACAGAACTTCTATTTATAGGATCTTTTGTTGGACTGGGTTCCTTAGGTCCCTCGTGGGAAGGAATCTGTCTGGGGGGAGGGTTCTGAACTCTAGTATGTACCCTGTTTTTATGATTCCCAGAATTCAAGGATTTCTTGAAATCTTCCGCCAATCTTTGAGAAACAGGGAAAGGCGACCCCCCACTTCCCCCTTGGCGTCATTGTTGGTCCCTATTTTTAGGGTCCTTCTGGGGCCTGAAAAGAAAGAAACTTGTTTTTTTCTAGGAAATCTCGAGGGTCTAAAGTCCTGTGCCCTAGGGTTAGCATACCCCACTCTTTTGTTACTTGGCCCTCTGGGACGAAAGGACTCTCTTGTTGGCCTTGTTTGTGCCGGGAACCCCTTTTTACTGTCTGATGCCTTTTCCAGCAGGTCATCAAGTGGGGGCCCGAAAAGGTAATCTCCTGAACAGGGGATAGCGCACAGCTTCCCTTTGGATCCGGTGTCCCCCTTCCAGGTCTTTAGCCAGATAGCTCGTCTAGCTGAATTCGCCAGGGCCGCTGATCTGTCGGAAAGGCGTACCGCGTCTACTGAGGTGTCTGCCAAGAAGTCTGCTGCTTTAGAAAGTGTTGGGAGGGAGGCTAAGATTTGATCCTGAGGGGTCTTGTCTTTCAGATGTACCTCCAGTTGTGCGAGCCACACTTTCAGGGATCTGGCCACGCAGGTGGCTACAATGGCCGGTTTGAAACCCCCCGAAGACGCTTCACAGGTTCTCTTAAGGTAGAATTCGGCCTTTCTATCCATAGGGTCAGACAAGGAGCCTAGATCTTCAAAGGGAAGGGAGTGTTTCCTTGAGATCTTGGCTACTGGAGCGTCGAGCCAGTCCCTGCATGCGTCCTCCTCAAAGGGATACTTCCTTTTGAGAAACTTGGGAATGCTTGTCTTTTTATCGGGAGCTTTCCATTCCTTTTTAATAAGGTTAGATATCTTCCTATGGATGGAGAAGGTTCTATTCTTTTTAGGTCCTAGCGCTTGAAACATAGCGTCCTGGATGGACCGTGGTTCTTTGGGGTCGTCTATATTCATAGTCGCCCTGACTGTTTTTAGGAGTAGGTCAACGTCCTCCGTTGGGAACAGATTTCTATCTCCCCCTCCTCACCTGAGGAGTCGTAGGAGCTGTACTCCCCTTCTTCGTCTAGCTGGGGGTCCCCTTCGGCTGAGGAATCGGAATCCATCCTGCTAGAAGAGGCGGCCGGAGGATCTCTTCTCTTTCTAAGGGACCTTAGTGAGCTCCTCACTTCAGCCCTTACAATATCCTTAATGCTTGTGGCTAAATTTGTGGATTCTTCTGATATAATATTATCTAGAAATTTCTGAGAGAGTCTTTTGTTATAGGAAGATGCAAGTTTATTTTTACATATCGCACATTCCTTGTTATGGGCCTTATCCTGCTTTTTCCTAGGACAATCCCTGGCCTAAACATATGCACAAGAGAAAGGGGAACAGTATTAGGTAAGGGAGAGGTTTTTCTCTTACCCCACTCCTGGCGTCCTCAAGTACCGGACTGGAGGACTTGGCATCCGAGCGTTCAGTGCGTCCTAGTGCTTCTCCTGGCGACTCCATGGCAGAAGACTGGAGAACGAGCTCCTGTTGTTTCTGGCCTAAAATAGGCCAAGGATCGGCTGGGAGGCCCTCGCTCCGGACGCTGGAGCACCTCCTCCCCACGTGGGCCACCGGAACACAGCCCCCTGGAGTGTTGGACGCGCCCCGAAGTGACGTGTCGCGGCGACCGGACATGCCAGTGAGAGCGCCGGAAACCCACCAACGCTGGGTCTGGTCCGGCCCCATCCAAGCCGAACGAGACCCGGGGATCCGCTCCCCGCCAGAGGAAGGCCCGCCCTGTGTACCTTAAACCACCATCCTGCTTTGCAGCAGGAGGGGGACGATGGACCGGGAGAGGAGGGGAGTACCTATCCCAGGCTAAGGTTGCTCCCAAGAGGGAGACTTATACCTTTCCAGAGCACCCCTAGTGGAATAAGGTAAGCCATGCTAGGGGGTCTGCAATCCCGGGAGAAGTGTCTTTTCCTCAAGAGAATCTTCCATCCGGAGGACAGGAAACCTGACTGGGTGTGTGGAGGTGTGTGTCCATTTTATATCCTCAGGTTTCCTGTCCAGCGGATGGGACGTCTCTCCAGGGGTGCTGTCATAGGTAAAATGGTTCTGATCGAAACTACAGTTTGTTACGCAGTCCTCGCACCGCTTTCTTGATGGAAAAATAAAAAAGTTATGGCTCTTAGAATAAGGTAACACAAAAAGTAAATGATTTTTTTACAAAAAGTATTTTATTGTGCAAACGCCATAAGACATCAAAAAATAAAATATTATAATCAATGGCGGATTATCATATGCCCGAACCGCACACAATCTTAAAAAACTATGCAGCGCTCTAGCGCTGCTAACTTCCGCGCTGTCCCGCTTCCAACTGAATCTGCGTCCGCAGATTCAATTGGGTTGAATGCTGGAGCCTCGCTCCAGCATTCACTCTGCCGTGAGCGGCTCGGCACAGGCAGGCGGGATGTAGTGACGTCATCGCGCCTGTCTGCACGGAGTCACTCACGGGAAAGTGCAGAGGAGGAGAAGCACTCCCCACCGTCGTCGGAACCGGGATAGGTAAGTAATTATGTTTTTTTTTTTTTATTAGGTACGTACATATGGGGGCATTATACTGTGAAGCAGCTATGGAGGCATTATACTGTGTCGCAGCTGTGGGGGCATTATACTGTGTAGGACAGCTATGGAGGCATTATACTGTGTAGCAGCTATGGGGCATTATACTGTGTCGCAGCTATGGAGGCATTATACTGTGTAGCAGCTATGGGGCATTATACTGTGTAGCAGCTATGGAGGCATTATACTGTGTAGCAGCTATGGGGCATTATACTGTGTAGCAGCTATGGAGGCATTATACTGTGTCGCAGCTATGGGGGCATTATACTGTGTAGCAGCTATGGGGGGCATTATACTGTGTAGGACAGCTATGGAGGCATTATACTGTGTAGCAGCTATGGGGCATTATACTGTGTCGCAGCTATGGAGGCATTATACTGTGTAGCAGCTATGGGGCATTATACTGTGTAGCAGCTATGGAGGCATTATACTGTGTAGCAGCTATGGAGGCATTATACTGTGTCGCAGCTATGGGGGCATTATACTGTGTAGCAGCTATGGGGGCATTATACTGTGTCACAGCTATGGGGGGCATTATACTGTGTAGCAGCTATGGGGGGCATTATACTGTGTAGCAGCTATGGGGGCATTATACTGTGTCGTAGCTATGGGGCATTATACGGTGTAGCAGCTATGGGGGCATTATACGGTGTAGCAGCTATGGGGGCATTATACGGTGTAGCAGCTATGGGGGTATTATACTGTGTCGCAGCTATGGGGGCATTATACTGTGTAGCAGCTATGGAGGCATTATACTGTGTAGCAGCTATGGGGCATTATACTGTGTAGCAGCTATGGAGGCATTATACTGTGTCGCAGCTATGGGGGCATTATACTGTGTAGCAGCTATGGGGGGCATTATACTGTGTCACAGCGATGGGGGGCATTATACTGTGTAGCAGCTATGGGGCATTAAAATGTGTCGCAGCTATGGAGGCATTATACTGTCTAGCAGCTATGGGGCATTATACTGTGTAGCAGCTATGGAGGCATTATACTGTTTAGCAGCTATGGAGGCATTATACTGTGTCGCAGCTATGGGGGCATTATACTGTGTAGCAGCTATGGGGGCATTATACTGTGTCACAGCTATGGGGGCATTATACTGTGTCACAGCTATGGGGGGGCATTATACTGTGTAGCAGCTATGGGGGGCATTATACTGTGTAGCAGCTATGGGGGCATTATACTGTGTAGCAGCTATGGGGGCATTATACTGTGTAGCAGCTATGGGGGCATTATACTGTGTAGCAGCTATGGGGGCATTATACAGTGTCGTAGCTATGGGGGCATTATACAGTGTCGTAGCTATGGGGCATTATACTGTGTAGCAGCTATGGGGGCATTATACGGTGTAGCAGCTATGGGGGCATTATACGGTGTAGCAGCTATGGGGGTATTATACTGTGTCGCAGCTATGGGGGTATTATACTGTGTCGTAGCTATGGGGCATTTTACTGTGTCACAGCTATGGGGGCATTATACTGTGTAGCAGCTATGGGGGCATTATACTGTGTCGCAGCTTGGCGGTAAGGCAGCTGGCCAACAGGGCGCAGGTCAATGTCTATAGTTCGTATAGGTACCTGTGGCAGCTCGGACAGCAGCAGGGCAGGCTCGGCTTGGACTAGGCAGCAGGTAGACGTCAGACAAGGTGAAGCAGGTCACACGTGGGATACAGCACGGCACGACTTTGAAACAGCACAGTGCTCGACCAGGATAGTATGGAATGCAGGGAACAGGAAAACTCTAGGAGGCCATCACATAGACAAACTTAG
Source organism: Rhinoderma darwinii (assembly GCF_050947455.1). Lineage (NCBI taxonomy): Eukaryota > Metazoa > Chordata > Amphibia > Anura > Rhinodermatidae > Rhinoderma > Rhinoderma darwinii. Next base: position 327,514,691 of record NC_134688.1, on the reverse strand, counting down.
GAAACATCAACAACGCTCAGGCATAAAAGCAAGGGACTGGAGCCCTCTTATAGTCCAGGGTACTCATGGGTTCAAGTTAGTCAGAAGTCCGGTGAGTGCGCTGCCCCTTTAAGAGCGGGCACGAGCGTGCGCGCGCACCCTACGGAATCCAGCTGAGTTGACGCGAGCGCTGGCGTCTTCTGAGGAGGAGGCTGCGGCCAGCGCTTGCCGACTCGTGGCTGTCAAGAGGAGATTGGAGCTGACGGCCCGCAGCCACGGACATTACAGTATCCCCCCTCTTACGCCCCCTCTTCTTGGGACCAGAGCGAGAGAGAAACTTTTTCAGAAGAGTAGAGGCATTGAGGTTCTCCTCTGCTCTGGCTCCCAGGACCTCTCTTCAGAACCAAACCCCCTCCAATCCAACAAATAAAAAGTTTTTCCTCTCACTTTCTTGGTGTCAAAGATCTCCTTAACCTCAAAGGTGTCTGAAGGGCCGCTGGAGGCAACCGCAAGGCTTGGAGTCTTGGTATAGCAGTTCAGAAAGTGGCAAAGAAACACGCGGGTCAACACTGCCAAGAGGAGTAGTCTGAGGATCAACACTGCCAGGAGGTGTAGTAGGAGGAACGGCAGCTTGTGCCTCCTGCCGACGTGCAAGAATGATATTCAACGCCTGGAGGAGTTGGTCCTGTCGAGACCGGAGGTCTAGCATATCCGCCTGCATTTCCTGAGACGTCATCATAGTCTTCAATCAACCAGCGGGGTCCATGGCCTGAGCGTACTGTCACGAAGGGTCTGTGGACCCACTGGGCCGTACCGCCTTGGCGGTAATGCAGCTAGCCAACAGGGCGCAGGTCAATGTCTATAGTTCGTATAGGTACCTGTGGCAGCTCGGACAGCAGCAGGGCAGGCTCGGCTTGGACTAGGCAGCAGGTAGACGTCAGGCGAGGTGAAGCAGGTCAGACATGGGATACAGCATGACACGACTTTGGCACAGCACAGTGCTCGACCAGGATAGTATGGAATGCAGGGAACAGGAAAACACTAGGAGGCCATCACATAGACAAACTTAGGAAAGATCAACAATGCTCAGGCATAGAAGCAGGGGACTGGAGCCCTCTTATAGTCCAGGGTACTCACGGGTTCAAGTTCATCAGAAGTCCGGTGCGCGCGTTTCCCCTTTAAGAGCGAGCACGAGCGTGCACCCTACGGGATCCGGCTGAGGTGAGTGGATGCGAGCGCTGGCGTCTCCCGAGGAGGAGGCTGGGGCCAGCGCTTGCCGACTCGTGGATGCGGCTGTCGGGAGATTGGAGCTGACGGCCCGCAGCCACGGACATTACAAACACATAGCGCTCCATTCTTTCTGAGCCCTCCCATGGGCCAAAACGGCAGTATCGCCACAAATGGGGTATTGCCACACTCAGGACAAATTGGGCAACAAAATGGTGGTATTTTATTTCTTGTTCAAATATTTTGAGCCAAAACTACATATTATTGGAAAAAATTTAATTTTCTTTTAATTCACAGCCCAATTGAAATAAGTTCTGCGAAAAAACTATGGGGTCTAAATGGTCACAACACCGATAAACGTCTTCCTTGAAGGGTGTAGTTTCCAAAATGGGGTCACTTCTAGTGGGTTTCCATTGCTTTGATACCTCTGGGGCTCTGCAAATGCCACATGGCACCCGAAAACCAATCCAGGAAAATCTGCACTACAAAGAACACACAGCACTCCTTTCCTTCTGAGCCTCCCATGGGCCCAAACGGCAGTTTATCACCACAAACGGGGTATTGCTGCACTCAGGAGAAATTGGCCAACAAAATGGGGTATTTTGTTCCCTGTGAAAATAAGAAATTATCTTATTGGAAAAAAAAAATATTTTTTTCATTTCACAGCCCAATTCAAATACGTGCTGTGTAAAAACTGTGGGGTCAAAATGGTAACAACAACCATAAATGAATTCCTTGAGGGGTGCAGTTTCCAAAATGGGGTCACTTTTGGAGGATTCCTACTGTTTTGCCACCTCAACACCTCTTCAAACCTGGCATGCTGCCTAAAATATATTCTAATAAAAAAAAGAGGCCCCAAAATGCACTAGGTGCTTCTTTGCTTCTGGGGCTTGTGTTTTAGTCCAGTACCACACTAGGGCCACATGTGGGACATTTATAATAAGGTGTGCACGTGCTAAACCCTTAGTAACAACTTTAAACATTAAAAACACATTAGTCTTAAATTGGCAAGTAAATTGTGGCATGCGCCACGATTTATTAAAAAACAGTAACCATAGGCAATACAGCGCAAGAGGAGCCTGACTTCAATCGCGACACGGCACTCCCTGAACTGGGGCCCGCCTCACATTGTAAACCAGGACAGCCGTGCCCCCTGCCACGGCTGTAAACCTATAGAATGTAGGGCACAATTAACACAAATAACTTGAAAAAATGTATAAATTTTATTGAATGTTACAACATTAAAAAATGAGTCATACTGAGCATAAAACACAGAAGACGTCTGACAACATACAGAGAACATGCACAAAAAAGTAGAAAAATGACAATGTCACGGGTGTCGGTAAAAATCTGTACCTAGGCAATGTAACTGGTGATTAAAGCCTCAATGCCAAGTGGACAATTGTGTGTATACAGCTAAGAGAGAGGCTGGAAAATCAGACATATGTGCCCAGTGCACTGATGTACTGATGTAAAAACAGAGCTGAGGCTAGAGGCTAAAGTCAGGTATAAATAGCACAGCGTGTCTGTGTTGGTAAAAAAAGGCAGCTAAAGTGAACAAATGCCTAGGGAGAGAAGATATGTGACATACCCATATTGTGGTCCTCTGCATGGAGAGACGTCAGTCCCGACGCGCGTTTCGGCGAAATGCCTTCGTCCGGGGGTGCCGTCTCTCCAGCAGGAAACTCCCTTTTGAAGACTATAGCCGTCCAATCATGTCACTAGTTGGAGATCACATGGGGCAGTGAATGTATGTACATTGGCGTCATGCGTCGGGAACAGGAAGTCCCACGGCAAATCCCCCGACCGCGCGTCTTCGAGGGGGCGTGGACCAGCGGCGACTGACGCCGCGGGTACACGCCCACCCCGATGCAGACGCACGAGTCAGTGGGAAGCCAGGTAAACCCACCCGGCGCAAGCGCACTGAACAGACACTGCTGTGAAAGAAGGTATCCCATGAGATGTGCAAAGCGCACGATCAGGCAGCGAGTATGAAGTAAGTAGGGCATGAAATACAATGATGAATCAATAATAACTATATATTAAATCAAGTGCGACAACTATAAACAACCTTGGCATGCAGTGGAACAATACGGGATTCAATGAGAAACAATGTAAATAGAAACCAACGGTGTTTTTTACGATGTTACAAGATATACGTCAGTTTATACTGTATATAAAAAGACAAATGTATCACATTGAAAGTAAAACATATGTCTCATGCGTAACCACTGTAGCATAGATAGTAACAACATCCATTTAATCAAGCTTGTTTGACTATATATCCAACCAATTATAAATAAATAAAACAAAACAAAAATAATAATAATAATAATGAGACTACCAATACATAAATTATATATATACACTAAAAGATAATAATATATTAAATTATATTAAACATTGAAAAAAACTATATAGAGAATAAAATATATATATCAGTATATGTTCAAGATTAGTTAAAAATACCCAAATAGAAAAGATTATGAAAAATATATCTACATACAATATCTGTGTAAAATAATAATAAGTATAAAATGAAATGTGAAATACATCAATTTGATGATTGTGAATATGTAAACCAAAACAATGATAGTGATAAAGCAATGAAAAATATATATAGTATGTGAGACAAATGTGTATGTGTGTGTGTAAAATGAGCTATATGAAATAAATTGTGTGTGTGTAATATGTGCTATATGAAATAAATTACGTATGATACTGCACAATAAAACAAAAAGTGTAGTAAGTGTTGCGAAACGCAATATTAATTTTTATTGATATATATTAATTCAAATGTATATCATGAAAAATGTGCATAATAAATGACGTTGTGTAGGTGAATATACAAGGACGCACCATAGTGCGTTAAAAATAAAATATATATATATATATGTTAATTCTAAAATATATAACCTAATGGATATAATACAATAATAAAATATTAATGTTTATACAATATGTATATATTGTGAATATTTATAAGCAAAAGGTACAATAAATATGAAAAAAATAAATAAAATGAAAAATAATAATAAATAATGAATAATAAGCGTTCTTAATTGGATATGAATAGATGTTTGTCGCACTGTATTCATGACCTCTCATTCTTCAAAGTGTATCAGGTCATAGTAAATTCTACAATACAAAAAAGGAAAGTAATTAGACATATAAAAAACTGAAACATATTTAAAATAACCCACTGGAGGTTAATGGTCAAAGGAATGGGGTGAAATTAAGATTCTCATTGAGCCCAGAAGGAGACATAGTCCCCAGAGTCCAGATCCACTTGGATTCACACCTTGCCAATCTTTTAGATATATCACCGCCTCTGATATGTTTTTCGATACAGTCGATTCCTCTAACTCTGAGTTTTGTTGAATCGCATGCATGATATGCCTTGAAATGTCGAGCGACAGGTTTCAAGGTTTCAGGGATCTCAGACATTTCAGCCAACTTAATGTCTCGAATGTGTTCCCTTACTCGAGTTTTGAGTTCACGTGTAGTGAGTCCGACGTATATTTTGGGGCAGGGGCAGGTGGCATAATAGACGACTGCCTTGGTTGAACACGTAATAGCGTGGGTAATAGTAAATGTACGTTTGCCCGTTGAATCGACAAACGTTGTCGCTTTTTCAATATTAGGACATGCTACACAATGTCCACATGTCTTACAGCCCCATTTAGGGCCTTTATTCCCAAAGGGAAAACTTTGCCTATTTAATTGGTAATGACTGCGGACAAGGTGATCTTTGAGATTTTTAGAACGTCGTGCCGAGATGGTTGGATATCTGGAAATGTATTTTTCAATTGTTGGATCGGTGAGTAGTATGGGCCAAAACTGCTTTAGTATATCTTTCATTTGAGGCCATCTTGAATGGTACTCTGTAGTGAATCTTACCTGTGTCTCTGATTTATTTTTTAGTTTAGGAAATAGAAGCTCATCTCTTGATGTGTTTTTCGCACGGTGATATGCCTTTTTAATCGAGCGTTTACTATATCCCCGGACAAGGAAGCGATTGGTAAGGTCATAGGCCTGTTTCTCGAATGCATCAGTGGAGGAACAAATCCTTCGAATCCTTAGAAACTGGCCAGTTGGGACTGCCTTTATCGTCTGTACAGGATGAGAAGAAGAAGCGTGAAGGAAAGCATTGACCGCCGTTGTCTTCCGAAATACGTCTGATTGGAGGAAACCATTCACATCCTTACACAAATTAATATCCAAGAATTCAGCCCGACGTTTGTCGTAATGATAAGTGAGCTTAATGTTCAAATCATTGAGATTTAGAACATCAATGAAATTCTCAAAAGTCTCAGGTGTCCCCCTCCAGATCAGCAGGATGTCATCGATGTATCGGGCCCAGAATATGACCCGGTCCATCGAGACACCCCGCCCACCATGGAAGAGGTCACGTTCCCACAGCCCCAGGAACAGGTTCGCATATGAAGGGGCACATGCTGCCCCCATTGCTGTTCCCTGGAGCTGTAGGTAGAATTTATCCTTAAAGACAAAGAAGTTGTGTTTAAGTGCAAATTCAAGAAGTGTCGAAATGAAATTTGCAAAGATGGGCTCCATATTCCCCATAGTTAGGAATGCAGAGACCGCTCTTAAACCGTCAGCATGGCGGATACTGGTATAGAGTGACTCAACGTCACATGTAACCAGTAACATGTCTTCCTCCACACTGATTCCATCTATTTTCTGCAGAAGATCTGCAGTGTCACGCACATAAGACGGTAGACATTCGACAACCCCTTTGAGATGGTGATCAATGAATTTGCAAATTTTCTCAGTTAAGTTACCCCTACCTGAGATGATTGGTCTTCCTGGGGGAACAGTTGCATCTTTGTGAACCTTTGGTAACAGATAAAGTGTTGATATAGTTGGTTCAATGGGGATAAGTGCATCATATACTTCTTTGGTAATGATATTCTCAGCTTTGGCCTTTATTAGAATCTTTTCCAGATCTATTTGGAAGGTGTGTAAAGGGTTATATGTCAATCTTTTATAGCAATTTTTATCATTTAATTGTCTATAGGCCTCAGCTTCATACATCACAGAAGGCCAGACTACAATGTTTCCGCCTTTGTCGGCTGATTTAAATACGACATCGTCAAGTTTACTTAATTTTTTAAGGCTTTGTCGCTGTGCTGCCGACAAATTGTCATTTTGAATTTTATTTGGTATTTTTGCAAATTCCTGACTAACTGATTTTACAAAGGAGTCTACTGCCGAGCACATACTCATTGCGGGAAAACGCTTTGATTTTACCCTAAGTGTTGGGGGGATCTTACCTGTTGGATCATAGTCTTGTTCCCTCAACAATTCCTCTAAATCATGTAGGGTCTGTTGTTCAGTGATAGTAGGGAAAGTCTCATCAACATCAGACCTATGAAAATATTTCTTATAAATAAGAGATCGACCGAAAATATGCAGATCCTTGATTGCGGAAAATGTGTCAAAACGGGCACATGGGGCAAATGTTAACCCACGCTCTAAAACCTCCATATCGGGTGTAGAGAAAATATGATTAGATAAATTGATTACCTTGAGTGAATTAGAAGATCTATCAACATCAGGCTTTCTTTTGTTGGAGGTTTGTTTGTAGGGCACTTTTCTTTTTTGTCTCGTGCTGTAAGTATAATGTGGCCGCTGTCGTGATCCACCATCAGATTCACTCTGAGATGAGATCGATGTTGTAGACATATGGCGATTGGTTTGTACAAATGGAGTGCTTTTTCTCCATTTGTAGACTTTTTGCTGGGCGTAATCATTGGTGTCTCTTGAGAATTTTTTAGACTTCATGTCTTTGATTTCCTTTTCCCATTCGGTGAACTGTTGTTCCAGCGTGAGGTTGAACCTAACCAGGCCTTCAGGCGTCATTTTTTCCTTCAGATCGGATTGTATCACTTCAATCTCAATGTCGAGCTGATCCAATGTAGTTTGGTTCAAGTTAACCAATAGCTCCATGAATTTAAAAGAACTTTGATTGCAAACTTCTTCCCAATTCGTAATGAATGTAGCATCTTCGATTGGGAAGGAGGGGAAGATCTGGACTCTGAGGCCTCTAGGGATCAATTTCCTTTGTAGGTAGTTCTCCAGAAAGATCTTATTCCACCATATTTTCATACGGCGGTGTACTAAATTCCTGTATTTATTCTGTGTTTCACCCACATTCCCTTGACCACTAAAAACAAACTGAGTAGACCCATCATTAAAAACCTGATCCATTTGGGAACGCCAGATGCGTTCCCCTAGCTTTGTGATCCATGGACCCTGATGTACTTGAATCTGTGAAAAACACAGTAAAGAATTAACCACATAAACCTATTGGTACATGCAGGAGAGGAGTCTAATTGGTATAGATATAAATATACGCTATACTAATGCCTATGCATAAAGGCTAGACCTCAGTGCGCCAAGTAACCCTTGGTGTGTTGCCCTAAACAACTAATGTAAACCTATAGAATGTAGGGCACAATTAACACAAATAACTTGAAAAAATGTATAAATTTTATTGAATGTTACAACATTAAAAAATGAGTCATACTGAGCATAAAACACAGAAGACGTCTGACAACATACAGAGAACATGCACAAAAAAGTAGAAAAATGACAATGTCACGGGTGTCGGTAAAAATCTGTACCTAGGCAATGTAACTGGTGATTAAAGCCTCAATGCCAAGTGGACAATTGTGTGTATACAGCTAAGAGAGAGGCTGGAAAATCAGACATATGTGCCCAGTGCACTGATGTAAAAACAGAGCTGAGGCTAGAGGCTAAAGTCAGGTATAAATAGCACAGCGTGTCTGTGTTGGTAAAAAAAAGGCAGCTAAAGTGAACAAATGCCTTGGGAGAGAAGATATGTGACATACCCATATTGTGGTCCTCTGCATGGAGAGACGTCAGTCCCGACGCGCGTTTCGGCGAAATGCCTTCGTCCGGGGGTGCCGTCTCTCCAGCAGGAAACTCCCTTTTGAAGACTATAGCCGTCCAATCATGTCACTAGTTGAAGATCACATGGGGCAGTGAATGTATGTACATTGGCGTCATGCGTCGGGAACAGGAAGTCCCACGGCAAATCCCCCGACCGCGCGTCATCGAGGGGGCGTGGACCAACGGCGACCTGCCACGGCTGTTCCCCCAGGCAGTCGCCGGACCGCCGTCCGGCTTTCGTGACTGCCCAGGCCCAAAACATCCTGGGGACCTGCCGTATAACTAGTGTCCCCCCCACGTGCGAGTTCACCCCGCCGTATAGCTAGTGGTAACTTCGCCGTGGTCCACCACCGAAACCGCTCTTAGCAGGAGTGCAGTGCCACGATCCGCAACCAAAAAAGGTAGGCGCCTCTGCTGATCTTACTTTTTTTTACCCCATAAAAACTCCTTTCCACCAGTCCTTCCTGCAGATTGTTGTTGAATATGTCCAATCCCACATCTGATAAGTGTACGCCATCCTTCCTGTACATTCCTTGGCACCCAAAATCAATGTCCTTGTGCTGAATAAAAACTCCTTCGATCTCCACCATAAAGTCCTTCATGGCCTTGTTGACCTTCTTCCTCACCTTTTCAATGGCCACTGTTGATGTTGCCCCCATCCAACTCTGCCTTTGAATAATTTCTGACCACAAAAACTTTACCCCCTGCCATCTCTCTTTCCATACGGCAACATGCACCTTCATCTTGTTGACTAGTACCCAAGCTTTGGTACTAGTCAAGTCGTTCCCTCCGGTATGTATCACGATCACCTGCGGGCGCCCCCCTTTTGCCGCTTCCTCCACCAGCTTTCTCATCTGGAACCATCGAAGGCCACGTCTCCCGAACCACTTCACCTTGACCCCGTCGCCTGGAAGGCCCAGTTGTAATGCATACGGTCTCATCCTTGCTCTCTGCGGCCCAGTACACGAAGGAGTGTCCAATCACCCATACACTTTTTTCCTCTGTGGGAGAGACAACATACAATCACTAACATAGCAACTGGGCGAGTTTTTAGTTTTTACCAACTGGGCATTGTACAGAGGAGTGTATGAGGCTGACCAATTAGTGACTAATCAGTGTCCTACACTTCTCATTGTTCCAGCCCAGCGTGATTGTGCAGTGAAAGAAGCTGGGCTGGAACAATGAGAAGTGTAGGACACTGATTAGTCACTGATTGGTCAGCCTCATACACTTTTCTGTACAACGCCCAGTTGGTAAAAAGTAAAAACACGCCCAGTTGTCCATTGAGAAACTCATTAGAATAAATCTAAACTAGCTCATAACTTTCTCAAAAATGATCGTTTTTCAAAATAAAAACCACTTTTGTTGTTATCTACAATACAGCGCCGATCAGATTATGTAGTGTGAAGGATGGTTTATTTGCTTATATTCTCTGTTTGAAATTACATTATGAATTATCAAGTTTGATGCCGAATTACTAAGATATGCATTATGTGAAAGTGATTATAATAATAATGTTTAAAAGATTTCGTTTTGTGCAGCAGCCATCTTGTCTGGAGTTCCCATCTTGGTTCTTTTGTAGTGAATAGGAAAGTCATTGTTCCTTTAACACAAGTAATGTTGATTTCGTATGTTTTATCTTTGACCTTGGTTCCCATACGAAGCTTGCAGAGAAGGAACAGCGAGTAAGATGGGAGGGTGGCAAGTATGCATGTGGAAAGGTCTCCCCCATCTCCACGGGAACATTCTGCCGAAGAGAGATAAGGCCACCTGCAAACCTAATGTGTGAAGAATTCTAATGATGTATCTGGGATATATTTTATTGTATGCTTTGTACTGAATAACAAATATTGTCACATTGTCTCGGATTGGTTAACCTCAAGCCTACACCCCTTCTGAATTTCAGTATTATAGTTTGAGCTTGGAAATAAATCTTCAGAGGAGTATTTTGAGCATATCAGCAGCGTCTGTGTGTTTTCTTCTCCTCTCTCGATATATATCGGTGCAATATCCTAATTAGGATACTGAACAATGGGGCCTGGCCTGAGAGTCTATTTGGACTTGTATAAATTTCAGTCTAATATATTTTGAGCCATTCATTTCCACGACAGTAATGGTGCCGAAACCCGGGAGATTGCACGTCTGATAAGCTGTCACTGGAGAGGTCTGGCTTTGCATCTGTGAATTACAAAAAAACCGCGGTAGGTAAGGAGCTTATTCTTACACCATTCACACATGTATTGCGTAAGCCTTGGAATCTAGCTGTCATGACGTCACATCTTCTGAACGGGGTCCCCTTATTCAGCAGTGGGTTGAAAGATGGATCCAAAAAGGTATGTTGAAGCTTTTTGTGTGATGAAGGATTGCAGGTTTGTACGTGATCTTAAACGGTTGATATGAAAGACATGAGAGAATTTTTGGCAGCAATTACATTGTTAACCTGGAAAATTGTGAGAAGTGTAAGACTTCCCCCTTTGGAATGCAGTGACGTAGCGCATGGCGGAGAGAAGTCGTAACTCACATGTGAAATATTTGAAATGAAAATATTGTAGTCTGGACAGTGAGGAAAAACAAACTTGTGCTTGCTGCTCTGTTGTAGTGTCATTTGTTATTTAGTTGTGTAAAATTGTTGAGGATTAATAGTTGTTCTGTTACCCGTTTGTCTGGGATTATAGTTGGGAGGTACTGACTGTCTGTAGGTGAGAGAAAAGTTGGATAGTTGTGAGTAATATCCTGTAGTACCACAGGGGCTTCAATGGTTAAGTCCTGATAATGGAGAATCCAGTGCAACAGGGAAAACTTTGAATACTGTATTAGAAAATCATTTATATGTGAAGGGTCCTTAACCCAGTTGTATGCATTGCCAGAATGGCATAAGGTGGGAATCAGTACAGACCGATTTTTCTAGCACATGTGATAATCCGGCATAGACACTTTGGTGTAAAATAACATCTAAGTAATTAAGTCTGTAGTAGAATAACATCAGACCGCTGGATTGAATACCGTTGTAATATAACATCCTGTATTCAATGAATGACCCTGACACTTATCCCAGATACCACCTGTGTCGTAGTAGTAATTCCCCTAAACTACAACCCACAGAGTGAACGGCTGAGCGGGGAGGATAACATATATGTTACCAAATATAATTTGCATGTGAAAACATTGCAAAGTGCTAGAGGAAAGAGTTTGGGATATATGCTACATCACGGGCTGTATGAACCGAAAGACACACCCCGGCAGCAAGTGTTCTGCATAAATGAATGTGACCAACTCCTGCTTGAATCAATGGCGGTTCATGAATGTCGATTGTGTTTAAGAATTTGCTCTTGTAATTGTTGATTGGCAGCATTTTGTCTGTTCTTGATGTTCAATACAGTGAGGCATCAGAGGAAAGGGGATCCTACTGCTAGAATGTCTGGAGGAACGACTTTTGATATCGTATTGGTAAGACAGTCTAGGAGATAGACTGGTCTGAGATATCTGTCGGCAAACGTGGCTAGTTTGCCTGGAGGTGGGGGATTTACCGGAGATCACCCTACTGCTCTCCGACCATGGGGTCAGGAGGAAGTGAGACAAAAATGCTTTGGGGCACGGGTCCCGGCCATCATTATAGTAGAATGAGCAAAAGGAGATGGGGCTTTAATTGTAAAGTATGTGAAGGCAAAATAACACTGTAAAAAAATTGTTGAAGAGACTGGCAGCTGTAAAATGGATGTAATGGATGTAAAATGGATGTTTGCATGTGATAAATAGAATGGTTTGTGGAAACTTGAGAAGTTAAAAAGGACAAAGTAGGTGATTAAGTGGTTACAAGTAAGTTGATCTGAGAAATTACAATTTAAATACAGGTGTAAATTTTTTTTATTGGAAGAGTGAAGAAAACTGAGCAGCCGAGTACATTGCAGTGACTAATGTGGGTCAGAACGGGGGGAGTGTAATGTGTGTAATGTAACATGTCTGAAGTTTGAAACTAGTGGGCACAATATAGCAGATCTATATTGTATGTTCTTATCTTTAACAGCAGTAATATCTAAAACTTTTAGTATTTTGTGTATGTGTAATGATGGGGGTAGGGAAACAGACAAGTGAGCCCTAATCTACCCGCCACTCAGTCCCTGCCTACTTGCAACGACCCGCCCTAGGCGACGGGGTACAACTGGGCGACGGTCCCTACACTCAGCAAGTGCACGACAGACAACCAGACAAGGAAACACAGAACAAAGGGAAACGGGGCAGTTGCCCACGGCAACACCGTGAGCAACAAGAGTAGTAAACGAGCAGAGTCAAACCAGGAGAGTACGAGGTGCCAAACAGCAGAGCAGGAGAGTAGTGAACAAGCCGAGTAAAACCAGGAGAGCACGAGGTACCAAACACAGAGCAGGAGAGTAGTCAACAAGCCAGGGTCAATACAAAGCAGGGACAAATAGTACAAGAAGCTGCAGCAGGGCCAGGAAACCAACAGAGAAGATTCACAAGCAAGGAGCAACAGGAAAGGCAGGTATAAATAGACAGAGGGCGGGAGCTAGCTCCGTCTGGCCAGGCTGCGATAGGCTCTCCCACTCCTAAGCCTGCCATCCTGAGTGGTGGAAGATGGAGTCAGTCTCACAGACCTAGAAGCAGGTGCAGACTGATTACCTATGGGCGTTGATAAAGAAGCTGTGCCTGGCAGATCCTTTACAGTATGGGGTTAAAATCAGTTCCATTTCTTAATGGAATGTTACTTATCTTTGCGCACGCGCTGTCGTCTGTAACTACACCAAGCGAGAAAAATATTACAGACTGCTGGATCTGTCAGTAAAAGGATAAAAGTTACACTGCATATTTATGTGTTATGATGTGATAAGATTTAACCCTTTCAGGACCAAGCTCATTTTGGCCTTCAGGACCAGCCCTATTTTATCAAATCTGACATGTGTCACTTTATGTGGTAATAACTCTGGAATGCTTATACCTATCCAAGCGATTCCGAGATTGTTTTCTCGTGACATATTGTACTTTATGTTAGTGAAAAAAATTGGTCGATAAATTTAATATTTATTTGTGAAAAACGCCAAAATTTGGCGAAAATTTGCAAAAAATATGGATTTTTCTAAATGTAAATGTATCTGCTTGTAAAACACATAGTAATACCACCCAAAATAGTTACTATTTAACGTTTCCCATATGTCTACTTTATGTTTGCATTGTTTTTTGAACGTCCTTTTTTTTTCGAGGACGTTACAAGGCTTAGAATTTTAGCAGCAATTTCTCACATTTTCAAGAAAATGTCAAAAGGCTTTTTTTTCAGGGACCAGTTCAATTCTGAAGTGGTTTTGAGGGGCCCATATATTTGAAAACCTTAAAAAACACTTTATTTTAAAAACTGCACCCCTCGAAGTATTTAAAACAGCATTCAGAAAGTGTTTTAACCTTTCAGGCGTTTCACAGGAATTAAAGCAATGTAAAGGTGAAATTTACAAATTTTATTTTTTTTGCTGAAATTCATTTGTAATACATTTTTTTCTGTAACACGGAAAGTTTTACCAGAGAAACGCAACTCAATATTTATTGCCCAGGTTCTGCAGTTTTTAGAAATATCCCACATGTGGTCCTAGTCCGGTAATGGACTGAAGCACCGGCCTCAGAAGCAAAGGAGCAGCTAGAGGATTTTGGGGCCTCCTTTTTATTAGAATATATTTTAGGTACCATATCAGGTGTAAAGACGTCTTGTGGTGCCAAAACAGTGGAAATCCCCCAAAAGTGACCCCATTTTGGAAACTACACACCTCAAGGAATATATCTAGAGCTATAGTTAGCATTTTGACCCCACAGTTTTTTTTGCTAAATTTATTTGAATTAGCCTGTAAAAATGAAAATTATTTTTTTTCCTGAAAAACCATAGAATTTTCAATTTTTTACAAGGAAGAAATGAGAAAAACACAACATTTATAAAGCAATTTCCCCTGATTACGGTAATACCCCATATGTGGTAATAAACTGCTGTATAGAACCACGGCAGGTCTCAGAGGGGTAGGAGCACCATTTGGATTTTGGAGCACAGATTTTGCTGGAATGGTTTTCAGTGCCATGTCGCGTTTGTAACGGACTGGAGGGACCAAAACAGTTGAAACCCCCCAAAAGTGACCCCATTTTGGAAACTACACCCCTCAAGGAATATATTGAGTGGTATAGTGAGCATTTTGACCCCACAGATTTTTGCTGAATTTAGTGTAATTAGGTCATGGAAATGAAAATCTACGTTTTTTTTCAAGTAAAATTAAGTTTTACCTCAGATTAAAATAGGTAAATAACTAATTTTTTGTACCAGGTATAGGACTTTCTTGATACCTGGTATGGCTGTAGAACCTGATCAGCAAGGTCTACTCCCCCCATGTATTTGTTGTAATCAATGATTGACACAGGCTTTTGCTTTTGGGTAGTAGAACCTCGTTCTACAACATCCATTGTTGCATCAGTGTGGATCGAGCTGAGGATAAAAATATCCTTTTTGTCTTTGTATTTTAGGGCAAGCAGCTCTCCGCTGCGAACACCGCCTGACTGCCCCTTTTTGTACTTTTCATTCACCAATGATTGTGGAAACCCCTGGCGGTTTTTACGAATGGTCCCACAAGCCCCTGTGTTCTGTTCGACCAAACTTTTAAAAAGGGGTATGCTTGTGTAGTAGTTGTCCACATACAGGTTATGGCCCTTTTCTAGAAATGGGGTAATAAGTTCCCAAACAATTTTTCCACTTGTCCCTATATAGGGGGGGCATCCTGGTGGGTTTAGTTGGCTATCTTTTCCCTCATAAATGCGAAAAGCTGATGTATACCCTGTTGAACTCTTGTACATTTTATAGAGCTTTATTCCAAATCTTGCTCTTTTAGATGGAATGAATTGTTTGAAGTGCAGTCTCCCTTTGAATTTTACTAGGGACTCATCAATGGAAATGTTTTGCGTGGGGGTGTAAATTAATAAAAATGTGTCTGACAACGCTTTGATGATGGGCCTGATTTTGTAGAGTCGGTCATAATCTGGGGCACTTCTAGGGAGGCACTGACTGTTATCGTTGAAATGCCAAAATCTCATGAGCATTTCATAACGGGCTCTAGGAAGAATGGCAGAAAAGGCAGGGGTGGTTAGAACGGGACGGCTGGACCAGTAAGATCGAATGCTCGGTTTTTTAACAAGCCCCATCGCAAATGTGAGGCCTATAAATTTCTTCATTTCATCAATATCTGTTGGCCTCCATGAATTTTGCCTGGCATAATATGAACGGGGATTCTGAGAGATGAATTGGGAAGCATATAAATTAGTTTGGAAAACAATATGTTCCAGCAAATCATTTGTTAGAAATAAGTAAAAAAAATTAATTGGACCAAAACCTTCCACCTCCACATTTGTACCTGGGGTGGCATTAAAGTCAGGGATGAATGGCGCACCAGAATTTGAAGCCTCCCATCTAGTAAATGCTACATCTAGTGGCAAACTCTCTTGTAGGTTGGCATGCGCTTCTTCGCTAAAATGAGGCATGTCACTTGTACTGGGCATCGTGCCCTGATTTGGAGATGTTTCTCCAACAGCCCTCTCTACCTGTCCTGTACTGGTCCTTGTATTTTTTGGCGATGAACCTGAATGACTGCTAGACTCAGAGCGGTCACTTTCGCTAACAGCAAAACCCTCAAAATAGTCTTCGCCATCTGACAAGACACTATCTTCACTGTCAGAGCATAAAAGGGCATACGCCTCCTCTGCAGAATAAAATTGACGGGCCATTTTATTACGTTTATATTTTAATACATAAAGGTATATAAACGTAAATGGTATGAAGTTTGTTAATTTAATTAGAACAAATTAATTGACTGGCACAGCACTTCCTATCAAATTGATTACGTATATAACTTATACTACCCTAACCGTCACCCTAAATTATTACTAACTATACCGTAATAATTATTATTACTAACTACCCTAATACTAAAACCTAGCACTATACCCTAACCCTATATCCTACCTAACAAGGCAGATTAATGGGATTGGGGGAAATTGTTATGTGGTGTGTTTTTTCACTGTGTCTTAGGGTATGTGCACACACACTAATTACTTCCGTAATTTACGGACGTATTTCGGCCGCAAGTACCGGACCGAACACAGTGCAGGGAGCCGGGCTCCAAGCATCATACTTATGTACGATGCTAGGAGTCCCTGCCTCGCTGCAGGACAACTGTCACGTACTGAAAACATGATTACAGTACGGGACAGTTGTCCGGCAGCGAGGCAGGGACTCCTAGCGTCGTACATAACTATGATGCTAGGAGCCCGGCTCCCTGCACTGAGTTCGGTCCGGAACTTGCGGCCGAAATACGTCCGTAATTAGTGTGTGCACATACCCTTATACTGTGATATTCACAGATCTGACACTGTCTCTCCTCTGTTTGCTCTCTGACAGAGCAGCAGGGGAGAGACAGTGTTTATATATACTTGGTCCCAGGGAAAGTTTGTTGCTGCAACAAACTTTCCCTGCGATGGCCATGATTTGTTACCATGACCAGGACCTGAACCAATCAGGTCCCGATCATGTCTCCAGGAGCAGAAGCACTGTCTCTCCTCTGTTTGCTCTCTGACGGAACAGTAGAGGGGAGACAGTGTAGGTTACAGGGAAAGTTTGTTGCTACAACAAACTTTCCCTGCAATGGCCATGATTTGTTACCATGACCAGGACCTGAACCTATCAGGTCCCGATCATGTTTACAGGAGCAGAGGCACGGTCTCTCCTCTGTTTGCTCTCTGATAGAACAGCAGAGGGGAGACAGTGTAAGTTACGTGGGAAAGTTTGTTGCTACAACAAACTTTCCCTGCGATGGCCATGATTGGTTATCATGACCATCACATGAACGGGACCTGAACCAATCAGGTCCCGATCATGTCTCCGGGACTAGAGGCACTGTGTCTCCTCTGTTTGCTCTCTGATAGAACAGCAGAGGGGAGACAGTGTAGGTTACGACGGAAAGTTTGTTGATACAACAAACTTTCCCTGCGATGGTCATGATTGATTATCATGACCATCACATGTTCGGGACCTGAATAAATCAGGTCCCGATCATGTCTCTGGGACCAGAGGCAGATGACAGCAGCGAGATCCGGGTGTCAGCGCTATTCTGAGACACCCAGATCTCGCTTTTAACATCCACCGTGAATTCACGTCGGCACTGCACAGAGCCCAGCAAGTGCCGACGTGAATTTACTGTGGGCGGTCGGGAAGCGGTTAATGTTGGAATGTTTTGATGTTAATTCAAATGAATTAAAATACAGATATTGTGAGACACGGGGTCTTGAAAATGTATGTGCCCCCACTGTTCCCTATTCTTATATATAGTTTATTGGTTTGCAGTAATTAATATTACCAGATATTGTTAAGGATCTGCCAGGCACAGCTTCTGTATCCACGCCCATAGGTAATCAGTCTGCACCTGGTTCTATGTCTGTGAGAATGACTCCATCTTCCACCACTCAGGATGGCAGGCTTAGGAGTGCCTATCACAGCCTGGCCAGACGGAGCTAGCTCCCGCCCTCTGTCTATTTATACCTGCCTTTCCTGTTCCTCCTTGCTTGTGATTCTTCTCTGTTGGTTTCCTGGCCCTGCTGCAGCTTCTTGAACCATTTGACCCTGCTTCATATTGACCCTGGCTTACTGACTACTCTCCTGCTCTGCGTTTGGTACCTCGTACAATCCTGGTTTGACTCGGCTTGTTCACTACTCTCCTGCTCTGCGTTTGGTACCTCGTACACTCCTGGTTTCACTCGGCTCGTTCACCACTCTTGTTGCTCACGGTGTTGCTGTGGGCAACTGCCCCTTTTCCCTTGCTTCTGTGTACCCTTGTCTGTTTGTCTGTCGTGCACTTACTGAGCGTAGGGACCGTCGCCCAGTTGTACCCCGTCGCCTAGGGCGGGTCGTTGCAAGTAGGCAGTGACTGAGTGGCGGGTAGATTAGGGCTCTCTTGTCTGTTTCCTTACCCCCATCATTACAGATATATTATTTTCTGTGTTATTGAATAACTAATTACAATGGTTTTGCTTTTGTTTTCACACATGAGGCACGTGCTATAGTGCTGCCTAAATGTTATTTTGGAAAATGTGAGATGTTTTACAGGTAAATGGTTGCAAGTTATTTTAAAGATAAAATGTATTTTTGTCAGGAGAAAGTCATTTTTTTGTTCCAGGCTGTTGTGTATTACAGGGGGTTAAACTAGTGCCCCCCCCCCCCCAGATAGAGTGCCCAACCTTATTATGTTGACATGTAATTTTGAACCCTGCTACATTACTTTCGCAGAGTCCAAAGAACACAGACCTGAGTGAATCCGTCAGCAGTATCCAAGTGTTTTAATCAGAAGACAGGAGAAGAAGAGGACGATGATGTACAGGACTTGTCAATACACTGGTGGGAACCCATACCCAAACCAGACATTGGTGATGGCATCATATTAGTTGTGGCCCTATTGAATACTGTAATTTAATATGAGAAAAAGGGGGGTTTGTGAAGGATGGTATATTTGCTTATATTCTGTGTATGAAATTACATTATGAATTATCAAGTTTGATGCCGAATTACTAAGATATGTATTATGTATTATAATAATAATAATGTTTAAATGATTTCGTTTTGTGCAGCAGCCATCTTGTCTGGAGTTCCCATCTTGGTTCTTTTGTAGTGAATAGGAAACTCATTGTTCCTTTAACACAAGTAATGTTGATTTCGTATGTTTTATCTTTGACCTTGGTTCCCATACGAAGCTTGCAGAGAAGGAACAGTGAGTGAGATGGGAGGGTGGCAAGTATGCATGTGGAAAGGTCTTCCCCATCTCCACGGGAACATTCTGCCCA
Organism: Rhinoderma darwinii; assembly: GCF_050947455.1. Lineage (NCBI taxonomy): Eukaryota > Metazoa > Chordata > Amphibia > Anura > Rhinodermatidae > Rhinoderma > Rhinoderma darwinii. Next base: position 327,495,686 of record NC_134688.1, on the reverse strand, counting down.
AGAGAGATAAGGCCACCTGCAAACCTAATGTGTGAAGAATTATAATGATGTATCTGGGATGTATTTTATTGTATGCTTTGTACTGAATAACAAATATTGTCACATTGTCTCGGATTGGTTAACCTCAAGCCTACACCCCTTCTGAATTTCAGTATTATAGTTTGAGCTTGGAAATAAATCTTCAGAGGAGTATTTTGAGCAGATCAGCAGCGTCTGTGTGTTTTCTTCTCCTCTCTCGATATATATCGGTGAAATATCCTAATTAGGATACTGAATAATGGGGCCTGGCCTGAGAGTCTGTTTGGACTTGTATAAATTTCAGTCTAATATTTTGAGCCATTGATTTCCACGACAGTAGGAGATAGGGCACTTATAATCTGATGACAGAGCCTCTTTAAACTTCCATAGCTGGTAATTGTCATTGTTCAGTTTGGCCACTGTAAGTTTCGGCTCTGAGCTGCCGGCCATCTTCCTTTATACGTTTCTTGTATTCAGGAGATGAGACCTCTGGATGATTCCTGGTATCAGTCTGATCACCAAGCTGTGCTGTTCTGTTCCTTGTCTGTGACTGGGCCCATAACCTGTGGCAGTATTTGCAGCTTTCAACAGCACTCAGACATTGTGGGAGAATAAAACTGGTTTTACTTGGGACATACAGCAACCAACATCAGTAACAATATCAAGATGGAGAATACAAGAGATAACATACACATGATCACTAGAGGAGCTACACATAGATAACAACTAATAGTTAACACAGCGCCATCTACTGTCAGTTAAAGATAGTTCCTCCAGCATGAAGTTGCAGATGTTGTAATATTCCAACAATTCATTTACTCTGCACATAGTGAACCTGCATTGTTCACTATGTGCAGTCACATACACACACATTAACGTTACTGAAGCGTCTTGACAGTGAATAGACATCACGTCCAACCAGGACGCGATGTCTATTCACAATCCCGACACTTCGGTAACGTTTGTGTGTGAGCATGTCGAGATCACACTGTGCTATGGTGTAAGTCCCACACAAACGTTACGAAGTATTGGGATTGTGAATAGACATCGCGTCCTGGCTGGAGGTGATGTCTATTCACTGTTAAGACACTTCAGTAACGTTAATGGTTTCAACTGTATTTTTATTGAAAATGTTTCAAAATATACACATGACATTAGGACGCATGGGCAGGCCATACAATCCATTTGACATAGCAGTAAATTCCAACAGACAAAACAAGACACCGAGGAAAAGACAAAAAGGGGGAAGGGGGGGAGGGATAGTCAGAGATCACTCTACGGCCTAATCCCGAGATATCTGTAGCCAATACTTATCCCACGGATCCCACACCACTTTGAACCTGTCCAGCTCATTGTCAATAGAGGCCGTCATATGCTCCATAGTGCGAATTTCCCTAATTCTAGTCATTAAGTCGATGTGAGAAGGAGGGGCGGTCTGTCTCCATTTCCAAGCTATCAACGTCTTAGCGGCGGTGAGAAAGTGTCGAAAAAGTCGGGCTAGTGGCTTCCCCAAGGACCTGGGAGGGACATTCAGGAGAGAACGAAGAGGGTCTAGAGGAACATCCTGCTGTAACACCACCATCGCCAAATTCCTCACTTCCAACCAAAACTGTTGGACCAGTGAGCAGCTCCAAAAAATATGGAACAGGTCACCTCTCTGATCTCTACATCGCCAACAATCCGAAGGAATACCCGGATTGAAGCTATGCAGAAAGGCAGGGGTATGGTACCAAAACATAAGAATTTTGTATTGATTTTCTTTATATGCAGTGCAGATGGAAGTTTTAGCTGCTTGTGACCAGATAATCTGCCACAATGAGAGAGGGATAGATTTATTCAACAGGGTCTCCTATTTCAACATATATCTATGCCCAGGCGGAGGGGAGTCATCCGGGGATAGCAGTATTGCATAAATAGCAGATATAAGCCCTTTAGTGGTGGTAGCATGCCGACACAACCTTTCGAAGCTTGTGGGTTTAGTGACCCGCGTGGATCCGAAAGTTTGTTGCATGTAATGTCTGATCTGAAGATAGTGGAAAAATGTAGAAGAGGGGACGTTATGATGTCGTTGGAAATATGAAAATGGGTGGAGCTCTAGCGTGTGGGGATCAACCATGTCGGCCAGTTGAAATACCTCTATTCCCGTCCACAATCGGACTACTCGGGAGGTAGTACCGCCCGGAATAGTGGGAGTGTAGAGTACCGAGGTCAAGGGCGGGCAACCCGACACTAAATGAAAGCGTTTTTTACAGGTTTCCCACACCTCCCTCTGAAAGCGCATGGGAGCCAACAGAGATGAAGACGGCAATACCAGCGGGTCGCCCCATAACAAAGAGTTTGGGTGAACCGGAGCCATCCATAGCTTCTCTATTTCAGTCCACTTGTTGTATGCCCGTAAGGACCCCCAACAAGGTAGGCGGTGGAGATGGGTCGCCCAGTAGTATTTCACCACATCAGAAACGGTCAACCCTCCCGCAGATCGACCGGACAATAAAACCGATTTCGGGATTCGATGTCTGCCGGAGTGCCATACCTGAGGATGGAAGACTGCATAGCCCGCAATTCCCTCATAGGTACTGCCACTGGCAGGGTCTCAAAGAAGTACAGTAAATTTAGGGAGCAAGGTCATTTTGACCGCAGCTATGCGTCCAAAAAATGACATGGGAAGAGGATCCCACCTGGCCATAAGTCGACATAGTTCCACAAACAGAGAGGGGAAATTAGCCTTGTAGACCGATGCATCAGAGGGAGTGAGCTGGACTCCCAGGTAAGTCAAAGGAGGTTTCCTTCCAGTTGTGGGTGTAGTTTTGTTTGAGGAGCATGAGCTCCCGGTGTGGGACATTGAGAGGGAGCGCTTCTATTTTAGATATATTAGTTTTATACCCTGAGAGCGGCCCATACCTACGGAGAACAGTAGTAAAGGTAGGAAGGGAGATATGAGGTTTAGTGATTGTCAAGAGGACGTCATCCGCAAACAGGGAAACCTTAAATTCTTTATCTTGTATCTTGACCCCCGCTATAATCGATGGATTGCCGTATTTGAGCTGCTAGGAGTTCAATGCAGAGCACAAACAGGAGAGGGGACAGGGGGCACCCCTGACGCGTACCATACCAAATTTGAAACGGGGGAGAGGTGGATTGCGGAAGTTTAATTGCTGCTGTTGGGGTGGAGTAAAGACCACGCAGCGCCATCAAGAAAGGACCCGAAATCCCAAATGATTTTATAGAGTTTCAAACATAAATGGCCATCCCAAGCGATCAAACGCCTTCTCCGCGTCCAGGCTAAGAAGGATCGCTGATTCCTTTTGCTTGTGGAGGGCATCAATGAGATCAAGGGTCCTTCGTGTGTTATCACCCCCTTGTCTAAGAGGCACAAAGCCCACTTGATCTTTATGGATCAAAGATGGGAGCCAAACATTAAGTCTATTTGCAAGAAGACAAGTGAAAATGTTGAGGTCAGAGTTCAAAAGAGCTATGGGTCTGTAATTGGAGCAATCTGCGTGGTCTTTACCCGGTTTAGGGATCAGCGTAATATGGGAATGCAGAAACGTTTGAGGGATGGGAGAACCCTGCAGGAAGTCGTTAAATAACGAAACCATCTTTGGAGCCAGGATCTCCGCAAATGTTTTATAATACTCATACGTGAAGCCGTCTGGCCCAGGGGCTTTACCACCAGGGAGGTCCTTCAGTATATCAGACAATTCATCTGCAGAGATCAGGGCATTCAAAGAATAAAGCTCCTCGTCTTTCAATCTAGGGAGAGTACAGGAAGAAAGATAGGCTTGAAGCGTTTCCCGCCGGCGGGCTGGATCAGGTGGTAAGGTAGTCGGTAAATGATATAAGGATTTATAATAGTCGTGGAAGAGTGCGGCTATCGTGTCTGGATGATGCTGGAGGATGCCTGCGTTATCCCGAACCGCCTGTGGAGTACGAGCAGTCGCCTGATCCCGCAATAGACGGGCTAGAAGTGAATGCGCCTTATTCATAATATTTCCGTTTCGTGTATAAGAGTGACTTTTCTACCCCCTTCATAGCCAAATCCTTGAGTTGTGCTCTAGCCTCTATCAATTTCCGTAATGTCGGCACCGCCGGTTTAGTCCCCATTTCCCTCTCCAGTTTAGCAATTGTCTGAAGGAGAGCCACCTATTTGGCCCTAGAGTCTCTTTTCAGCCTAGAACCCATAACGATGCATTGCCCCCTGATCACCGCCTTATGTGCCTCCCAGAGAGTGGATATGGAAGGAACCGAACCCTCATTAAGTGCATAAAATTCACGCATGTGCCCGGCCAGGCTATCCCTAAGAGCAGGAGACTTAATCAAAGTTTTGTTTAGGCGCCAATGACATATTCTCGTGGATGGTTTCCCTATTTGCAAAGTCACAGAAACTGGCGCATGATCTGACCAGGAGATGGGGGGTCTATAACCGCCATTTGAAGCAAACGGAGGGCAGGGATATTACCAAAGAAGTAATCTAAGCGCGTGTGAGTGTTATGCGTATGGGAGAAGAAAGTATAGGACCTATCACCCGGATGATCCACTCGCCACAGGTCATAGAGATGATGTTCCCTAATCAGTTGCCTGAAGCGAGTAGAAAGTCCTGCAACGGTGGGGGACGGAGTAGTGTGCATAAGAGAAGCCCTGTCCATGGTCGTGGAGAACGGGATATTGAAATCTCCCCCCACCAGCCATGCACCCCTAGGGAGCTTTTGGAGCTTGGAGAGGAGTCTGCGTAGGAATAGAATCTGCGCAGTATTAGGGGAGTAGATGTTACATAACACCATGGGATGGCCCAACAGAGTCCCCACCAAGATAACATACCTGCCCCTCGGATCTAAATGTGAGGTGTGAACCTGTATGGGACAGGCTGCGGCTATCAGAATGGCCACCCCCTCCCTCTTACGACCTGACAAGGCAGAATACACAGCAGGATACGCCCCTCGAGCAAATTGGAAAGATCCGGAGGAATCTAAGTGTGTTTCCTGCAGAAAAGCGACCTCCGCTCCAAGCGATTTCAGCTCCCTAAGAAGCAAGCGGCTCTTCACATTGGAGTTGAGGCCCTTGACATTAAGTGTGACAAATTTAACCATGATCTAAGGTGTGTGAGAGAGCAAAGAAGGATGCGGAAAGTGCGGATGTGTACAGCTCACAGTTACGTCGGGGCCGGTCCCAGTCCGGTCTCAGAGCAAGCAGTGTTCTGTGGTGTCCTTCCACCATGGAGGTTCGTGGAGGACGCAGTGTCGTCTCAGTTGTTATCTCGGACGAAAGTAGAAGGGAAGGGAGAGACACTGGGATAGAGACGTACCAGGGGAACAAAACACATATCTGCAGTAAGAACAAAGAAAAATGCATGAAATCAGAGTACTTCAAACAAAAACAGAAAGTACTACCAGGGAGAATACTATTCTCTGGGGCGGGTGGTATTAAAGCAAGTAAAAGCTGGCAATACAATATTACCCTTTGCAACGCTCTCTAAAAACAGAGGGAGAACTGCAAAAATATTACCCCTATCAAAAGAGGAGGTCGGGTCTCAGCAGTCAAAAAACCTGGTACAAAAGTACATATAAATACGTAAAGGCCAAAAACAAAAAGGGATGAATGAGCTAAGTGAACCCAGGTTAATCGCACCCTGCCACAATTTACTTTAACGGAATAAAGAGAAGCAATGTAAAACAAAAAATATACTCCTAAATGCATTTTAGCCTAAAACAATGCAACTGGTAAAGAGAGCATCTGGTATAGGTGACCAGACTCCTTCACATATATCACAAAAGTGCCGTGTAACAGCGCAGCGTCCATCAACTCTGATCAGGTCTCGAGGGACTTCGGCTTGGCGGTCGTCTTGGGGAGTGCCTCCGCTTGTTTCTGACGGATTGCCAAACTGGGGGTGGAGAAGAAGGCGGCAAAGAAGTCTCCCAATTCTGCATCTTGGGCGTTGGTATACCAAGGGTGTCACAAAAGTGAGGCAAATCTCCCGGGTATCTCAGGGTTGCAGAGACGCCATCTCTTCGAGATGTAAGGGAGAACGGGAACCCCCATCGGTAAATAATATCGTGATCCCGCAAGGTGGCGAGTAGCGGACGAAGCAGGCGTAGTTTCTGTAACGTAATCCAGGAGAGATCCGGAAATAGCTGAATCGGAGCTCCGCCATACTCCAAATTTTTACGCTGTCTGGCCTTAAGCAGAATGTCCTCTTTAGTACGGAAATCTTGGACGCAGCAGATGATAGCTCTAGGTTGAGATGTGATAGATTTCGGTTTCAGTGCCCGATGTGCTCTGTCAAGCGGTATCCGATTAGAAGGGGGTGCACCCAGAAGGTCGTTAAAGATAGTCTCTAACACGATGGGAAGGTCTTCTGACCCCGAGGGCTCCGGTATACCCCTTATCCGTATATTGTGACGGCGTCCCCGGTTGTCCAAATCCTCCAGATGCAGTTGCATATCTCTAATGGACGCCAGCTGAGAGGACACCGAGGATTGTATCACAGAAACATGGCGTCTAGTGGCATCGTAGTCATCTTCCAGGGCCTCCACCCTAGTAGCAATTTGCTGTATATGTTGAGAAACCACCGCCAATTCTGAGCGAAAAGCTGCCTTCACCTCCTGTATCATACTCTTAAAGTCCTCTTTAGTGGGCAATTGAGAAAAGCATTCCCTCCACATAGGAGGCACATCTGAGGGTGGTGAAACAGAATCCTCCAGGTCCGAATCTGAGACATACACAGGGGCCTGAGCATATGGGGTCAAGGATGGTGTGTCCCCCAGGTCATCTCCCATCCCCGGCTGCTGGATTGTGGACCTTCGGGGTTTAGGTGCAGGCCAAAATTGAAGGGCCGTTTGTGTGGAGGGCTGTGACATTGGTGGATCAAGCCAGGGGCGGACATACCGCATGTGCAGCCGGTGCAGCTGCACAAGGGCCCCGCGTGGGAAGGGGGCCCGTTCAGTGGCGTAACTACCACAGTAGCAGCCGTAGCAGCTGCTACGGGGCCCGCGGCATGGGGGGGCCCGTGTCGCCCTGACAGGCACATTACATTTTATGTACCAGGCCTGGCGGCACGGGCCCCCTCATGCCTAGTAGCATCACAACACTAGGCATGAGGGGAGGGAGGGGGCGGGGGCCCGGTGATAGCCGCCACACTGCACTACCAATCGGGAGGGAGGGGGCGGGTGCCCGGGCCCGGTGATAGCCGCTACACTGCACTGCCAATCTGGCACAGATGAATAGGACAGGACGGCGATGCTGGTGGTAGGAGGAGCGCTCAGGCAGGGGAGAGGACAGGGGGCGGTGCGACGTAAGACTTCGGGCGGCTGGACAGTACAGTCAGGACTGCCGGAGAACTCATAGGATGAGCGGAGGACAGACACAGGACGAGTGGAGGACGTGCAGACTGCAGAGGACAGGTAGATGAAGTTAAAAAGTTCATGTCAGAAGGGAGAAGTTTTTATGTAGAAAAATCTGCCTCATAATTCCTTCCGGAATTTTGAGGCATATTTTGACCTGCCGGTAGAACACTTCCCGCGTTTTTCATTGCGTTTTTTTGTGGCGTTTTTCGGCCATCGGGCCGTGGGCAGGGAAACGCAGCAAAAAACGCATTTTCTGCCTGCCATTGTTGTCAATGGGAAGTCAGAGACAGAAACGCCCGAAGAAAGGGCATTGCGCTTCTTTTTCCCGCATGCGGTTTTTACTGCTCGCAGGAAAAATTTCATGGATTTCAATGGGAGGCACTTTCTGACGTTTTTCGCGAAAAAAACCTCAGTGTGAACTCCCCCTAACACAGGGGCGTAACTACTGCTATAGCAGCCGTAGCGGCTGCTACGGGGCCGCGGCATGAGGGGGCCCGCGTCACCTGCCGGCACGGGCCCCCACCTTGGCCGGAATCTCCGCTAGCTGCCGCTATGGCTGCTACAGCGCGATGCCACGGAACACTACGGCAGAGCAGGGAGTATCTCCCCGCTCTGCCATTAAACATAAGACATGTATCCCCTATCCACAGGATAGGGGATACGTGTGTGATCGCTGGCATTGATAGGGAGAACGGGGGACCGAAAGTCCCCTGAAGTTCTCCATCACAAACCTCGGACTTCCGGGGTCTGTGTCGGCAGCTCCGTAGAAATGAATGGAGCGCCGGTCACACTTGAGCTGCGCAGACACCGGAAGTCAGAGGTGAGTGATGGAGAACTTCGGGGGACTTTCGGTCCCCCGCTCTCCCTATCAATGCCAGCGATCACACATGTATCCCCTATCCTGTGGATAGGGGATACATGTCTTTTGTCTTTTCACACTGTAGGTCGCATTTTTTTGAGTGATTGGGGGTGTATGGCGTTCCCTACAGGGGGGGGGCTGTATAGCGTTCCCTACAGGGGGGGGCTGTAAGGCGTTCCCTACAGGGGGGGCTGTATAGCGTTCCCTACAGGGGGGGCTGTATAGCGTTCCCTACAGGGGGGTCTGTATGGCGTTCCCTAAAGGGGGGTCTGTATGGCGTTCCCTACAGGGGGGGGCTGTATGACTTTCCCTACAGACACCCCCTGTAGGGAACGCCATACAGAACCCCTGTAGATAACGCCATACAGACCCCACTGTAGATAACGCCATAAAGTCCCCCCTGTAGATAACACCATACAGCCCCCTGTAGATAACGCCATACAGCCCCCCTGTAGATAACGCCATACAGCCCCCTCTGTAGATAGCGCCATACAGTCCCCCCTGTAGATAGCGCCATACAGTCCCCCCTGTAGATAGCGCCATACAGTCCCCCCTGTAGATAGCGCCATACAGTCCCCCCTGTAGATAGCGCCATACAGTCCCCCCTGTAGATAGCGCCATACAGTCCCCCCTGTAGATAGCGCCATACAGACCCCCCTGTAGATAGCGCCATACAGACCCCTCTGTAGATAGCGCCATACAGTCCCCCCTGTAGATAACGCCATACAGCCCCCTCTGTTGATAGCGCCATACAGTCCCCCCTGTAGATAACGCCATACAGCCCCCTCTGTAGATATCTTGAGATTCAGTCCTGCTTGATAGGTAACAGTGCAGTAAGCTAAGCATGATAAGATCATCTAAATTATTGCATCTCAGTTGCATGAGTGCTTTGTGTTATATTCAATGATTCAATTTAACCTAAGTCTCTAAATGTGGGCAAAGAAAATAAAAAAACTATACTCACCTCCTCCCTCGCCTCCGTTCACCCGCCGCAGCCCCCATCCTCCTGTCTCGGTCTGTGTTACAAGTGTACAAGGCTGCACTGGTGACGCGCTGCCGATGGCACGTGACCGCTGCTGCCAATAACTCCTCATTGGTGTGCTGCTGAGGACAGTAGTTCCACAGCAAATCGCTGTTGAGGGCATTGATTGGCTGCAGCGGTCATGTGCCATCGACCGCGCGTCACCACAGCAGCTTTGTAAACACAGAAAGGGATAGGGGCTGCGGAGGGGGAACGGAGGCGCCGGAGGAGGTGAGTATAGGTTTTTCATTTTCTTTGCCCACATTTAGGGACTTAGTTTAGATAAGAATTTAACCCGGAAAAAAATGTGTTACTTGTGTTCTAAACTGGTAATAAAATGTACAATATAAATCTTCCTTCATAATTTTTATTAGTAAGGTTTATTTTTATATGCATATATATGTTTAGGTAACTTTGTCGGTATTGGGGGGGGGGGCGGGGGGGCCCTGGCACATTATCTGCACAGGGGCCTTTTGCAGTCTGTGTCCGCCACTGGATCAAGCGGCAGAAGTACTGGGTCCCCTGGCTGTGTGTGTGTGTGTGCACCACGTGGCATGGCCGCCGCTGTCCCATTCAAAGCGGGTCCAGCTCTCTGCTGTTCACAGGACAGGGCAGAGGGCAGTATGGGGGAGATGGGAGGGTGTATTCTAGCCGTCTGGCTATTCTGATTACCCTGCGAGTGGGGAGCTGCGCCGTCCCCCTGCAAGGACATCTCTTCTGTCTGCCGGCACGAGGCAGGTAAAGATGGCCGCCGCTGGGGCTGAGGGAGCGGTGCGGCCTGCCGCCGAAGAAAATAGCCGTCCAACGTTGGTGGAGCAGGAGCGACCTGATGCGACGCTGCAGGGGTAAGTCCAGACCCTTGAGGTCTTCTTGTCCCCATATGTGGGCACCTGTTACTGCGGTAGGCTGCGGGTGATGTGTGGCAGGGCACGGAGCTCTTCTCTTATGCGACCGGCGCCATCGACTGCTGGCCACGCCCCGCCTCAGTAACGTTAATGAATGTGTATGGGACTGCACATAGTGAACAACGCAGGATCACTATGTGTAGTGTAAATGAATGGGGAGAAGTGTGTGACGCTGATTGGTCAGCGTCACACAACACCCACTTGGTTAAAAAGTAAAAACATGTCCAGTTGTCCATTAACCCCTTCCCGCCGCAGCGCTTTTTCAGATTTTAATTTTTTCCTCCCCACCTTCCAAAAGCCATAACGTCTTTATTTTTACGTCTATATAGTACTACGAGGGCTTGATTTTTGCGGGACGAGTTGTAGTTTTTCGTAGCACTATTTATTTTGCCATATAATGTACTAGGAAAAAGGGAAAAAAATTATTTGTGGGGTAGAAAATGAAAGAAACAGCGATTCCTCTATGGTTTTTTGCGCGCCGTTTTTACGGAATTCACTGTGCAATCAAAACAACATGTTAACTTTATTCTGTGGGTCAATACGATTACGGCGATACCAAATATATATATTTTTTCTATATTTTACTACTTTTACAAGTAAAAACCTAAGTGTAAAAAAGAACATTTATTTTGTGTCGCCAAATTCCGAGAGCTATATCTTTTTTATTTTTCCGTCGATTAAGTGGTATGAGGGCTTATTTTTTGCGGGATTAGCTGTAGTTTTTTAATAATACCATTTTGGTGTACATGCGATGGTTTAATCACTTTTTATTTCATTTTTTGTGGGAGATTAGGTGACCAAAAAATAGAGATTCTGGCGTTTAGAATTTTTTTTTACGGCGTTCACCGTGCTGGTTAAATAATGATATATTGTAATAGTTCAGACTTTTACGGACGCGGCAATACAAATTATGTTTATTTCTTTTTGGAGGAAGGGCTTAACAGGTGCACAAAGATGGCGGACCTGGGGGACTTCATTAGGCCCCCAGGCAGCCATTGCAACCATCGCCCCCCCCCCCCGCAATTGCGTTGCGGGGGGCGGGATGAGCTGTTAGAGGGGGTCGCCCCCCTCTTTCTAACGATTTAAATGCTGCGGTCGCTATTGACCGCTGCATTTAACAAGTTAAACGAGCGGGATCGCGCTCGAGCGTGATGCCGCTCGTTACTCTGAAGTGTCGGCTGTAACAAGCAGCAGACACCGGCATCGTATGGAGCGAGTTCACTCCGTGAGTCCGCTCCATACTTCCCCTACCCGACTTTGGCGTATCGATATGTCAAATGTCGGGAAGGGGTTAAGAAAGTCATTAGCATAAAGCTAAAATAGCTCATAACTCCGTCAAAAATGATCGTTTTTCTAAATAAAAAAACACTGCTGTAATCTACATTACAGCGCCGATCACATCATGTACAATATAGGCCACTTATAATGTGGTGACAGAGCCCCTTTAACCCGCATGGTGAACACCGTAAAATATCAAATAAACAATGGCAAAATTGCTGTTTTCTGTTGATCCTGCCTTCCAAAAAGTGCAAAAAAAAAAGTTGTATGTACCCCAAAATGTTACCAATAAAAGTCGTTCCACAAAAAAAGAAACACCCATACAGCTACGTCAGCCCTAAAATGATGGCCCTTAGAATATGGTGACACAAAAACACTTTTGCGCAATAAAAACACTTTTTTCAAAATCAAAAAGTAGTAAAAGATAAAAAACGACAAACTTGGTGTCTTGTAATTGTTTTTTTTTTACCATTACGCAAATTGCGACTTTTGGGCAGGTTTACAACTTTTACTACGCCAGTAAAGAATGATAAATCCCCCCCCCCCCTATGTATCTGGATGAGATTTATTTTAAAACTGGTGCAAAAAAAAAAGTGGTTGCCCATGGCAACCAGATTCCAATTCTCATTTTTAGAGGAATTTTAGAAAATGAAAGCAGAAACCTGATTGGTTGCCATGGGCAACAACACCAATTTTCGTTTGCACCAGTTTTTGTGTCTGCAATGGAAGTAGTGAATGGCCGCTGTCTGGGAACTGCATAGCACTATGAACGTTCTGTGTACCGCATCGTTTATCCAGGACCTCTATAGGGCTACAGAACGGGGTGTAACTAGGTCTTTATTGATGCTACTTAAAATGGAGAGATTTTATAGTAAGAACTTACCTGCTACAAGATCTACGCGCCTTCCCTCTACACGTGAGCAGCACATAAATATTGTCCTTGCCTTGCAGCCCAATCACAAGTGACCACTCCTGAAATAACCAATCAGGGACGAGCTTCTGAGCTGACACCTGCTTAGCTAGGATGTTGACTGTGGGCGGAGCGCATCAGGGCGCTGTTACCTTTCTGACCAATGAAAGAAGAGGCGCAGGAAGAGTGACGTCTTCTTCAGCCAATAAGCGGCTAGCCATATTGTACCTGTCAGTGTGCTGGCTGCGGCTCTGGATAGCTCGCCTAGTGATGGGTTTCATTGTAGTGACGGGGCTGCAGACCCTTGTGTTTCTGCTCTCAGTGGGGTCAGCGCGGGCTCTGCTTCCGTCTGATCAGCTGGATAGCCGCTGTTTTGCATGGCGGCGCGATGCGCCATGGGTCTCCCGGGTGCGAAGGAGTGCACTGCCCGACATGTTGCCCAGCACCGATGGGACCTGCCAGCAGTCCATGGCCTTCCAGGACATCCTTGGAAAAGAAACGCACCCGGTGAGGCTTTTGGATGTGCAGAGGTTCTGAAGTTTGACTCACTGCGGAGTCTGGAGCTATGGGCTTTTATGTGGGAGCAGTCAGATCTGAGGTTACAGATGGTACAAGTTTATGTTGGGTTTAGGTACTTGGGAGGTGATCTACCTGATCCTGTGTTATATTTATGTATGTGTGTATATACCGTATATATACGTCAGCCTGTAATGCTGCTCATATGCATCGGGAAGTGGCTTGATGCCATGTTCTGGGTGCATTGTATGTTGGTTGGCAGCTTTATATTACTTCCTGGTTATGGTGAACAACCACCAAAGAGATTGTAGTAATCCTGTTCACAGCGATTGGAAATCATTAAATTGCATTTGTTCACCCATCAAAATCTGTCCTCACAATTCTGGTGTATATTACAACTGGCTGAAGGTGACACTCATCTAGTAGTAATCGCTGACCCCCAAAAAAATACACATTTGGATATAAAAACAAACCTCTGCTTTATTAAAGGCTGATTACCATTCATTCTGCTTGATATTGTGACATTGGGTGTAGGTTTGCTCCATGTAAGTGGTCTCATTGGAAATCTAAATATCAGAAGACCTTTAAATCCAAATAGGTGCAGAAATATTACCCAAAAGCTGTTCCCATGGAAAATCGTTCTGATTGTAGTAAGGGTATGTTCACACGAGGGCGTCCGTAACGGCTGAAATTACGGGGATGTTTCAGCCTGAAAACATCCCCGTAATTTCAGCCGTACCGGCATGTGCAGGCTCTTGAACGCCGCGTCAATTATGGACGTAATTAGCACTGCTATTCATTGGAGTGAATGAATAACGGCTCCAATTACGGCCAAAGAAGTGACAGGTCACTTCTTTGACGCGGGCGTCTATTTACGTGCCGTCTTTTGACAGCGGCGCGTAAATTACGCCTCGTGTGAACAGACAAACGTCTGCCCATTGCTTTCAATGGGCAGATGTTTGTCAGAGCTATTGAGTTGCTATTTTCAGACGTAATTCGGGGCAAAAATGCCCGAATTACGTCCGTAGATAGCCCGTGTGAACATACCCTTAGTCTTGGATGACTTATGTGAAACGCCACAATTGTTTGGATAGCCACTACCAAAAACGTCCAGCTGGTCTGATGCATAAGCGATTTAAATGGACACCTATCGTTTAGTCATTACACATTATCACTGGTTCTACTTACTGAAGATGTTGTGATAATGTTACTTTATGACTTTGTAGGGCCTTGTTCACACAGTGGAGATTTTACATGCATTTTTTTTTATAAGCAAAAACCAGCATTGGTTTCAGGAGACCAGACCTATAAGGTCTTCCTTGATATATTTTTTTCTGTTTAGGTTCCGTTCCTGGTATTGACTTAAAAAAAAGAATACATGCAAAATCTGCACTGTGTGAACAAGGCCTAACTGTGTATTGTTCCTTTTAATGCTTGTTCACACGAATGTTGAAATAGTCCGTGTGACGACCATATTTTTTTTAACGCCCATCACACGGCTGCGTGTATTTCTATGGGGCTGTTTACACGGCCGTCGTGTTAACGGATCATGTGAACGGCCCGTGGAAAAAAAGGACATGTCCTATCTTTGTAATTTTTTTTCACAGATCCTCTATAGACAAGTCTCTCATGGCTGATTTGACACACGTTTGTCTGAATAAAGCCATAGTCTTGTTCCAGTTTAAGGAAATAATCCTCTATTGCTACTTGGAGACTGTCAGCAAGTAGCATAGGTGACTATTCTTCTGCGGAATGTAGTAATGATCGGGCTTCTGCAAACTTCGCTCAACTTATACCTCCATTTTTATATGGAGTCGAACAGGATACATTAGTCTACAGAAGTGGCAAACACCATGATACTAGCAGAAAACCGCCCAAAACTGCAATTTGGGCTCTGTTCATTTTTGCGCCGGGTGCCGTTTCTTCAGGGTCCACTGTTTTTCACGGTAAGAACAGCATAGACTGCAGCGATATTTGTGTCCTCAAAAACCTGACTGACGCCATAATAAATCAATGGGATTCTTTATGATCTAATAAAAAATAGATTTGGGTTACTAATCTACAGTTGGAAATGAACGAAAGGAAAACACTATTGGGGTATGTTCACACGGCCGTTTTTCGGGCCGTAAATGCCCAGAAAAAGGTCCGAAAAATCGGAAGCACAACGCCTCCAAACATCTGCCCATTGATTTCAATGGGAAAAACGACGTTCTGTTCCGACTAGCAGAAAAAGAAGTGCAAGTCACTACTTGGGACGTTTTTGGAACCGTTTTTCATAGACTATTGAAAACCGCTCCAAAAATGGCGGTGTAAAAACAGCGAAAATCGCGAGTGGCTTAAAAAACTTCTGAAAATCAGGAGCGGGTTTCCCTTGAAAACAGCTCCGTATTTTCAGACGTTTTTGAGTTTGCATGTGAACATACCCTTAGAAGTGGTCTTATGTCCCATCTTCTTCCCCCCCCCCCCAGATCATAATGTGTGTAAGGATATGGCCTCATGCACGCAACCGTACTGGTGTGCATGGCCGTGACACTCCGCGGTCCACCATGTGCATTAATTTCTATGAACCTGGACCGCAAAAAGACATGTCCCATCTTTTTGCAGTGCAGGCTCCTGGGCAATGCACGGACTGTGGAAACCACGGTCGTGTGCATGGGCTCATAGAAATGAATGGGACGGCAATTCACCCGCAGATTTGCGGGTGAATTGTGGCCGCAAAAACACGTTCGCGTGCATGGGGACTAAGGCTTCATTCACATCTTTCCTTCAGGACTCCGTTCATGGGTTCCCCTGATGAAAAGCTCCAACGGAACCCATGAACGGAGTCCCGACACAGATGTGAATAAAGCCTTAGTTTATACTACTGTTAGTATACATTTAGAGAGGATTGAAAGATTAAACGGAAAGCAACGGTTCCGTTCGATTTACCATTGATTTCAATGGTAATCGTTTTGTTTCAGTTGCCTTCTATTTGTCTCCGTTCACTAGGTTTCCATTTTTTTTTTTTTTTTTTTTTTTTTTTTACAGAATCAAAAGTGCAGTCCTTTTAGGGTATGTGCACACACACTAATTACGTCCGTAATTGACGGACGTATTTCGGCCGCAAGTCCCGGACCGAACACAGTGCAGGGAGCCGGGCTCCTAGCATCATACTTATGTACGATGCTAGAAGTCCCTGCCTCGCTGAAGGCAACTGTCCCGTACTGTAAACATGATTATACTACGGGACAGTTGTCCTGCAGCAAGGCAGGGACTCCTAGCGTCGTACATAAGTATGATGCTAGGAGCCCGGCTCCTTGCACTGTGTTCGGTCCGGAACTTGCGGCCGAAATACGTCCGTATATTACGGACGTAATTAGTGTGTGTGCACATACCCTTACTTGTATGTGTTCAGTTCCGTATTTCAGCTAGGCGTGAGGGGTACAGCTCAGTCCAGTGAAATGTTAGACTTTACAGTCGCTTCTGTGCTGTGTATTTATAAGTCCTCCGTAGAGATTGTTCTGATATGTAACTTGCATATCTGGTTTTGCAAGTGTTCTATAACAGGCGTAGTGCCAAATGACCTTCCCTACGGCACTCGCCCTTATGTGACTACATGCTTATGTATTGTTTTTTATTCAATTTTGCATGCACCGTGAAAAAGAAGAATTGAGGGGGGTAGCAATGGTGTGTTCTATCTGTGATGCTATTGTGTGATGCGATTTTTTTTTTTTTATCTGTTTTTTAAATTTTTATTTTATTTTTGCCCGTGTCAGTAGCTGCCTTACCTTTTTATTAACTACCTATTTGTACATGCTTAAAGTCCTTAAACCTTCCATTGTACATGCTTAAAGGGAACCTGTCACCAGCATTTCATCTATTGAGCTTTACATATCCCTCACTGGCCGCTGCTATCAAAAGTTCATTGCCGTTCTCCCGATCCTAAACTCCTCCTCTGACTGTAAATAACGGTCTGCAAACATTTTGCGCCTTTTATCGTAATAATCCGGTGTCCCTTTGTGCGCACACACCAGAAGAGGACATCAGTACATAAGCGTAGGATTTTGTGTGCTGGGGGGAGTCAGCGAGCTGTCAATCAAAAGTAAGGAGGCGGGGTAAACTCGGAAAGACTTGAGGAATGAAGATGTGACTCTTTTCAAACGAAGATTTGACTCTTTTATGCTCATTAGCATACGGTGTGGGAACTCTAAAAAACTGAATACTAAGGCCTCATGCACACGACCGTAGTGTTTTTCTGGTCCGCAAATTCCAGGACCGTGTTCCGTGAAATGTCATCCGCAGTTCATCCGTATGTAATCCGCAAAATGCGGATGAAAAAAAAAAAGCCTAGGTAAAACAGGATGACGACAGAACTCATTCCCGCTCGTCGCCTAGCAACACTTCCGCAAACTGCGGATGACACACGGAGGTGTATCCGCAATTTCCACGGGCCCATTGACTTCTATTGGCATGTCCGCATTGAATTTGCGGCCCGTAATAAGACATGTCCTGAGTTTCTGCGGCACGGATTTGCGGACATGCGGAGACCCGTGAAAACACGGATAGTGTGTATGGGCCCATAGAAATGAATGGGTCCGCAATTCTCCCGTGGATTTGCGGGGGAATTGCGGACGCAAAAACACGGTCGTGTGCATGAGGCCAAAAGCTACAGAGCCGACTAAGAAGACAATTATAGGTTATATAGAAATGATTTTTCACCCACTACCACCAGGTATTTCTGGTTTAATAGGTGAAATGCTGGTGACAGGTTCCCTTTAAAGTCCTTCTCCAACTATTTTATCATGCTGTTTTTTTAGGTCCAGAATCCTGTGCTGATTAGTTTCTGAATATATCTACGTAGCGGTCGAAGATCTGTCTTCCTAAACCGGATCCAAATCTCCTGCATAGATTTAGAAGATAACATTCTGCCTGCAACTGCCATTAGATGGAGCATAAGAGCTTACTGCACAGGATCTTGAATTCAGTGCATAACCATGTGCCATTAGCTGAGCTCCCTCTAGTGGTGGCTCTAGGCAGCAAGCATGTTATCTTTTGAATGTATGTCTATGCAGGGTATTTGGTGCTCTGTATCAGAAAAACATCGCTCCAGCGCTATAAGGGCTTGTCCATACGTAACGGATTTGCTGCAGAAAATTTCCACAGCATTTACGCATCAACTAGCAGACCATACGCTGCAGAAAATACTTTCCGTTTCATGCAGGGATTTTTGCTGCGGTTTCTTGGTGGGTTTTTTTTTTTTTTTTTTTTTTTTTTTTTTTCTCAAGGGCTGTGTGAGGGTGATATTTCTCCTTCCTGTGAGGTCATTTCCACCCCTGTAAGAAATTCTGCAACGTTTCCGCAGCAAATTACGTAGTACATCACAAAAACGCAGGAAGTCAGTCTACTTTCTGCAGCAATAATTGACGTGCTTCAGAACTAAATTTACGCACCGCAGGTGAATTTCTGGACTGAATTTTTCCACAGCGTGTGGGTGACATTTGTTAAATGACACCCACTTTGCTGCTACTGTATTCTGCTGCATATCTTCCATTCACAATTCCGAACTGAAAATACGCAGCAAATCCGTTACTTCTGGACAAGCCCTGAAGATGTATTAACAAATTAATCGGCTCAAAGTATTTGATAAAAAAAAATGGTATTCCAGGGTGTGCATTCACTTTTTTAAAAGCACTCTTGTTTAAATAAATTATGGGATAACAAAAACCTTATGTGTTGAATTGTATGGGCCCTTTTTTTACCGTTTTTTTTTTTTTTTCTACATGTCTTTTACAACTCCAAAAGTTGTGAGGAGCCGCTTTGTTCACACGTGGCAGATCTGTTGCAGCAGGTTTATTTAAAAAAAAAAAAAAAAAATGCACATGCTGCGGAAATTAGTATTTCTAGTTGCAGAAATTTCTGTAAGCCTTCATTCACATCTGCGTAGGGACTCCATTCATGGGTTCCGTCTGACCTTTCAGTTAGGGAACCTATGAATGGAAACCGTAGGTTTCCGTTTGCCTCACCATTGATTTCAATAGTGACGGATCCGGTGTAAATGGTTTCTGTTTGTCACCATTGTGTGAGGGTTCCGTAGTTTTGACAGAACTAAGAGCGCAGTCTACTGCGGTAAAGAAACAGTATGTGTCTGTGGAGCTCTGTTCACACCACGTTTGGCAGTATACATCGTGGAAAAAAATTATCCAGACTTGTACAAGCTCTGCGGACAACATTGATTCTTAACTTATTTTCTTCTTCTCTAATCCAGGGCACATTTGACCCAAGTGAAGAGCTGTCTTTGGTGTGGGTTGGAGATAGAACAGGCGTAAGTAATTGAAGCTCTATAATTATCTGTATAGCGCTTATATTGGTGTCTTTTTATAGATCTGTCCCCAGTGGGGTTTACAATCTAATTTCCCTATGATGTGCATACACATACACAATGAACCATTTCATATGAAGCTAATCTAACTTAAGTGTTGGGAGGAAACCCAAGTACGAAGAAAAAAAGACAACAGAAACAAGAGATGAGCAGCCAACTTTCATTAAGATGTTTCCCCGTTCAAATTCAATCCCATGGTCCTAGCGCGGACTACTATGAAGTACATGCGGTCATGACACAACAAGAACCTGCAATGCGTTTGTTAAAGGGGTTGTACTCTGATTTCTCCATCAGTCCTATAGACTGATAGGAGTGGCAGCGTGCGTGTTTGACTGACGCTCCATTTGTACTCCTCACTGCGGTCATGTAGGAAGGAAAAACGGGAGGATCGGGACTACGTTCTAGTGATCGTGGGGGGCCTCCAGCAACTAGACTTAGTTGAATATATATGACACTGCACAGCTCTGTAACAATTAGTCTTCTTCCTCCGTCACCCTGGATCGCTGTGAGTGGAGAGGGCTATACACACGACCTGAAAAAAAAAGCAGTTAACAATAGATCAACTGTCAGTTTTTCATGGCTGTTTTACATCAATGTGTCTCAAAATTTGAATCCATGTTCCAGCCATCTGACCGTTTTTTCCACCATTTGCCGTTCGTTTTTCCATGGACGATAAAATTCATCCATTTTTTTTATTTGTTAGGGTTTTTTTATTGTCCCAGCCACCTGAAAGCACCACAGTGCCCATGAAGATAGTGACTCAATACAACTGTAGGTAGTGCCAGTGCATATGTAGATAGCGCCAGTGTCCCCTGTAGGTAGTGCCCATATAATGCCACAGTGCCCATGTAGATAGTGCCACACCCCCTGTATATAGCATCCTCCTCCCTGTAGGAGCGTATTCAGACAGTGAGTGACGTCAGGGGTTAACTCTAAAAGCGGAATCCCCGGCCAGTGCGATCTGACAACGGAGATTCCACTTCCAAAGGGAGCTTAGGTGGTGCTATCTACAGGAGTTTGTGTGTGGCGCTATCTACAGTGGGGGGAGTAGTACGGGGATCTCAAAGACACGGCAGACATGAATGTGCAGCGCTGCTCACGCTGAAGCAGTACTGCACTCATTAAGCTCCGTTCAACACTGTCAATGTTTATATACGTGACAACTGCACGGAGCATTGGCAATTGGAACGTACACAGCCGTATGGCAGTCGTGAAGGGGTTAACTTCCATGTGTTTTGGGAATTCTTTACAACTTATTATATTGTATGTTCACACCAGGCGGATACTCTGCATAAAAGTACATACAGTTTCTGCCCTGGAGCCCGCAGGAAATTCCGGCCGAAAGAACGCACCAAATTGTGGTACAGCTTATCTAGCGGAATATCTGCCACGGAAAACAAGACGTCCTGCAGCCTGGCCTCCTGGGATCACATTTCGTTCCATGTGATCATTGCAGCCAAACGTCCTCCTAGGAAGCTGGGCTGCATGGTATCAGAGGGTTGCGTCGCTATGACTACGGGTAAGTATATGCAGGGGTTTGTTTTTTTTTTTTACTCTTAGAGTTGCGATTTTTTTTTTTTTTTTTTTTTTTTTTGGTGACGGAATCACAGCTTTTCCGCTTGAAAAATCGCAACATGTGCTATTTGTTGCAGGTCTTTCTGCCCCATTAAATTCAATGGGGGAATACCTGCGACAGAAAATATGCTATTTTAAATCATAAATTGACATTCTGCGGATTAAAAAACCGCCCTGCAGGTAAATTTTAGAAAAGAGTATTTTTATTTTTTTTGGGCAGATTATTTTACACAGTGTGTTCTGCTACTGTAATACTCTGCGTAGTGCAATGAAATCCATTGCAGAAAATCTGCCTGGCCTGTACGACAACAGAAGAACGTGTCGCTGTGATAAAGGGGATCGGGGTAAGTATAAATTTTTTTTTTTATTTTATTTTTTTTGTTCTACCGCTGTTTTCCACAGCAGAGATTCCACCATCGCTTTTTAAAAGAAACACATTGAATTTAATTTCATTGTATGCTAGAGGTTTAAACAATGTGCCTAATGTGTAAATCTACATGGTTTCCTTTTTGTAATTGCATTCTGGTTTTGTCACCACCTCTCCTATCCTCCGGTAGTTCATAGATTCCCATAAAGTTAAGTCCTGATGGAGACCGTTGATGATAATGTCGTAAAATGGGTAACTAGCGGATTTTTAATTTCTCCCTTTTTTTTTTTCTATCCGAGATACGTTCACCTATGCGTATATGTAGTTTCCGTTTTGTTTTCCCTATCTATATCTTGCCGCTAGGGCAAGTAATGGAATATATCACCGTATTGGAGCGACACTTAAAAAATTGTACTTATATAGATTAATTTAAATAAATTGCCCCTTTGGGCTCGGTTCCCACGTAGCGTAAACGCTGTGGAATTTCCGCAACAAAATTGTGTGAAAATTCCGCAGCATTTTCAGTAGCTGCAAAGTGAATGAGATTTAGAAAATCTCATACCCACGCTGCAGAAAAAATATGCACAGAAGTCGTGCGGAAAGTGTTCTGCGGGGTGTTTCTCAATTCTGCAGCATGTCAATTTATGCTGTGTGTTCTGTGCGGAGATGCTGCATGTTTGGCCCATAGACTTCAATAGGGGGCAGAAATTCCACAACAGATTTATGGCAACAGCGTTTACGCAGCGGAAATGCAGTAAAAACCGCTGGAAATCTGCAGGTGCGCATATACTTTCTATAACCAACCAATGTTTAACACTAAATACGCAGAGAAAATGCACTAATTGGTGCAGATTTTTGTGACCGATCTATCAGCTTTTTTCTAGAGATTCTTCTGCAGATTTTCTGATGCAGAAAATCGGCAGCGTATATATAACGCCTCTTGCACACAACAGATTTCGGGCCGTGAAAAACGGTCCGAGTGTCGGCTGGATTTCCCGGCCCAACCGCGGTACAGGTGATGCTAGAAATCCCTGCTGTTCCGTACTGTATCACTTTTTGCGGGAAGGCAGGGACTCCTAGCATCGTAAAATGTCTATTATGCCAGGAGTCCCGTTCACCTGTATCGTAGTCGGTCCGGGAAATCCAGCCGACGCTCGGGCCGTTTTTCACGGACCGAACTCGGTCGTGCGTGTGTCTTTTGTTTTTTTTTTCTAAATGAGCCACGTGCAAACATGTCATACACATGCCCATGCCAGGACAGGAAACCTGAGGAGCTATAAAAAGGTTCATACCCCCTCCACACCTCCTTTCCTGTTTTCCGGACTGGTTGTCCTGGGGAGCTTCTGCTCCCATTGGAGATGTGTATCTAATTTTTTTACTTCACACCTGGGGCTGAGGACTGGAAGCTGGAATTAATTTGCCTTCCTTTCCTGATATATGGTATAAGTAGTTGTAAAACGCAGCCTATTTACCTAGTCTGCTTCCTCATGTCTGCTGTGGCTGGGTTCGGGAACATGCTTGTCCGGCGGCTCTTTCCTTCTTGGAAGGAGGAGTGGTAAACACGCTGTGGGCAGGTAGGATTCTCAGTGTGGTCTGGACAGTGTCTGAAATGCGTCTCAGGCACTTCCGGTTCGACTGTCGTCTCTTCCGGTGGAGTCTGACATGCCAGTAACAGGTGGGAGGAATCGAAGCACTGTTGGACGCTATATACATAGGCAGCCAGCTCCTGCAGGTCCTCTGGGGTTTCAGCCAATAATTACTGTGAGCTGTAAAACCAGAGACATCACAGTGGTTTATCACCATTCCTGATACTGGTGATGTCCATTCAAGAAGTGCTGACCCATCAGAAGCCTCCAGGCCTCAGAGTTCAGTATTTGTCCAGTGGGATGATGGGATCCACTGGACATTTGGTAAAGATGCTTTTCCCATTATCTTAATGGTTTTTCTCTATGCCTTATATTATTATAGACTACTAAAGTGGTCAAAAGTCAAGCTCTAGTAAAGCCAGGACTTGTGGAATCTGTAAAAAGTCTTTATCATCCTCTTACTCTAAATCCCTTTGTGAAGTCTGCCTGGATAGGGTCATTGCTGAGCAGTCGCCTTCTTTAATAGACCGTATCAAACAAATTGTGAAGGATGAAGTGGCTTCCTCATTGGAAGCTTTTAAGAAGAAGAGTTCTCAGTCTAGTGCCTCGGGTGCACCCTCTGCTCCCTTTAGTGCTGATGACTCTGGCTCCGCTTCAGATGAGGGTGAAGTAGCCTCTGAATCAGACTCGTCTAATGAAGAACACTTTGGTAGTACCTCCTTCCAGGCAGAAGATACTGAACATTTGCTAAAAGCAGTTAGGACAACAATGGGGTTAGAGGATATCAAGGGATCATGTGGGTGTGGATGCTCCAGTAGCTAAAGTATCGAGAAAAGGGGACCCCCCCATTGAAGATTTGGGGAGTTTTGGGATCCCATGGATAGAAAAGCAGATACCCACAGATCATGACAGTATGTATGTGGACCCGCTGGGCCGTACTGCCGTAGTGGGATAGCAGCTGGCCACACAGTGTACAAAGTGAAGTCTATAGTCCAAGTAAGTGTACCTGCAGTAGTTGACCGTAGCGATGGTTAGACTCGGATGGGACCTTGGCAGCAGACACCAGGCGTGGTGTAACACAGCAGACATGATAGGTGGCACAACACAACTCCAACTCTCTTTGGTACAGGAACAAGGTAGCACGGGATACAGGTAGCAGGAACGGGAACACTGGGAACTGGAAAACATGAATGGACCATTTGCAAGACTAACACGGGTAAACACAACAATGCTCAGGCAATGAGTCAAAGGGCAGCGCCCTTCTTATAGTCCAGGGTGATTAGACAATTCTAAACATGTGCGCGCTGGCCCTTTAAGGCCGGGACTGAGCTCGCGCGTGCACCCTAGTGGTCACTGTAGACCAGGCCATCTCCGGGAAGGAAGGCGTCGGCAGGATGCGAGGAGTCTGCGGCCCTGGACGTTACGCATACCTTAGGAGCTCCTGGGAATCTGCGTCAGGTAGCCTTAGACCTAGCATTGCTGCTACTTGTGAGGCTAGGTCTATGAAGGTCTGGTTGGGGCAGTTAGAGATACACCTAAAAGATAAGACCCCAAGAGAACAAACTATTGCCTATCTCCCTTCTTTTGCAAAGGCTGCAGACTTTCTGGCAGATGCATCGGCTGATGCAGTAATATTATCAGCTAGGGCTGCGGCTATGTCTAACTCTTCCAGCAGGGCTCTGTGGGTTAAATCATGGAAGAGTAGAGATCAGGGATTCAAAAATAAGCTGTGTGGGATTCCTTGTGAGGGAGATCTATTATTTGGGTCCCGTTTGGATGAGCTATTAGATAAGGCATCCCATAGAAAAAAAGGGCTTCCCCGTCCCTCAGCCCTCCGGTTCCCCCCATGGGAATCGGGGTTTTTTCCCGAAATCATAGATCTAGACCCTCGGGTGGGGGGGGGGGGGGAAGGAAGGTTCCCTTTAACAAAAAGGATAAAAGGTTTATCAGCAATGATATCAGCCCTCCAGTGGAGGGGGGGGACGGGGACTCTCTCTTTTCTCAGGCCTGTGGAAAAATCTCAACCAGCCCCTGAGAGCTAGGGAGTATATGAGAGGGTTTTCAGACTAGAGTTTCTCTCTTCCCCTCGGGAATATTTATCCCAACAAAAAGTCCAAGGTCTGTTTTCAAAAGACAGGCCTTACTAGGGGAAGTCCAATCCTTGATTCAGAAGGGGATGCTAGTCCCGGTTCCCCTGGCAGAGACTGGAAGGGGTTTTTACCCCCCCCTATTTATAGTAAAGAAACCCAATGGTAAGTTCAGGGTTATCAACCTCAGGTTCCTGAACAAGTTTTTAAACATACAAAAGATTCAGAATGGAAACTATTGCCTCAACTATCAGTACGAGGCTCTTCCCTTTTTGGGGTCTCTCAGGCCCTGAGATTTTTCACAATGGTAATTTCAGAAATGGCGGTATTTGTCAGAATCCAGGGGTTACTTCTAGTACCCTATCTAGACGACTTTCTACTGATTTCGTCCTGTCACCAATCTTTGACCAGCCACTGTCAACTGCTCTGCTCTATCCTCTGAGACCTGGGGTGGAATATAAATCGGGAAAAATCCGCTCTAGCCCCTCCAAAATCAAGGTTTTCTTTTGGGAATTCAGCTAGACTCCACTTGTCAGAAGTGCTTTCTCCCCCCTCAAAGTCCAGTCCCTAAAGAACAGGGTAATGTATCTCTTTATTTCCCACCAGTGCTCCCTCTGGAAACCAATGTCCATTCTAGGCCTTATGACCTTCGCTATCCCAGCATCAGTCAAGGCCACTTCAGGGGGAGATTCTTGGCCTTTGGGCTGGTTCCTCCCTCTCTTTGGACACCAAATTTCACCTTTCTTCAGAAGTGAAACTCTCTTCTGTGGTGGATAAAGGCAGAATTCTCCAGTCTGGGATGCCCTGGTCAGTTCACAACCTGGTCAGCCTCACCAGAGACGCAAGTCCATGGGGTTGATGGGCTCACTTGGGGGAGGATCTCTGGCAGGGAAGATGGGATCTTTTGACCAGCTCTTCCTCCTCAAATCTCAAGGAACTGATGGCCATAAAGAAGGGTCTCCTAAATGCAAGTCCCCTATTACAGGGAAAGGATGTCCGAATTTATTCAGACCATTATATTGCAGACTTCCTAAGCAGAGTCCGAATCAGGCAAGGCGAGTGGTGCTTGAACAGGGATATTTTTCTGCAGATTGTTTCCAGATGGGGTCTTCCTCTGATGGATCTTTTTGGCATCAGAAAGCACAAGCAAGTAGGGAAATTTTACTCTTTGAACTCTCTAGATCATCCTCTAGCTGTGGTCTCTGAGTCAGTCCTGGGGTCAGGAATTGGGATTTGCCTTCCCACCCCTTTTGTCTTATTCCTAGGGTATTAAAGAAAATCAGGGAAGATAGAGCTGCAGTGGTTCTAATTGCTCCAAGGTGGCCCAGGAGAGCCTGGTTCCCTTGGCTCATGTCCCTGTGAGTTTCTCCTCCTTGGGTCCTTCCTATCAGGAAAGATCTTTTTTTTCAGGGTCCCCTTTTCCATCCGCATCTCAACAAACTTGAATTGATAGAATGGAATTTGAGAGGTTTATTTTCTTTAGAAAAGGTCCTTCAGGCAAGGTAATAGACACACTCTTAGCCAGCAAGAAGAAAGTGACACCTAACATCTACTTCGAGAGTTTGGAACACCTTTACTAAGTTTGTAGGTTCAGAACAAGATCCTCTGACAGATCCTAACATACCAGTCATTCTAAATTTCCTACAGGCAGGTATAGACAAACGACTTAGACCCGGTACTCTGAAGGTCCAGATCACGGCATTGAGTCTTCTTTTTTTCTTTCTTTTTCTTTCTTTCTCCCTCTTAGGTCTGTAGTAACACTTTGGGAACTAAATACTGTCCTCTCGGGCCTTTCTCAAAGTCTCTTTGAGCCTATTGAAAATATCAGACTACTAACCATAAAATGTACTTCCATTATGGCCATTACTCCTGCTAGGAGGATTTCTGAGATGGAGACTTTTTCTAAGCTCACACCCCCCCCCCCCCTTTATACTAAGGTATCGGATGACCGGGTGATCAGTAAACCTCACAACGCCTTCCTTCCAAAGGTAGTGTCAAAGTTCCATACTTTGCAGGATGTCCTACCTTCCTTCTTTCCTGACCCAGAGAACATTCAGGAAGAAAGATTCCACTGCCTGGATGTCACGAGATGTCTTCTGAGATATCTAGAGGTTACTCCTCATTGGAGGAAAGATTAAAATCTCCTACCGTTTCAGGGAGCTTGTAAAGCTAGTAAGGCTTCTACAGTATCCATTGCCATATGGATTAAGCAGGCAATACAATTAGCTTGTGTCCTTATCTCTTCCTCCACCAGTAGGGTTTGGAGCTCATTGAACTAGGTTAGTGGCCACTTCCTGGGCTGAGAAAGAAGGAGCCTCTCTTTCTCAAATTGGTAAGGCTTCTACATGCTGTTCTCCACATGCCTTTTTTTTTTTTTTTTTTTAGGCATTATCGTCCGCAGGTTGTTTTTGGAGCAGGTGCTTCCTTTGGTAGCAAAGTCCTGCAGGCTGTTGTCCCTCCCTGATGACTACTAGGCTAGTCTCGCATGGGTGCTGTCATGAGTGATGGAAGAACAATAATTACCTACCGGTAATTGTTTTTTTTTGGAGCCATGACCGCACCCTATATATTCCCTCCCTTTATAAGATTTTATTTGGCACTAAGTCTGTTTAACTCTCTATTCTTTCCTCCATGTGGAAGTCTGTAGGTCATCTGTTTCAAGATACCTTTTTTAACTTTTTTTTCACTCCTCTGGGTACTTCCTTTATTGCAAATCACTGAGGTTTGGAGGGGGTGTGAACCTTTTTTACCTTAGGTTTCCTGTCCTGGGATGGGCGGTCTCCTCGCATGGGTGCTGTCATGAGCTCCAAAAAAACAATTACCGGTAAATAATTATTTTCTTTTATACAGGTATTAAAAATTCTGCTCCCATACCTTTCTTAGGGTATGTTCAGACAGGGTGGATGTGCTGTGTAAAAGTACACAGTGTACCCGCTGTGTGTGTCGCAGGGAATTTTGGCCAAAAAAACCGCACCAAATTGTGTCGTTTTCTGGCTAGAATGTCTACTGCGGAAAACGGCAGAAAAAAAAAAGGATACTTACCATGGCGACGCCTCCCTCCGACGTCCTAACGCTCTGCAGCCCTGGGATGACGTTTAATCCAATGTGACTGCTGCAGCCTGTGATTGGCTACAGCGGTCACATGGGATGAAACGTCCTCACAGGAGGCCAGCGCAACCGAAGAAACACAGGCTTCTGGGTAAATTTACTTTAATGCTATTTGTTGCAGGTTATACCTCCCCAATGCATTCAATGGGGAAATCCCGCAACAAATAAGCCGCGTTTACGCAAATACGATTGACATGCTGTGGATTAAAAAAAAAAACGCAATGCAGGTCAATTTCTGAGCGTTTTTTCCACTGAGCATTTACGTAGCGTGTGGATGAGATTTGTTCAAATCTCATCCACTTTGCTGCTACTGTACTATGCTGCAGATTTTTACGCTACCTGTGAACTGACCCTTATACTACATGAGGCCCCTGTCACAGTAGCCCAGTGTAGCCCACAGTATGTGGGACAACTGCTGTAACCGAGACAATCTTCTGATATTTTGCATACAAATGTCTATATACTACTCTTCATTTGCTTCCTTATTTGTGCTGTGCAGAGTCTGTATATGTTCTGCCACACATCAGCATTGTCTTTACTTTTCCTGTGTTTTTTTTTTCTTTTCTCCCCAAGTATAAATGTGTGAATATTTTGTTTGATGGCTTGTAAACTATCACTCCAGCACATATTACTTATGTGGTCAGAGCAGATCAGTATTATTCACACGCCGCATATTCTACATTGCTGAGACTAATTTTTAGCTGCCTTTTCCCCCAGAAATCACAGTGCAGGGAAGGGGGAGGAGTCACAGGATTGAGAATAAGGCCTTATTCACACTGTAGTGTTTTAGCTCATTATTTTGCATCAGTATTTGAAAATGTGAGTAAGGTCTTTTTAGATAGGTGTTCGTCCCAAAACTGGGACCCGCATCTCTCTTGAGAACAGAAGTCCCCGACCCCAGTCCCTACCTGGTGAGGCAACCGCTGCCAGACGAAGACTCAGAGGAGAGGCGGTCTGAATTAGGGTATGTTCACACTTCTTATTTTCGGCCGTAAACGGGCGAAAAATCTGAAGCCGAGCGCCTCCAAACATCTGCCCATTGATTTCAATGGGAAAAATGGCATTCTGTTCCGACGGGCCGTTTTTTTACGTGGCTGCAAAAAAAGTGCATGTCACTACTTGAGCTGTTTTTGGAGCCGTTTTTCATTGACTCAATAGATAAACGGCCGTAAAAAAAGCCATGAAAAACGCGAGTTTGCTTAAAGTCTGAATATCAGGAACTGTTATCCCTTGAAAACAGCTCCGTATTTTCAGACGTTTTTTTTAGTAAGCGTGTGAACATAGCCTTACAGAAATTGCCGAACTCGCTGCTATGCTCCAATTCGCTTCTATGGAAGATATGTAAAATGCGTAGCAGAGTGAGCTCGGCTGTTTATGTGGGACTCCTGTTCAAGCATTTGACATATCCGGTGGCTATGCTGTAAATGTCCTAAGATTGGACGACTCTTTTTAAGAGAAGGGAGAGCGAGCATGTGGAACACCCACTAAAATATTATTGCAGCTCACCAAATGTAAAAAAACTAAAACATAGAGATCCTCCAACCTCTCCAAGTACAGAAATGGGCAAGTTTTTTTTCTTCTGCTCTATGAAAAAGGTGTATATTAACGGTCTATTAGATGCCGCCAATTTTGTTCACAGGGAAGCACAACATATTTTATTTCTAAATGTCACACGTTGGTGAGAAATGTAAATTTTAAAGTGAAGGCATAATTATTCCATTTCCTTTTACCAGGTTATTCTTGTTCTAACAACTTACCGGCTTCCTCTGATCATAGTTTCCTATGGGCAGTCCAAGCTATACAGGAGGTGAGTTAATAACGGTATGGGATTACTGGATTTATACTTTGCTTAGTTATGTAAGGTTAAAGTGACATTCACGTTACTACAGTATTTGCTCTTCACATTTACTCTATATATTAGTAAGGTTGAATATGGAGTCCATATTGGTCAATTCATCTTTAAATGAGGCTGTATTATACCTTTTTATATTAACCCCTCAAGTCCAAGCAATTTTTTTTATTTATTTTTTTCACTTCCCGTCTTCCAAGAGCCCTAATTTTTTTTATTTTTTATAGGGTTGCTGTCAGTCTCTAACTGACCGCTCTAATAAATCACACTACCTAAGTAGTGTAATGTATTAGGGTATGTTCACACGGCCTATTTACGGACGTAATTCGGGCGTTTTTGCCCCGAATTACGTCCGAAAATAGCGCCTCAATAGCGCTGACAAACATCTGCCCATTGAAAGCAATGGGCAGACGTTTGTCTGTTCACACGAGGCGTACTTTACGCGCCGCTGTCAAATGACGGCACGTAAATAGACGCCCGCGTCAAAGAAGTGACCTGTCACTTCTTTGGCCGTAATTGGAGCCGTTATTCATTGACTCCAATGAATAGCAGCGCTAATTACGTCCGTAATTGACGCGGCGTTCAAGCGCCTGCACATGCCGGTACGGCTGAAATTACGGGGATGTTTTCAGGCTGAAACATCCCCGTAATTTCAGCCGTAACGGACGCCCTCGTGTGAACATACCCTTAGTTTGAAGATCAGTGCTGTAGGTCTTCAATTCCCCAAGTGGGACAAAAAAAAATAAAAAATTATTTCATCCTAACGTATAAAATTGTAAAAATTAAAGTTATAAGTTTAGGCTTTGTTCACATCTGCGCTAGGGCTCCATTCCGACTACGCTATTCCGTCAAATCGATGGAACCCCTTTCACAACGGAGACAAACGGAAACCATTGGCACCAGATCAGTCACCAATGAAAATGGTGATGGAAACTGAATCTTTTGGTTTCCGTTTGTGTTTGTCAGGCCTCCGTTCTGAGGGAAAGCTACGTCGGAACGGAGTCCTAAGGCAGATGTGAACGAAGCCTTAAAAAAAGAAACTGCCTTTTTTCCTATAAGAAGTCTTTTTATTTAATTTTTTAATTTTAATTTTTTTTTCTTTTACTAGAAAGTACACAAATTTGGTATCACGGCGTTCATAATGACCCAAACTGTTTTTCCTGCATGGTGAACACTGCAAAAAATTTTAATAAAAACAATTCCAGCATCTCTATTTATTTTGTCACTACCCCTCCCAAAATATTGAACAAAAAGTCACTTGTACCCCAAAATAGTGCCAATAAAAACTACAACCCGTCCCACAAAAAAACAAGCCCTTACACAGCTTTTTGACTGGAAAATAGAAAAGTTATGGCTCTCAGAATATGGTGACACAAATTGAAAAAAAAAAAAAGAATGATTTTTATTGTGCAAACGCTGTAAAACAAATAAATGATATACATATGGTATCGCCGTAATCTTATCAACCTGCAGAATAAATAAAAATTATCATTTTATAGCCCACGGTGAACACTCTCTTAAAAAACATTGCTCAATTTATGGTTTTTGGTCACCTTGCGTGCCAAAAAAATAGAATAAAAAGTGACCAAAAAAATCGCATGTACCCCAAAATTGTACCAATGAAAACTACAGATTGTCCCTCAACAAATAAGCCCTCACACAGGTTTGTTGTAGAAAACCTAAAGTTCTGGCTCTCAGAACTTAGGTCTGGTTTACACGAGCGTGTGCGTTTTGCGCACGCAAAAAATGCTGCGTTTTGCGTGCGCAAAAGGCACGTAACAGCTCGTGTCATCAGGGTATGATGCGCGGCTGCGAGATTATCGTGCAGCCGCCATCATTATGACACTCCGTTTGGATGTTTGTAAACAGAAAAGCACGTGGTGCTTTTCTGTTTACATTCAGAGTTTGACAGCTGTTGCGCGAATCACGCGCATCCCACGGAAGTGCTTCTGTGTGACCTGCGTGATTTTCACGCACCCATTGACTTCAATGGGTGCGT
The DNA here is from genome assembly GCF_050947455.1 of Rhinoderma darwinii. NCBI lineage: Eukaryota > Metazoa > Chordata > Amphibia > Anura > Rhinodermatidae > Rhinoderma > Rhinoderma darwinii. The sequence continues at coordinate 327,463,910 of NC_134688.1, read as the reverse complement.
GATGTGCGAACAGCGCACAAATATAGGACATGTCGCAAGTTTTTTTTTCAGCGTACTCACGCTGAGCAAAACTCACGGACTGTCTGCATGCTCCCATAGATGTACATAGGTCCGTACGACACGTGTGAAAAGCACGCGCGTCGCACGGACGTATATCACGCTCGTGTAAACGAGGCCTTATGGTGACACAAAATGTGAAGTCTGTTCCATAAGCGGATTAGATTGGGCACCGTTTATGAGTGTGACACTGACCACACATCTGTGTTCTAATATTTATTTACCATATTATTATACCCTCTTTATGCCCTGATGTACTCCGCACAGATTACATATGCCCCCATATTATAAACGGAAATACCAGCAATACCCCAAACTCAACTACTAGCGAGCAAAGTCTGTGATCTAAAAGCCAAATGCCGCTCCCTCCCTTCTGAACCTTACAGTGTGCCCAAACAGCAGTTTACGTCCACATATATGGCATTGTCATACCCGGGAGAACCTGCTTAACAGTTTGAGGTATTTGTCCTCAGTGGCACAAACTGGACACCACATATTGTGCACTAAAATGGCATATCAGTGGAAAATTGCAATTTTCACTTTGCAACGTCCGCTGCGCTTTAACCCCATCGCACACCAATACTTAATAGTATGTTGTGGTATGGGGGGTGATGTATGGAGCGGGCTCACATGCTGAGCCTGCACCATTCGATATTGGTGTCTGCTGTGTATTGCAGCTGACACCCGGAACGAACGGACCGGAACAGCGATCGTGCTGTTAAAGAAGCCTGGAAAAATTACAATATACTGCAATACATTAGTATTGCAGTGTTTTGTGCTAACGAGCGCTGGTTCAAGTCCCCTAGTGGGACGAATAAAATGTGTAAAAAAAAAAAAATGTCGAAGCATCTGTAAAAGTCAGAGCGATTGCAATAATACCATTCTTTAACTCGCACGGTGAACACAGTAAAAACGAAACCCCCAAAAAATGTTTTCCAAATTCAGCCTCCCAATTTTTATTTTTTTTCAGTTTCCGAGTACATTATATGGTACTTTAAATGGTACCAATAGAAACTACAACTCCTCCCGCAAAAAATAAGCCCCCCTCACCACACTATTGATAAAAAAATAAAAACTTTATGGCTCTTGGAAGGCAAGAAAGTGAAAAACGTCTCAATCCTGAAAGTGTTAATTAATTTCTAATGAAAAACACCTGTGGGATCAAAATGCTCAATACACCCCTTAAAATGCCTTAAGGGGTGGAGTTTCCAAAATAGGGATCACTTCTTGGGGGTTTGTTTGACCTCCGAGCCCTGCAATTGTGGGCCAATGCTGTGAAAATCACGAAAATAGACCTCAAATGCGCATGTCGTATGTCCAGATGATGATGATGATGAATGCCTTCGAGGGGTGTAGTTTCCAAAATGGGGTCACTTCTTGGGGGCTTTCCACTGTACTCTGGTACCTCAGGAGTTTTGCAAATGCGACATAGCACCCAAAGACCAATCCAGCAATATCTGTACGCCAAATAGCGTTCCTGCCGTTCTGAGCCCTGCCGTGTGTCCAGAGAGCAGTTTATGACCACATGTGGGGTATTGCCGAATTTGGGAGAAATTTCTTTACAAATGTTGGAGTGCTTTTTCTCCTTTTATGCCTTGTCAAAATTAATAATTTCTATACTTTTATTGGAAATTTTTTTTTTTTCTTTTTATGGCCTAATTCCACTACATTCCGCAAAAAACCTGTGGGGTCAAAGTGCTCAATAAACCCCTTGATAAAGTTCTTTTAGGGGTGCAGTTTGCTAAATAGTGTGTTTTTGGGGGTGTCTCTACTGTTTTGGCCACCAAATGCCTCTTCAAACCTGATATGGTGCCTAAAATATATTCTAAGGCCTTATTTACACGAACGTGTCAAACGTCCGTGGGACGGCCGTTGAAACAGCGGCCGTCCCACGGATCTATGTAATTCAATATGGCCGTTCACACAGCCGTTGTTTCAACGGACCGTGTGAAGGGTCCGTACGAAAATAGGACATGTCCGTTCTTTTTGCGCATCATGCATCCCTCCATAGACTCTCCACTATGGGGGATGCGTGACAACGCGTCCCGCAGCGCTGAGCACGGATGCACCTTGGACGTGAAAATCTGCCGTTTTTCATGTCTCAGATGCGCAGCGTTAGTGTAAATAAGGCCCTAAAATCCACTTGGTGCTCCTTTTTGCTTCTGAGGCCGGTGCTTCAGTCCATTACCACACTAGGGCAACATGTGGGATATTTATAAAAACTGCAGAATCTGGACAATATTGAGTTGCGTTTCTCTGGTAAAACCTTCTGTTACAGAAAAAAATCTATTTTCTAAAAAAAAATTATGAAATTTGTCAATTTTACGTCCACTTTGCTTTAATTCCTGTGAAACACGTAAACGGTTAAAGAGGCTCTGTCACCAGATTCTCAAATCCCTATCTCCTATTGCATGTGATCGGCGCTGCAATGCTGATAACAGTAAAGTTTTTTTGTTTTGTTTTTAAAACGTTAATTTTTGGCCAAGTTATGAGCTATTTTATATTTATGCAAATGAGGTTTGAAATGGACAACTGGACGTTTTTTTCTCTCGTTATGTCCAACTGGGCGTGTATTGTGTTTTTAACGTGTATGACACTGACCAGTCAGCGTCATACACTCCTCTCCATTCATTTAGACAGCAGCGATGTGCAGCCACATAAACCGAGATTAACGTTAATCAAGTGTCCTGATAATGAATACACATGATCATCCAGCCTGGACGTCATGTCTATTCAGAATCCTGACACTTCTGAATCTTTTCTGTGAGATTTCCATCAAGGGAAACGAAATCTCGTTTACCTCCGTAACCTCGCGAGATTTCGTTTCCCTTGCTAGAAATCTCAGAGAAGAGTCAAAGTGTCAGGATTCTGAATACACATGACGTCCAGGCTGGAGGTCATGTGTATTCATTATCAGGACACTTGATTAACGTTAATCTCTGTTTATGTGGCTGCACATCGCTGCTGTGTAAATCAATGGAGATGAGTGTATGATGCTGACTGGTCACTGATTGGTCAGCGTCATACACGTAAACACGCCCAGTTAAAAACACAATACACGCCAAGTTGGACATAACGAAAAAAAAACGCCCGGTTGACACACGCACGCACGCACACGCACACGCACGTCCAAAACGTCTCACCTGGGCTAAGGAGAAAAAGGACTGGTCTGTTGCTCAGTGGTCCAAAGTCCTGTTTTCAGGTGAGAGTAAATTTTGCACTTTATTTGGAAATCGAGGTCCCAGAGTCTGGAGGAAGAGTGGAGAGGCATCAATCCAAGTTGCCTGCGGTCCAGTATGAAGTTCCCACAGTCAGTGATGTTTTGGGGAGCCATGTCATCTGCTGGTGTTTGTCCACTGTGTTATATAAAACAGATTGCCACCCAATATACTTATGAATTTGTTGTGACCTACTAATTTGATGTCTCTCCGAGCCTATAAATAACCTTTCATCCAACCTTCAAGCAGCCTATCAGGGGACGCATCTTATGTGCTTATCTTGTTGGTGTTTATCTACATATGCACAGACATATAGCATCTATGCACAAATCTCTACCATTTGTCTACCTATGTTATTGCCATTGATCTGCTTTGATCTTGTATGGTCATGCGGTGGCTAACATGTACTAATTTATATCATCACATGCACTTTAAATCCAGTGCTGTTTACTGGTTTGATAGAAATACTGTAAACGGGAAAATATATATCTTTTTTTTATTTATATATATATATATATATATATATATATATATATATACACACACACACGTTTTTATTATTTTTCTTACACATATCATTGGTTTGCATATATTCACACACAATAGGGATATACATTAGTCTTATACACCCCTTATACACCTGGTATAAGTGCACATCATTTTTTATTTATAGTCACACGCTATATATATATATATTTTTATTTTTTTTTTACTTTTTAATTAATTTTTTAGTTTTGCAAATTGTGCTTTTGGCACATGCCTTTCTGTGTTCTTGTTTTGGTTTTTCACCCATATGAATAAACACAAATTTCATTTTTTATTCATTATTATATGTTTTTCTTTTATTACACATATATAGTTTCTTAACAGATATATATATATATATATATATATATATATATATACTTTTATATTTTAGATTCATTAATTAGTATCACAGATACAAGTACACCGTTAACTATGCAAGATCACGCCAATCATTGAGACAGACATTCAATTGGTTGCCTGTTTGATTGTCAAGTTGTCAATAAGCTTTTTTTTCTATATAAACCATAATCTGCGGTAGTCTGACACGTTTCTATACCTACCTGCATTACATCATGTCTCTTAAGTTTGTTATATATATATATATATATATATATATATTACATATATTTCTTTATTAATATTTTTCCTATCCATCAACAATCCTTTACATAAACATTCTTTTAATTAGTGCACATCTATTAAAATTAAAAAATGTTATCAGTACTTCTTACACATATATGAATAAATTTAAATTTTATATTTTCATCTCTTTAATAAAAAATATTACATATATTGTTATTATTCATCATTATATATTTCATTATTTATTTGTAATTTTTTGCACGCATCACTTGGTTTTTTGATTACGTTACATATATGTATGTGGATACACCTATATGTATACTTCTTATAATATACACATTGTCCATTGATTCTTTGTTTAACGAATTATCTAACCCAAAAAATGTTTCTGTAAATGTAATTTTTGTATTGTATTAATTTGTTCGGACTTTGTATATAACATCTGTATGCAGCATCATCCTTGATATTGGTTATAGGGGAAGGATAGGGACAGACAATATTCATATGTAAAGAAACTTTTTTCTTATCCCTGATATATGTATTTATCTGTGCATAACCTCAACTATGATCTCCATAATGTCTTTTTGTTTTAAACTCTGATGTATGTACTGAGGTGTGCACAATACTAACTATGGCTTGTATAAACGTAATGGTGCCACTTTTGGCTACTGTAGTTTCTCCTGGTGTGCATGCGCGGCTTTACAGTCCGGGTATCTGCATCCTCGGCTGGACTGGATTGCGGAACACGTGGTCAGCGTCTTCCGCTTCTGGTGCCGCGCCCCGGATGTTGACACGCTGGACTGGATTGCTGCAGGCTGCATAACATTCAATCAATCGATTCTGATAAGTCACAGGTGAGTTTCTCATCTGTGATTGGCCTAGGGAGGTTTAAGTGGCTTTCTGTTCTCCTCTGACACCACCCCCCAGACGAAGGCTTCCGGGCCGAAACGCGCGTCGGGGTTGATGCCAGACCGTGTGGATCGTGACATGGGTAAGAAGCTCTAATGCATTATGCAAAGATAATATGATATAGGCACACTTGCATTCATCGTTTAAACCTTACCATGTTCATATGTTCAATCATTCATTTGCATACATCCGGTTGCTGTGACTACACTCTATGTCTAGTTTCAATCAATACTTGGGAAGCAGGTTCTCTTGGTCTTCTGTGATCCAATTCACACATCTAGCTAGATGCAATGTGTTATGTATTACAGTCCTGCCCCTCCATTATTCATACAGTACCATCTTTATATATATTTTGTGCATCATATCTGTGCACATCACTGTCTGGTGTCCATCCACACTGTGGCAATCATCTTTAAAAATTGGAATTGTGTTCAGACTTCGATCTTTAGGTTTTTTGTTCCATTTAGCGGGCGTTCCATCATTCCTACAATGCTTTTTATGGGCTTGTATGCCCTTTCCCCTCCAGATATTATATACCAATATGGACATATACTTATTATACATATTCTTGGGGATTATGATTCAATAAAAACAATTTTTTGGTGCTCTCCATATAGGTATAGCACTGTGTCAAGTAGGGATGTCACGATACCAGAATTTGGACTTCGATACCAATACTTCGTTTAGTATTGCGATTTCAATACTTTGCCAACAGTAATAAAAAAAAAAGTTCTTCCGTTTTCTGATGTAAGCGCGAGGTGTGATGAATTTTGATTGTGCCTCACATTAATAGTAATTAATCCCATCATGTTTCTCAGTCATAATGGGTTAATGTGTGAATTACATGATGGGGTTAATTACTATTAATGTGAAGAACATGGAGGTGAAATTCATCGCGCCTCACATTAATAAGTGATAGAAAGTAGTGTTTGTTTTATTTTTTTACAGCGTACACATCATAAATGATGCAAAAAAAATTGTTGCGCAGGTTATTACGGCCGCGCCAATACTGAATATGTGTATGTTTTATGTATTGAGACTTATTTTAATGTTTATTGTAAAAAAGGTGTATGTGTATTTATTTATTTTTTTTAAATTTAACATTCCTTTGTTTTTACTTTATTTTGAAACTTTAATGTACTGACATATATCAGATATGTGCAAGTACATTAGCCTGTGGACGGATTGTACACAGGCAGTTGTTAGGACATACCTCAGTATGCCCTAACAACAAGAAATATGGTAAGACAGTCCTGGGGTCCGTCAATAGACCCTGAGCTGTCTGGCCATATATGGTATGGCCCTCGATCGGGCATCCCCCTTCTCATTTTCTCCTGAATGCTGCAGTCCGCTTTGATGGCAGCATTCAGGGGAATAACGGCAGAGATGAGAGGTGTCTCCTGATCTCCGCCGTTATAGAGCGGGGCTGCGGCTGTGTAATACAGCCATTGCCCCGCTCCTGACAGGAAGTGCGTGCGCGGTCAGCATGAGGAGATGCGGCCGGCGCTGAACTAATGAGCAGCGGTTCAGGCACTGAAGACAGAACATGGGGGTGTTTTGTAGAGCGCCCGCCATGTTCTGTCTTCAGTGCCGCCGCACATTAGTGCAGCGCTGGCCGCATCTCATCATCCTGACAGTACGCACTTGTTATCAGGACTAAGGAGCGGGGCAATGGCTGAATTACACAGCCGCAGCCCCGCTCTCATACATTTATGTGTTACTATACTTAGCTGTGCGGCTGCGCAGCTAAGTATCGAAATACAGGAAATAACGGTATCGAACCGTTTGGGGATGCAGAGTATTGAAACCGTATCGAAGTTTCGATGCATCGTGCATCCCTAGTGTCAAGTCCAGAGTCAATGCAGCCCTCTACCAGGAAATTTTAGAGCACCTCATGCTTCCCTTAGCGGACAAGCTTTATGGAGATGCTGATTTCATTTTCCAGCAGGGCGTGGCACCTGCCCACACTGACAAAATTACCAATACCTGGTTTTATAACTACAGTATCACTGCGCTTGATGAGCCAGCAAACTCGTCTGACCTAAACCCCATAGAGAATCTATGGGGTATTGTCAAGAGGAAGATGAGACACCAGACCCAACAATGCAGACGAGCTGAAGGGAGATATCAAAGCAACCTGGGCTTCCATAACACCTCAGCAGTGCCACAGGCTGATCGCTTCCATGCCACGCCGCATTGATGCAGTAATTCATGCAAAAGGAGCCCCGACCAAGTATTGAGGGCATATACTTTTCAGTAGGCCAACATTTTTGGTTTTAAAAATAACTAACTTTTTTGAAATTTCGCTTCTATAATATTCTAAGACACTAAATTTTGAGTTTTCATTAACTGTTAGCCATAATCATCAACATTAAAAGTAAAAAATGCTGGGAGTAGATCACTCTGTGTATAATGCTATATAATGAGTTTCACTTATTGTATTACTGATATGAGTTAACTTTTTGATGATATTCTGATTTATTAAGAAGGACCTGTATATAGTCTTTACAATGTATGTCAGCATGCTCTACATTTACAGGGGTTGTATCGTTCCTTTTACATTTTGTGCCCGAAAAAAAAACCCAGCAATAAAGCACATTTCCGCCAGGATTTTTTTTTTTTATTCTTTTAGCCAAATACAGGAGTGTACACAAAAGAAAGGAGATGCATCAGTTTGGGTCTTTATACCTTTCCTTCCTTTTTTTTTAAAATTTATTTATTTTTGATCCACTTCTGGCTTTGATTTAAAAAAAAAAACTGCTTCAAAACCGCGTGTGACCCTGGGCTAAAAAATGGTACATAGCCATCCATAGTTCCGAAATTGACTCCGATTACTTGGTTTATTACTATTTTGTTTGTCATTCCAGCGAGGATTATGGAAAGACATTTGAGGATATAACATCTCTCATAAAGAACACATACATCCGCACCGCGTTTGGTATGGGTCTTGGACCTGAGAACTCTGGAAGGGTGAGTTTTGGTATTAATTTTAACTCTATGTTTAATATTTTTAAATGTACTTACGTTTTTTAAAGGGGTGTAAAGTAAGGGTATGTTTACACGGCCTATTTTCAGACGTAATTCGGGAGTTTTACGCCTCGAATTACGCCTGAAAAAACTGCTCTAATACGCCTACAAATATCTGCCCATTGCTTTCAATGGGTTTTACGATGTTCTGTTCCCACGAGGTGTATTTTTACGCGTTGCTGACAAAAGACAGAGCGTAAAAAGTCGCCCACGTCAAAGAAGTGCATGTCACTTCTTGGGACGTTTTTGGAGCCGTTTTTCATTGACTCCATTGAAAAACCGCTCCAATAACGTCCGCGAAAAACGAGAGTAGTTACAAAAACGTCTGAAAATCATGAGCTGTTTTCAGGCGAAAACCGCTCCGTAATTTCAGACGTATTTTGCTACTGCGTGTGAACAACGTCCGTGAAAAACACGAGTAGTTACAAAAACGTCTGACAATACGGAGCTGTTTTCAGGCGAAAACAGCTTCTGATTTTCAGACATTTTTTTTTTTAACAACTCTCGTTTTTTGTGCCATTTTTTTTACAGACTTTTTTGGAGCTGTTTTTGAATGGAGTCAATGCAAAATGCGTCCCAAGAAGTGTCCTGCACTTCTTTTGACGAGCCGTCATTTTACGCGCCGTATTTTGACAGCGACGCATAAAATAAAGCCCCGTGGGAACAGAACATCGTAATTCCCATTGAAAGCAATGGGCAGATGTTTGTAGGCGTATTAGGGGAGTTTTTTAAGGCGTAATTTGAGGCGTAAAACTCCCGAATTACGCCTGAAAACTGCGCGTGAACATACCCGAATTCTTAAAAGGCTATTTCAGCCAAATACCTTTTGTGGCTCACCGATCGGAACGCCACATGTATGGAGAATGGAGGACCACTGACCCGTTTTGCTGTACAAGTTGGCTGCTAAGAGGAGGAAATTCCGGGGAGTGCTTCCCATATTCTTGTATGGGAGGTATGGAAACAGCCAGTCACATGTAGAATGGAGAGATCAGGTAGCCTAAATGGTTTCTGCCGCGGCCGGCATAATGGGTGTTAGGCTGGGTCCTCCGCTTATCAGACGTCTATAAATGTTTTTGGCTGTTCTACCTCGTTGAGGCCAGAATCGCACATGCAGTTTTTGATGCATTTTTTTTATTTTATTCTTTTAGCCAAAACCAGAAGTGGATCTAAAAGGAAGGAAATTTTTATAAAGAAAAGACTGCTTCTCCTTCCTCTTTGTGCCCACTCCTGTAGGAGAATCATCAGTCTTTTCTTTATACCTTTCACAATGTGTGTGTAAATTTTCATGTATTGTTCTAAATCGTTGCTAAGGAGTCCACTGGGCTCTCGTACTCTATGATTGAACGCTGTCTCAGAATGCACATTCATATCGGAAAGGCTGTTGTTCCCTCAGTAGGACTGCCCACTGGACTCCTGAGCCCAGAATGAGCATAGATTTAGATCAATACATGATGTTCTACTAAATGTTATCCCACAAAACTACCGTATATATCAATCTGCTCCGCTTCTTCTGCTCTATAACTTGCTGCTTGCAGCTGAGACTGTATACAAAGTGTGACCGGTTCCCTTTTAAAAAGAATCTATAGTATTTATGCTCTTTTATATACATGTGGTTAAAATGTTTGTAGGCTATCTTCCACCTGATGATCTTCCACCCAACTCCTTGCAAAGAAGCATTCCCCTCTCTACATGGACAAATTTACCCCCCCCCCCCTCTTAAATTTTTAAATGTGAAAGTATATGCTACACAGACTCTAGACCTTTTTTCATTGTTTAACCATTTCCAGGTGGTTCTGGTAGCGGATGTGTCAGGAGGGAGCACTGGTGGTCGTATCTTCAGATCCTCTGACTTTGCGAAGACTTTTGTTGAAACAGATTTGCCATTTCACCCCTTGAGGCCTGTGTCTTACAACACGGAAGATCCCCAATCCTTGATGCTCATCAGCATACATGTCAGTTATTTTATGTATTTTATTTAACTTTTTAATGAAAAATTAAAAGAACTTTCTAGCAAGGAAAGTTCATAATTATGCCTTTTGTCACACACCTTCAAAAACAAGAGAGCGAGAACCAACTGGTTAATGAAAGGGGATAATGGCTCAATGTCAGAACTATTATGTAGTAGTTTTGCTTGGCTGATATTCTTGGCATAAAAAAATCGTTTACGAAAAGTGTGGAGTTCATTAGGCAAATTCATTGTTTGACAGGACAGTTCATCGTCCCCCAATTCACTTCCGTAGACTCCTTAGTTTTGGGTCCATTTGCACCAGTGGCGGACACAGACTGCAAAAGGCCCCTGTGCAGATAATGTGCCAGGGCCCCCCCCCCCCCACCCCGCAAACTTCTCATGGCCGACGGTCCGCTTTCAGCTGCATCGCTGGGTCTCCTAAGTGACCCAACAATGCAGCACTAGCAGCCGGGGCGTCACTAAGGCTGGGTTCACACACACACTATTTACGGACGTAATTTGGGCGTTTTAGCATTGAATTACATCCGAAAATGCGGCTCAAAAGCGTCGGAAAACATCTGCCCATTCATTTGAATGGGTCTTACGATGTTCTGTGCCGATGGTCATTTTTTTTTACGCGCCGCTGTCGAAAGGCGGCGCGTAAAAAACTGCCTGTCACTTCTTCAGATGTAAATGGAGCCGTTTTCCATGGACTCCATGGAAAACCAGCTTCAATTACTTCCGTAGTGGACGCAGCAAAAGACGCCTGCACATGCCATTACGGCTGAAATTACGGTGCTGTTTTCTCCTGAAAACAGCACAGTAATTTCAGCCGTAACAGACGCTGCCGTGTGAACATACCCTCAGGGCTTAAAATGTCCGGGAAATAGCCCCAATACATATGTGTCCGCCCCAAAAAAAAGTGTGTGTATAGGAGACAGCATAGCATATCTATAGCACTACGACCCTATAAACTATGGATAGGATTAGATACAGTGGCTGAGCAGACAGTATCACACATGATAGGATTAGATACAGTGGCTCAGAAGGCAGTATCACACATGATAGGATTAGATACACAGCTCAGCAGACAGTATCACACATGATAGGATTAGATACAGTGGCCCAGCAGACAGTATCACACATGATAGGATTAGATACAGTGGCTCAGCAGACAGTACCACACATGATAGGATTAGATACAGTGGCTCAGCAGACAGTACCACACATGATAGGATTAGATACAGTGGCTCAGCAGACAGTATCACACATGATAGGATTAGATACAGTGGCTCAGCAGACAGTACCACACATTATAGGATTAGATACAGTGGCTCAGCAGACAGTATCACACATGATAGGATTAGATACAGTGGCTCAGCAGACAGTATCACACATGATCGGATTAGATATAGGGCCCAGCACAGTATCATACATGATTGGATTAGATACACAGCTCAGCAGACTGTATCACACATGATAGGATTAGATACAGGGCCCAGCTCGCTGACATTGCGGCTCCAGCGCTGGACCCAGGAAAGGTAAGAATAATAATTTTGCTTCTTTATGTGTTACTGATTATTTTTGTGTGTTTGTGTTTTTTTTACAGGTTCGGTTGTTGGACTTCGGATACGAGGACTTCAATGACGGCGTTTTTTTTATTCTCAATAAAATGGTTAATGAGGGTTGTGTTTTTATTTCAATAAAAAAAATTTCTATGTGCTTGTATCTTTTTAAACTTTATTATCACCGCCTTAGTAATGGCCGCTGGCTGATTGACAACCTCCATTACTAAGGCGAGGCTTAATGTTAGCCGGTGCAGAGTCTACACTAACCCCCATTATTACCCCGGTACCCACCGCCACCAGGGGTACTGGGAAGAGCCGGGTACAAACCAGTACCCGACCAGCTGTAGTGACGGGCAGGCACCGGGGTGGCCGCAGGCTGGTAGTATTAGGCTGGGGAAGGCCAAAAACAGTGGCCCTTCCCACCCTTGTAATGCTGCCTGCTGCTGCTGTGTTGTATCTGGCTGGTTATGAAAATTGGGGGGGACCCGACATCGTTCTTTCCAATTATTTTTTAAATGACGTGGCGTCCCCCCCATTTTCATAACCAGCCAGATACAATAAAGCAGCAGCAGCCTAGCATCACCAGGGTAGGAAGGGCCACTGTATCTGGCCTTTCCCCTCCTGATAATACCAGCCTGCGGCCACCCCAGTGGCCGACCATCACTACAGATGGTCAGGTACTGGATCGTACCCGGCTCTTCCCAGCACCCCTGGTGGCGGTGGGTACCGGGGTAATAAAGGGGGTTAGTGTTAGCCTCTGCACCGGCTAACACTAAGCCCTGCCTTAGCAATGGATGCTGTCAATCAGCCGGCGGCCATTACTAAGGCGGTAGTAATATAGTTTAAAAAAAACCACAAAGACATAGAAAAAATATTTTATTGAAATAAAAAAAAAAAACACAACCCTCATTAACCATTTTATTAATAAAAAAAAAAGCTGTCATCGAAGTAGTCCTGGAATCCGCCGTAGTCCAACGACCGAACCTGTAAGAAAACACACAAAAAATGATTAGTAACACGTGTGTTAGGGTATGTGCACACACACTAATTACGTCCGGAATTGACGGACGTATTTCGGCCGCAAGTACCGGACCGAACACACTGCAGGGAGCCGGGCTCCTAGCATCATAGTTATGTACGACGCTAGGAGTCCCTGCCTCGCTGCCGGACAATTGTCCGGTACTGAAAACATGATTACAGTACAGGACAGTTGTCCCACAGCGAGGCAGGGACTCCTAGCGTCGTACATAAGTACGACGCTAGGAGCCCGGCTCCCTGCAGTGTGTTCGGTCCGGTACTTGCGGCCGAAATACATCCGTCACTTACGGACGTAATTAGTGTCTGTGCACATACCCTAAGGCTTAGATACAGGGCCCATGTGTGATACTGTCTGTGGGACCCTGTATCTAAGCCTACCACAAGGTAGGCTTAGATACAGGGTCCAGCAGACAGTAATCTTATACAGTATAAGATTACTGTGTGCTGGGGCCCTGTATCTAAACCTACAGTGTGGTAGGCTTAGATACAGGGCCCAGCAGACAGGATCACGCATGGGCCATGTATCTAAGCCTACCATGTGATTGGCTTAGATACAGGGCCCAGCAGACAGCATCACACAATCTGTGATCCTGTCTCATGGGCCCCCTAAGCCTGCTACATCGTAGGCTTAGGGGTTGTGCAGTCCCTAAACATTGATGGCCTATCCTCAGGATAGGCCATCAATAGCTGATGTGTCGCCCGGGACCCGCAAATCAGCTGTTTTGAAGGGGCCGCAGCACTCGTACGAGAGCTGCTTCCCCTTCATTTCACTACTCGCCCACACTGTGAATCGCCGACACGGATTCACAGTGTGACCGGAATGAAGTGACAGGAATGAAGGGGAGCAGCTCTCGTACGAGTGCTGCGGCCCCTTCAAAACAGCTGATTGGCGGGTCCCAGGAGTCGGACCCCGCCAGTCAGGGCTATCTTACCTTCCTCTTCGGCCGCGGCGGGAGTTCTGTAGTCTCGATGCTGTGCGCGGCGGCATTTCGCTGTGACGTCATGCGCTGCGCACAGCGCCTGACGTCAGGACCTCCGCTGCGATCCGGAACCAGGAAGGTAAGTAAAGTATGTTACTATAGTAACAGGGGCCCGCGGCCCGAGTTACTATAGTAACTTTTTATTGATGTGGTGCGGGGGGCCGTGGGCCCCCCTGGCTTCGGGGCCCGGTCGCAATTGCGACCGCTGCGACCCCTATAGCTACGCCAGTGGTCCACGGGCCTCTGTCTCAGTCCTCAGCATCGCGCAGCTGAGAACTGAGTCGGCCAGCAGAGGAACGGGCCCCCTTCCCACGCGGGGCCCTTGTGCAGCTGCACCGGCTGCACATGCGGTATGTCCGCCCCTGATTTGCACATCTATTGAAGCTTGTACAAACTTGGCCTTATGTGTCAAGACATACTGTGGCTCTCCAACTGATGGCGCCCCCACCACCAGCTTTTAGTTCTGTTATCCATAATATATTGACCAAAATAACATGTAATAAAAGTTCCTGCCCACTTCAAAGGGCTTTATTTGTTCCAGAAATTGACTATATTGTGGCCAGTTACATGCAGTTATGATACCTTATTCATAAGTCTTGTAAATGCAGTTTTTAAGGCATAATAAAAACCTATTTAAAGCTATTGTGCAAAATGCAGAGTATGCTGGGCTTTGGTGGAAAAAAAAAAGCCACAAACCGAAGCGAGGTAATGTCTCCATTTTTACGATGGGGAGTGCAAACTATCGAGGCGATATTTTAAAAATTCTTTACCCACCCTAAAGCAAATTACTTTTCCTTGAAAGTAGAGTAATAGTTCAGGGGTTCACCTTGGTAATGTGGTTTGGAATAACTGCACTACAGTCTTTAAAAAAAAAAAAAAAAAAAAATTATACTTTTATACATTGACCTGTATAAAGAGTTGATATTTATTGCTAAGTCAAGTGCATTAAAAGGGTTGTCCTACAAATGAGTGTCCCTAAAATTAATCCTTAGACAAAACCTAATACTTTTAATTGGAAGATTTAAAAAAATAAATAATTGTTACATCCCGAGATATTCAACTTACTTGCTCTGATTGGTGCCCCCTGTTTCTACAGAAATAGTTTGTACATGTCCTACCAGTGAGGCTTTCACTTCAGGACACGCATACATAGTCAAAAAAGACTGCAGCCGGATCGATCATTGTAATATTGGTGCATTGATTCCACTGCTGTTTGTCTGTGTCTTCTACTCTGGTTTCAAACTGCTAAGAATGACTATCCCGCACAGTAGCTCAAAGCTGCCGGGGGGATGTGTTTAAAATTGATTCAACGCGCCATGTAAGTCTCCTTGCTGTGAAGTCAGATGGGAAAGGACCAATCGTGAATAGGCACACACTGGGTATTAACAGGCTTTTAGTAAACCGCCTCTATAGTGACATCACGAGGGCCACCACTGGATCGGCAACCCGCCAATCAGCAGTTTTGAAGGGGCCGCGGCGCCCGTGCGAGTGCTACTTTCCCCTTCCATAGCTCATGCTGCTCAATTCTGGTCAAATGCTGACACACACTTGTAGTGGTGGTTGACCGTATTGCAGCCTTCTCCGAATTCATTTGAATGGGAGGAAGCTGTAATAGTGGGAACCGCCGCTATGAGTGTGGTGGCGTTTTGCAGTGTCAAGTAAGAGGAATAGAGAGAATGCAGCGCTCGCACGAGCACCACAGCCCCTTCAAAGCAGCTGATCAATGTGCTGAGTAAGTCTCCCACAGATCAGATATTGATTTCCTATCCTGAGGATAGCCATCAATTTTCTCTCTCTGAAAAAACCCATTAGCTGCCAGGGCTTTTTTGGCATTTTGCTCTTCCTGTAGCCAGGACCATTTTGGCACTTGCCATGTACAAATAAGGGTATGTGCACACACACTAATTACGTCCGTAATTGACGGACGTATTTCGGCCGCAAGTCCCGGACCGAACACCGTGCAGGGAGCCGGGCTCCTAGCATCATACTTATGTACGATGCTAGGAGTCCCTGCCTCGCTGCAGGACAACTGTCCCGTACTGTAATCATGTTTTCAGTACGGGACAGTAGTTCCACGGAGAGGCAGGGACTCCTAGCATCGTACATAAGTATGATGCTAGGAGCCCGGCTCCCTGCACTGTGTTCGGTCCACTACTTGCGGCTGAAATACGTCCGTCAATTACGGACGTAATTAGTGTGTGTGCACATACCCTAACAACAAAGCATTATACTAACCAACCCCCCACACACCTATATTCTTTCTGAAAGTAGACACCTGGTACTTCATGGGTCAAAGTCCCACTCTGCGCTTTTTACTGAAAAATGGTGCCTATATGTTTTAAACTCCAATATTTTTCAAAAAAATTCTTCACAAATTATATTTGGCTAAAAGTGTGAGCCAAGCAAAACCTTTCAACCACACATCCTTAAAATAAAAGTTCAACGTGTGCAGAGTTCACACATACCACTTATGCCTGTATCTACAGGTCATCCGGCTATAACTCCGGCTGGATTGTAGCTAGAGATTCTTAGATTTCAAACAAGCCCAGAATCGCAGCTTTATTTACAATACAGCCTGAGTTAGAGCCGTTAGCTGCATGGGTGGCAGTAAGAGCTGCAAGTAAGGCCGGCCAATTATGACCTAAATCAAAATCCCTATTAATTGAACATGTAACCTTGAGTACAATTATTTAGGCCACACCCCTTATTACATGCCACGCCCTCTATTTGCATGCTACCCCATTGAATTTATATTTATCCCCTGAGCCTGCTGTATACTACTGTATATAATATATCCCCTGATACTGCCCACACACAGTATATTGCCCCCATAGTGCTCCCCACACAGTATATAATGCCCCTATAGTTGCCCTCCACACTGTATAATGACCCTATAGTTGCCCTCCACACAGTATAATGCCCTCATAACTGCCCTCCACACAGTATAATGCCCCCCCATATCTGCCCTCCACACAGTATAATGCCCCCATAACTGCCCTCCACACAGTATAATGCCCCCCATAACTGCCCTCCACACAGTATAATGCCCCCCATAATTGCCCTCCACGACATATATTTCCCCCTATAACTGACTTCCACGTGGTCTAATGCTCCTATAGCTGCCCTCACACAGTATAATGCCCCCATAGCTGTCCCCACGCTGTATACTTCCCCCACAGCTGCCCTAAATAGTGGCTGATAAAAATAATAATATACATACTCGTATGACCCTGTTCCAATGTTGAGTGGAGGAGATCCGTCTGCTCCTCTGGTCTGTTCATCCTGGTGCAGACAGACGCGATGACATCATTGCCTTGCATTCAACTGTATCTGCATCCTGAAGATGCAGATGCAGTTTAAACCAGGAGAAAATAATTGATGAAATCGAAAATTCACAAGATGACGTTGATTTTAACTGCGCTGAATTTCGATTATTTTTTTATTTGATTGCCCAGCCCTTGCTGCAAGCATATTCTGTTATCATTCGAAACCTCTCCTGCTGCGGCTAGAGCTCCGATCTAGGGCTTGTTTGAAAGCTAAGATTCTAGCTGTTGTCGAGCCTGAGTTGCAGCTGTTAGTAGCAAGTACGTATCAGATATGTCCTTGACTACTGAAGTGCCTTCTTGCCAGGATGTATGAGATATGTCCTTGGCAGGGAAAGTGTTAAATCCTCCATTTCTAGGCACTCCAAAACCAATATAAATAGTAATCATTATTTTA
The DNA here is from genome assembly GCF_050947455.1 of Rhinoderma darwinii. Taxonomy (NCBI): domain Eukaryota; kingdom Metazoa; phylum Chordata; class Amphibia; order Anura; family Rhinodermatidae; genus Rhinoderma; species Rhinoderma darwinii. The sequence goes on along the minus strand of NC_134688.1, from coordinate 327,446,335 downwards.
TCTTTTCTTCATACTCTACACAGTATGACTTGTGGATTTCCAAAGACTTTGGAGAGACTTGGAAGTTAATCCATACATTTGTTTGTTCAGCCAAATGGTGAGAAATTCTAAAATAAAACAAATCGCTACCAATTTGTAACGTGCAGATTTTTATTGTAGCTCCTTAAAACGGCTGTTTTTATGTTTTAGGGGACCCAGGAACATGATTTTATTTACTACAACAACTGCTAATGAATCGTGTTGTAAGTATCGTGTGGAAAGTGTGCGGTTTTTATTTTTGTATGTATCCACCCTTAACCCTTTGTGTCTAATTTTAAAGCGGACTGGTTTGGAGTGGCTTCATCATTAATTATGAAAAGAACATATGATTTCGGCAAAACCTTCAATGTGCTGAAGGAACGCGTCCACTCTTTTGGCTTTTGGGGTCAGTTTCTACTTGCCTCTGTGATGGAAGAGGTAAGATATTTGATAAGATGTACGGCCCCGATGTCAGAAGTGAAGAAAATGAGATTACTTATGAGTATTCAGGTTTTTAATGTAACCTATATGCTTTGTGATCATACAGGACAGAATGAAGAGAAGAATCCATGTATCTCAAGACCAAGGGGACACATGGAACGTTGCTCAGCTCCCATCTGTTACACATGAGCAGTTTTACTCTGTACTGGCAGCCAGTAACGACCTGGTGTTTATTCATGTAGATGATGAAGGAGGTGGGTAAAAGTATAATGAATTACAAGGAGAAGAATCTATGTGCTGTAGATATATATTTATTTTTTTGGGGGGGGAGCGGTTTAATGAACGGGATTTAAAAGTCAATTAAAGTTCCATTTTCGCAGAAACATGTTGCCTAAAATGAATGCATCTTTGTGTTTGTATATAGCCCCTATTACACAGGTCGATTGTGGCCGATACCGCGAGTGCCGATCAACGAGACGAGAAGCTCATTTGCTCCTGTCACGCTTAGCTATGGATGGGGACGAGCAGTCATTAGTCCGATCGCTCGTCCCCATACATATTATCATGTCGGCAGCGCGTGTCCCTGTTTACACAGGGAGAGGTGCTGCTGACGACGATAATATTTAACTTTTTTTAAAACCATACGATCAGCAGATGAACGAGCGTTTACTCGTTCATCTGCTGATCGCTGCCCAGTTTACACTGGGCAATTATTGGCAGCCAGCGTTCTATAAATGCTTGCCTGCACGATAATTGTCCAGTGTAAAACCCCTTTTAGTTCTTCTAGCGTTTTTTTATCTTCTGCATTTCTGACCTGTTGGGCTAGTGAGTTCCTTTTAAAAGGAGGGTAAAACTGCATTATACTGTATACACTGATAGTATATGTCAGAGGTCAGCAAAGTTTGGCACTCCAGCTGTTGTGAAACAACTCCCAGTATGCTTTGACCTGCCAAAGGATGTATTCTTCCAGCCAAAGGCTTTCAGGGCCTGCTGGGAATTCGAGTTTCACAACCGCTAGAGTGCCGAATGTTGCTGACCCCTGGGGTATGTACTGTATCTATATTAAATATCCAGTGGATATTTTTTATAAAATCTTTTACATAAACCATTTATTGAAATACCGTTTTTTTTTCTCTCCTGTAGATACAGGATGTGGAACCGTTTATACGTCGGACGATAGAGGTGTTGTTTATTCCAAATCTCTGGAGAGACATCTGTACACCAAGACAGGAGGAGACACAGATTTCACGAATATAACATCCCTGCGTGGAGTATTCATTACCAGTGTCCTCTCTGAAGGTTAGCAGAGGCTTATTGCGTTTACATGGCTGGCTGTTAGGGTGTCAGTGTTTCCAATGTATAAAAGTATAATGGATTCCCTTACTTTTCCAGACAACTCAATCTATTCAGTAATTACTTTTGATCAAGGAGGTGAATGGAGCCGCATCAATAAGCCTGAAAATACAGAATGTGACTCAACAGCCAAAGACAAGGCAAAGGTGAGGAGCCTTCAGAAGGTTGCACTACATACTTTCCAGCAGAGTAAAAATAATCCTCTTAGCGTTTCTGAGGAGTGTTTTTAAACAAGGAGGAGTACGTAATTGGCCATTATTAAATTAATAATACTTAATGATCCGGAATTGTAAAAACTTGCTATTTTATGTATGAAAGCATTTCTATAACTGATAACCATGCGTTCATGCGTAAATAGCGAGTTTAGGTAATTCTAAACCTATTTTATATTCCGCACTGAACATGTGTGTGGAACACTACCTTTCTTGAAGCACGAAACATGTCAGGGCAGAAGGCCATGTGAATAAACAAAGTCAAAGCAGAAATAGTGGAACTGGAACAGTGGTACTTGTCAAAAAGTTGTGTGCCCCGCCTGTTGCCCCAGTCATCCATTTTATTTGGACTGCGCAAATCTGTAGTTGAGGGCGCCGCGTTATAGCACTGTAATGTAAGTAAGTAGTACTATACAGCCCTTCCAAAAAACACAAAAAATGCTCACTCCAAATAAAATAGATTATCTATATCTTCTAAAAAAAAAAAAAAATATGCGGTTTTGCCCCGGTTTGGGGTGGGAAAAAAACCAACTCCTTTTCACCACGACCAGTGAATCCAGATAAGCACACATGAACAAGGATGACATAAAGAAACCCCCTGCAGGGAGGTAATGGGGTCAGCAACAGACATGGAGGGGCAAACTACCCTTGAGGATCAAACTGTTGGAATTTATACACGGGTACATAAACACAGGGGCTGGGGGGGGTGATAAATGAGGAGGAGGCAATAGAAGAAAGGGATTGATTCCACAGGGAAAGTACCACGGCTGTCCTGGACTGGCAACCTTTTTACCTCAAGCTCTACCCCCTGTGAGGACTTTAACCTTCACAGTAGAAACTTGTCTCCCTCCTCCACTGTGTTTATGGCGATTAGTCCTCTGTCCTTTTGTGGCCCTTCTAAGTTCCAGGTGCTGCAAGTGCAGAAACGCCGGTGGCTTCTAATCACGGTGCACAGAGTGAGCCAATAAGGCTCTGTGTAGGTGCCTGACTGAGCTCATTAGGAGCTGCCCAGCAGTGTTGCACTGATGGCACAGTACAAAAGTTTAAAGAGGTTCTGAGAACCTCACCATATGTACTTGTATTACCTCTATGTGCCGTCCTCCCACTCAAAATTAATTATCTTATCCATAAGAATACGCATGAAACTAATTTTGAAGTGTTTAGGATCCTTCCCATGGGTCATTGACCTCTGTAGAAGCATTATTGCGACCTTTGGTAGCCAGTAGTCAAGAGTTTCTAAACTTAAGTTTTATACATTTTTGGTATCGTTTTTATATTACAATTGTATATTTTAAGAGATTTGGTAGAATTTAGGCTCTGTTCAAACGTGCATAAAATGCTTTTTGTCAGGGTTTCTGTAATATTTTTATATATGGCAAGGAAAGTGCAGTCGCAACTTCTGCTGTAAACAATACTAGACCCCACTAAAAAGTCAACAAAATCTGCCGGGATTCATCACTGTTCTTTTTATTATATGGGTTTAGCATAGCTGTCGTGGCTCCCTTAAATACACAATTCTCTCTAGTGTGAACAGAGCCTTAGTTTGAAGGGAATCTGTCAGCAGTTTTGTCCCCTAAAAATACTGACTGTGATATATAGCAGATGGGAAGAACAATGTAATGGTACCGGGCTGAGAAATCCAGGTTTAAAGTCCTCGGCCCCGCAATCACAAGTGCTAACATTCCAGTGACCATCAACGCCCCTTGATGGTCAGCCCCTCCCCTCTACTCTGAGTGGACGCTAGAGCCGTCAATCGGGCAACTACTACAGTTGTGATTCAGAGGGGAGGGGCTGGGGAGCATTCCGAGAGCCTGGTACGCTGAACATGAAGAGGGTAGCATAAGATAGAGAGGAGACTATGCTGGCTTCAGGAATAAAAAGATTTTCTTTGAAAGGATTCTGTATTTTCGTATAAAAAAAACAGTTTAAGGCCTAGTTCACACTGAGTTTTGTTGGCAAAATGATTTCAATGGGAGGAGGAGGCGTTATTTCCTGCGACTGGATAAAATGCTTGCGGACAAAAAAAGCTCTTTATAAAATAAAAAAGGGACTCCTCCTACAGTATATACCCTGCCCACAGACACTGAGCTATTTGTCTTCGCTTAGTGTCGTAGGAGTCAGACACTTCTGCTGATAGCAGCAGTGTCTCTTCCAAGAATTTTAATTTTATTTTTTTCATCATGAAGAACTAGGGTCACAGGGTCTCCCTGTATTCCCGTTCGGCGGGCTAAAAGTTTCAAAATCAAATGCACTGTTGTTCAACCTGCCTATGAAGACAAGCCGGAAAAGAGTGCCAGTTCTTCCTGTCAGCCACCAGCCAAAGGAGCACTTCCAACAGCTCTCCCACCAGCGTCCCCTTGGTAAAGGCAGTAATACTGAGGGGTGCTTCTGCTGGTCAGGAAGGTTTGGAGGGTGGGATCTTCTCTATAATATGCACTAATAGTGCTGCAGCACTCTTCTTTTCTTATCTCGTCATGGAGAATCATGTGTCTCTCCTGATTGGTTGGTCTACTCACATCACCGCCAGCGGCCAATCGCCGCGCTCCATGAATGTGGCTTCAGCGTTCCCCCTGCTCTTCTCCATTTGGATGGACACTGCTAGGGACATAGGACTTCCTGGACAGAGCTACTGCTTCTTGCCTCAGGAGGACTTCTGACATCTTGGAAGTGGGCGGGATCAGCTTTAGCTTCTTCTATCTCCCTACAGGTGCCCTAGCCTATTGTCACGGAGTTATTTTCCGAAGGGAACATACTATTTCTTACTGTGCTCGTTTTCAGTTAGTACACTTCTCTAGCCGCGCTAAGTGAAGCAGCCATTACTCCCTGAATAGGAGTACCCCTTGCTATGCAGTTTGAGTGATATTATTAATTTATTTTTCTTCTGTTTATTCCTTCTCACTGCTTCAGTGTGAACTTAAGTAACCCTCTCTACTGCCATGTCTGACTCTAAAGGGGAACACTCTGATTCCAGACAACCTTTGCCATTTATTATTCCTTCTCAAAATGCAATACTAAATTTCAGTTGATCAGTCTACTTCCTTATGGAATGCATGCCGGTTGCCTAGCCAAATGCCTGTGGCCTCTGCACCTCTGCCACCCCCAGTGTTGCTCACCCCTGGTGTGGATCTGAAATGGGTTAACTCCATTTTCTGTGCTGGCGATCGTTACTCTGTCCATTCTGGGTGGCATGTCTGCCTGCCCTCCGGACTCTTGTTCTGCCAATCCTCTTATGGACTCCCTGTCCATGTCTTCCCCTCATAGCTGAACCCACAAATGGATCAGAGCTTCTCACTTGCTTACATTTTCACCTCCCCATGTAGACTAGGTGTTTCTGGTCTTGATGTCAGGTCTGGTGCCTCCTTTCCTCCTATAGAGGGTTTGTCTGACTGACTTATCTCATTCGAAATCAGTTGGTAAGGGTTCTGCCTCACTCCCCACCTCAGTGAAGGTGCTAATTAGAGCTGTCCGTGACACACACTTCAGGTCACTGCTTCTGCATCTTCCACTGACTCAATTTCTTTCCTTCAGCCGCTATTTTCTCAGACTGTTTCTTTCCAGCCCACTTGGAAAAAGAAGGTATGATCTTTAAGGGATGGAAGCACCTGGACAAGACTTTTTCCCACTCTAGCCTTCTGGATGTCTTCTACCCCTTTCAAGAGGGCAATTCTTCTGCTTGGGTGCGGACTCTGGCGGTAGATCCTTCAATTTCTCGTCTAGCCAAGGCCACTACCTTACCGATGGCAGGATTCACTTCCTTCAAGGGACCCCTGGATCGCTGCATGGACTCCTTTGCTAAAACAACATTTGAGGCCTCAGGCTATGCCCTTCACCCAATTTTTGCATCGGTCTGGATTGGCAGAACCGTCACTGAATGGGCTCACAATCTTCGTCATGACCTGCTTTCAGGCCCTCCTCAGAAGCAACCAGTTGATCTGTCTCACCTGATCTCCAATGCGTCCAAGTATATCTGCAAAGCTGCCCTTGATGCTGCCCGCCTTGTGGCGCGGTCTTCTACTTCCTCTGTCGCTATTCGCAGGACCACCTGGCTCAAGGCTTTGTCAGCCTCCAAGTGATCCCTGACTTCTCTACCTTTGTCAGGATCTCGTCTCTTTGGGCCTCGTTTGGACGAGATTATCTCGGAAGCCATGGGTGACAAAAGCAACTGCCTCAGAATAGACCTAAGTGCACTCCCCCAAGCAAAAAGGTAGGTCCGCATTTTCGTTCCTCTAACACCACTTCCTCCAGGCCGCAGACTCTCCAGGATTGGAAAGGCAAACCTTCCTTCAAATTTTGGCCCTTCTGGCATCCCCGACCTCCACCTTCAAAGGTTGGAACCGACAAGGCCACTTCTGCCTGAAGGTGCGCCCCCTCTCGATTTGCCTCGGGTGGGGGGAAGGTTCTGCACTTCGAAATGTGAGAGAACCAGATGTCTTTGGACACCTGCTTTCAAGAGTTAGTATCTTTAGGATACAAAATCTAATTTGCCAGCTTCACTCCAGAGCGTTTTCTTTCAGTCCGCTGTTCCACAGTACCCATCCAGGGTGGCACCCTTTTTTCGGGCAAACAACTTTTTTTTTTATTTTTTATTTTTTTCAGTGGGGGTCATCATTCCATGTGCCATTGAACCAAATGTTTCGGGGCTTTTCTTCCAACCTTTTTGTCGCCCCCAAAAAGGACGATTCAGTTTGGCTTATCCTGGATCTCAAGTGCCTCAACGCGCGTGTTCAGGTCCGTCCTTTTCGGATTGAATCTCCGATCTGTCACCGCTTCCATGGAACAGGGGGAATTTTCTTTCTTCTGTGGACATCAAGGACGCATATCTGCACGTCCTTATCTGTGCTACTCGGCAGCGTTCTCTGCGCTTTGTGGTACGGTCTTGTCACTAATATTTTGTCGCCCCCTTTCTTTCAGTCTGGTCACAGCCCCGAGAGTGTTTACGAAGGTTCTCTGTCGCTATGGCACTCCTTTGCGCCAATAGGGTGTCGGTCATCCCTCCTGACTAAGCTGGTCCTAGGCGAAACGTGCGTCGAGGCGTTCTGTTTTTGTGCCACATCTCTCCACGTCCTGTTCCTCCACCATGTCTCTAGGCATGCCTTGTTACCCTCATTACTGTTGATTGCAGCAATTTTGTTCGTTCACTTGCATTTGCTTTTCGTATTTTTGCCATTGCCATACAGATCTTTCACCATGTAGTTTTTTTGGCTGTACCTAGTATCTTTCGATCTGCTTGTCTTTCTGCAACAGCTATATCATCACCTATGTACTATATACATGGTGTTATTCGGCATGGGAAGTTAGGTTTGAGATGGGTTATGTCTGTTTACCTCATGGTATATTTACATCTATACCTTTCTGCTGCTGCTCACCGTGTATGACCAGCTTTATTTAGCTAATTTTATATTTCTGTGATACCATGTATTGTCGTTCATAAATAAAGATTTGTATATTTTTTACAATACGTGGTAGCTAGATATTTATACATTCCATTGGAGTGTTATGTCCCCTGTGCTTTGATACTTCTAGGTTGTTTTTGTCGGTCATCCCTTACCTGGACGACATCAAATCTGCCTCGAGGTAGGCCAACGAGATGGCTCTACAGATCACTCTGGAGTTGGTTCGGTTGGATAATCAACTGGTCCAAGTCTTTGTCTCCTTCACCGCAGATCGTCTTTTTGGGGGTCTCCTTTGACACTCGTTCGGAGAATGTTTTCCTTGCTCCCTAGAGTCTCTCCATTCTTCAGGAAAAGATTTGTTCCTTAGAGCCGGTTGTGCCGATCTCACTCCGCCTCTGCATGCGTGTTTTTTGGACCATGGTGGCCTCAATCGATACAATATCATTTGGCAGTTCCAGACATGCCCTCTAGAGTGGGCAGTCCTCTCCTGGTGGAACCGATCCTTGCAATTGCTGGATCTGAAGTTCATCCTTCCCCTCTTGGTCCGTCGCACACTTTGGTGGATTACTTCTCCGTCTGTTCCCCGTGGGTGCACCTTCCTTCTGCTGAACTGGCCGATCCTCTCCACGGATGCCAGCCTCCAGGGCTGGGGGGGGACATCTTTCGGAAACCTCACGACTCGGGGGCTGTTGTCTACACAGGAGTCTTAACTTCCCATTAATCTTCTGGAATTGAGGTCGATCTTTCTGTGTCTCCTGCACGGGACTCCGTCCCTGTCCGGACACCAGGTAAGGGTTCAGACTGGTAATGCCACGGCCGTGGTTTCTCTAAATCACCAGGGAAACACTCGCAGTGCCGGCCGAGACTTCAGCGACCCTGGTATTGACGGAAGCTTATGTTCTGGCACTCACAGCGGTTCACGTTCCTGGGGTCGACGATTGAGTTGTGACTCTCTCATTCGCTAAAGATGTATTCGACCAAATTTTTCTCAGGTGGGGTCGTCCAGACGTGGACTTGATGACCTCCAGGTTCAATCTCCCTTTCCCTTGCTTAATCTCCCGAGCTTGGGATCCAGAGGCCTGCGCTGTGGACGCTCTCGTGGCGTCACAGTCGGACTTCAGTCTCCTGTATGTCTTCCCTTCTCTGCCTCTCCTGCCGCGTCTCCACCGATGGTTCAAGGTGGAAGAGATTCCTGCCATTCTGCTAGCCCCGTTTTGGTTGCACCGCTGTTGGTAAGCGGACCTCATGTCCCTGTTTGCTGACATCGCTTGGCCCTTACCTCTTCGTCCCGACCTTCTCTTTCAGGGACCTCTCCTCCACCAGACTTTAAGGTTGCTATGTTTAACAGTGTGGCTGTTGAAGCTGCCGTTATGAGGACGCATGGTTTTTCGAAGAGTGTTATCCTCCCTATGCTTAAGGCCAGAAATTCCTCTTCAGCCTGCATTTACCATCGTACATGGAGGGCTTACCTTGGTTGGTGTGAGGATCGTAAGCTTCCCCTTTGCGTTTTTCCTTGTCCAGGATTCTATCCATTTTACAAAGGGGTTTGGATGATGGTTAAACTCTCGGCTCCCTGAAGGGGCAGTTGACTGCCCTTTCCATCTTGTTTGGTCACTCGTTGGTATCTAAAGCTGACATTAAAGAGGCTCTGTCACCATATTTTGTAACCCCTATCTGCTATTGCAGCAGATAGGCGCTGCAATGTAGATTACAGTAACGTTTTTTATTTTTAAAAAACGAGCATTTTTGCCCAAGTTATGACCATTTTTGTAGTTATGCAAATGAGGCTTGCAAAAGTCCAAGTGGGCGTGTATTATGTGCGTACATCGGGGCGTTTTTAATACTTTTACTAGCTGGGCGCTCTGAAGAGAAGTATCATCCACTTCTCTTCACAACGCCCAGCTTCTGGCAGTGCAGATCTGTGACGTCACTCACAGGTCCTGCATCGTGTCGGCCACATCGGCACCAGAGGCTACAGTTGATTCTGCAGCAGCATCAGCGTTTGCAGGTAAGTAGCTACATCGACTTACCTGCTAACGCCGATGCTGCTGCAGAATCAACTGAAGCCTCTGGTGCCGATGTGGCCGACACGATGCAGGACCTGTGAGTGACGTCACAGATCTGCACTGCCAGAAGCTGGGCGTTGTGAAGAGAAGTGGATGATACTTCTCTTCAGAGCGCCCAACTAGTAAAAGTATTAAAAACGCCCCGATGTACGCACATAAAACACACCCACTTGGACTTTTGCAAGCCTCATTTGCATAACTACAAAAATGGTCATAACTTGGCCAAAAATGCTCGTTTTTTTAAAAATAAAAACGTTACTGTAATCTACATTGCAGCGCCTATCTGCTGCAATAGCAGATAGGGGTTGCAAAATCTGGTGACAGCCTCTTTAAGGCTTTTTTTTTTTTTTTTTTTTTTTTTTTTTGCAGGGGTGGCTCATGTGCCCCTCCCACTTATCATACTCGTATTCCTTCATGGGATCTGAATTTGCTCTTGGATGTCTTACAGTAAAATCCATTTGAACGCTTGAGAGAAATCTCTCCATTTTTCTGGTTGCGGTGACATCCATCCGAAGGGTCAGGGAGTTGCCGTCTGTCTTGTCGTTCTCCGTTTTCAGGGAAACTATATCCGGTGCTGCTCCGCACGGTACCGCCTTTTTGCCTAAAATGATTTTGGCCTCCCACATGAATGAGTATATTGTTTGCCATCTTTTTGTCCTAGTCATTGTTTTCTCTACAACTTCGATTTTGTCTGAGCTCTGCTGATTTACTCTGATCACCGCTTCCTTCCAGTGGTCTGATTCTTCATCCTCCCATAGTCACAGGAAGGGTTTGGAGGCCTCTAAGGCCACCGTTACTTGATGGATATGAATGATTGTTCGCCAGGCTTATCGCGTCAGTTGAAAGGTTCCCCCTTTCCGGGTTCACTGCTCACTCTACTAGAGTGGTTGGGACTTCCTGGGCTGTGTCATCAGGCCTCTGCCCTTCAATTGTGCAAGGTGGCCACGTGGTCTTTGCACACCATTGTCAAGTTCTACCAGGTGCATACCTTTGCCTCTGTAGACGCTTCTCTGGGTTGCAAGGTATTGCAGGCTTCTGTGAAATAACTGACCATGTGCTGTGCTCTGTTCCTGGGGACTGCTCTAGGATGTCCTACGGTCTGTGTCCCCAAAGTAACGAGCTAGAAAAATTTATTTATTTTTTTTTTTTTTCAATACTTACTGTAAAATGATTTTCTTGTCCAGATCATTTGGGGGACACCGCTCCCACCTAATTTTTTTTCAAGGTTTTTTTTTTTGTTCTTGCGGTTGTCCGTTTGAGAGATCCCTGTGTTTGACATACTTCTCTTACTTTGTATCTGCCTCTCCTACTGCTTGCTACGTGTCTGTCGGCAGGATATATCCTGTAGGAGGAGTCCCTCTTTGTATTTCATAGTTTCAAGCATCCTAGTGGCATCAGCATGTACCCACGGTCTGTGTCGTTGTCGTCGTCGTCCCCCCCCCCCCCCCAGTGAACTGGGCGAGAAAAGGATTTTACCCTGCTGCTATCTCGAACACTGAGAGAAGATAGGGGAGGGCAGAAGACTTCTGATTTGTCACAATTTGCAGGACAACTTGCTAGATGAAAGAGTTAGAGAGACTACATCAGTAAATGGTATAACAATTTTAATGAAAAATATTTAGAAAGGGATTCATTCTTGCATTTAGCAAATTAAAAATAAAAATGTTTTCAATTTATGCCATGTGATAATTGTTTTTTCACCTTAGCGCTGAATAATAATTGCCCTTATTAATGACCCGTCTTAGTTCAGTATCCTGAAATGTAAATTTTTATTTTTTTTTGTCTGTGCCACAGTGTAGTTTGCATATACATGCCCAGTACAGCATGTCACAGAATCTTGCAGTCCCACTGCCACCAATGTCTGAGCCAAATGCTATAGGAATAGTTATTGCCCACGGTAAGTTAAGTTACATAAACAAATAACCGAATTGTTTTGCTTTGTACTTTTGAATCACTCTGTATTACCATGTCACAGGCAGTGTGGGTGATGCAGTATCCGTCGCTAGTCCCAGTGTGTACCTCTCGGATGATGGTGGTTACTCATGGACCCGGGTGTTGGATGGTCCTCACCATTATGCAATCCTGGATTCTGGAGGGCTTATTGTGGCAATACCACAAAGCGATATGCCTGTCAACACTATCAAGTGAGAGGAAAGAAGTTTATTGGCTTTGAGCAAATGTTGATTAATTTGAGTAACTGTTAAATCTTCTACAAAACACTGGAAATTATGCAGAGCAGTACATAAAAGGTTATAGGTGTTTGGCTTCTCTTTGCTACCTTGATTTACACTCACCAAGATGGCTAAAGTGAAGTCATTTATCCATATATGTGGTCTGCTTGAGGCTGGATTTACGCATGGAGTTTTTTGAGCTGGAGGAAACGCTGGCAATGCCGCTGTTTGTTATATCTCACTACTGATAATTTTTGTAAGAGGTGTCCGGGATCGACAAAAAAAATGGGTTAAAGGGGGGAGATACAATCAAATAATAAGACACATAGCTTACCTGTTAAATCCCCCGGTGTCACCAGTCTGTTTATTGTGCTGTGGCAATGACATTCCGTTGATACGTGACCTCTGCAGCCACTGCTGAGGCCAGTGATTACCTGCGGCGGTCACGTTCGTCGACGTGATGTCATCGCTACAATTCAGTAACTTCTAGTGGTGGTGATGGAGCATCAGGGATCTAACAGGTAAGTTATGCTACTTTTATTATTTGATGGCATTTCCCACCTTTTAGCCCATTTTATTAGCGATCCTGGACAATCCCTTTCAAAAATTACTTTATTTTCAAAATTGTTAAGCTAATCAATAAATTGTATGCACCCCAAAAACGGTGGACTAAATAAAAAAAATCAACTTGTCCCACAAAAAAATGACCCCTGTTCTCCAGATGTCCATAAATATCAGAGATGCGGCTCCCGGCTCAGACATTTTATGACATCCACAGGCTATGCCATAAATGTATGAAATGGAAATAACATTTTAAGGCCCTGAATAGGCTGGTCTTTAAAGAGTTAAATTTGCTAGTATAGTTTTGTGGTAATGTTGCCAATGATACACGGGTGGATGCAGTGTTAGGGTATGTACCCACAGGCAGGATATCTAAAAACAATGCAGTTAAATTTAGTCACAGAAATCTGCAGCAGATAGCTGTGGAAACACAATGTAGCTGCAGATTTTTTCGCACTGGTTTTACCTGTGTAATTCGCGTGAAGCATTGATTGTAGCAAACCATCATGTGCACCTGCGGATTTCCTGCAGTTTTTACAGCGCGTCCACTGCGAGAACGCTGTACAAATTGAAACGATACTCAACTTTTGTATTTTAGTGCAGAATTTATGCTCCCTATTTAAGTCTATGGCCCAAACACATAACTTTTCTATGTGGGTTTTTGTTTTTTTTGCTGCGTGTTGTTGAGATTTTCAGAAATCGCACATCCACTTTGCTGCTACTTTAAATGCGGCTGAATTTCCGCACATAATTCTGTTGTGGAAATTCTGCAGCGTATCCTGACTGTGGGAAAATATCCATTATGATTCCTAATTCAGGTAGCAAAAAGCCGTAGACAAAAAAACTATTCTAGAATGCTAAATTTTAATATCAGATTATTCGCTAATCCTGTCAAGTGTGTTCTGGCATTTTTATAGCAACGAAAATATTTTCCCTCATTTAGATTTTCAACAGATGAAGGCCAATGTTGGTTCTCGTATAATTTCTCTAAAGATCCTTTGATGTTCACCGGTCTGGCTTCTGAACCAGGGGCTCGATCCCTGAATGTCACTGTATGGGGATATCAGCCTAGTCTATTTCATCGCATTTGGATGTCGTATACTATAGACTTTGTTGCGCTTCTGAAGCAAAGCTGTAAGTGTATACTTTTATCTCCTTGTCTATTGACGTCTTATAATGTATTACTAATTCCTGTTTAACTTTGATCTGAACCATCTAGTTAACATTTTATTTCTATATACATACTCGTTACATGGGCAAAAGTATGCAGACACCCCTCCTAATTGAGCACGGGTGTTTTGGCCAAACCCACCACAAACCGATCCAAAACCTCAATCATACAGCCATGCACTACTGAAGAGCTCAGTGGCTTAAAATGTGGCAGTCATAGGATGCCACTTTTGCAATGAATCGGTTTGATCTGTCCCAGTCAACTGTAAGTTCTGTTATTGTGAATTGGATGCATCTAGGAGTAACAACATCTCAGCCACAAAGCAGCAGACCACGCAGAGCAAGGCCGTTGAGGGCTAAAGCGCGTGGCGAATAAAAAGCTCCTATCCTCTGTTGAACAACTCACTACAGAGCTCCAAACTGCCTCTGCGAGTGACATCCGCACAAAAACTGTGCTTCAGAAGCTTCATGAAATGGGTTCTTATGGTCGAGCACCTGCACATAAGCCTAAGATCACCATGTGCAATGCCAAGTGTTGCCTGGAGTGGTGTAAACCTGTCGCCATTGAACTCTGAAACAGTGGAAACGTGTTCTCTTGAGTAACGAATAACATTTCACTATCTGGTAGTCTAATGGACGAATCAGGGATGCCAGGAGACCACTACTTACCGGAATCCATAGTGCCTACTGTAAAATATGGTGGAGAGATAATGGTCTTGAGCTGTTTTTTTCAGGGCTTTGCTATTCAAGCATGACTGTGCCCCAGTGCATAAAGCGAGACCCATAAATACATGGTTTATAGAGTTTGTTGTGGAGTAACTCAAGTGGCCTGCACCGAGCCCTGAACACCTATAGGATGAATTGGAACACTGATAGGCACCGATGTTGGACCAGAAGGTCTGGCTCACTAACTTAAAAAAAATGTTTTTTTGGCTAGATGGGCACAAATTCCCAGACACACACCAAAATCTTGAATAAATCCTTCCCAGAATATTGAAGGATATTATAGCTGTAAAAGGGGCTCAACTCCAAATTAACGCCCATGGTTTTGAAATTGGATTTCCAACATGCTCCTATAGGTGTGATAGTCGCGGGTCCCCACACTTTTGGCCAGATAGTATGTGTAACAATTGTGTGGTCTTCTCCAACTTCTATAAACAAACAAATAACCTCTCGTGACCATTGTGTGTGTTTGTGTGTGTAAAGAAAGAAACAGAAACATAACTGGTAGCTCCACAGCCGTGAAAGTCAGAACTATTACAATATAACATTACTTAACCCGCACGGTGAGCGTCGTATAAATGACAGTAACAAATTTATTTTGGCTGCACGCGGATGCTACGTGGGACCGTACCCTCACACTTCTTGAGAATTACCTAATCTTGTACATTTGATTAGCATCACCAGGCTGCTAATTACTCTCAATGATTGTGGAAGTCAGAATGGCATACTTAGTGAATAAAATAAATAAATACATTATAATATAAATATTTTTTTTAATTAGGTGAAGATAAGGATTATACCACATGGTTGGCACACTCCACAGACCCAGGAGCACCATCTGATGGTTGTGTTTTGGGTTATAAGGAACAATATCAGCGCCTCAAAAAATCTTCCATGTGCCAGAATGGCCGGGATTATTTAGTGAGCCGGGAATCTGTGAACTGTAATTGCACCTTGGATGACTACATGTGGTAACGTCAAACATACGCATGCTTTCTTCGTCGTCTGACTATTTTATTACTTTTGCCTGGTGGCGTTTGGAAACTTCCTCTTCCTCTTTTTTCTTATAGTGACTTTGGATATTTTCGTAAAGAAAATGAGTCCTCGTGTGTGGAGCAGCCTGAACTCCAGGGCCATGAGCTCGATTTGTGTATAAATGGAGAAGAGGAGAAACTGACAACAAATGGGTTGGTGACGGTCATACAATTGCCTTAATAGAGACCTAGCTGAAGAAAATGTAAAAAAGTCCTTTTATTGTACATGGGAAAAAAATTTAGAAAGTTATTTTTCATATCTTCTATGCTGAATTATATTTGCCTGTGCTGTGTTTATTGAGGGATTCTGAGGGTACAGGTGTAGCCTTTGTAAATTATAAAGCGCTTAATAAAATCTGTAAAAATGTAATAAAATCAGCAAAAATACAAAATGAAAGGCAGGTGGCCAAAGATAATAAAACAAATCCCAAAAAATTCTTCAAGTATATAAATGCAAAAAAGCCAAGGTCTGAACATGTAGGACCCTTAGATAGTGGTAATAGTGAGTTGGTCACAGGGGATCAAGAGAAGGAAGAGTTACTAAATCGGTTCTTCAGCTCTGTATATGCAACAGAAGAAAGAGCCACTGATGTAGCCTGTGCCAGGGCTGTTAATATATCAGTTGATATACTGAATTGGATGAATATAGATGTGGTCCAAGCTAAATTAAATAAAATAAAATGTACACAAGGCCCCGGGACCAGATGGGCTACACCCTAGAGTTCTTAAGGAGCTTAGTTCAGTTATTTCTGTCCTCCTCTTCATAATCTTTAGAGATTCTCTAGCGACTGGTATAGTCTCAAGGGACTAGCGCAGGGCAAATGTGGTGCCTAATTGCAAAAAGGCCTCTAGGTCTTCCCCGGGTAATTATAGACCAGTAAGCTTAACATCCATCGTGGGGAAAATGTTTGAGGGACTATATACAGGATTATGTGGAAAAAAAATAGTATTAGCAGTGACAGCTAGCACGGTTTTACTAAGGACAGAAGCTGTCAAACCAACCTGATTTGTTTTTATGAAGAGGTGAGCAGAAGCCTAGACAGAGGAGCCGCTGTGGATATAGTGTTTTTGGACTTTGCAAAGGCATTTGACACTGTCCCTCATAGACGCCTAATGGGTAAATTAAGGACTATAGGTTTAGAAAGTATAGTTTGTAATTGGATTGAGAATTGGCTCAAGGACCGTATCCAGAGAGTTGTAGTCAATGATTCCTACTCTGGTCCCCGGTTATAAGTGGTGTACCCCAGGGTTCAGTGCTGGGACCACTATTATTCAACTTATTTATTCATGATATAGAGGATGGGATTAATAGCACTATTTCTATTTTTGCAGATGACACCAAGCTATGTAGTATAGTTCAGTCCATGGAAGATGTTCGTGAATTGCAAGCGGATTTAAACAAACCGTGTTTGGGCGTCCATTTGGAAAATGAGGTTTAATGTAGATAAATGTAAAGTTATGCACCTGGATACCAACAACCTGCATGGGTCATATGTCCTAGGGGGAGCTACACTGGGAGAGGCACTTGTTGAGAAGGATCTGGGTGTACTTGTAAATCATAAACTAAATAACAGCATGCAATGTAAATCAGCTGCTTCAAAGGCCAGCAAAATATTGTCGTGTATTAAAAGAGGCATGGACTCGCGGGACAGGGATGTAATATTGCCACTTTACAAAGCATTCGTGAGACCTCTTCTAGAATATGCAGTTCAGTTCTGGGCTCCAGTTCATAGAAGGGATGCCCTGGAGTTGAAAAAAATAATACAAAGAAGAGCAACGAAGCTAATAAGGGGCGTGGAGAAACTAAGTTATGAGGAAAGATTAAAAGAACTAAACCTATTTAGCCTTGAAAAGAGATGTCTAAGGGGGGACATGATTAACTTCTATAAATATATTAATGGCACATACAAACAATATGGTGAAATGTTGTTCCATGTAAAACCCCCTCAAAAAACGAGGGGGCACTCCCTCCGTCTGGAGAAAAAAAAGTTCAACCTGCAGAAGCGACAAGCCTTCTTTACTGTGAGAACTGTGAATCTATGGAATAGTCACCGCAGGAGCTGGTCACAGCAGGGACAGTAGATGGCTTTAAAAAAGGCTTAGATAATTTCCTAGAATAAAAAAAATATTCGCTCTTATGTGTAGAAATTTTTACCTTCCCTTTTCCCATCCCTTGGTTGAACTTAAAGGACGTGTCTTTTTTTTCAACCATACGAACTATGCAATATGTAACTCTACATTGACTAATCACACACCTGTGGGTCACAGACCTGTATCCTTGCACTGACGTGCTTGTGTCTCCATATTAGTTTGAAAATATTAATGGTTATGTCGAGTAGGAAACGGATGGCAGCATCACTGAGAGAGACTACATCTCCCGGCAAGTAATGCTGCTACCTGCAAAGTGTAAGAAAGCATGCAGAGAAAACATGAATGTTGAGGCGTGTTTGTGTGTGGTTGTCACTATATAGATGCTATGTCTGGCACTTTAGGAGCACTGAAGCACATGTAAAAATGTAACAAAACTATTTTGTAATGGTGATGTATGTGTCTGTCCCTCTTTTTTCCATCCAAAGTTGGGAGGTATATTCCATGATGCTGCTGCACAGAAATAAGAATCTCTTGGCATAGAAGAAAGATATTGGACTTCATGCCCACTTCAGTCTTTTTGTTCAGGGTGCTAGCCGTTTTTCTGACGGCTAGCACCCTGTCCCATTCATTTCAATGGGGTCATGCACACTTAATTTTTTTTTGACCGTTCCGTTGCTCCGTTCCGACAAAAGTAGAGCATGTCCTACTTTGGTCCGATATTCCATGACCGTGAGGCCCATGCAAGTCAATGGGGCCGTCAAAAAAACTGAAGGCACACGGAAGGCATCCGTATGTGACGGAGCCATTGCCTAGCAACGGCCGAGCGGGCAGAAGTACATTAGAGATATTACACTAATCGGCAGTCACTTCTCTCTATCCATCACTGATATAGAGAAGGGGCTGCTGATAAAAATAAAATAAAAAGCAGTTCATACGTACCCCGGTCGTTGTCTTTGGTGACAAGTCCCTCTTCTTCCTCCAGTCCAACCTTCCTGCGTGATGCGGCAGTCCATGTGGCCGCGGCAGCCTGTGTTTGGCTGCAGAGGCGGTCACGTGGGATGAAGCGTCATCCCTGGAGGCCGGCCTTCTGACGTCATCCAGTCTTGCGTGACCGCCACTACAGCCTGTGATTGGCTGTAGCGATGACATGGGATGAAACGTCATCCCAGGAGGCCGGACAGGAGGAAAATGCAGGGAGTTCTGGGTAAGTATGAATGGATTTTTTTTATTTCATTAAAATTTTATTTTGCGAGCGCCGAGCATGGTCATTCTTCAGCGCTAGTCCCTGTCCAGGGTGCTGAAAGAGTTACCGCCGATCAGTGCAGCCCATTAACTCTTTCAGCACCCTGTACAATGACTAGCGCTTAACCCTGCTCTTTGAGCACCCTGGACAGTACCATGCTCGGAAACAGAAACACGGAGTGCACACGGAAACCACACGGCTGCTAAAACTGGCACAGGCATCCGTCAAAAATGGAGGCTAAAACGGTGAAGGAAGTGTGCACGAGGCCTTAAACTGTGTCACTTTTCTAATGTACAATAAAGGGCTTTTTATGCATTTCTTCTGGTAGGTATGCATTAATAATCTCAAAAATGCTTGTGTTATTCTTTTAATCAAAAATACGCAATGAATGCTGCAATTTTTTTTTTAATACACTAATATTCGACACAAAATACTCTGAATGCAACAGAGAAGATGCTGAGGAAGCAGTCAGGACAGATGGGGAAATAATGCAGGCCAGACAAAATCTTGTTTTCAAGCATTGGGGGTATGTTTAGGGAGGTGAGAAGGACTGCTGGTTGGGTCTACGGAGCATGGAAAAACCCATGCTTCTATGCAAAAAAATACATGGTTATCTTTTTATTATGAATTACGATTTTTATTTTATTTTTTTGAGAAGTTTTTACAATGTTGTTACATGTTGAAGATAAATGTGCCTATAACATTTAAAAAAAATCACATTACAGATAATGAATGTAAAAAAAAATTGAAGGCAATGTAAAGTGTAAATTCACAAATGTCAGAAGTCTAGCAAGCAAAATGGGTGGTCTTGAGGCCTTGGCACTCTAGCCATATTTCAGCAACACCATCTGTATCGGTGTTCCTAGACTCTTCACACGACTGGGCTGTAAATCTACAACGTTTTACACTGTATGCCTGTATGTGAGAAGTGATATGAAGCGGAGTGTGAAAAGAGGGTGGAATTACAAAGGGAGGTAAACACTGAAAACATATTTAGTGTAATCTATAGATGTCCCAACATCATTAAGAAGATCAGCTATATAAAGAAATAGCTGTACAGGCTGGTATGTAGTGAAAATGGGAGATTTATATTACCCAGATTTTAAAGACCCAACAAGAAGTGATGCTTTGTTGGTTCTGGTAACTTCTAAAAATATAGAGCTTGGTAAATGTTACCTGGGAGGACAAAAACATGTACACCTTTGCAGGGTAATATTATTACTATATATACACTATCGTTCAAAAGTTTAGGGTCACTTAGAAATTTCCTTATTTTTGAAAGAAAAGCACAGTTTTTTTTTCAATGAAGATAACATTAAATTAATCAAAAATACACTCTATACATTGTTAATGTGCTAAATGACTATTCTAGCTGCAAACGTCTGGTTTTTAATTCAATATCTACATAGGTGTATAGAGGCCCATTTCCAGCAACCATCACTCCAGTGTTCTAATGGTACATTGTGTTTGCTAACTGTGTTAGAAGGCTAATGGATGATTAGAACACACTTGAAAACCCTTGTGCAATTATGTTAGCACCGCTGTAAACAGTTTTGCTGTTTTAGAGGAGCTATAAAACTGACCTTCCTTTGAGCTAGTTGAGAATCTGGAGCATTACATTTGTGGGTTCGATTAAACTCTCCAAATGGCTAGAAAAAGAAAGCTTTCATGTGAAACTCGACAGTCTATTCTTGTTCTTAGAAATGAAGACTATTCCATGCGAGAAATTGCCAAGAAACTGAAGATTTCCTTCAACGGTGTGTACTACTCCCTTCAGAGGACAGCACAAACAGGCTCTAACCAGAGTAGAAAGAGAAGTGGGAGGCCCCGCTGCACAACTGAGCAACAAGACAAGTACATTAGAGTCTCTAGTTTGAGAAATAGACGCCTCACAGGTCCTCAACTGGCAACTTCATTAAATAGTACCCGCAAAACGCCAGTGTCAACGTCTACAGTGAAGAGGCGACTCGGGGATGCTGGCCTTCAGGGCAGAGTGGCAAAGAAAAAGCCATATCTGAGACTGGCTAATAAAAAGAAAATATTAATATGGGCGAAAGCACACAGACATTGGACAGAGGAAGATTGGAAAAAAGTGTTATGGACAGACGAATCGAAGTTTGAGGTGTTTGGATCACACAGAAGAACATTTGTGAGATTCAGAACAACTGAAAAAATGCTGGAAGAGTGCCTGACGACATCTGTCAAGCATGGTGGAGGTAATGTGATGGTCTGGGGTTGCTTTGGTGCTGGTAAAGTGGGAGATTTGTACAAGGTAAAAGGGATTTTGAATAAGGCAGGCTATCACTCCATTTTGCAATTCCATGCCATACCCTGTGGACAGCGCTTGATTGGAGCCAATTTCATCCTGCAACAGGACAATGACCCAAAGCACACCTCCAAATTATGCAAGAACTATTTAGGCAAGAAGCAGGCAGTTAGTATTCTATCTGTAATGGAGTGGCCAGCGCAGTCACTAGATCTCCACCCCATAGAGCTGTCGCGGGAGCAGCTTGACCGTATGGTACGCAAGAAGTGCCCATCAAGCCAATCCAACTTGTGGGAGGGGCTTCTGGAAGCATGGGGTGAAATTTCTCCCGATTTACCTCAGCAAATTAACAGCTAGAATGCCAAAGGTCTGCAATGCTGTAATTGCTGCAAATGGAGCATTCTTTGACGAAAGCAAAGTTTGAAGGAGAAAATTATTATTTCAATTAAAAATCATTATTTCTAACCTTGTCAACGTCTTGTCTATATTTTCTAGTCCTTTTGCAACTCCTTTGATAAATATAAGTATGAGTTTTCATGGAAAACACAAAATTGTCTGGGTGACCCCAAACTTTTGAACGGTAGTGTGTGTGTGTGTGTGTGTGTGTGTGTGTGTGTGTGTGTGTGTGTGTGTGTCTGTATGTATGTATGTATGTATATGTATGTATGTATGTATGTATATATATATATAATATAATTAATTAATTATTTTTTTTTAACTAAACAGGTCAGTGTGTTTTGGTGTAACTTTTTATAATTCGTTTTGATTCAAAATTCGTTTTACTTTTTGAGATACAGCTGCTCTGTATTCTCTACAGAGCAGCTGTATCTAGCGCTATTACCTGAATACGTCAGTCCCGCGGACCTGAACGGTTCAGGGTCATTGGGACACGCGGGATCCACCTGTAATCAATCATATCTAAGTTATGAACTTAGATGTGATGGATAACCGTTGGATCCTGCATGTCACAGACTATATACACGAGTATGTGACATAAAATAGTATTGTAATTGACAGCCAGCGCGGATTTAAGAAGGACAGAAATTGTCTAACCAACCTGATTTTGTTTTATGAAGTGGGGAGAAGCCTAGACAGAGGGGCCGCTGTGGATATAGTGTTTTTGGCATCGGAAACTGTCTCTCATAGATGCCTATTAAGGTCTATAGGTTTAGAAAGTATATTTTGTATTTGGATTGAAAATTGGCTCAAAGGCCATATCCAGAGAGTTGTGGTCAATGATTCCTACTCTGAATGGTCCCCGGTTATAAGTGGTACACCCCAGGGTTCAGTGCTAGGACCACTATTTTTCAACTTAATATAATAAATGGGATAATTAGCTGTTTTCTATCTTTGCAGATGACACCAAGCTATGTAGTATAGTTCAGTCTATGAAAGATGTTTACAAATTACAAGCCAACTTGTACACTGAGCGTTTGGGCATCAACTTGGCAAATGATTTTTAATGTAGATAAATGTAAAGTTATGCATCTGGGTACCAACAATCGGCATGTATCATGTGTTCTAGAGCAGGGGTCTCAAGCATGTGGCCCCTGAGGCTGTCGCCTACGGGGCACCATAGCTCCCTCGGGAGAGAAGAGAGCAGGCCGAAGGAGGAGTGCACTAACGCTGTGCCCGGGACTCCGGCTCTGGGCTTGCCCCTGATATCACTGTATAGGGACAGTGAAGTCAGAGGGGCTTCCACCAAGTTCCGGAGCAGAGCCTATACTACGGCTCTGGGGTTGCCCCTGACCCCACATTCTGGTCGAGGAGGATCCCCTGATTTCATGATCTACAGAGGGCAGTGTGGCATTATCTAGGGGTGGTGGCATTCTCTACAGAAGGCACTGGCATTATCTTCAGAAGGCACTGGCATTATCTTCAGAGGGCACTGTGGCATTATCTAAAAAGGGGCTGCCCAATCTTTATACTCTTGTGTCTGCCAAACGCTGCGAACTGAGCCTCCGGATTGCATTTAGCTACACTTAAACTGGAAAACTGGATTGGTAAAATAAGCACATGGAGTAAACTCGCATATTTCGGTTAAGTTTAAACTTAGTGGTATTATTATAGTAATGTAGTGTTATAGTAATGTAGTATTGTTTATAGTAGTTAGAATAACTAATTGATTAACAATACTTTTTGTATTGTATTAAATTTTTAATTAATGCGGCCCCTCGACTTCATTCTTTTTTTTCTTCTTCTTTCTATATGCAGCCCATTTACCCAGCCGAGTTTGAGACCCCTGTTTTATAGGGAGCTAAACTGGGAGAGTCACTTGTTGAGAAGGTGTACTTGTAGATCATTGACATTGCATGCTGTTATTTAGTCTTATCAGCTGCCTTTTAATGACAGGCATATTTTGTCCCTTAATGACCAAAAGATGAGTTGTTTTTTTTATTTTATGTTTTTCATCATCTCCTTTCAAAAGTAGAATACAAAAGTTATAGCTTTTTGAATATTTGTTTGATGACTTATTTTTTGCAGGATGAGCTGTATTTTTCATTAGCACCATTTTGCGGTACATATAGTTTGATTTATCTTATATTAAAGTGCAGCTAAACGTTTGACAAACTTCTGACGTCCTAGTGACATGTC
This sequence comes from Rhinoderma darwinii, assembly GCF_050947455.1. Lineage (NCBI taxonomy): Eukaryota > Metazoa > Chordata > Amphibia > Anura > Rhinodermatidae > Rhinoderma > Rhinoderma darwinii. The sequence goes on along the minus strand of NC_134688.1, from coordinate 327,422,998 downwards.
AGAAGTTTGGATTGGTGGTGGTCCGAGCACTGAGACCCCCACCAATCGCTAGAACGAAGCAGCTGTAGTGCTCGTGTGAGCGCTCAGCCGCTTCGTGTCTGTCCAGCTTTTTCCGGAAATCAATGTATTGGTGTACGGACTCAATAGAAAGTCTATGAGAGCATACTCCAATACATCGGCTTTCCGGAAAAAGCCGAACTGACTCGAAGCGGCTGAGCGCTCACACGAGCACTTCAGCTGCTTCGTTCTAGCGATTGGTGGGGGGGGTCTCCGTGCTCGGACCCCCACCAATCCAGACTTCTGACATGTCACTATGACGTCAGAAGTTTGTCAAACGTTTAGCTACACTTTAACATTTAATGTCTTACCACATTTGCACAATTACTCCTATGCCAAAATCCAGGCAGGATAACCAGTATAATGAAAAATACAATATCAATGTAAAGGATCTGCCAGGCACAGCTTCTGTGTCAACGCCCATAGGTAATCAGTCTGCACCTGCTTCTATGTCTGTGAGACTGACTCCATCTTCCACCACTCAGGCTCTCCCACTCCTAAGCCTGCCATCCTATCACAGCCTGGCCAGACGGAGCTAGCTCCCGCCCCCTGTCTATTTATACCTGCCTTTCCTGTTCCTCCTTGCTTGTGATTCTTCTCGTTTGGTTTCCTGGCCCTGCTGCAGCTTCTTGAACTATTTGTCCCTGCTTCATATTGACCCTGGCTTACTGACTACTCTCCTCCTCTGCGTTTGGTACCTCGTACACTCCTGGTTTGACTCGGCTTGTTCACTACTCTCCTGCTCTGCGTTTGGCACCTCGTACACTCCTGGTTTGACTTTGCTCGTTCACTACTCTTGTTGCTCACGGTGTTGCCGTGGGCAACTGCCCCATTTCCCTTAGCTTCTGTGTACCCTTGTCTGTTTGTCTGTCGTGCACTTATTGAGCGTAGAGACCGTCGCCCAGTTGTACCCCGTCGCCTAGGGCGGGTCGTTGCAAGTAGGCAGGGACTGAGTGGCGGGTAGATTAGGGCTCACTTGTCTGTTTCCCAGCCCCCATCATTACAATCAATATTAGATACAAAATAGCAAGGATCCCCACACGTAAATACTAAAAACCTCCTATAGAAAGAAATGCATTGGTAAATAAAGCAAGGATGAAGCAGGTGGTGAAACACGTGTTGGATCAGGCTCCCCCTCTTTTGGTCTGTACTCTGTCCTGCTTTTTGTGCCTGTCTAGTTAATTGTTTTCCCTAACTCGACACTTGTCAGTATAGGGCTGCTGCATTTATTGTTCGGGCACTTGCACTTTGCTGTATTTATTCATGTATTTTTTTTTTCATCGCGGTTCTCATGGTGGTTTTTTTTCATGCAGTTTTAAGTGCAGCCAGATGTTACATTAAAGTCTATAGTAAAATATATAATGCAGCATGCTCTGGGTATGGTGTTTTTCAGGTGTTTTTTTAAGGGATAGAATGAAAATCAATTCTGGTTTTTTTCTGCATATTCCGTTCACCATGGTTCGTTTTTTTTCTATACACCTTGACAAAATGAAACCACTTTTAATAGAAAAATTGTTTATCCTTTTTTAATTAACTTTTTATTTGACATTTAATTTTTTATTAATCGGGGACTTCAGCATGATATGTTTTGATCGCTTCTATAATGCTTTGGTATACTTGCTCTAATAGACTACCTGTCAGGTTTACACTATGCCTGAGGTCCTTTATTAGGCCCTGGTTGCCATGGCGACCCATCACCGCCAAATTAAAAGGGACATGGAGAATCTAAGTTAGGAGGAAAGGTTAAAATAAACCGATTTAGTTTTGAAAAGACATGACTAAGTGGGGACATGATTAAGGCTTCATTCACATCTGCGCCAGCGTCCCGTTCCGTCTGAGCTTTCCCTCGGAACGGGACCCTGACTGAAACAAACGGAAACCAATGTTTTCCATTTCCATCACCATTGATTTCATTAGTGATGGATCTGGTGCCAATGGTATCCATTTGCCTCCATTGTGCAAGGGTTCAAGTGGACTACGCCATTGATTCTGTCAAAACGACGGAACTCTGTCACAACGGTGACAGACGGAAACTGTAGAAGGGCTATATATATATATATATATATATATATATATATATATATATATATATATATATATAGCGCACACACACACGTGTGTAAAAGGGCTGGTGTAATAGCGGGGTTCACTGGTTAGTGTCTCCCACTATTACTACCGCCTTTATAATCAGGGTCACTAGGGTTATGACTAGTTCCCCTACCTTTTCCTTATACTAACGTTAATTTACTTGCTTTGCTGCTACATAAGTGTATACGACTCACTAAATACAATTGTATAGTAAATAAAGTTAATATTTATTAACCTACAGTAATCACTCTCATATATGAAATACAGTAACCGAACACAGTAACCGATCACCATACAGTATCAGTACACCCCTATACATATAACCATATATACGGAGTATACTCGCACTATACGTAGTACAGTATAGCCACAGTATCACAAACCTACGTTATACCTCTACCCACATACCTAAACATACATATGAATACAGTTATGTTACAATACACGCTCACTATTTCTGTCCCACTCCCACCTAGCAATAACTATCCCTGTACTCTAAGGGTTAATAGCAAGGGTCACTAGGGACAGCAAGGGTTACCAGGGACAGCAGGAGGATAAAAGGTTAACAAGGGGATTGGGTTGCTGTGTAGCAGGTAAATGGTGGGAAAGGGTTAAACAGGTACCAGGGGATATGGGAATGTGCAGGTAGAAGAGCTGGGGAGAAAGGGTTACTTATGGTGTATAGGGGAGAAGATACTTCGCATGTGGTCCAAGTTCGTGTGGTCTCTCAGGAAGGGCCATGAGGCAAGAGCAGACCAGGAGGGAAGGGGAGTCCGTTGGGAGCAGGATAGCAGGAAATAAGAGAGAAAGTGTGGGGCCGTTGACCCTCTTATACATTGTTTGTGCACATCTGTGTGACATCACATGCTCATGCACGTGCAAGTGGGGGGGGCATGGGCCTCATGGCTACCTCATGGAATACCATTACCTGGTGAGAAGGGGGGGGGCAGCTCGTCTGTATGCATTGGATGTGTCTAATGTATTCTCCCCAGAGGGCAGAGATACACACCCAACTAATATCTGACATAGAAAACACTTCCCTTAACAGAAAAAGTTAGCTAGGTTTCCGTCACCGTTGAGTTCAAAGGTGAGTGAAACGGAAGCTGAGGTTTGCGTTTGGCTTTCCGCTGAGGGGTTAACCCGACGGTAACCTCCGACGGAACCCCTCAGCGGAAAGCGATGGTGATGTGAACACAGCCTAAAACTAAGTTCTATAGTTTACCTGTATCCCTTCCCTTTCTCTCATCCCTTGGTTGAACTTGTTGGACATGTATGTCTTCTCTTTTTTTTTTTTTTTTTTTTTTAAACATTGTAATGTTCGCTAAAAATTAAAAACAAACCCTTCTTAGAATAAAGCAGCCCCAGCAATCTGCTGAACGTCACAGGTGTGGCCACTGACTTCCTGTGCACGTAGGCATTTAAGCCCTAACTGTAGTAGTGCCCCCCTCCTTGTGTACTAATTCAAGTAGGCACTGAAGGAACTTGAGCATGACTTTTTGAGTAGCTTTGGGGAAGGGAGAGATGGAATTATTTGTGTATACTTGTATACAGATTGTGTGACAGGTTTTCTCAAGATAGCCTCCAAGATGGCTGACTAGGTTTGCATCTTCCGGTCTTAGTTAGAACAAGAGAAATACACGTTGGAGCAAAAACAGCACTTCTACAAAAGGAACCTGCAAGAACGCATGAAAATTTTTGTATGTTTATTTATTTGGCCAGAGAGGTGCTTTTGTGTTTAAAGGTGACTATACTTCTTGCTCACAGGTACCGTAAAATTCCTGGGGATAAGTGCACTGGTGGAATGAACCCTGTTCGACAAGAAATAGACATGAAGAAGAAGTGTGCAAATGACCTTTCCTCGAAAACACCGGTAACTTTTTGCTATTGTTTCTCTTCTAGAACAACCAATAACCAAATGAGACCGCACCTAGAATTACAGAGATGTGTAAGATTTCAAATTATCTAAACACTTTTGCTCACAGGGAAGAGGTTATGTTTGTGTGTGTATATATACATGTACACTATATGTACAAAAGTATTGCGACACCTACACAATACAGCCACAGGAGCTTGTATGACATCCTACTCTAAATCCATAGGCATTACCTTGGAGTTGGTCTCCCCCTTTTCAGCTAAAACAGATTCCACTCTCCTGGGAAGGCTTTCTACAAGATTTGAGTGTATCTGTGGGAAATTTTTTCCCATTCTTCCGGAAGAGCATTTGTGAGGTCACACTGATGTTGGAAAGAACCTGGCTCGCAATCTCTGTTCTAGTTCAGCCTAACGGTGTTCAATAGGTCAGGGCACTGTGCGGACCAGATAAGTTCTTCCACACCAAACTCGCCCAACGATTCCTCTATGGACCTTGCTTTGTGCACTGGGGCACAATCATACTGGAACAGAAAACTGCCTTCCCCATGAATTTTTTTTATTTTATTATTATTATTATTATTATTATTATTATTATATGGCTTTTAATATGATATTAACATAAATTGTATTTATTTGTTTTCTCATGTTCTACTTTTTACTGTGTTTTTACTTTTACTTCTCTATGGGGGCTGCCTTTTTTTTTTTTTTAATTTCTGTATGTGTTGATTAACGGCACATACAGACCCATACAGAATGCGAACAGGAGCCGTTCCATTCTCTGAAGCGTAAGCCGTCTGTGTGGGAACGCTCCCACACAGTCCAAAACTAAGCTCGTTCGCAGAGCGAAAGCCGATGCCATTTTCATGTGGACCGGAACCCGCTGCCGGACAGTAAAATGACGACTTCCGGCTGCGGCTTCTGGCCATTTGTTCAAAGAATGGGAGCGGAGGCAGGAGCAGGTAAATTATGTTCGTGTATGTGATGTGTGTATTATGTTCGTGTGATACTGTCTGCTGAGCCCTGTATCTAATCCTCCTACACTGTGCAGTCGCTCAGAAAATGGCAGCACACCGTGTTGGAGGCTTGAAGATTCAAACCCTCCTCCTGGCACTAGCCAGAAGAAGGGAGGGGGGGGGATTGTGCGAGGATACTAGAGGAGAATGTGTCCACCTCAAATTTGCAGCATAAATCAATGAGGTTGCTTTACCACAATGACCATGCTGCAATTTTGGGAACTGCACCCTCTAGTGCCCCACACATGGAAATGTTATAAATTAGAATCTAATTTATAATATTTCCTGAACTTGTGAAAAATTAAAAAAATTAAAAGCATGTGTAATCGCTCAAATGCGAATTGTTTAACTGGAAAAAAAAAAATAATAAATAATTTCTAGCGACACATTCCCTTTAAGGCAAAGTAGTGGTGAAATTTAGAATTTTTTTTTTCCAGAAATGTATTTTTTTTTTCTCAGAAACAAAGGAGCACCTAGTGAATTTTGGGCTTCCTTTTTATGAGAATATATTTTAGGCACCATGTCAGGTTTGAAGAGGTCTTGTGATGCCAAAACAGTGAGCATATTGACCCCATAGGTTTTTTGCAGAAATTATTGGAAATGGGCAGTGAAAATGAAAATCTAAATTTGTTTCCAATAAAACGTAGGTTTAGCCAATCTTTTTTTTCACTTCCACAAGGACTAAAAGAGAAAAATCACCACAACATTTGTAAAGCAATTTCTCCAAAGTAAAACATTACCCCACATGTGGTCATACACGGCTGTTTGGACACACAGCAGGGCTTAGAATGGAAAGAGCGCCATTTAGCTTTTGGAGCCCAAATTTAGCAGGAATGGTTTGCAGAGGCCATGTCTCATTTGCAAAGCCCCTGAGGGACTAAAACCATGAAAACGCCCACAAAGTGACTCCATTTATGAAACTACACCCCTTGAGGAATTCATCTAGGGGTGTAGTGAGCATTTTGACCCTACAGGTGTCTCATAGATTTTATTAGGATTGGGCAGTGAAAATAAAAAATAAAAAAATTTCTTCAATAAGACTTTAGCTCCAAATTTTCCATTTTCTCAACAAATAAAGGAAAAAAGGAACTGCAACGTTTGTAAAGCAACTTCTCCGGAGTATAGCAATACCCCATATGTGGTCATAAACTGCTGTTTGGACACACTGCAGGGCTCAGAAGGGAAGGAGCGCCATTTGGCTTTTGGAGTACAGATTTTGCTGGATTGGTTTTTGGGCGCTATGTCTCATTTGCAAAGCCCATGTGGGACCAAAACAGTTGGAACCCCCCCCCCTGCAGAAGTGACCCCATTTTGGGAACTATACCCCTCAAGGTATTTACCTAGGGGTGTAGTGACCATGTTAACCCCACAGGTGTTTTGCAGAAATTAGTGTGCACTCTATGTAAAAAATCCCATTTTCACTCTGCAACATAGATATGCCAATATGTTCCCATCTTGTGCAGCCATAATAAGACAGCTGTCTAATTATTATGCTGTTTTTCCCGGTTTTAGACACACCCTACATGTAGCCCTAATCTTTTGCCTGGAAATTCGACCAGGCTCCAGATTAAAAGAGTCCCATGCGAAGTTGAGGCCTAATTTGGCTATTTACAAAGTATTGGTTCATAATTGCAGAGGATCTGATGTGAAATAATAAAAGAAACCCCTGAGAAGTGAACCCATTTTGGAAACCACCCCTCAAGCCATTTTTTAAGGGGTGTAGTGAGCATTTTCACCCACAGGTCTTTTCCATAAATGATTGCGCTGCGGATGGTGCAAAGTTAAAAAATTTCAACTTTTTCCCTAGATATGCCATTTCAGTGGCAAATATGTCATGCCCAGCTTGTGCCACTGGAGACTTACACCCCCCAAAAAAGGGTTCTCCCGGGTATGGTTATGCCATATATGTGAAAGTAAACTGCTGTTTGGACACACTGTAGGGATTAGAAGGAAGGGAGGGAACACCAATTGGCTTTTGGAGCGTGGATTTGCTTGGAAGTAGTTTTGTTTGGTGTTTTACTGGTAGTTTAGTTTATAATGTGGAGGTATATGTAAGCTGAGCAGAGTACATCAGGGGCATAGTCAGGTGGTAAAATAATCCGTAGATGTGTGTTACGCTGTGAAGCAATCCTTTATGAACACTGATAAATTATGTCCTTTATCCCCCTTTTGGTCCACACTCTGCACCTTTGCAGTTTGGGGAATTTTGCTGGGCAAGTGTTGTCCTGGTATAATATTGGCACCCTTGCCTCCAGCAGGTATGTTTTGGGTCCTACCCTTCCTGGTTCCCTAATATTAGGGCCTTGATAAATTGCCTTTTGAAACAGAAGAAATGTCGTCGTCCCCGGGCCTGCACAACTGCATATCTTTTTCTTTCCTGACTTATTGGAGCCTTAACTGATTTTTGTTCTTTTGTATTCTTATTTACGGCGTTCACCACGTGGAATAAATAACATGATATTTTTATAGTTCAGGCCGTTACGGACGCGGCGATAACATATGTATGGTTCATTTCTTTTTTTTTTCAATAATAAAGGACTTGATAAGGGAAAAAGGGCGATTAGTGTTTTATTTTATTACTTGAGGCTCTTATTATATTTTTGCCAACTTTTTTTTTTTCTTCACTTTTTTTTTTACACTTTTCTTTAGTCCCACTAGGGGACTTGAAGGTCCAACTGTCAGATTCTTTTTCTAATACATTGCACTACCTAATCGGCTTTCGTAATAGCAGACCAGGAGGCCGTTGTTATGCCTCCTGTTGCCATTTCAGCAGTTGGCAGCCCTGCTATAGCATAGCATGGCAGGGCTGCTGATCTGCTATCAACCACAAAGATGCAGCGATCGCTTTAGATCGCTGCATCGAAGGGGTTAATGGCAGGAATCTGAGCTAGCTCCAGTTCCTTCCGTTACAGGTGGATGTCAGCTGTAACATACAGCTGATGACACCGGCTCAGCTCCTGAGCCGGCGCCATCTTGCCGGCGGCTACGGAAGCCTTTTAGGCACCACCTCTGGCCGGGGCCTGAAAGTCTTCCGTACTTGGCATACCGGGAGGCCAGTGTTAGGCCTCCGGTTGCCTTTGCAGCCACCGGCATCCCAGCATTCATTGCTAGGGTGCCGATGAGCTGCAAAGACCTTAAATGCAGCGATCGCTTTTGACCGCTGCACTTAAGGGGTTCATGGCTGGGATTGGAGCAAATTTCTGTCCTCGCCATTACCCCAGGGTGTCAGCTAGAACGTGCAGCCGACATCCGCGGGTAGGGGCACCAACTCTTCTGAATCGGTGTCCACCATTTGTCGTATGGATACGGCAAAATGCGGGAAGCACTAGCTTTCCATGATGTATCCATATGACAAATTTCGGGAAGGGGTTAGACTACTTTCTCTTTCGGTATTCCCAGGATCGACAATTATCACCTATCCTGTGGATCAGTGATAATTGTCTGATTGCTGGGGGCCCCAACTGATCGACACCCAACCGTTCTTCCTTAAATCTTCCTTATGCTAGAAGCACAGTGGAAGAGAAATTGAAGGGCACAGACTTCCTTCTTAGTGTAATATTGCTACGGACAGTAGCCATATTACACCTTGGAGCACGTCTGTGCCCTTCTATTCCTCTCCCACTCTACCTCTAGCATAAAGAATCCTTGCTGACAAAGCTCTCTACCCTGCACCCCAAATTTTCAACCTGACAAGCCTACAAGAGCAATGTACAACCTAAGACGGTAAGCCTAATTTTACCAGCCCACGCTAAATCCTTATCATTTATTGTATCACACTATTGCGCCTCTTTTCTCTCTTCACATCCGTCTCCTTTGGAGATCTTCAGGTACGCCCTCAATTTAGGTCCTCCACCTATGCACGTTCCTCCTAATGCACCACCCGGTGAGGAGGAGCTTGAATGGAGCAGAGGTCCAGCATGTGTCTGCTTCTCCATTCAAAGTCTCTGGGCTGTTTCCGTCACTCCCACAGAGCATGTACTCTGCCGCTCCATTCAATGTTCTCCTCACTGCAGTCGGGGAGTTCGGGTCCCCAGTTCTCCTGATTGGTAAGGGTCTCAGCGGTGAGGCCCCCAGCGATCAGACAAACATTACCCATCCTGTGTATAGGTGATAATTGTCAAATGGTACAACCCCATTAAAACGAAGGGGTTTAGCCCAAACCATGAAAAATAGCCCCATATCATTTCTCCTCAATCAAACTTAAGTTGGCCATACGTGCCCTGGCAAGAAGTTCTGTCCTGGCATCTGTCAAAAATCAGATTTCTCTTTCAGATGGCCAATTGGTAAGACATGATTTTTATTTATTATTTTCTGTGCTTAATGATCCAATGAAAATGTGGCTTACAATGCACAAGCTGAGGCTTTCCATTTCCTATGATGATCTACTCTTGATGAGGCATGGAAGATCAATTAATGAAACCAATGTCCAACAGGTTTAGTGCCAAGTTTACTTGTTGACCATTGCAACTTAGGACACAAGGTTTTTATCTGCACATAGATATAGCATGCCACTTTATTTTATTTTAATGACCTATTTCTACATTGAAGATATGAGACCTTCTTGTTGTTCAGTGTCTTTAGTTGATACTCCATAAAATGCTCTTTTTGAAAGAATGGGCCCTATGGGCGACTATTGACTGCCCATTTTTCTTTTCTAGGAAAAGACTGCAACAAGCTCCGTCCTGCTGATTCTATCTGTAATTGTGGTGCTCTCAGTTGCTGTTGCCGCAGCTATTGTGATAATCAAGAAATACGTTTGTGGGGGGAGGTAAGAGACAAAAAAATAAAACTGGAGTCAAGGGTAATTAAAGAGAATCTGTCACTAATATAGATAATCCTATTAAAATTATGACATCTATATGATACCCTTATAGTTTTATACTAGTGGGTACAATTACACCTACTAAACAGCCCTTTAGTGTCAAACGGGGATTAGGGAGGCTGAAATTAAATCACTTTCTGGTTATATGGACCAACATGATGTATAAAATCAACAAATTAGTTTTGTTTATTAATACCTTGCGGTTTGTAGGTCCCATATTTTGTGATGATTTGACACACACACACACACACACACACACAAAATGCCCAAATTCCCTGCATAGGTATAGAGTTAGATCATTTAATTCCTGTTGCTGCTCTCTTGGGGGGGGGCCTTTAATAATTATAAAATTTATTTGTAGTGGTCAATCAGCACAGAATGTTAGGCCTAGTTAAATAAAAACAATTGGAAAAAAAATTGGTGGTTAAGAATACACTAACTTTAAAGGGGTTGTATATGATCGGTGGGGTTCCGACACCTGCATCCTGCACCGATCAGCTGCCGGATGTTATGTAGTGTATGGAGACTTCGGAGCCGGATGCGGATGGCTCCGTACACTGCATAGTGGCCGTGCTGCAGAATTGCAGCTCGGCTCCTGTTCACTTGAATATGAGCAGAGCTGCAGTACTTCAGCTCGGCCACTATTCTGGCCCGGAGCCATCTGCTTCCAGCATGGACATTTGGTGCCAGGAGGCAGCCAGAGCAGCTGATAGGTGAGGGGTCCGGGTGTTCTACTGATGACCTATCCGGTGTCTGTGCCCGGGAAAACCCCTTTTAAAGTTAGTTGCTGTTAGTACAGTCTCCCTCTGACAGCACTGATTGGCTAGTTTGACTGTGTAGTGACACCCCCCCCCCCCCCCCACTGGTGACTCAGTTGTCCATTTAGTCATAAGTTTCTAGACAGAGAAACGGTATAATGCAGACTTTTAAGAAAAAATGCTCAAATTGTTTTCTCATGGGGAATACAATTATTTAGTAAAATGGACCTGTCAGGAGAGGTGACTGTCCCCCTTTTTTTTTTTGTGTAATATACCGCTGCTAAAACTCTTTTTCTTCTATAGGTTCCTTGTGCACAGATATTCTGTTTTAAGGCAGCATGTGGATACCCAGGGCGATGAGCACTTGGACTCCAACATCGGGGAACCGTGCAGGAGTAGTGGTTACCACGATGACTCTGATGAGGTAAGAGGAGGCAGTTATAGGTTGATGGCACTCTGACAGATTATGTTGATTATGTTGGGAACTTGCGTTTTCACATTTTATATATTTTTCTAGGATCTTTTGGAGTGATGATGATGATGATGATGATGATGATGATGAATAATGATTGTACCATGTACAAGATTCTCCTCAAATTTTCTTGGATGAATTTACTGTAGGATGACACTGCTGTTAAACCACAGAACAAGGAATCTCCCAGTTCCATTCATTGCTGGGTAAACTGATGTCTGTAAAGTTACGTTCGGAGATATACTTACTGGAAAATGTAGAACTTGCTTGGGTGCTAAAGTTCTGGGAATCCCACCCACCTGCAATATAGATTTTTTTATTTTTATTTTGCAACATTCTTCTGGAACTGTGATTTGGTGGATAAGAAATATTGTATTGTGAAGAATAATGCAATCAATACTATCTAGCTGCTTTTTATTATGGCGTATTTAAGGCACTAATTTCGGGCTCAGGTCTTGTAAAAGCCTTTTTTATCTTCTGTACAAATATGTTCTGATAAACGTCATGCACAGTAGGGCTTCACTCAGTGGTTACCTCCATCTTCCTATTATTCGTTTTACTGAATGACTTCATGAGGTTTTTGTTTTTTATGTCTTTTATTTTCCCCATAGAAGCTGGAGCGTGGAATTTTGTTCTGTACAAATATTGTGCTAGAGTTGCTGACTTTCTCAATTTAATTTCTAATTGTTACAATATATGGCAGTTATGTTTTTTATAGTCTTCCCAGTTTGCTTTGCACGATAACCAGACATGATAACGATTACATATAGATCAATTGTATTGTTTAAGATTACGAAGCCCACATAGTCTATAAACATGCCAACTGTGATTTAATTTTACTTGCAAGTAAACCTGTCCATTTTTTATTTTTGTTTTTTTTTTCTAGTTGCACAAACACATTAAGCTGGTACAAATGCAGAAAAAAAAAAAAAGATTGTCACACTTTACCAGTGTTTAAATGAGAATTGCATATTTCTAAAATAGCTTCTTTTTTTTTTTTTTTTTTAAATGCTTTTATATAAATTTGGGCTGGCTAAAACTGACCTCAGATAAGCATTTGATGATTTGTCATTTAAGGCTATGTAATCTTTTGATCACTGTTTTATAAAAAAAAAATATATATGGCATTTTAACTTTTTAATTTCATTTTTTATTAAATATTTTTACTTTTTCAGATACAGCTTCTATGTATCTTTGATCCATCAGGACAGCGGGCCCGGTGTATTTCTGACAAGCAGGGTCCGCTTGTTATCTTTGACATCTAAGTTTATAACTTCATAACTTAGGTGGATCATGCAGGACCCGATGTCACTAAAGCAGTTTGTCCCGCTGTCCTGATGGATTCGAGTTTGAGTGCAAGATACAGCTTCTATGTATCCAAGATACATGGAAGCTGTATCTCAAAAAGTAAAAACATTTTTTAATTTAAAAAAAAAACAGCTAAAAAGTTGCCTCAAATGCCATGATACATTGTTTTATTAAAAAAGTGTTCAGCTGTTTACATAGCTTCTAAGTGGGTTTTTTTTTTTACCCACACATTGGGATGTGGTTTATAATTGTTAATATAAAAGAGTGATCTCTTGAAACAGAATGTTATCTTGTGTATTTAGAGTTCAAATAAACCATATTTATAATTTAATTCTAGTTTTTAGTTTCAAGTGTGTAAATATCAGAACTAATGTTCTAACTGAACCTCTCAAAGTAAATTATTGTTTATTAAATATGTAATACAATTTTCTATTTTATTACAAAGCCATACTTTTAGTCTATTACTACAACTTTATATGGCAGAAGGGTTAAAACTGGGGAGCACTACAGTTTAAGCGGCATTGGTGGTGAAAGTAATAAAGGCAATGAATCGCCGAATTTTAAACCAGTCTATCAGTTCTGAGAGATAGTTATATTGTGTTTTTGAAATAGGTTAAATCCTAAATCTTATTAGCAATACAGTGGATTTTCTTCAAGACTACAAGGAAAAAGTTATGCTTTATCATTTTAGCAGTGAAGTCTAAATCACGTGAGATTCTGACTGCACCGTGAGGCCGAGGACAGATGTTGTGGATATGCGTTACATGTGAAGTTTGCCTCTGACTTTACCCTATGCATTGCAAAGGGTAAAACTCTGCAGCATTTCTGCAATGGAACGGGCATGCTGCAGATTTGAAAATATTCAGCATGCTCTGAATTTTATGCATATAACTTTTTTTTAAAAATTTTTGGTATGGAATGGCACCAAAAATGCGCCACCTTTCCATCACATCTGAACACACCCTCAGATTTCCTACTTCTTTGGGCATACCAACTATGAGAAGGGGTCTGGGGTTGACTCTATACAGCATCTGAATTGTAAAATGGTGCTTTGTGCAAAGTTCTGGCCATGAGTAGAGGTAAGCAACTCAATTCCCCGTTTTTCCATTGTTGGTGGTTCTAAAATACAATAGGATATTAAATTTGCTTATTTTAATCATAAATTTGCAAAAGCGAATCTCAAACTTGGTGAATTCATTTCCCAGTGCATTTTAATGGGAAGCGAATCGTTGAAACCTCTAGCTAGGAGCTTCAACTTCCTAAGGAATATTGTTCTTTTATAAGCCATGTAATAACCTTTTCATGTGGATTATTCATCTCCGCTAGGGGGGATGGGTACAATTTCTTGTAAAGAGTTAATTGGAATCTCTGACTACATAAACATGAAGGCAGCAGAACGTTAATTTAACCCCTACCTGCACGAGTCAGTAACTATACGTCGTCGCGGGAGGTTACTTCCTGCACGAGGACGTATAGTTACTGAGTCGTTCCCGATGCACATTGTCGGCGACATCGTGCATCGGGAACTGGGAGGTCCTCTTAAATGCGGCGATCGTTTGCGATTGCTGCTTTTTAGGGGTTACTATCACATCGGCAGACGCCGGTCGTAAATCGCGGGGTTTGCTGACAGTTAGCATGCCAAACGGAGGCCAAACAATGGCCTCTGTGTCTGCCATGGACGGAAGCCTTTCAGGACCAACCTCCGGCTGGTCCTGATAGGCTTCCTGTCAGAGTGACAGGAAGTCACTGTGTCGTTTCTGATGCACACGGTCGATGACACCGTGCATCGAGAACCGGGACATCAGCTGTCCCCGACAGCTGACACTACAGTGGTGCCCATCAGCGGCTCATTGCTGATAATTAAGGCAATTAACCCCTCAAATGCGGCAATCGATTGCGATCACCGCATTTTTTAGGTTTGTAGCACGTCGGCAGTTGCCATGGCAACCGGAGGCCAGACAACTGCAACCGGAGGCCAGATAACTGCCTCCGGGTCTGCCATGTATTGAAGCCTATGAGGACCAGCCTCTTAGATTTAGGCCTGATTTACAAGAGCGTGTGCGTTTTGCGCACGCAAAAAACGCGGCATTTTGCGTGCGCAAAAGGCACTTAACAGCTCCGTGTGTCATCAGTGTATGATGCGCGGCTGCGAGATTTTCTCGAAGCCACCATCATTATGACACTCCGTTTGGATGTTTGTAAACAGAAAAGCACGTGGTGCTTTTCTGTTTACATTCAGAGTTTGACAGCTGTTGCGCGAATCACGCAGTTCGCACGGAAGTGCTTCCGTGCGGCATGCGTGGTTTTCTTGCACTCATTGACTTCAATGAGTGCGTGATGCACGAACAGCGCACAAAGATAAGACATGTCGGGAGTTTTACGCAACGCACTCGCGCTGCGCAAAATTCACGCACTGTCTGCACTGCCCCATAGACTAAAATAGATGCGTACGACACGCGTGAAAAGCACGCGCGTCGATTACGCTCGTGTAAATGATGCCTTACTGTCAGTGACTGTGACATCACACTGACAGTTGGCATACATTACGCTACTAGATAGTGTAATGTATACTAGCAGCAAACAGTGCTGCAGGTCAAAAAAAAAGTGTAAAAAGTTAATAAAAATGTTTTATAAAAGTGTATAAATAAGTTGTTGTTTTTTTCCCAATAATAAGTCTTTTATTATAGGGAAAAAATGAAAGCGTTACAAAAAAAAAGTACTCATATTTGGTATCACCAACTATAATGTTATTTTTTTTTAGCGCACGGTGAACTAATGAAAAACTTTTTTGGGTCACCACCCCTCCCAAAATATAGAATAAAAAGTGATCAAAAAGGTCACATGCACCCCAAAATAGTACCAATAAAACCTAACACCCATCCTGCAAAAAACAAGCCCTTACACAGCTTTTTTTTTTACTGAAAAATAAAAAAGTTATGGCTCTCAGAATGTGGCAACACAAAAAATAAGTAATAAAAATGTGATTTTATTGTGCAAACGCTGCAAAACATAAAAAAAACTATATACATGTGGTATTGCTGTAATCCTACCGACTTGTAGAGTAAAGTAAAACTTAATTTATTACGCATGGTGAACACCGTAAGATATAAAGAATTTAAAACCCCAAAATCTGTTTTTGGTCACCTAAGCTCTAAAAAAAAATTTGAATAAAAAGTGATCAATAAAAGCTACAGCTCATCCTCCCAAAAATAAGCCCTCACGCCACACAATCGACAAAATAAGTTATTGTAAAATATAAAAACTATATAAATTTAGCATCACCATAATCGTATTGAGACGCAGAATAAAAAGTCGTCATTTTTACCGCATGGTGAAAGACTTAAAAACAAAAGCCCAAAAACAATGGCAGAATCAGTTTTTTCCAATTTCAGCCCTCAAATAATTTATTTTCAGTTTCCCAGTACATTATATGGGACTTTAAATGGTGTCAATAGAAACTACAACTCCTCCCACAAAAAAATAAGCTCTCACACCGCTCTATTGATGGAAAAATAAAAAAGTTATGGCTCTTGGAAGGCGGGGAGTGAAAACCGAAAATGAAAAAGGATCAGTCCAGAAAGGGTTAATTAATTTCTAATAAACATATATGACCACATATGGGGGTATTGCCGTACTCGGGAGAAATTGCTTTTCAAATGTTGGTGTGGTTTTTCTCTTTTATCCCTTGTGAAAATTAAAAAATGCAACATTTTAGTGGACAAAAATGTTGATATTAATTTTCACGGCCTAATGCCACAAAAAAACCTGTGGGGTCAAAATGCTTGCTATACCCCTAGAAAAATTCCTTGAGGGGTGTAGTTTCCAAAATGGGGGGTTTCCACGGTTTTGGTCCCTCCAGAACATTGCAAACGCAACATGGCACCGAAAACCATTCCAGAAAAATCTGCGCTACAAATCTAAAAGGTGCTCCTTCCATGCTGAGCGCTGCTGTGGGTCCAAACATCAGTTTATGACCACATATGGGGTATTGCTGTAATCGGGAGAAATTGCTTTATAAATGTTGGGGTGCTTTTTTCCCTTGTAAAAATGAAAAAATTCTATGTTTTAGCAGACAAAAAAAAAGTAGATTTTCATCTTCATGGACTAATTCCACTAATAATAATAATAATAATCTTTATATAGCGCCAACATATTACACAGCACTTTACAATTTAGAGGGGACATGAAACAAACAATATCAGACATTACATAGTGACAAAGTTCATTTACAATTCAAACCTGGGGAGGGAGGACCCTGCTCGCAAAAGCTTACAATCTATGAGGACATAAGGGAGACACAAAGTGTAACAGTGTTTGTTCTGTACAATGGTCCGGCCATTTTTATACACATGCGGTGGTAACATAAAGCTGCATGAGCCGGTCACCAGCCAGTATCCGTGTATGACGGACATGAAGAGAAGGAGTGTGAGGGAATCTTATTCTGATGACTAATCGAAAAGGAGGGCCAGGGAAAGGAGTCAGATTAGGGAATGTTATAGGCCTGTCTAAATAGATGTGTTTTCAGGGCACGTTTAAAACTGTGGATATTGGGAATTAATCGGATTGTCTGGGGTAGCGCATTCCAGAGGACGAGTGCAGCACGAGAGAAATCTTGGAGACGGGAGTGGGAGGTTTGGATTATGGAGGATTTTAATGTAAGGTCATTGGCAGAACGTAGAGCCCGAGTAGGGTGGTAGACAGAGATGAGGGAGGAGATGTAAGGAGGTGCAGCACTGTGGAGAGCTTTGTGGGTGAGAGTAATAAGTTTGAATTTTATTCGGAAGGGGATGGGCAACCAGTGCAGTGACTGGCACAGATTAGAGGTGTTGGTGTAGCGGTTGGTCATAAAGATGAGCCTGGCTGCTGCATTGAGGATAGATTGGAGAGGGCAGAGTTTAGTGAGGGGAAGACCGACTAGTAATGAGTTACAGTGGTCAAGACGAGAGTGAATCAGAGCAACAATGAGAGTTTTGGCGGTTTCCTCCGTAAGAAAAGAGCGGATTCTGGAGATGTTTTTGAGGTGAAAATGACAGGAGCATGAAAGTGATTGTATGTGAGGAGTAAAGGAAAGATCTGAGTCAAAAATAACCCCAAGCCAGCGGGCGTCCTGCTTAGGAGTGATGGTAGTGCCACACACAGAGATGGAGACATCAGGTTTAGGGAGGTTAGTAGATGGTGGGAACACAAGGAGCTCAGTTTTAGAAAGATTCAGTTTCAGATAGAGAGAGGACATGATGTTAGAGACAGTGGACAGACAATCACTGGTGTTCTGTATTAGAGCAGAGGTTATGTCACGGGAAGAGGTATATAATTGGGTGTCATCAGCGTAGAGATGGTACTGGAAGCCAAATCTGCTGATGGTTTGTCCAATAGGAGCTGTGTAGAGAGAAAAAAGCAGCGGACCTAGGACTGATCCCGGAGGAACCCCGAAAGCAAGGGGAAGAGGAGAAGTGGAACCAGCAAATGACACGCTGAATGAGCGGTCAGAGATATAGGAGGAAAACCAAGAGAGAGCCGCATCCTTGAGGCCAATAGAGTGGAGCATGTTAAGTAGGAGTTTGTGGTCTACAGTGTCAAAGGCTGCAGAGAGATCCAAAAGAATCAGGAGAGAGGATTTACCGTCCAATTTAGCCGCCAAGAGATCATTTGAGACTTTAGTAAGGGCAGTTTCTGTGGAGTGTAGAGTGCGGAAACCAGATTGTAAGGGGTCAAGAATGGAGTTAGCAGAGAGATAGCGGATAAGGCGAGAGTAGACCAAGCGTTGCAGGAGTTTGGAGATGAAGGGCAGATTAGAGACTGGTCGGTAGTTAGCAGCGCTGGATGGGTCAAGAGTTGGTTTTTTCAGTAATGGGTTTATAATGGCATGTTTAAAAGTGGAGGGAAAGATACCAGAGGAAAGAGAGAGGTTCAATATTTTAGTCAGGTGACTAGTGACAGCTGGGGAGAGGGACTGGAGGAGGTGTGAGGGGACAGGATCACTAGGGCAGGTAGTAGGACGAGAAGAAGAGAGGAGCCTCGAGACTTCTTCAGTTATTGGGTCAAATGCTGAGAGTGAAGAAGAGGGAGTGCGGGAGGGAAGGGGATCGATGTTACTAGGGGACTGGGAGATATCATGCCGGATGTTGTCAATTTTAACTTTAAAATAATTGGCCAGATCTTCAGCACAGAGAACTGTGATCGGCGTCTGCACTTTAGGACTAAGGAGGGAGTGAAAAGTATCAAAGAGGCCTTTTGGATTATTAGATAGTGTAGAGATGAGAGAAGTGAAATAGACTTGTTTGGCTCGGTAAAGGGCAGAGTTGTACGTTTTGAGCATAAATTTGTAATGGAGGAAATCTGCATCCAAATGTGATTTTCTCCACAGTCGTTCGGCACATCTCAAGCACCGCTGAAGAAAGCGGGATTGAGGCGTGTGCCAGGGTTGTCGTCGTCTTTGTCGGGTGGTACAGAGTGTAGGGGGGGCTGCTTCATCCAATGCATTTTTTTAAACTCGTTTTATTGAAAATAACGGTCAGAGTCAAACCATCACATACATCAGGATAACGTTATACAATCATTAGTACATATTTCAGAAGAATCAATACATACAAAAGGAATACTCGCAGGTACCCGTTAGACCGTGGTTCGCAGACCATGTATGCATAATACAAATTGATCAAAACATTCTAATAAAACTTTTAATCCAGTACAACATGAAAACAGTAATGTGCCCACCTTTCAATATTCTGCAATAACGCACCCACCATCTCGTACGGCAAAGAAAAGAGCACTTGGATGTGCCATCCACCCGAATCCTTTACCCCCTCCCACCCCCAGCTTGAATCAGAGCAGCAGATAGCCCTTGGACTGTACAGTGAGTGAGATTCGATGAGCACCAGCCACTCCAGATCAGATCGAATTTAGCCGGCTTCCCCCGGTGTTTATACATTATTTTCTCAAATGGAAGTATGTCATTGACCAATTTACGCCATTGCGCTACTGTCCGCCATCCATCTCATGGCCACCGCCTTCCTTGCCATAAATAGTGTTTCTCTGAGGAAAGTCCTCTCATATATTGACCATTGCTCCTCAGAGAGCAGTCCCAGCAAACACACCTCCGGCCTGCAAGGTATCGTCCTCCCCAGCACTGCCGTCAATAATGCAACCACCTCCTCCCAAAAGCTAAGAATCCAGTAACAACCCCACATTAGGTGAATAAAATCAGCCCGTATCTCTCCACACCTATGACATTGTGAGGATGCCATTCTTCCCATACGATGTAACCTTACGGGCGTTAAATAACATTGGTGGATGATGAACAGTTGCACTAGTTTATTGTTGGCAGCTGGTGAAACCAGCAAGTGGGAACCCTGAGCCTCCCTCCAGTCCTCCGCTGTGAGTTGTGGAATAAGTGCTCGCCACCTATCCTCAGCCCCAAGGGGCTCCGTTCACAATTTAGCCTCCAGTAGAAAAGAATACATTTGAGAGACGACTCCACGTGTGAACGGAGTGCTCAACCTCACCACCAAGTCATAACTAGTGTACGTCGCGGAGTTCAGTGGAAATTGTGCTAATAGAGCATGATGGAGCTGTATGCAATATAATTCATACCCCGGTGGTATATTGAAAGCTGGACGAATCTCACTCACCGTCATGACCAACCCTTCCTCCGTTAGCAGTTGTGATAGAGCAACTACCTCTCTAGAGGACCAATAATGTTTCCCCACCATCCCATGCAGATGGGAAAAACTCTGATTATCCCACAGTGGACTCTCCGCCACCACCCCCACAAACCCCAGTAGATCTTTAGCCTGTTGCCAGACTCATCTGGCCAACTTATGCAAGGGTAACAGGGAGCGGTGTCTAAAATCATGCGGTTCCAATACCGGCCACAGGGTTTTCAAGCCCAGCACCCGGGCTAAATGACACTCCGCATTAGTCGTTAAGAGGGGGGGGAGACCGAAGAAGTCAAGTACCTGAGCTGACCCGCCAAGTAATATAGAAAAACATCCGGTAACGCAGCCCCGGCCTCATCTTTAGGTCTCTAGAATCGAAAGCTTGAGTTTAGATCTCCCCCCCCATACAAACGGCGCGAACAGCGAGTTTATTATTTTAAAGAAGCTTTTAGGCACCAATACATCCATGTGTTCCAGCACATACAAAAACTTCGGCAATACTATCATCTTTAACAGATTAACACGTCCTGCCACTGAGCAAGGTAGACCCTTCCACACCTGTATTTTATCCCTTAGGTAGGTGACCAAGGGCGCTACATTTAAGTAGGGGTTCACCATAAACAGCGCCATGTCATCCGCATATAACCCTATCCGGTCCTCTCTGTCCCCTATTCTAATTCCCATATATGCGGGATCCCGCCTGATGTTAAGAGCCAGTGGTTCAATGGCCAATGCGAAGAGAATTGGCGAAAGTGGACACCCCTGCCTCATGCCCCTATGGAGGCCAAAGGAAGGGGACAGGGCCCCATTCACCAACACCTGCGCTTGTCGAGATTTATACAACAAGGAGACCCAATTAATGAATCCATCCCCAAACCCAAATCTTCGCAGCACTGCCAGCAGATAAGGCCATTCTACCGAGTCAAATGCCTTTGCCGCATCCAGAGATGCCACAGCCCAGTCCTGCTGCTCCTCCCATCCAATCTGCGTCACCACCTGTACCCGTCTAATATTCTCTGAGGTGGACTTGCCGGGTATAAAGCCACACTGATCTGAATGGATGATCTCCTTTATCACATTGCATAACCTATTAGCTAGCATCTTAGTCAAGATTTTGTAATCCACTGTCAGCAATGAGATCGGTCTATATGAACCACATTCATCTGGATTTTTGCCTGGTTTCAGCAATACAATTATGGTGGCGTCACACATGGATTCCAGAAGAGCAGAGCTCCGATAGCTATGTTCAAACAGGGCCAGCAATTGGGGGGCCAGCAGCTCCCCATACTGTAGATATACCTCAAGGGGGATACCATCCGGCCCTGAGGCCTTCCCCTTAGACATAGACGCCATCCCCTCCAAAATCTCGTCCACTGTAAATGGAGCATCTAACATTGCCACCCGCTCGGCTGTCAAGGTAAGAAACGATATTCCATCCAAATACATTTCCAGCTCATCCAGCCCATAATCAACTTTTGAAGCATACAGCTGATCGTAAAACTGTGTGAATTGCTCAAGAATATCCCTCGAGGAGGTGCAGGTTCTATCGCCAGGCCCCACTATACCCATCACCGGGGGGGATCTAGAACTGTTCCGAACCATATGAGCAAGAATTTTACCCGATTGATTGCCCAATTCAAAGTGAGATTGTTTACTAAAGAATAGACTACGCGAAGTCTTATCCCTCAAGACCTGTAAATACTGTCTACCCAAATCCAGCCAGGCATTCCGGTTAGCCGGTGAGGGATCCTGAACGAATGCCCCTTCCGCCTGTGAACATTTATATGCTAAGTCCTCCTCCTGAGGGGCAGAAGCACGTTTTACATAGGATATGGAGGATCGGAGACATCCCCTCAAATAGGCCTTGAGGGTATCCCACACCAGCGACCGATTTTCCATCTGAGCATGCGCTTCTATAAAGATTGATAGCTGATCCGGTATACGATCATTTTGCTGAATGAGCTGAAGCCAAAACGGGTGAATTTTACCCACTCCCCTACTTCCTGCCTGTGGCATTTTCAATGTCAGTAAGATCGGGCTGTGATCCGAGATCCCCTTCGGTAAGTGATCTACAGAGTCTACCTCCTGGAAAACCGCAGGCGAACCAAATATATAATCAATTCTGGACAGCACATTGTATTGTGGGGTGTGGCATGTGTACTCTCTAATCCATCTGTGTGTCGCTCTCCACAGATCAATCCAGCCCATCTCCTTTACAAGGAGACTTAACTGAGAGGGGCTTCCAGGACCTCTACTCCCGTTCCCCTGAAATCTATCTATACCAGGGTCCATAGCCAAGTTAAAATCCCCTATCATGATCACCCGGGCCCCCGGGTATGCTGACACAAACCGGACGGCTTCCTGGATTATTGGCAATGAGGCTGGTGGAGGATTATACACCCCCAAGATCACATAGGGACATTCATCAAGAACCGCATGTGGAAAAATGTACCGCCCCTCAGGATCCATGTTGGATTGTAGCAATTTCCAACGGAGCTCAACATGCACTAAGATGGCCACCCCCCTAGAATACGAGGTGTGTGAGGCATGTCCCACCCACTGCACCCAGGGCTTACTCAAACTCCTCACAGTATCAGGTGTCATGTTTGTTTCCTGTAGACACGTTAAATGAGGACGCTGTCGCCGCACTGCAGCGAATATCATATGCCTCTTTTCAGGAGACCCCATTCCCCGGACATTCCAGGACATTAACCGTAATCCTGCCATTTCGTACTGTTAACACATATTGGAGAGCCGTAGCCCAGAATCCTACCCACGAGCCCCTGAGTGACAATTGTCCCAATCCCGTCTGCAATTCCCACTATGTCCCGTAGGTGTACAACATTTATGCTAATTTCTGCAGCAATGTGAGTTGACTCAATATCCTTCATAACAAAACCAAGAACAGACATTGCTCAACAGGAGCAAACCTTTGTAGCCAATACTCTAGGGGGTAGCTTCTACGGCTAGCGTATTTCTGCCGCAAATACACTATCTATATAGGTATAGCGTTTCTCCCGACCAGCATCCCATCCACCAGATATTATAAAACATATTAAAACCCGACTCGTATTAAATGTCCCCCATATCTCTTATTCAGAACACATAAGGAAGAGATTATGAGGACTAAACTTCCCAGCTCATATCACGGACCTTATGCCTCACATAGCAGCTTGTAGATAACATGTTACAACTTCACATCATTATCGTATAAGGATACTTTCAACTGGAACTTCTGTAATACAAACAATATGGGGTATCCATGAGTTCCATATATCGGCAATAATCTCCCAGCCTGCACAGCCACCGCGATCAGCGTCGAGGAGAGCGCCTATGCTTTCTCGTAAGCCATTCCTCCGCCTCAGTTGGATCCGTAAAATATATGGGTCGATCTCCATCCACAACCCGCAATCTAGCCGGATAGGCCATCGAATATGGGATCTGCAGGTCCCGAAGTCGGCGCTTAATAGGGACATATGACGCCCTCTGTCGCTACAAATCAGGAGAAAAATCCGGATATATGGACACAGAGCTTCCAGCAGAACCGTGTCCCGATCTTTACAATTTAACATCCGAGCAAGCAGTGGTCTTGGGGGAGCACCCGGAACTGGTAGTCGTGCTGGAACCCTGTGCGCCCTTTCAACCGCATACGCCAACGAGAAGGAGGCAGCTGGAAAGATCTCCCTCAGTCATTTTTCCACAAATTCCCCAGGCCTCTGCCCCTCTGCCCTCTCCGGCAATCCCACAATGCGGAGATTATTGCGACGCGATCTGTTTTCTAAATCGTCGGCTTTCTGGCGCCACAGATCAACTTTACGGTGCAGATCTTGAATAGCCGCCGGCATGTTAGCAGTAAGGTCTTCCAAGGTTGAAATCCTGCCCTCCGTCTCCGTGACTCTCTCCCGCACATTTTGCAGGTCCTGCCTCAGTAGGCCCACGTCCACTCTCACCTCATCGATCTTAGCCGTTAGCGACGTACGTGTCTCCAGGATGGCTGTCAGCAGCTTATCCGAGGCCTCCTGCAGTGTGATTCCTGCATCCTGTTCCGAGGGAGCAGAGGTTGATGTCCCAGCTGCGGCCTGCGCAGCAGAGCTCCCGCCGGCGCCATCTTGGATCACCACACGGGCATATGATTTCAGCTTTTCAGCCGCGTCCATCGCTTTAGGCGGGCTCATCTTTTTCCTGGAAGACGTCCTTCCCTTCCGACGCAGCAGGTAAGGAATTTTGGCTGATTTCAGGGATTACAGCACCGTCAGGAGGATGTTAAACAGGATGCTGGCCCGGAGCTATCGCCACACTCGTCCTCTCACATCAGCAGCTGGCCACGCCCCCCTCCAATGCATTTTTGAGAGTGTTATTGTAAAGTTTGGCAGCCAGATTGGGACAGGAGAGGGAAGTGATAGGGGACAATGAGGACTGTAGACTGCCTATGAGTTTCACAGTGTTAATGGCATGTAGATTTCTGTATGTCTGATACGTAGGGATGACCTGAGGAGGCAGAGAATATTTGATAGTAAAGGAGAGAAGATTGTGGTCAGAAAGCGGGAGAGGAGAGTTAATAAAGTCAGAAACTGAGCAGAGCCGGAAGAAGACCAGGTCAAGTGAATGCCCGTCTTCATGTGTAGGAGAGTTAGTAAGTTGTGACAAACCTAGGGACGAGGTTAAATATAGAAACTGGGAGGCAGATGAGGAGATTGGGTTATCAATGGGGATGTTGAAGTCACCCATGATGAGAGTGGGTGTTTCAGAGGATAGAAATTGTGGAAGCCAGGCAGCAAAATGATCCAGGAATTGGCGGGGTGAGCCTGGGGGGCGGTAGACAACTGCCACTCGGAGGGAAAAAGGGTGAAAGAGTCTGAGGGTGTGGACTTCAAAAGAGGGAAATGTGAGTGAGGGGACCGGGGGAATGACCTGAAAAGTGCAGTGTGGAGAAAGAAGTATACCTACTCCTCCACCCTGCCTGTTCTCAGGTCTGGGGGCATGAGAGAACTTGAGACCACCATAAGATAGAGCAGCAGGGGAAGCAGTGTCAGACAGGTGTAGCCATGTTTCTGTAAGAGCCAGAAGGTTGAGAGAGTTAGAAAGGAATGTCATGAATAAAGGTGAGTTTGTTGCACACGGACCGAGAGTTCCAGAGAGCACAGTTAAAAGAGACAGGAGAAGACATACAAAGAATAGCAAGAAGATTTGCAGGGTTTCTATGTGTGGCAGGTAAGTGGTTGAGCTTGGCAGAAGAAAAGGGAGGACCAGGGTTGGGAGATATGTCCCCTGCAGCTAGTAGCAGGAGAATGGAGAGAGACAGCAAATGGTTCTGTGATTTATGAGAGCGTTTTTTATGTTGGGCAGTGGGATGAGATTGGTTAAGTTGACTGAGGAAAGTGAATAGTGCATGGGAGCTGTACATGGGCGAGGCAAGGAGAGAGGGACTGATGTGGAATGTTTTTTGGCAAGGCTTAAATGGGCGATAGGATTGTAAACCAAGAGCAGCTATAATGATAAACATGTTTGTTTGTAAACAGATAGAGTTTGGAATCTAATAATTAGAGCGTATGATAGTTTGTTTGTTCTGCTAATGCAGCTTACCTGTCACTGACCCTGTGTAACTGCCAGGACACTTTGACAGTATGGCACTTACACAGAGATGACTTCTGCCTTCGTGCCCCCCCCTGCACGAGTGCCTTCCCCATATGCTACATCTAAATTTATAGGGAAGTAGATGCTCAGATCTAGGCCTAATTAAGCTCGTTCAGCTATTAATCAAATCAACTAGACACATGAGGTGAAAAGCTATGCAGAGATAAACAAACCAACTAGCCGGTCTGGATGATCATAAAACTAAATTCTGCAACAAACCTGTGGGGTCAAAATGCTAACTATACCCCTAGAAAAACGCCTTGAGGGGTGTAGTTTCCAAAATAGGGACACTTTTGGGGGGTTTCGATTGCTTAGGCACCACAAGACCTCTTCAAACCGGACATGGTGCCTAAAATATATTCCAAAAAAAGGAGGCCCCAAAATCCTTTAGGTGCTTCTTTTGGTTCTGAGGCTGGTGCTTCAGTCCATTACCACACTAGGGCCACATGTGGGATGTTTCTAAAAACAAAAGAATCTGGGCAATAAATATTGACTTGCGTTTCTTTGGTAAAATCTTCTGTGGTTACAGAATTTTTTTTATTACAAATGAATTTCAGCAAAAAAAAATTAATTTGTAAATTTCACTTCTACTTTGCTTTTTAATCACTGTGAAACGCCTAAAGGGTTAAAATACTTTCTGGATGCTGTTTTGAATACTTTGAGGGGTGCAGTAAAATGGGGTGATTTATGGGGGCTTTCTAATATATAAGGCCCTCAAAGCCACTTCACAACTGAACTCGTCCCTGAAAAAATAGCCTTTTGAAATTTTCTTGAAAATGTGAGAAATTGCTGCTAAAGTTCTAAGCCTTGTAACGTCCTAGAAAAATAAAAGGACGTGAAAAGAAACTATGCAAACAACATTTCCCATATGTCTATTTTAACTAGTATCTATTTTGTGTGGTATTACTATCTGTTTTACAAGTAGATACATTTACATTTAGAAAAATGCAAATTTTTGCAAATATTCTCTAAAATGTGAAGTTTTTCACAAATATTGAATTTATCGACCACATTTTTTCACTAACAAAGGACAATATGTCACGAGAAAACAATCTCAGAATCGCTTGGATAGGTTAAAGCATTGCCAAGTTTTTACCACAAAGTGACACGTCAGATTTAAAAAAAAAAAATCATCTGTGTCCAAGAGGCCAAAACAGGCTGCGTCCTAAAGGGGTTAAAGCACAAAGTGGGAGAAGCAGTAAATGACATGAATCACAGTCCTTGTATCTTTGCTGCTTGTTCTGGTGTATCTAGTTTGAGAGTCTGCAGATCAACGAGCCGCTTCCTCGTCCTCTAGCCCTCGAGTTCATAATACACAAAAAAAATCATTGTCTATAAGGTTAAACAGGAGCATAGTTCTTCACTGTACACAAGCTGCACACTCAGTCCCCACTATTAGTGCCAGTGCCCCCCCCCCCCCCCCCCCCCCCCCATGCTTTTCCTATCTCAGAAGCAAGAAGTCTTACTCCTGGAGTTTTTGTACAGTTCTTATCAAAACGCAGCATGCTCTAGGTATGGCGATATGGCTGGCATTTTTTTTTTACTATGGGCTTCTTTATAGGACTCTAAAAAGGCCAGGAGAAACCTGCTTAGGCCTAGTTCACACTGAGTTTTTTGCAGACGGAAAAATCTGCCTCAAAATGCCTTCAGATTTTGACCTGCCTGCACTCTTTTTCTAGTTTTTTTGCTGTGTTTTTCAGCCGCGGCCATTGAGTGCCGCGGGCAAAAAACGCAGCGAAAACAGTTTTCTCTGCCTTCCTTTGATGTCACTGAGAGGTCAGAGACTGAAACGCCTGAAGGAAGGGCATGACACTGCTTTTTTCTGCGAGTGTTTTTTTCTGCTCGTGGAAAAAAAACTCCTCCGCCTCCCATTGAAATAATTCGGAGGCGTTTTTGCCAGTTTTTTGCCACAGTTTCAGTGTCAAAAACAGTGCCAAAAAACTGAACCAGGCCTAAGAGACTGTCGCTGTTTTCTTGAAACGCATTGTGTGTGACACAAAAACAAATTCATGTCTTCCAATTATGTGGAAATCCGATGCTTGCTGCCGAAACACAGCATAGCTGGTTTTTAACTTGAACTCAACATCTGTTGTCTGTAAGATCTTTTACCAAACAAATAACGAATATAATTTTGATGTCTATAAATGTGTTTTTATGCAAAAAAAATTATTATTATTTATGATTTTGAAAATGCCTTGCCTTTACCAGCTCAGACCCTCAAAACAGTTAAAGAGCTTATACTTCTATAAAATGAGTGGTTTTTTTTTCTTCTTACTTTTGGATGCTGATATGAATGTTTAATTGGGTCAATATATACTATATACTATATACTATAGGAGATGAATAAAAAAGGCAAGTTATAAAAAAAAAAAATGTGTTTGTCCTTTTATTTCACCCGTCCTTAGGATCCTTGCTTACAAACAAATGCAATTCCAAGAAAGCATGATCTTACCCCCTTAAGGAGACGGCCAATTTTGGCCTTGAGGACAGAACAATTTTTTTATATTTCCCTCTTTGCATCCCGACGCTCATAACTCTTATTTTTTGTACGACGTAGTTGTATGAGACTTTTTGTGGGACGAGTTGTACTTTATGTAGGTACCATTTTTTGGTACAAATACATTATCGTTTAATTTCTATAAAGTTTTATTTTGGCCAAAATGCTGAAAAAAAGCAGTTCCGCAGCAGTTGTAATATTTATTTATTTTTACACCATACACCGATCATCATAAATAATTTTAGACATTTGTTGTACAGGTTGTTACGTTTGGGTTTATACCAAATATGTCTACATAATTTCATGTTTTGGGACTTATATTTTAAAAAGTTTATTTATTATAAAAAAAATGTGTGTATTTTTTTACTTTTTAATTTATTTATCATATAAAAAAATTAAATTCATTTAACTTTTTTTTTTTAATCCCATAAAGGGATTTATCATTTTGATTTTGTAACTGTAATGTACGGGCATAGATCTACACTACCGTTCAAAAGTTTGGGGTCACCCAGACAATTTTGTGTTTTCCATGAAAACTCACACTTATATTTATCAAATGAGTTGCAAAATGACTAGAAAATATAGTCAAGACATTGACAAGGTTAGAAATAATGATTTTTATTTGAAATAATAATTTTCTCCTTCAAACTTTGCTTTCGTCAAAGAATGCTCCATTTGCAGCAATTACAGCATTGCAGACCTTTGGCATTCTAGCTGTTAATTTGCTGAGGTAATCGGGAGAAATTTCACCCCATGCTTCCAGAAGCCCCTCCCACAAGTTGGATTGGCTTGATGGGCACTTTTTGCGTACCATACGGTCAAGCTGCTCCCACAACAGCTCTATGGGGTTGAGATCTGGTGACTGCTCTGGCCACTCCATTACAGATAGAATACCAGCTGCCTGCTTCTTCCCTAAATAGTTCTTGCATAATTTGGAGGTGTGCTTTGGGTCATTGTCCTGTTGTAGGATGAAATTGGCTCCAATCAAGCGCTGTCCACAGGGTATGGCATGACGTTGCAAAATGGAGTGATAGCCTTCCTTATTCAAAATCCCTTTTACCTTGTACAAATCTCCCACTTTACCAGCACCAAAGCAACCCCAGACCATCACATTACCTCCACCATGCTTGATAGATGGCGTCAGGCACTCTTCCAGCATCTTTTCAGTTGTTCTGCGTCTCACAAATGTTCTTCTGTGTGATCCAAACACCTCAAACTTCGCTTCGTCTGTCCATAACACTTTTTTCCAATCTTCCTCTGTCCAATGTCTATGTGCTTTTGCCCATATTAATCTTTTCCTTTTATTAGCCAGTCTCAGATATAGCTTTTTCTTTGCCACTCTGCCCTGAAGGCCAGCATCCCGGAGTCGCCTCTTCACTGTAGACGTTGACACTGGCGTTTTGCGGGTACTATTTAATGAAGCTGCCAGTTGAGGACCTGTGAGGCGTCTATTTCTCAAACTAGAGACTCTAATGTACTTGTCTTGTTGCTCAGTTGTGCAGTGGGGCCTCCCACTTATCTTTCTATTCTGGTTAGAGCTTGTTTGTGCTGTCCTCTGAAGGGAGTAGTACACACCGTTGTAGGAAATCTTCAGTTTCTTGGCAATTTCTCGCATGGAATAGCCTTCATTTCTAAGAACAAGAATAGACTGTCGAGTTTCACATGAAAGCTCTCTTTTTCTAGCCATTTGGAGAGTTTAATCGAACCCACAAATGTAATGCTCCAGATTCTCAACTAGCTCAAAGGAAGGTCAGTTTTATAGCTCCTCTAAACAGCAAAACTGTTTACAGCGGTGCTAACATAATTGCACAAGGGTTTTCAAGTGTGTTCTAATCATCCATTAGCCTTCTAACACAGTTAGCAAACACAATGTACCATTAGAACACTGGAGTGATGGTTGCTGGAAATGGGCCTCTATACACCTATGTAGATATTGCATTAAAAACCAGACGTTGGGGGGGCGTGGCTTGGACATGGCGGTGTGAGGACGTGTTCGCTCGGAGTTCCGGACTCACCCCGCAGAAATTGCCCGTTAAGGGCTCACTTACCGATCCCGACGCAGCATGACTAAGGGGAGAAGCCGCAGGAACCATCCGGACGCCTCGGGCACTCCATCCATCGGCCGGAATCTCCGGTCCTCCTTGGACGGCACACCGCCGCGCTCCTCATCCTCTCCTCCTGTAGGTCGCACCCAGCCTCCGTCGCCTCGTGGGACCTCGCCGCCTCCCCCTCCCGGTGGTCAGGCGCTACTCGGCTGCTGTTCTCGTGCCCCTGGAGGGGAGATGTCGTCTCAGGAGGGATGTCAGTGTATGGCAGTCTTCCCAGGGTCGGCTCCCCCGCCCCAGGCTGAGGCCTTCCCCCTATACTACCCCAGGTAGCACCCGGCTATGGGACACCAGAAGCGCCAATTTCAGCGGCCGTGCGCCAGCGCCCGCCACCACAGTCAAGTGTGCTGAGTCAGGACACGCCGGCCATCTTCAGGAGGTTTATGGCCATGACGACACACTCAGGGGAACAACAGACAGGCCCATCCCCGGGCCCCCCACTATCAATGGAGTGGACCCTGGCAGAACTCTGGGAGATGGTCAAAGTATTGCCCACCAAAACCGACTTGGATACCCGTCTTGCCCGGCTAGAGGAGAAACATGATTAGATTAGGGCTCACCTGTCTGTCTCCCTTCCCCGTCATTACATAATCACAGGCCCATATACCTTTTCTACCCTGGTCCCTGACACAACTATGGACCCCCTTGAGACCCTGGCTCAGAAAATGCAGGGCCTCTCCCTACAGGTCCAAGCCCTGGCTCAGAGGGGCAACCAGCATGATGCTACCCTGGTAGTGCCCCCCACCTCACCTCTTGAACCCCACCTCAAGTTGCCTGACCGGTTCTCAGGGGACCGGAAGACCTTTTTCTCCTTTGGGGAAGAGTTGTAGGCTCTATTTCCGTTTAAAGCCCCACTCCCTCAGGTTCTGAGAGCCAGCGAGTGGGTATAATTATGTCCCGGCTCCAGGACGGGCCCCAAGAATGGGCCTTCTCCTTGGCTCCTGACGCCCCTGAACTTTCCTCTGTTGATCTTTTTTTTTTTTTTCTGCTTTCGGGCTCATATATGACGAGACTGACAAGACTGCCTTTGCCGAGAGTCAGCTGGTGACCTTACGTCAGGAGTACTGTTCTGATTTTAGGAAGTGGTGTGTAGCTTCTCGGTGGAATGACCCTGCCTTGAGGTGCCAGTTTAGATTGGGTCTGTCGAACGCCCTGAAAGACCTGTTAGTTAGCTATCCCTCTTCTGACTCCCTAGATCAGGTTATGACTTTAGCGGTACGTCTTGACCGACGTCTCAGGGAACGACAACTTGAACGTTTTGGTGCCTTCTCCTCTGACCCCCCCATGATGGCTCCCGAGGTTCCGTTTCTTCGTTGTTCCACGGAAAACTCGGATGGACCTATACAACTCGGGGCCTCCGTGTCTCCCCAACAACGTAGAGAGTTCCGCAGAAAGAATGGTCTCTGCTTCTACTGTGGGGATGACAAGCATCAAGTGAACAACTGTCCTAGGCGTAAGAATAAGCAGCCGGAAAACTTCCGCGCCTAAGTGATCATCGGGGAGGTCACTTGGGCGCACAGGTATTTCCCGTAAATATGAAACGTAATAAAATCTTGCTTCCCTTTCAGGTCTCTTTTAGTGGTAGGTCTGCTACCGGCAGTGCCTTCGTGGATTCTGGGTCTTCTGCTAATATTATGTCTGTGGAATTTGCTATGTCTCTAGCTATGCCATTGATTGACTTGCCTAAACCTGTCCCGGTAGTGGGTATCGACTCCACTCCTCTTGCTAATGGTTATTTTATGCAGCATACCCCTGTTTTTGAACTCCTTGTTGGCTCCATGCATTTGGAGCAGTGCTCTGTACTGGTGATGCAGGGATTATCGTCCGATTTGGTTTTACCTCATCATGCCCTTTGGGTTGTGTAATGCTCCCGCGGTCTTCCAGAATTTTATAAATGAGATTTTAAGAGACTACCTGGGGGTATTTCTTGTAGTGTACCTTGATGACATACTTGTGTTTTCCAAGGACTGGTCCTCCCACATTGAGCATGTCAGGAAGGTGCTCCAGGCCCTTCGGGAAAACAAACTGTTTGCTAAAACCAAAAAATGTGTGTTTGGGGTGCAGGAGATACCATTTTTGGGTCAAATCCTCACTCCTCATGAATTCCGCATGGACCCTGCCAAGGTTCAGGCTGTGGCTGAATGGGTCCAACCTGCCTCCCTGAAGGCGTTACAGTGCTTCCTGGGGTTTGCTAACTATTACAGGAGATTTATTGCTAACTTCTCGGTCATCGCTAAGCCTCTTACGGATCTTACTCGCAAACGTGCTGATCTCCTCCACTGGCCTCCAGAGGCGGTCCAGGCTTTTGAGGTCCTTAAGAAGTGCTTTATCTCGGCCCCAGTGCTGATTCAGCCTAACCAAATGGAGCCATTCATTGTGGAGGTTGACGCCTCCGAGGTGGGAGTGGGTGCTGTCTTGTCCCAGGGTACCAGGTCCCTCACCCATCTCCGTCCCTGTGCCTACTTCTCCAGGAAGTTCTCGCCCACTGAGAGTAACTATGATATTGGCCACCGCGAACTCTTAGCCATTAAATGGGCATTTGAAGAGTGGCGCCACTTCCTGGAGGGGGCTAGGCACCAGGTAGCGGTCCTTACCGACCACAAGAATCTGTTTTTCCTAGAATATGCCCGGAGGCTTAACCCGAGACAAGCTCGATGGGCGTTATTTTTTACTAGATTCAACTTTTTGGTCACCTATAGGGCTGGGTCTAAAAATATTAAGGCTGATGCACTGTCGCGTAGCTTCATGGCCAGCCCTCCTTCGGAGGAAGATCCTGCTTGTGTTTTGCCCCCAGGTATAATAATTTCCTCTGTTGATTCTGACCTAGTCTCCGAAATTGCGGCTGATCAAGGTTCAGCTCCCGGGAACCTTCCTGAGAACAAGCTGTTTGTTCCCCTGCAATTCCGGCTAAGGGTACTCAGGGAAAATCATGACTCTGCACTATCTGGCCATCCAGGCAACCTGGGTACCAAGCATCTCATTGCCAGAAACTATTGGTGGCCTGGGTTGCTTAGAGACGTTAAGGCCTACGTCGCCGCTTGTGAAATTTGTGCTAGGTCCAAGACTCCCAGGTCCCGACCAGCGGGCTTACTATGTTCTTTGCCCATTCCTCAGAGACCTTGGACCCATATCTCCATGGATTTTATCACCGATTTGCCTCCATCTCAAGGCAAGTCGGTGGTGTGGGTTGTAGTAGACCGCTTCAGTAAGATGTGCAATTTTGTGCCCCTCAAGAAACTACCCAATGCTAAGACGTTAGCTACCTTGTTTGTCAAACACATCCTGCGTCTCCATGGGGTTCCTGTCAATATTGTTTCTGACAGAGGGGTACAATTTGTTTTGGAGAGCCTTCTGTAAAAAGTTGAAGATTGATCTCTCCTTCTCCTCAGCCTTCCATCCTGAAACTAATGGCCAAACGGAGAGGACTAATCAGTCTCTAGAACAATATTTAAGGTGTTTTATCTCTGACTGTCAATATGATTGGGTCTCCTTCATTTCCCTCGCCGAATTTTCCCTTAATAACCGGGTCAGTAACTCGTCAGGGGTCTCCCCCTTTTTCTGTAATTTTGGGTTTAATCCACGGTTCTCCTCTGTTTCACCTGGTGGTTCCAACAATCCTGAGGTAGATGTCGTTCATCGGGAACTGTGCACAGTCTGGGCCCAGGTTCATAAGAACCTAGAGGCGTCCCAGAGCATACAAAAGACTCAGGCAGATAGAAGACGTTCTGCTAACCCCTTGTTTGTGGTCGGGGATCTGGTGTGGCTGTCTTCAAAAAATTTGCGCCTTAAAGTCCCGTCCAAAAAGTTTGCTCCCCGGTATATAGGGCCGTACAAGGTCATTGAAGTCCTTAACCCTGTCTCCTTCCGACTGGAGTTACCCCCGTCTTTTCGAATACACAACGTGTTTCATGCCTCCCTCCTGAAACGCTGCTCCCCGTCCTTGGCTCCCTCGAGGAAACCTCTGGTCCCTGTTCTCACCCCTGAAGGGGTAGAATTCGAGGTGGCCAAGATTGTGGACAGCAGGATGGTCCAAGGCTCTCTCCAGTACCTGGTCCATTGGAGAGGATACGGGCCTGAGGAGAGGACTTGGGTACCCGCCCGGGATGTTCACGCTGCAGTATTGCTCAGGAGGTTCCATCTTCGGTTCCCCAATAAGCCAGGTCCACCTAGAAAGGGTCCAGTGGCCCCTCATAAAAGGGGGGGTACTGTAAAGGATCTGCCAGACACAGCTTCTGTGTCAACGCCCGTGGTTAGTCAGTCTGCGACTTGCTCCTAAGTCTGATCGAATGACCCCTCCTTCTACCAATCAGGCTGGGAGGCTGAGGAGTGGGAGAGCCTATCACAGCCTGGCCAGACGGAGCTAGCTCCCGCCCTCTGTCTATTTATACCTTCACTTCCTGCTCCTCCTTTGCCTGTGATTCTCCTCTTTCCTGGCTCTGCTGCTGCTTGAACTATTTGTCCCTGCTTCATATTGACCCTGGCTTACTGACTACTCTCCTGCTCTGCGTTTGGTACCTCGTACACTCCTGGTTTGACTCGGCTCGTTCACTACTCTTGTTGCTAACGGTGTTGCCGTGGGCAACTGCCCCATTTCCCTTAGCTTCTGTGTACCCTTGTCTGTTTGTCTGTCGTGCACTTATTGAGCGTAGGGACCGTCGCCCAGTTGTACGCCGTCGCCTAGGACGGGCCGTTGCATGTAGGCAGGGACTGGCCGGTAGATTAGGGCTCACCTGTCTGTCTCCCTTCCCCGTCATTACACCCATTCTTTTTCGTGCGAAGTGCGAGGGGGGTGTGGGTCTACCGGACTTTGTTTCATACCACCATGCCTCCCACTTGACACGAATTCTAGACTGGTTTAGACACAGCGAGATTAAGGATTGGGTGTCCATGGAACAGGCTTTTCTGGCAGTCCCGCTGCAGGCCTTACCGTGGTTGGGTAGACATACTCCCTTGGCTGCATGGTCGCACCCGACGATCGGACCCACCCTGGCAGTTGCGGCACGGCTCTTTCCTAGGACAGAGATCTCCCCGTTCCCCTCCCCTCTGTACCCGATCTTGTGCAACCCTGCATTTCCACCAGGGCAGGAAGGTGGTCCCTTCCTGCTTTGGTTGAAGGCAGGTAAGGGACGTGCGAAACACTTTTTGCAGGAGGAGAGATGGATGTCAGGCGCGCAGTTACAGTCTCTGTCAGACCCTGTTCCCTTTTCTGCATGGCAGGCCACCCAGCTACGACATTACCTGCCGTCCATAGCTAATCCGGCGGCGTACTCGCGGGAGGGCTCCCCATTTGAACTTTTATGCACAGGCACGGGCACGGTGTGCCATTCACTGTCTAAACTCTACGCTCCTCTGATCTCGCCCTCCAATCTGCCTTCCCCATCTTATCTGCGTAGTTGGGTCTATCATTCACTCCCGAACGAGAGCGTTTGTTTACCATGACACACAAGTCCTCAATGGCCAGTAGATATCAAGAGGCAGGGTTCAAGATTCTGTGTCGTTGGTATAGGGTGCCTTCCAGATTGCATGCAATGATCCCAGCGGTTTCACCTCTGTGCTGGAGATGTGGCGACCAAGTGGGTACAATACTGCATATTTTTGGGACTGCCCCCTCCTGGCTGATTTCTGGTCTGAGGTGTGGCGCATTTCCTCGAAATTCACGGATTTCCCCCTCCCGAGGTCACCAGACCTTTTCCTGCTCCATCTGTGTGAGATCCCCTTGTCCATGTATAGGCGCTCAGTTGTTCGATAATTGGTGAATGCGGCTAGAGCATATATTCCCGCGTTGTGGAGACAAACCTGTCCCCCATCCGTGGGCATGTGGTGTGGCAAGATCCAGCAGATTATGAGAATGGAGGACCTCACGGCATCAATGAAAGGGTCCCATGCAGCCTTCCTCAGAACTTGGCGTGAATTGATCCGTTTTCAATCCTCTGTGGAATACAAGGCCATCATGGCCTCTTGACCTCTTCTATAGGCCCAATTATGTCAGGTGCGTTCCTCTCCCCCTCTCTCTCCACTTCTGTCCCCGTTCTTTCCTTCTTTCTCTTACTGTATCTCTGCTCGACTATGGAGTATTATGCATCGCTGCAGGTTCAGGGTGCATATCTGCCTTTCTTCCAATAATATTCTGAGCGGTATACTACCTTCCATTGTAATGTTATGCACTTTTTGTTATGCAAGTTACTGGCCTGAGGGCGATGTCAATACCGACTTGGTGTGTACTGAGTATATTGTCTGTTTTTCTTTATGCTTTAAAAATAAAATAAAAGAATTTATAAAAAAAAAACAGGTGGATCCTGTGTGACACACAGGACCCGCTGACACTGAACCCATCAGTGCCACTAACCTGACGGATTCAGGCCTCAGCGCTAGAAACCGCTGCTCTATATAGAGGATACAAAGCAGCGGTATCTCAAAAAATAAAATTGTTTTATAGAAAGTATTTAGAAATTTGCGCCAAGCACACTGATATATATATATATATATATATATATATATATATAAAACAAAAAAACGATTTTCAAAGGTGTGAATAGTATCATTGGCCATATATCCGATGAAATCTGTCTTTGCATCAGAGTAGACAAATGAATAGTAATAAAGTTGTGTGTCGGTAAGATATTTGTATAAATGCTACTGATAAGTGGTCTGTTCATTAAAATATATTTATACCGAAAAAACAAAACAAAAAAAAAACAGACGTTTCCAGCTACCATAGTCATTTAGCACATTAACAATGTATAGAGTGTATTTCTGATTAATTTAATGTTATCTTCATTGAAAAAAAACTGCTATTCTTTCAAAAATAAGGAAATTTCTAAGTGACCCTAAACTTTTGAACGGTAGTGTATATGCTAGTACATTAGCCTGTGTACTGATTGTACACAGGCAGTTGTTAGGGCATACCTCAGTATGCCCTGACAACAGGATATATGTTCAGACAGCCCTGGGGTCCTTCAATGGACCCTGGGCTGTCTGGCAATACAAGTTATGGGCTTTGATCGCGTCACAGTTATCTTCTGTGACTCAATCAAAGTGCAGTCCCCCCTCCTTGAACGCCGTGATCAGCTTTCATCGCGGCATTTCAAGGGTTAATGGCGGAGAGAAGATGTTTCTCTTCTCTCCGATGTCCGGGTCGGAGCCGTGGCTGTGTATTACAGCCGCTGCCCCGCTTTCGATCGTGCGCACAGACGGCTATCACACAGGACGAGAATGCTCGTCCTAATGCGCCAAGTACTCGCCGCTCAGGACGAGCATTCTCGTCCTGTGTCGACAACCAGATAAGTTAACAGACGACTGTCCTGATCAATTGTATGTGCTGTAAGGCCTTGTTCACACGACAGTGAAAAAAAATGTCCATTAAAAACTGATCGACTGTCAGTTTTTCATGGCCATTTTGCATCAGTTTGTCTCCAAATTTTCATCCTTCCAGTCCGTCTGTCCGTTTTTAATGGCCGTTTGACATCCGTTTTGCATCAGTTTTTCATGGCCGTTAAAAAAACTGATGAATTTCATTGGTCAGGCTTTTTTTGTCCCAACCCCCTGAAAACCTCCAAAAGGAAGGTCACATGTTCACCTAGACCCTGTATATGATGCCACACACCTCCCTGTATATGATGCCACACACCTCCTGTATATGATGCCACACGCCTCCCTGTATATGATGCCACACGCCTCCCTGTAGATGATGCCACACGCCTCCCTGTAGATGATTCCACACGCCTCCCTGTAGATGATGCCACACGCTTCCCTATAGATGATACCACACGCCTCCCTGTAGATGATGCCACACGCCTCAGTGTAGATGATGCCACGCGCCTCCCTGTAGATGATGCCCCGCGCCTCCCTGTAGATGATGCCCCGCGCCTCCCTGTAGATGATCCCACGCGCCTCCCTGTATATGATGCCACGCGCCTCCCTGTATATGATGCCACGCGCCTCCCTTTATATGATGCCACGCGCCTCGCTTTATATGATGCCACACGCCTCCCTGTATATGATGCCACACGCCTCCCTGTAGATGATGCCACACGCCTCCCTGTAGATGATTCCACACGCCTCCCTGTAGATGATGCCACACGCTTCCCTATAGATGATACCACACGCCTCCCTGTAGATGATGCCACACGCCTCAGTGTAGATGATGCCACGCGCCTCCCTGTAGATGATGCCCCGCGCCTCCCTGTAGATGATGCCCCGCGCCTCCCTGTAGATGATCCCACGCGCCTCCCTGTAGATGATCCCACGCGCCTCCCTGTAGATGATGCCACGCGCCTCCCTGTATATGATGCCACGCGCCTCCCTTTATATGATGCCACGCGCCTCGCTTTATATGATGCCACACGCCTCCCTGTATATGATGCCACACACCTCCCTGTATATGATGCCACACACGCCTCCATGTAGATGATGCCACACCAGCCTCCCTGTAGATGATGCCGCACCAGCCTCCCTGTATGATGCCACACACCTCACTGTATATGATGCCAAGCACCTCCCTGTATATGATGCCACGCACCTCCTTGTATATGATGCCACGCACCTCCCTGTATATGATGCCACACCAGCCTCCCTGTATATGATGCCGCACCAGCCTCCCTGTAGATGATGCCGCACCAGCCTCCCTGTATGATGCCGCACCAGCCTCCCTGTATGATGCCGCACCAGCCTCCCTGTATGATGCCACACACCTCCCTCTATATGATGCCACACACCTCCCTGTATATGATGCCACACCAGCTGCTGCCCCTCTCTCGATCACGCGCACAGACGGCTATCACACAGGACGAGAATGCTCGTCCTAATGCGCCAAGTACTCGCCGCTCAGGACGAGCATTCTCGTCCTGTGTCGACAACCAGTTAAGTTAACAGACGACTGTCCTGATCAATTGTATGTGCTGTAAGGCCTTATTCACACGACAGTGAAAAAAAATGTCCATTAAAAACTGATCAACTGTCAGTTTTTCATGGCCATTTTGCATCAGTTTGTCTCCAAATTTTCATCCTTCCAGTCCGTCTGTCCGTTTTTAATGGCCGTTTGACATCCGTTTTGCATCAGTTTTTCATGGCCGTTAAAAAAACTGATGAATTTCATTGGTCAGGCTTTTTTTGTCCCAACCCCCTGAAAACCTCCAAAAGGAAGGTCACATGTTCACCTAGACCCTGTATATAATGCCACACACCTCCCTGTATATGATGCCACACACCTCCCTGTATATGATGCCACACACCTCCCTGTAGATGATGCCACGCGCCTCCCTGTAGATGATGCCACGCGCCTCCCTGTAGATGATGCCACACGCCTCCCTGTATATGATGCCACACGCCTCCCTGTATATGATGCCACACCAGCCTCCCTGTAGATGATGCCACACCAGCCTCCCTGTAGATGATGCCACACCAGCCTCCCTGTAGATGATGCCGCACCAGCCTCCCTGTAGATGATGCCGCACCAGCCTCCCTGTATGATGCCACATACCTCCATATGATGCCATAGTATATGATGCCAAGCACCTCCCTGTATATGATGCCACGCACCTCCCTGTATATGATGCCACACACCTCCCTGTATATGATGCCACACCAGCCTCCCTGTATATGATGCCACACCAGCCTCCCTGTAGATGATGCCACACCAGCCTCCCTGTAGATGATGCCACACCAGCCTCCCTGTAGATGATGCCACACCAGCCTCCCTGTAGATTATGCCACACCAGCCTCCCTGTAGATGATGCCACACCAGCCTCCCTGTAGATGATGCCACACCAGCCTCCCTGTAGATGATGCCACACCAGCCTCCCTGTAGATGATGCCACACCAGCCTCCCTGTAGATGATGCCACACCAGCCTCCCTGTAGATGATGCCACACCAGCCTCCCTGTGGATGATTGCCTACATACTCACGGGTGCAGCGCCGTCTCTCGTCTTCTTCAGGTGTGGTCACTCGTCTGCACGGGATCTGGCAAGGCAGCTCGACGGGGCGATGATGTCATCAAGGCGCCTTCAAACACGTGAAAACGAGTGACCACACCTGAAGAAGCGCTGCAACAGTGAGTATGCCAACGATAGCCAGCAAGAGAACTAGTAGTTCCCTTGCCAATCCCCATGTAACAGATCCGTTTTTAACGGTTGTTACATGTATTGACAGCCGTTAAAAACGGATCCATTGACTTCTATGGTTGCCGTCAGGCCGTTAAAACGGCCCAAAAATAGGACATGTCCTATTTTTTAACGGCCATTATTCACGGGCCGTTAAAAAAACGGCCGTGTGAATGCACCCATAGAATATCATTGTTCTGAAAACGGCCATGTGAAGGCCGTTAAAAGGACGGCCATCACACGGCCGTTTTTCACGGTCGTGTGAATAAGGCCTAAGGGTATATTCACATGTGGCAGATTTGCTGCATAAATTTCTGTTACTGAAAATGTGAATGGAGCTGTTGCTGCAGGATGTGTATGGATTTCTGCAAGTTCCATTCAGAGAAATGAGACAGTCGGAGACATGCCTGTAACAATTCTGCCGTGTATGAATATACCCTCAGGCTATGTTCACACAGCTTATTTTCGGCCGTTTTTCGGGCCGAAAACTGTTGAAAAATTGGAAGCATCCAAACATCTGCCCATTGATTGCAATGGAAAAATGGCGTTTTGTTCAGACAGGCCGTTTTTTTACGCGGGCGTTTTGAAAAACGGCCGCGTAAAAAAACGCCCGCGAAAAAGTGCAGGTCACTTCTTGGGATGTTTCTGGAGCTGTTTTTCATTGACTAGCGAAAAAAGCTCCAAAAACGGCCGTAAATACACCGCAAAAATCGCGAGTGGCTTAAAAAACTTAGGGTACGTTCACATATATACGCTTAAAAAACGCTGCGAAAAACGCTCCGTCAGAACTGAATGCCGTTTTCCCATTGAAATCAATGGGCAGATGTTTGGATGCGTTCTGCTTACAATTTTTCGGCCAGAAAAACGGCCAAAAATAGGCCGTGTGAACATAACCTAAGGGTATGTTCACACTGCCTATTTTCAGACATAATTTGGGCGTTTTACACCTCGAATTACGCCTGAAAAGACGGCTCTATTACGCCTGCAAACATCTGCCCATTGCTTGCAGACGAGGTGTAATTTTACGCCTCGCTGTCAAAAGACGTGCAGGTCACTTCTTTGGACGTTTTTGGAGCCGTTTTTCATTGACTCCATTGCAAAACAACCCCAATTACGTCCGTAATGGACGCCGCGAAAAACGTGAGTACTTGCAAAAACGTCTGAAATTCAGGAGCTGTTTTCTCCTGAAAACAGCTCCGTAATTTCAGACGTAATTTGTTAAGATGTGTGAACATACCCTTATTGTGGCTAGAAGCAAAAGCAGATGAGCTGCAAAGTAGTGGACCACAGAAGCTTATAGGAAAAGACCGCCAAGTGCTGCAATGCATAGAAATCCGTTTTACACTTTATCAATATAAAAGTTAACATTTTATGGATTGGTGAATCGTGCGCTGGGTCAGGAATAGGCAACTTTAAATGGGTGGCGATCTACTGTTGTAACTTGGGAGGGTCTTGAGATCTAATTGGTACAAAGTTGCAAACGGATCATCGGGATAATGGTGTATTTATAAGTTTTATGCCAAGAAGAAGAGAAAATGAGAACAACCATACGGTCTGAATTTCTATGGACGTCTAATGTGAAACTTGACAATCAATTATCATTGACTAATTTCCTGAAGTCTTGTGCAGCAGTCCAAATCGGTCAATTTGCTTCTGTACTTTTAATTTTGATAAAATTGGTCAAATTTGAAAATAATGACTGACATTAGTGTGTTGAGAGAAAAAAATGTCACTCGCTGTGCAAGAGCAATGCTAATTAAATGGGGGTAATTTTTCTTGAAGAACCCAGGCCAGATATTATTTAGATCAAGTTTTGTAAGTAAATTTGATTTCTACTGTAGTGCCATTATCATGGAATTCCTAAACTATTGCAGTTGACAACTGTTCAACACAAACCTTTCAAAAATGAAAACTGGAGCTCGGGCATTAACCCCTTCGCGCTCAGTGACGTACTATTCCATCATGGTAACCACATTGTTCGCGCTCCATGACGGAATAGTACGTCACGGGAGGAACGGCCATTTCGCAGTCTTCCCGACACATACAGGAGCTGTGACAGCTGCTGTCTCGTACAGCAGTTGCCGCAGCTCCTATAGGGGGGACCGATCGCTGTGTCCCTGCTGATTAACCCCTTAAAAGCCGAATTCAATAGCGATCGCAGCTTCTTAGGGGTTAAACCACCATCGAGGGCCTGCTACATGATAGTGGGCAGCGATGGTTACTATGGCAACCGTACACCTAATAATGGCGTCCGGCTATGCCATCTACGGAAGCCTAGTGGGTCCTGACAAAGTCAGGACCCACTATGCTTGCTGTCGGTGAGTAGCTGACAGCTCTAATACACTGCACTACGCATGTAATGCAGTGTATTAGAATTGCGATCAGGGCCTCCTGCCCTCAAGTCTCCTAGTGGGATAAAGTAATAAAGTAAAAATAAGTTGTGTAAAAATAAGAAAATAAAAGTAAAAATCCCCCTTTTTCCCTTCTCAGCCCTTTATTATTAATAAAAATAAATAAACTATACATAATTGGTATCTCCGTAACGGCCTAAACTACAAAATTATTTCGTTATTCATCCCGCGCGTGGAACGCATAAAAGAAAATAATAATAAACCGTACCAGAATCACAATTGTTTGGTCACTTCACCTCCCAAAAAATTTTACAAAAAGAGATCAAAAAGTTGCATATACCTAAAAATGGTAATGATCGAAACTACTGTTCGTTACGCAAAAAATAAGTCCTCGCACGGCTTTCTTGGAGGAAAAATAAAAAAGTTCTGGCTCTTAGAATATGGCAACACAAAAAGTTAATGATTTTTTACAAAAAGTATTTATTGTGCAAACGCCATAAGACATAAAAAAAATATATAGACATAAGGTATTGCCGTAATCGTATCGCCTCGCAGAATAAAGTGAATATGTCATTATTAGCGCACGGTGAACGTTGTAAAAAAAATATAATAAAAAACAATAGTAGAATTGCTGTTTTTTAGTCACCACGCCTCTTAAAAATAGAATAAAAACTGATCAAAAAGTCGCATGCACCCCAAGAAAACGACAATGAATTACTCAAGTGGTCTAGTTTCCAAAATAAGGTCACTTTTGGGGGTTTCCACTGTTTTTTGCACTACAGGACCTCTTCAAACCGGACATGGTGCCTAATAAAAAGGAGGCCTCAATATCAACTAGGTGCTTTTTGCTTCTGAAGCCTGTGCTTCAGTCCATTACCGCACTAGGGCCACATTTGGGATATTTCTCAAAACTGAAGAATCTGGGCAATAAATATTGAGTTGCGTTTCTCTGGTAAAACCTTCTGTGTTACAGAAAAAAATGGAATAAAAAGGATTTTCTGACAAAAAAAAGAAATATGTAAATTTCACCTCTACTTTGCTTTAAATTCCTGTGAAACACCTAAAGGGTTAATAAACTTTCTAAATGCTGTTGTGAATACTTTGAGGGGTCTAGTTTCTAAAATGGGGTGTTTGATAGGGGTTTCTAATATATAGGCCCCCAAAGCAACTTTAGAACTGAACCTAAAAAAAAAAAAGGCAAAACTTTGCTTCCTACATTATACTGACAATGAGCAGTGCGCACCCTGAGATGGCCCCAGTTTTGACCGTTTGTATAAACGGAGACCCCTATTAGACCATTTCAGTGCCTGATTCTCCCAAGAATACACCCCCAAGAAGTGTATTTCTACTTGAGTCCTTGGTACATTTTAAAGGGAGGCTTCAATTCCGACAGTTCCTGCCGAGTACGAGAGAAAGGTATGGCGTAAATATGTATAAGCTGT
Source organism: Rhinoderma darwinii (assembly GCF_050947455.1). Taxonomy (NCBI): domain Eukaryota; kingdom Metazoa; phylum Chordata; class Amphibia; order Anura; family Rhinodermatidae; genus Rhinoderma; species Rhinoderma darwinii. The sequence goes on along the minus strand of NC_134688.1, from coordinate 327,378,826 downwards.
GCGAGAGTGCATCAGGGTATACCTACAAATGTAGGTTATATGAAGGGAAGGACACCAGTATTCAGACCCCAGAATGCCCCCCCTTACTGGGAGTTAATACAAAAATTGTGTGGGATTTGGTGCACCCACTGCTGCACCAGGGTTACCACCTCTACCTGGATAATTTTCATACCAGCGTCCCACTCTTCAAGTGCCTTGCTTCCAGAAGTAATGCGGCATGCGGCACTGCTAGAAGAAATCGGAGAGGCCTCCCTAAGGCTTTGCTTGGGCAAACACTCAGAAGGGGTGAGAGCAGGGCACAATCTAGCAGCAACATATTGTGTGTCAAGTACAAGAGAGATGTCCTTGTATTGACAACAAGACATGGCCACACCAGTACCCATGTACCTGTACGAGGTACCAGTACAAAGACCCCCAAACCAGACTGCATCCTGGACTACAATAGGTACATGGGAGGGGTGGACTTGTCAGATCCAGTCCTGAAGCCCTACAGCGCCATGCGGTGTAGTATAAGAAGCTGGCCGTGCACATCATACAGATGGCATTGTACAATGCGTACGTGCTACATCGATGCACAGGCCAGATGGAAACTTTCCTGGAATTTCAAGAGGTGGTTATCAAGAATCTAATCTTTAGGGACCAAGAAGGGGGGGGGGCACCCAGTACTTGGAAGCGAGGCCAGAGCAACACTCTCCAGGAGACGTTCCCCAAAACTGGCAAGAAGGGAAAAAGTCAAAAGAGGTGCAAAGTCTGCCATAAGAGGGGGATAAGGAAGGACACAATATATCAATGTGAAACGTGTCCCGAAAAACCAGGGCTCTGTATGAAAGTGTTTTCAAATTTATCTTTTTAATCTACCCCAGTTTTACTTACCCTGATGCACTCCACGCGGCTTATCCCCCTCATCTTTCCCTCCTGAGCCCTGCTGTGTGCACAAGCAGCTGTTAACAGCCACATGTAGGGTATTGCCATACACGGGAGAACCAACATTACAGTTTATGGGGTGTATGTCTCCGGTAGCACATGCTGGGAACAATATATCGGACACTGAAATGGCATATATGTATAGCAAATTGCAAATCTCACTCTGCACCATCTGCTGCGCATTATCTTTTACACAATACCTGTGGGGTCAAAATGCTCACTACACCTCTAGACGAATGCCTTAAGGGATGTCGTTTTTAAAACAGGGTCACTTCTCGGGGGTTTCAACTGTACTGGTACCTCCGGGGCTTCTGCATACATGACTTAGCACCAGAAAATCCCCAGTAGGCCAAATGGTGGTCCTTCCCTTCTGAGTCCTGCCTTATGCCCAGACAGCTGTTAACAGCCACATGTAGGGTATTGCCATACCCGGGAAAACCCACATTACAGTTTATGGGGTGTATGTCTCCGGTGGCACATGCTGGGCACAATATATCGGACACTGAAATGGCATATATGTATAGAGAATTGCAAATCTCACTCTGCACCATCTGCTGGGCATTATCTTTTACACAATACCTGTGGGGTCAAAATGCTCACTACACCTCTAGATGAATGCCTTAAGGCAGGGGTCTCAAACTCGGCCAGGTAACTGGGCCGCATATAGAAAAAATAGGAAGTTGACGGGCCGCATTACTTTCAAATTTGATACAACACAAAATTATTGTTAATAAATTACTTATTTGAACTACTATAACACTATATTACTATAATAATAATACTACATTACTATAATAATACTACATTACTATAATAATACCGCTAGGTTTAAAATTTGAGATATTTCTCCACGTGCTTATTTCAACAATCCAGTTTTCCAGTTTAAGTGTCGCTAAATGCAATCCGGCGGCTCAGTTGGCAGCGTTTGGCAGACACACATGTCAAGATTGGGCAGCCCCTTTTTAGATAGTGCCACTGTGCCCTCTGTAGATGCTGCCGCAGTGCCCTCTGTGGATGCTTCCGCAGTGCCCTCTGTGGATGCTGCCGCAGTGCCCTCTGTGGATGCTGCCGCAGTGCCCTCTGTGGATGCTGCCGCAGTGCCGTCTGTGGATGCTGCCGCAGTGCCCTCTGTGGATGCTGCCTCAGTGCGCTCCGTGGATGCTGCCGCAGTGCCCTCCGCGGATGCTGCCACAGTGCCCTCCGCGGATGCTGCCACAGTGCCCTCCGCATATGCTGCCACAGTGCCCTCTGCAGTTTCTGCCACAGTGATGTCAGGGGCTTGCCCAGAGCTGGAGTCGCGGAGCAGAGCCGCTTCTAGCACTCTGCCTGGGATTCCAGCTCTGCTCCTGACATCACTGTCCATATATGGACAGAGATGTCAGGGGCAACCCCAGAGCTGGAGTCCCGGGCAGAGCGCTAGTAGGCTCTTCCTGGGACTCCAGCTGTGGTCCTGACATCACTGGGACTCCTGCTCTGGGGAATTCCACAGAGTCCCGGAGCAGAGCCTGTACTAGCGCTCTGTTCGGGACTCCTCTCTGGGGAAGACCCTGACACACTGTCCATATATGGACAGCGATGTCAGGGAATTCCACAGAGTCCCGGAGCAGAGCCGATACTAGCGCTCTGCTCAGGACTCCGCTCTGGGGAAGGCCCTGACAAACTGTCCATATATGGACAGCTATGTCAGGGAATTCAACAGAGTCCTGGAGCAGAGCCTGTACTAGCGCTCTGCCCGGGACTCTGCTCTGGGGAAGACCCTGACACACTGTCCATATATGGACAGTGATGTCAGGGAATTCCACAGAGTCCCGGAGCAGAGCCTGTACTAGCGCTTTGCTCGGGACTCCACTCTGGGGAAGACCCTGACACACTGTCCATATATGGACAGCGATGTCAGGGAATTCCACAGAGTCCCGAAGCAGAGCCTGTACTAGCGCTCTGCTCGGGACTCCGCTCTGGGGAAGACCCTGACACACTGTCCATATATGGACAGCGATGTCAGGGAATTCCACAGAGTCCCGAAGCAGAGCCTGTACTAGCGCTCTGCTCGGGACTCCGCTCTGGGAAAGACCCTGACACACTGTCCATATATGGACAGCAATGTCAGGCAATTCCACAGAGTCCCGGAGCAGAGCCTGTACTAGCGCTCTGCTCGGGACTCCGCTCTGGGGAAGACCCTCACACACTGTCCATATATGGACAGTGATGTCAGGGAATTCCACAGAGTCCCGGAGCAGAGCCGATACTAGCGCTCTGCACGGGACTCCGGCTCTGGGGAAGCCCCAGACATCGCTGTTCATATGTGGACAGCGATGTCAGGGAATTCGAGAGTCTATCGGCTCTGTGTCTCGCGGGCGCAGATGACAGCCCCAGGGGCCGAATGCGGCCCGCGGGCCGCGTGCTTGAGACCCCTGCCTTAAGGGGTGTCGTTTTTAAAATGGGGTCACTTCTCGGGGGTTTCAACTGTACTGGTACCTCAGGGGCTTCTGCATACATGACTTAGCACCAGAAAATCCCCAGTAGGCCAAATGGTGGTCCTTTCTTTCTGAGCTCTCCCATGGGCCCAAACGGCAGTTTATCACCACAAATGGGGTATTGCCGCACTCAGGACAAATTGGGCAACAAAATGGGGTATTTTATTTCTTGTGAAAATAAGGTATTTTGAGCCAAAACTACATCTTATTGGAAAAAAAATATAAAAATTAATTCACAGCCCAATTCAAATATATTCGGTGAAAAAACTGTGGGGTCTAAATGATCACAACACCCATAAATGAATTCCTTGAGGGGTGTAGTTTCCAAAATGGGGTCACTTCTGGTGGGTTTCCATTGCTTTAATACCTCTGGGGCTCTGCAAATGCGACATGGCACCTGAAAACCAATCCAGCAAAATCTGCACTCCAAAGAACACAAAGCGGTCCTTCTCTTCTGAGGTCTCCCATAGGCCCAAACGGCAGTTTATCACCACAAATGGGGTATTGCTGCACTCAGGAGAAATTAGGCAACAAAATGGGGTGTGAAAATAAGAAATTTTGATTAAAAATTACATCTTATTGGAAAAAATATCATTTTTTTTATTTCACAGCCCAATTCAAATACGTGCTGTGAAAAAACTGTGGGGTCAAAATGGTAACAACAACCATAAATTAATTCCTTGAGGGGTGTAGTTTCCTAAATGGGGTAACTTTTGGGGGATTCCTACTGTTTTGGCACCACCACACCTCTTCAAACCTGGCATGCTGCCTAAAATATATTTTAATAAAAAAAATAAGAAAGAGGCCCCAAAATACACTAGTTGCTTCTTTGCTTCTGGGACTTGTGTTTTAGTCCACGAGCACACTAGAGACATATGTGGGACATTTCTAAAAACTGCAGAATCTGGACAATACATACTTAGTAGTGTTTCTCTGGTAAAACCTTCTGTGTTACAGATTTTTCACCTCCACTTTGCTTTAATTCTTGTGAAATGCCTAAAGGGTTAACAAAAACAAAAGGCTTTTGACATTTTCTTAAAAATATGAGAAATTGGGGTCGTGGCTGGAGAGTGGACGTGACTAGGGAGAGCTCTCCTTAGGCCTCCGCTTACAAGGGACAGACCGGGCGTGTAATGGAGAAAACCCGAGTTAAAAAGAGCCTGAGGTGTGCACATCACACGGGGGTTCGGATGCCCCGATCTCCAACTTCTTCATGCTGCTGGGAGCCGGTGAATCGGGGTCGGAGGGGGCCGCGACGCTGCCATTGCTGGAGGCACCTGCTCTGTCGGCAGAGCGCAGCCCTGATGGGCTTGAGGGGAGAGAAGTGAGGCTGCAGTCCCTGGAGACCGAAGAGCCTGCAGCACGTTGCCCTTCCGTTCGGGCGAGGATTGAGGGACGGGAGAGGCAGGAAGGTCTCTTACCTGCTTCGGCTGACTCCTCGTGGCAGATCCAAGATGGCGGCGGCCGGGAGCGGAGTGCTGCAGAGGAAGTGGAGGAGGACGACATAGAGGTGAGGCGTACAGAGGCAGCCGATACCCCTGGAACAGAGCCTGATGTGTGCCTGGGAGCAGTCGATCCGGTCACAGTGCTGGGGATGCTATTTCGGCAGATGCCTGATCAGATTTATGGAGAGTCAGGCGAGGTGGAGGGAGAAGAGTCCTCATCAGAAGATGGGGGGATGCCTCCAGAGACATGTCGTCAGCAGAGATGTAGAGGGGCTATGGGTGGAATGCCCTCCCCATTATCTCCAGGCAGAGGGAGACTGATGGGAGACTTGCCGCCGCCGGAACTGGAGGTTCAGATGCTCCGTGGTCATCCGGAGCTACAGGCATTGCTGGCGCTTCTCCCTTCCAAAAGGGATATGGAGGTATTGGCGGCTGATTTGAAAGTAGCTTGGCGTCGCGATCTGCACGTGGTGCAAACGGAGGTATCTGCCCTGAGGGCTAAGGTGGGAGACCTGGAATCATGGAAGGACTCTGTGTCTGCATCTATCCAATAGCTTAAAGATGCACAGAGTGTGTCTGCCTTACAGCAGCGCCAACTGCAAGGGCAGCTTTATGACCTGGAAAACAGGAACAGACGGAACAACATACACCTGAGAGGTTTGTCGGAAGCGACGAGAACGGCGGATTTAATTCCGACGTTGACAGGTATCTTTAACACCTTGCTTAATCCCCCAGTGGAAACGTATATGGAGATCGATAGGGCACACAGGGCTTTACGGCCGAAGAACGCTGATTCTGCTAGGCCACGCGATGTCATCTGTCGTATTCATTATTATGGCTTCAAGGAGGAGATTATGCAAAGGCGAGACTGAAGAACGAGATCGACTTTGATGGTGCGAAGCTACTTTTGTTTCCAAATTTAGCGAGACGTGCACTGCGGCAGCGTGCGTTGATGCGCCCTCTGCTGTCCGTTTTACAACAACGGGGGATACCGTACAGATGGGGATTTCCCTTCGCCCTACATGTGCGAGCGGAGGACAAGACTGTCTCACTGTCTACACACGCTGACCTCCCAGGATTCTTGAGGGCTCTGGATTTGCCTGACATTTCTTTGCCGGACTGGGAAACTTTCCAGGTTGACAGTTTGCCGGGGCTGAGTGCTACACCCCTTGGGCGGCCCAGAGATGGAAGGAGGGAGAGATCCAGATTGTCGTTGCCGCAGAGACCACGGTGGAGACAGAGAGCCTCCCCGTCAGGGTATCAGGACCGTTGAAGTTGTTTGCTTTTCTTTCAACCCTGTTATGTTGCAGGTACTCGTCCGGACGTGCTCCTCTAGGTTTTCAGTCCCGTGAGTTTGTACTATAATACTTTGTCGTTACACGTGGGGATTGTGTATGGATACTGTTATGTGCAATGTTGGGGGGGGGGTTTCTAGGGTGGACAGTGAGGACTCGTAGGCTTTTAATAGGCACTTGTGTTCCCCAAAATTTTTGAGTCAGCATACTGTAGGTCTGTCCCTAAATGTAATTTGTATATTACTTATTCAGAAGAAGGTGATAATATAGGCTGAGGAGTGTAGGCCGAGATAAGTACTTCCTGTTTTAGGTAGAGTTGTTTTGTTTGACGGTAGTCTTCCGTGTCCCCCACATAGGACTATCGCTGAGATTAGACCGATCTTATCCAGTGATACAGGTGCTTATTTGCACGATATAGTAGGTTTATATGGACAGGATGTTTTACTTGGCATATGTTTGCTTTTTTTGTATTTTATTTTTTTCCTTTTATGCTATGTATGCTGCTTTCTAGAAATGCAATGTACGCATGGAGTGTTTGGGATATAATCTATGTCATTGTGAGGACGGTGGGCACGGCGGCGTTGGCTGTGAATCTAATGTATCTGGTGATTGGTGGAATCGTGGATCTCCTTCCGTTCATGGATAATGGCTGATTTTACCATCTCATCCCTGAACGTGAAGGGATTTAATGTTCCGGAGAAGAGGTCTCAGATCTTGTATGCTTCACACAAGCGGAGGACCCAGGTACTTTGTGTACAAGAAACCCATTTTCAGACAGACCATGTTCCGATAATTAAAAACAAATATTATCCTGTAGGTTATCATTGCAGTAACCCGAATCGTAAGACTAGAGGGGTGTCTATATTCCTGCATAAATCCTTTCAGGGTAGGGTGGTGGATACATATCTGGACTCTGAGGCATGGTTTATTTTTCTGAAATGTGAGGTAGAAGATCGCACAGTCATGGTAGCCAATATTTATGCCCCTAACACTAACCAAGTCCCTTTTTTCCTGAAGATGTTAGACAAGTTGGGCTCTTTTTCGTCGGGTGCGCCTATTCTATGTGGGGATTTTAATTTGGCCATTAACCCTTTGATTGATACGTCCTCTGGGCGGACTTCCCTGGCATATAACAAGCTGAATAAATTGAGAAAGAGGCTCAGAGATACGAGACTTTGTGACGCGTGGTGTTTGACTCATCTGGATGATAGAGATTTCACCTGCTCTTCCTTTGCCCATAACTCTTATAGCAGGATAGATTATATTATGGTTCACCATAGTCTATTGTCCTTTGTGGTGGATACTTCTATAGGCAGTATGCTTCTCTCTAACCACGCTCCGGTGTCTTGTGCACTGCACTTTTCACCGCAGCGTCGCAGAGAATTTACTTGGCGCCTAAATGAGTCCTTACTGAAGGATGCTCTGTGTTTGATAGAGCTGAAAAAAACGGTGGAGAATTTTCGTGAGGATTATGCTCGGGATGCAACTGCTCCTGCGGTGAAGTTGGAGGCCCTCAAATGTGTGCTTAGGGGGGTCCTCATCAAACATGGTTCTCGCCTTAAGAAGGAGAGGGGGGCGCAGCTGGAGGCGCTTCTAGTCAAGTTGCAGTCTCTAGAATCCCAGCATAAGCAGACGTTGCAAGAACGTACACTTCGGGAACTGACTAAGACACGCCATGATATTCAACTTCTGTTGGACAGGAATAGTGCTCGGCTCCATCAGGTTTGCTCCCGCTATTATTATGAGTGGGGTAACAAGGCGGGGAGGACGTTGGCGAGAGCTCTGCGTGAGCGGGGCCGACTTCCTTTATACCCTCTATACGAACTGAGGCGGGGGAGTTGGCGTTCAAGACGGAGGATATAGGATCGTCCTTTTGTGCGTACTATTCATCGCTATATAACCTGCCTTCTCCTACTTTGGGTAATGCTCGGTTGTCTCAAGATGAGGCTCTGGGTCTGGATTTGCCTTTTACTAGAGAGGAGTTAATGCAGGTTATTAAAGAGGCTCTGTCACCAGATTTTGCAACCCCTATCTGCTATTGCAGCAGATAGGCGCTGCAATGTAGATTACAGTAACGTTTTTATTTTTAAAAAACGAGCATTTTTGGCCAAGTTATGACCATTTTTGTATTTATGCAAATGAGGCTTGCAAAAGTACAACTGGGCGTGTTTACAGTAAAAGTACAACTGGGCGTGTATTATGTGTGTACATCGGGGCGTTTTTACTTCTTTTACTAGCTGGGCGTTAGGAATGGGAGTGTATGATGCTGACGAATCAGCATCATCCACTTCTGTTCGTTAACACCCAGCTTCTGGCAGTGCAGACACACAGCGTTTGCAGGTAAGTAGCTACATCGACTTACCTGCAAACGCCGATGCTGCTGCAGAATCAACTGTAGCCTCTGGTGCAGATGTGTCCTCGCTCGTCCGACACGATGCAGGACCTGGGGCAGGAAGTGAGTGACGACACAGCGTGATCTCTCGAGAACACGCTGTGTGTCTGCACTGCCAGAAGCTGGGCGTTCTGAAGAGAAGTGGATGATACTTCTCGTCAGAACGCTCAGCTAGTAAAAGAAGTAAACACGCCTAGATGTAACACAGATAATACACGCCCAGTTGGACTTTTACTTTAAACACGCCCAGTTAGACTTTTGCAAGCCTCATTTGCATAAATACAAAAATGGTCATAACTTGGCCAAAAATGCTCGTTTTTAAAAAATAAAAACGTTACTGTAATCTACATTGCAGCGCCGATCTGCTGCAATAGCAGATAGGGGTTGCAAAATCTGGTGACAGAGCCTCTTTAAAGCTTTACCAGTCGGGAAGAGTCCGGGGCCAGATGGGTATACGGCGGGCTTTTATAAGACATTGGCAGAAGATTAGGTTCTGTCGTTGCAGGAGTCGTTCAATTCCATATCGGACCAGGCGAGATTTCCTGATTCATTTTTTCAGGCACATATCACAGTCATCCCAAAGGATGGTAGAGATCCACAACATTGTGCGAGCTATAGGCCAATCTCTCTCATCAACACGGACGCTAAGATGTTTGCGAAGCTGATAGCGAATAGACTGGCCGGGTTCCTGGAGTCGCTGATTCATCCGGATCAAGTGGGGTTTGTCCCAAGGCGCGAAGCCCGAGATAATACGCTCAAGACCTTCTCCCTGATTCATCACGTGACGAAAAGTAGCATTCCATGTATGCTTTTGTCGCTGGATGCGGAGAAGGCCTTTGACCGGGTGGATTGGGGGTTTCTGGAAGCGGCTTTACGTCAGCTGGGAGTGGGTCAGATAATGTTGACGCGTATATTGTCCCTTTATAATAATCCCCAGGCGAGAATTAGGGTTAATGGATCTCTTTCTGCTCTGTTTATGATTGGGAATGGTACTAGACAGGGTTGTCCACTTTCACCCCTGTTATTCGCGGTGGTGATGAAACACCTTTTGGTAGCGGTGAGGAATAATAATGACATAAGGGGTGTTCAGGTTGGTGAGATGAATTTTAAGGTATCTGCGTTTGCCGATGACTTATTATTCTATATTACGCAACCACACCTCACATTACCGCCTCTGATGAAATCTATTCGGACGTATAGCTATTTTAGTAATTATAAGATGAACATTTCTAAGAGCGAGGCCATGAACATTTCATTGCCGGCGTCTGAAGCTCATCAGGTGCGTAGTAATTATTTTTTCTCATGGAAGACGGGCTCGCTGAAATATTTAGGGGTGAGGATACCTGTTGCTCTTGCGGATTCCTACTCTCTTAATTTCCTGCCTATTCTCCAGACTCTTAGAGCTGACTTGGCCAAGTGGGAAGCCAAGGATTTCTCTTGGCTGGGAAGAATAAGTGCGGTAAAGATGAATGTCCTGCCTCGTTTGATGTATCTGTATCTCTTTCAGACGGTTCCGAGTGTTCTGCCCAGGGTTTTTTTTCTTCAGTTAAATAAAGCACTGACCAGATTTATTTGGTGAGGTAGACCACCTTGGATTGTGAAAGCTACTCTTTTCAAGAGAAAGCGTAGTGGGGGTTTGGGATTGCCTGACTGTCTGGCCTATTACTTTGCGGCGGTGAGTGCTCGAGTACTGGACTGGTTCCACCATGTGGATTCTAAGCTGTTGGTGAGATTGGAGGACATTTTGGCGCCAGTTCCTCTTACTGTACTTCCGTGGCTTCGGTTGAGGTACTTTAGGGGGCGGGAGAATGCTTTGCTCCCTTTGGTTGCGGGACAAGTGGTACTCGCATATAACCGTTTCCAAGCTTTGGTGATAGTGATACCTGCTGATGGTCCATTGGTGGCGATTTCACATAATGTGGATTTTTCCACTGGGATACATCCCAACTTCTTGGCTTATACATCCAGACCTTCGCCTTTGACTTTTCGCCATGTACTGACGAGTGGTGGCCTGAAGTCTTTTGAGGCGCATGTCCCGGAACTGGAGAGATTACTGGTTGGGCGGTGGGATTTTTTTAAGATGCAACATTTCTACACTGCCACTAAGACGAGGCTGTCTTTGCATAGGGACCTGACACCGCTGGAGCAGTTATGTGTTGCTTCATCTCCCCCAGTTAGAACTATCTCCCTCATTTATAATTTTTTACAGGACTTAAGAAATGATATTCCTCCATCCTTTGTGAAGGGGTAGGAGAGGGAGCTTACTTCGCCCCCGTCGCCGGCTCACTGGTCAAAAGCATTTGCCCTGTGCCATAGATTCTCTATCTCTTGTAAAGCCCAGGAAACTAACTACAAGATCTTGTCTAGGTGGTATAGGGTTCCAGCATTGCTTAACTCCTTCTATCCGGCGGTACCTGATGAATGTTGGCTGTGTAGTGTTGGGGGTACGATGTTACATATCTGGTGGAGATGCCCGTTAATCAACACATTCTGGTCTACCGTAGTGGACCTGATACATAAACTCACAGGTCAGGAGCTCCCCAATACCCCGGAGGTGTTGCTACTCTCCATGCTCCCCGGAGCGGTCAAAAGATACACGAAAACCCTGATTAGTTTCCTGTTGATCGCAGCACGCACGGTTATTCCACGTTTATGGAAGACCAGTAGCGTGCCGACCATTGCTGAATGGTTTCAGGAGATACTGCATCTGCAGAAAATGGAGGAAGCAACACAGGCCCATCATACGATCTCAAGATCGGTGGGGTTGGTCTGGCAGGGATGGAGGGAGTTCTGTGAGTCAGAGGGGGCATGCCCTGTTTTGCGGGGGGGGGGGGCGGGATAGCTGGACTGGTAGGGGGGGGGTTTGCTTGATCTGATCTGTCAGATGGTCTGTGGGTTCTCTCACTATGTTACATATTTTATCCTCTCTCTGATGCGGAGTGTGGATACCAGTTCGCTTTGATGTATGGTGGTTCAGATGCCGAGTGTCGTGGTGCCCACTGTCCTGAATGCATTGTCAGTATTGCTAATTTTGTATTGATCTGTGTCCTGATATCCATGTATTTTGTTTAGAATATTGTCTTCTCTTCTGCTGGAACAGAAGAATGTGGTGCATTGCGTTCGGCAGTGTTATATGCATAATACTTTTATTTTATCTTTATTTTCTTTTTTGTTTTTTCCTGCTATACATGTATGATGGTTGCGTATATTTTCTGTTTTGATGTATAAACTTTTCGGATGAAAACATAAATAAAAGAATGTAAAAAAAAAAATATATGAGAAATTGCTGTTTATGTTCTAAGCCTTGTAACGTCCAAGAAAAATTAAAGAATGTTCAAAAAACGATGCCAATCTAAAGTAAACATATGGGAAATGTGAACTAGTAACTATTTTGGGTGGTATAACCATCTGTTTTACAAGCAGATGCATTTAAATTCTGAAAATTCAATTTTTTCAACATTTTCTCTAAATTTTGCAATTTTTCACAAATAAACACTGAATATATCGACCAAATTTTACCACTAACATAAAGCCCAATGTCTCACGAGAAAACAGTCTCAGAATCCCTAGGATAGATTTAAGCATTCCGAAGTTATTACCACATTAGCTTTTTTTAACATTTTCTGTCGATATAGCCATATCTGGATTTGTTTTTTTGTGGGACAAGGTGTAGATTTCATTGGTACTATTTCGGGGGACATGTGACTTATTGATTAACTTTTATTCTTTATGTGGGGAATGGGAAATAAAAAAGATTTTGCCGTATTTTTGGACACAGTTTATCCGGCTGTTTAATGTGTTAACTTTGTTGCTTGTGTCGTTATGATCGCAGCGATACCATATATGTGTATGTGTTTTTTATTTTTACACTTTTACTAAATAAAACCATGTTTTTTTATTTTTTTCTGTAATCTTTTTTTCATAAATTTTAACATGTTTTTTTGGTTCCACTAGGGGACTTCACTTTTGCAACCTTTTGATCGCAGACGCACCGCAGGTGAGTTTCAGGACTGAAATTTTACGCAGTGTGTCGATGACATTTGCTCATTCACACCCAATCTGCTGCTACTGTATTCTGCATATTTTCCGTCTGCAATTCCAGACGGAAAATACGCAGCAATTCCGTTACGTGTGGACAAGCCCTAAGGGTATGTTCACACGGCCTATTTACGGACGTAATTCGGGCGTTTTTGCCCCGAATTACGTCTGAAAATAGCGCCTCAATAGCGCTGACAAACATCTGCCCATTGAAAGCAATGGGCAGACGTTTGTCTGTTCACACGAGGCGTATATTTACGCGCCGCTGTCAAATGACGGCGCGTAAATAGACGCCCGCGTAGAAGAAGTGACCTGTCACTTCTTTGGCCGTAATTGGAGCCGCTATTCATTGACTCCAATGAATAGCAGCGCTAATTACGGCCGTAATTGACGCGGCGTTCAAGCGCCTGCACATGCCGGTACGGCTGAAATTACGGGGATGTTTTCAGGCTGAAACATCCCCGTAATTTCAGCCGTTACGGACCCCCGCCGTGTGAACATACCCTTACAATGACAGGCAATCGATTAGGCCATTCCTCTTGCATGACGTAATAAGCAATTGCTGAAGCCAGACCTGGGTGCCCTTGTTGACATGGAAACCCATTGGTGCCACGCGATCTGGTCATTCACTTTTAGATAGCTGTTGCCCGAACAATCATTTGGATGGCAGCTATTCCTCCCAACTTCCCCATACACATGCACTCTCGGCATGTCGGAGCGTGTATTTTCAATAGGGGGAAAGGTGCTGCAAGTCTCCTCTGGCAGCGGCTTATATACGAACGAATAAAAGTATCAAGCATATTAAAAATCTGCATTTTCAGCCGACATATGTCTAAGGCTTCGTTCACATCTGTGGTGGGACTCAGTTCATGGGTTCCATCGGACCTTCCCGTCAGCGGAACTCATGAACGGAAACCATAGGTTTCCATTTGTATCACCATTAATTTCAATGGTGACTGATCCGTTGCAAATGGTTTTCGTTTGTCACCATTGTGTAAGGGTTCTGTTGTTTTGACTGAATAAATAGCGCAATCTACATCCTAAGTATAAAACATTTTGCGGGAAGCACTAGCTTCCCGTATAGTTGTGACTAATGTCGGGAAGGGGTTAAAATCACTGACCGGTGAATTGAATAACATTGATTATTTTATTACAATGGCGACTGTAATGGGGTGGCATATATACATAGGTCATCCATAAGCTCCTCTAGTGCCATTCCAAATAAGCATCTTGGTCTGATATCAATGGTACATCAATTTTTCTTCGAAACAGTGTCAGCCGGCCAAGACCTTATCTAAATGGCTCCTCTCCCTGCAGTGGCTGCCAGTTTGGTCTGCACTACTGAAGCCTCAGATAGAAAATCCGTAGCAAGGTTAACATCTTTGAATGCTGGAAAGAAAATCTCATTCCTTGGGGCCCTGAACTCCATATCCTCCTGGATGCACTGTAGCCACTTATGCAAAGCTTTATTGATGTCATAAGCAGCAATACCGACCTTTGTATGGGCGCTGACACATAAGTGTGCCTGAGGGCACAATCTATTCTCTTATCCATCAGATCCTTGAGGTTTGAACCATCATCAGAAGGGACAACCGTAAGCTTTGACAACCTGGCAATAGCCACATCCACCTTAACCTCTTGTTGAGGATGGGGGGCTTTGGCCAGAAACTTCCACTCAACAGACATATGAGCTGAGAGGTAATCATCTTTGTTGAAAGCCCTGGAACCCCTGGAAGTCGAGTCTTGCTCATCCCCCTACGCGTTCTCCTGGCCCATATTGAAGAGATGTAATATTTTTTTTTAGACTTCTTCCTTTTAAGAAGAGGACGAGAGTATCTTGTCCACCTCTCCCAAATCCCTTTCAGAAGAGCTTTGTGGTGGTAGAAACTCTGCAGGCAAGATGATCCAAAGTCAACTTTGTAAGATCCTCCATCCAGGAGATGAAAGAGGATTTGAAAGTCCTTTATCCAAAAGACAACTTCTCAAGTGGAGGAGGACTATCAAAGCAGTCTTATAACATATTCATGTTAGAAATCTAAGCCGAATTTTTTTTAATACAATACGTGCTAAAAAATTTACTTGATTTCCCAGCCAAAAAACCTACATTACAGTAATGATAAATCGCCACAAGATGTCAGTAGAGATCAATCAGAAGAGCACTTGCTAATATAACAGAATCTTTGTAAATACCACCTAGCACAAGCGCCCCCAGGAAAAAAAAAAAGAGGCTTTATATACTGAAAACCGCACCCAGAGAGAGAGAGTAGTTAGCTAATAAAACACGCTGCGGTGCTGGAGGAAGACTGAACCACAATTGGCCTGCGACTAAAAACGGCGCATGCGCAGAACCAAGTACAGGACAGCAGCCGGCTATACTGGTAAATTATGTCATCGGTGTGCACTGCTTTGCAGAGCAAGGATACAGCAAGCTGCCAATACTAGCATAAGATTACAGCGTGTGCTACTTTAAAGAGACTCTGTCACCACATTATAAGTGCCCTATCTCCTATATAAGGAGATCGGCGCTGTAATGTAGGTGACAGTAATGCTTTTTATTAAAAAAAACGATCTTTTTTCACAACGTTAGGAGCGATTTTGGTTTATGCTAATGAGCTTTCTTAATGCCCAAGTGGGCGTACTTTTACTTTCGACCAAGTGGGCGTTGTACAGAGGAGTGCATGACGCTGACCAATCGGCATCATGCACTCCTCTCCATTCATTTACACTGCACTAGCGATATAGTTATATCACTATGTGCAGCTACATACACAAACCGTAACATTACTACAGTGTCCTGATAATGAATACACATGAAATCCAGCCTGGACGTCACGTATACTCAGAATTCTGACACTTCTGAATCTTTTTTTGTGAGATTCCGGCAAGTGAAACCAAATCTCGTTTACCTCGTAATCTCGCGAGATTTCGTATCCGTTGCTGGAATCTCACAAAAAAGAGTCAGAAGTGTCAGGATTCTGAGTACACATGACGTCCAGGCTGGATTTCATGTGTATTCATTATCAGGACACTGTAGTAATGTTATGGTTTGTGTATGTAGCTGCACATAGTGATATAACTATATCGCTAGTGCAGTGTAAATGAATGGAGAGGAGTGCATGATGCCGATTGGTCAGCGTCATGCACTCCTCTGTACAACGCCCACTTGGTCGAAAGTAAAAGTACGCCCACTTGGGCATTAAGAAAGCTCATTAGCATAAACCAAAATCGCTCCTAACGTTGTGAAAAAAGATAGTTTTTTTTAAATAAAAAGCATTACTGTCACCTACATTACAGCGCCCATCTCCTTATATAGGAGACAGGACACTTATAATGTTGTGACAGAGTCTCTTTAACACCTTTAATGCATTTTGACATCTATTGGCTTGATGTCCCGAGATGTATATCATGATTATTATATTTTCGTATGTATTTTTATACTTTTACACTTTTTCATTTGACTATTGTTAATTACTCCTGTGAGTCTCCTCTTATACTGTATAGGAAGGCAAGAAAAAAATTGCAGTCTAGTAACGGGCATCGGCGCCAGGCTCAGGAGGATAAGGAACGGAGTCAGGTAAGTATGATCAAGGAGATCTTTAATTCAGAGGACGACGCGTTTCTGGACCGAACTGGTCCCTTCGTCAGGTCAGGTTTCTTGCCTTCCTATACATATTTTGTCCCAGGTACTAAGGATTTAATACAGAGGGACCGCAGTATGTGGCAGCTGGCAACCTACACCTTTCCATCTCATATATAGCTTCGGAGGAGCGCCACCATCCCTCAACCTTTTTTTTTTTTTGCTGCACAACTCATCCTCTTATACTGTTCACGGTTTGCATTAACACTATGCTTGAGAAAATGGAAATGTTGCATGGGTGAATATAAAGTTCCTTTTATTTTTGGATGTTCTGCCTTGACTCTCAATGATTTATAGAAAGGGGCTTTTTGGGTCAAGTCCTATGAGGCTTGCAGCCATCTATTTCATTGATCCGGTGAAGTGTGTTGTTTTTTTTTGTTAAGAGTGTGCTACTTTTCCATGTAGACCCACAAGATGGACATTATGACAACGCCCGAACAGTAGTGTCTGTTCCAGGTACCTGCAAAGAAACTCAATACAGAGAAAACTTATGAAGGACCCCAGGTCTGCTATCTTTGTAGTCTTATTAAGCCCAGTCTTGGGCAAGGCTTAAGTGATGTAAGCGATCACTGGTTTAAATTTCCCGTGGGACTACTAAACAAAAGTAAAAATCTGTTTTAAAAAAAACAACCCTTTTCCCATTTTCCCCCTAGGGCAATGTAAAAACATAAATAAACATAATTGGTATCGCCGCATCCGTTAGCCCCTTCCCGCAATTGGGCGTGACTGTACATCCGGAATCAAAGTGATTTCCCGCACTCGAGCGTACAGTTACGCCCAAGCTTCAAACTGACACCATGTCAACAGACACGGTGACAGCGTCCTGATCGCAACTGTCATAGACAGTTGCTGAGCGGGACTCGCGGCATAGGACCAATCAGAGTGGTCCCGTGCCGGCAAGATCTGTGATTGGCCAGTCAGTACTGACAGGCAAATCACAG
This sequence comes from Rhinoderma darwinii, assembly GCF_050947455.1. Lineage (NCBI taxonomy): Eukaryota > Metazoa > Chordata > Amphibia > Anura > Rhinodermatidae > Rhinoderma > Rhinoderma darwinii. Next base: position 327,361,680 of record NC_134688.1, on the reverse strand, counting down.
TGCAGGAGCAGTGTTTTGCCGGCATCTCCGTCTCTGACAAGCTCATTACTGTCAGAGAGCTTGTCAGAGTCGGAAGCCAGTGAGAATACAGTGAAGATTGTAAAAAAAAAAACAACAGCGATCTGCCCCTTTTGTGCCCACTAACCAGTGATCACCCCCTTTGGTGCCCATTGATTAAGAAAAATATATAATTATATAGTTTCTGTCCTCCAGTGTCCTTCTGCCATGCTGTGATCTGTGCCGACCTATCACCTGTCTCAGTACCTGATCGCCATCACCCTGCTGTGTCCCTAGATTGCCCACTGCCCGAGTTCCCTGTTAGGTAGCAATGCCATGTCTCATTTCGTTTTTCCCCTGGTAGGTAGGGTACCCTTACTAATTGAATACAGCAGGGTCGCTGGTCTGTTCTCATTGCGCAGTTGAGAGTAGCACAGTTTATTTTTTGATAAAAACAGTTCTTAAAAAAAAAAATAAAAAAAAATAAAATAAATTCAAACAAATATGTGTTCGTTAGTTAATAGCAATTATTTAATATGGCCAAAAGAGTCTTCACAGCCGAGGAAGCATATCAAATGATGTGTTCTGATACGGACAGCGCGAGTGAAGGTGAAGCACAGTTCGTGCTTTCATCATCTGCATCCAGTGACTCTGAGTCTGCACCCCCTCCCCCCGTCGGCGCAGAGGAGCCGTAGGTCCTGCTCTGCCTGAGCTGACCTGGGAAGCTCCGGACAATTATACCCCCCAGGTGCCTGAATTTACAGCCCCTTCAGGCATTTAAATTGAAACTACTGGTTTCAGCCCCATTGATTATTTAAAAGTTTTTTTTTCAGACGCCCTTTTAGATTTAACGGTCCAGCAGACCAACATCTATACGGAACAGTTTATCGCCCAGAACCCAGACTCTTTTTATGGGAGAAGCCAAAATTGGACCCCCACAAACCCAGTGGAATTGCGGAAGTTTTGGGGCTTATTTTTAAGTTTTGGTCTCATAAAAAAGCCCAGTATTAGAGACTATTGGTCCCCTGATATTTTATATAATACCCCCCTTTACCGCACAGTAATGACAAGGAAGCGATTCGAAGCCATCCTAAAGTTCCTGCATTATAATGATAATAATCAGTGCCCACCCCCACAGGACCCACATTTTGATAGGCTATATAAAATAAGACCATTGATTGCCCACATTTTTCCCCAAGTTTATACCCCCCCAACAAAATATTTCAGTGTATGAATCAGTAGTGAGCTTCAAGGGTAGACTGCACTTCAGGCAGTATCTACCAAATAAAAGAGCCTGGTACGGCATAAAACTCTACAAACTCTGTGAAAGTGGCACCAGTTACACCTACTCTTTTAGGGTTTATATGGGGAAAGACTCATCTAGATACCCCAGAATGCCTTCCCTTCCTAGGAATTAGTGGAAAGATCGTATGGGATCTTATCCATCCTTTACTTGGCAAAGGATATCATTTATATCTGGATAACTTTTACAACAGTGTCCCATTGTTTTCTTTTGCTAAAAGTTCTGTCATCCAGATCCACATTGGCGTGCGGAACAATCCGCAAAAATCAGAAGGGCCTCCCCAAAACTTTCTGGGTCAGATCCTAAAATTAGGAGAGCAGAGCTGTCTGCAGCGACAATCTGCTCCTCCTGAAGTATAAGGATAAATGGAACGTCCTTATACTGACCAGCATTCACGGCAGCAGAGGCAGCCTTGTCCCTGTACGCGGATCCACCACCCAAGTTCCCAAACCATTTTGTGTACAGGAGTACAATAAATATATGGGTGGCGTTGACCTGATTGACCAGGTTATAAAACCATACAGCGCCATGCGCAAGACCAAGGTATGGTATAAAATGCTGTCTGTGCTTCTTACACAGATGGCTTTATACAACGCCTTTGTCCTCTGCAGATATGCCGGCAGTGGGGATACGTTCCTGCAATTTCAGGAAAAGGTCATCAAGTCCCTGATATTTGCTGACCAGGAAGGGGAGGGCAGTTCATCCGGTTTTTCCATCTGCAGGATAATTCCCGGACAGCATTTCCCCACAGAAATCCCCCCCCCCCTACTGAAAAAAACAGAAGCCCCCAAAAAAATGCCGTGTGTGCGCCAAGCGAGGCATTCGTAAGGACACCACATACCATTGTGAGACGTGTCCCACAAATCCCGGCCTGTGCATGAAACAATGTTTCAAAATATACGATACCTCCTTGGATTTTTAAATTATTTATTCTTCACTCACCTTTTCTGTCTCCCATATTGGCCATGACCAATTATTAATTTTTTTACTGACCAGCCCCATTTAAAATTTGATCATTTAAAATTTGTAAAAAAACACTTAAAACAAAACAAAAAATTCTCACTATACCCGAGGGAGTGTCTGTCTCAACCAGGTTGCAAATCTGGGTGAGAGGAATAAATCCAGATGAGATTGGTTGTCTCAGCAAATCTTTTTTTGCTGAGGCCTTTGATTTATTTTTTGGGCTGGATTTTATGGAATGGTGGGTAGGTTGGTAGTGGGACCTGCCATTCCCTCTCCCTCCATTGCGGGATTTCCAGGTTGTCCTCCTTATTTACTAAAATGAAGGTATTTCTTATTATACCCCTAGATGAATACCTAGAGGGTTGTCACTTCACAAATTAAAAATTCTCACTATACCCCTAGATGAATACCTTGAAAGGTGTTACATTACAATCTAAATCTTCTCACTACACTGCTAGATGAATTCTTTGAGGGGTTTAGTTTCCTAAATGGGGTCACTTTTCTGGGTTTCTAATGTTTTGACACCCAGAGCCTCTGTTTTCATGACACAGGGCAGTAAATGCCATCGTAGTAGGCCTCAGATGTTGCATGGTGCTCTTTACCTTCTGAGCCCCGCCACGTGCTCAAACAGCAGTTTATCTCCACAAATAGGGTATTGCCGTATTCAGGAGAAATTGCGTAACAAACTGTGGTTGCTTTTTCTCCTTTAACCCCTTGTGAATTATGAATTTGGGGCTAAAGCAACATTTTCTTTGAAAAAAATCTACATTTTATTTTTTTACTGCCCAGTGTATGAAACACCTGTGGGGTAAAAATGCTCACTATACCACTTGAAAACTTCCTTGAGGGGTATAGTTTCCCAAATGAAATCACTTTTGGGGGGTTTCCACTGCACTGGTACCTTTACAAATGCGACATGGTGCAGAGAAATCAATCCAGCACTCCAAAAGCGAAATGGCGTGCCTTCCTTTCCGAGTCCTGCCGCCTGCCCAAACAGCAGTTTATGACTACATGTTTGGTATTTCTGTACTCTGGAGAAGTTGCTTTACAAATGTTGGGGTGCTTTTGCTCATTTATTTGTTGAAAAAATTAAAAATCTTGATGTAAATCTACATCTTATTGGAAAATAATGTAATTTTTCATTTTCACTGCCCAATTCTAATGAAATCTATGAAACACCTGTGGGCTTAAAATGCTCACTACACCCCTAGATGAATTCCTCAAGAGGTGTAGTTTCCCAAATGGAGTCACCTTTGGGGGGTTTCCACTGTACTGGTACCTTAGGAGCTTTGAAAATGCGACATGGTGCAGAGAAATCAATGCAGCAAAATCAGCGCTCCAAAAGCTAAATGGCGTGCCTTCCCTTCCGAGTCCTGCCGCTTGCCCAAACAGCAGTTTATGACCACATGTTTGGTATTTCCGTACTCTGGAGAAGTTGCTTTAAAAATGTTGGGGTGCTTTTCCTCATTTATTTGTTGAAAAAAATAAAAATTTTGAGGTAAAGCTACATCTTATTGGAAAATAATGTAATTTTTCATTTTCACTGCCCAATTCTAATGAAATTTTTGAAACACCTGTGGGGTCAAAATGCTCACTGCACCCCTAGATGAATTCATCAAGCGGTGTAATTTCCAAAATGGGGTCTTTTTTGGGGTGTTTCCTTTGTTTTTGTACCACAAGACCTCTTCTAACCTGACATGGTGCCTGAAATATAATTTAAGAAAAGGAAGGCCCAAAAACCCACTAGGTGCTCCTTTGCTTCTGGGGCTTTTGTTTCAGTCCATTAGCACACTAGGGCCACATGTGGGATATTTAAAAAAACTGCAGAAACAGGGCAATAAATATTCAGTTGTGTTTCTCTGGTAAAAACCTTCAGTATTACAGAAATAATGGATTAAAATGAAATTTCTGCAAAAAAAAAATTACATTTGCAAATTTCCCTTCCACTTTGCTTTAATTCCTGTGAAACGCATAAAGGGTTAAGAAACTTTCTAAATGCTGTTTTGAATACTTTAAGGGGTGCAGTTTTTAAAATGGGGTGATTTGTGGGAGTTCCTAATATATAAGGCCCTCAAAGCCTCTTCAGAACTGAACTGGTCCCTAAAAAAATAGGCTTTTGAAATTTTCTTAAAAATGTGAGAAATTGCTGCTAAACTTATAAGCCTTGTAACGTCCTAGAAAATAAAAGGATGTTCAAAAAACGATGCCAATCTAAAGTAGACATATGGGAAATGTTAGCTAGTAACTATTTTGTGTGGTATAACTATCTGTCTTACAAGCAGATACATTTGAATTTAGAAAATGCGAATTTTTTGCACATTTTCTCTAAATTTTGGTGTTTTTCTACACAAAAATATTGAATATATCGACCAAATTTTTTCACTAACTTAAAGTACAATATGTCACGAGAAAACAATCTCAGAATCGCTTGGATAGGTAAAAGCATTCCCAAGTTATTACCTCATATAGTAACACACGTCAGATTTAAAAAATTAGGCTGTGTCATTTGGTCCAAAATTGGCTTCGTCCTTAAGGGGTTAAAGTCAGAACTATTACAATATATCATTATTTAACCTGCAAAGTGAAAAATGTAAATGGAGCTATGAAAAACTACAACTCATCCTGCAAAAAACAAGCCCTCATATGGCTTTATTGGCAGAAAAATAAAGTTATGGCTGTTGAAAGGTGGGGAGGAAAAAGTGAAAATCAGAAATGGCTGCCTTCACCGGAACTAAGGGCCTAACCCTGAAATCAACCCTCCTCCTCCAACTTTACAGTTGGCACAATGCAGTCAGGCAGGTTATATTCTGGCATTCGCCAAACCCAGACTCGTCCATCAGACTGTCAGATAGGGAAGCGTGATTTGTCACGCCACAGAACACGTTTCCACTGCTCCAGAGTCTAATGGCGATGTGCTTTACAGCACTCTATCCGACGCTGGCATTGTAATTGGTGATGTAAGGCTTGCATACAGCTCCTCAGCAATGGAAACCCACGCCATGAAGCTCCCGGGGCAGTTTTTGTGCTGAAGTTAATGCCAGAGGAGGTTTGGAACTCTGTAGTTATTGACTCATTGGCGACTTTTTTGCACTATGCGCCTCAGAACTCGGCAGCCCCGCTCTGTAACTTTATGTGGTCTGCCACGAGTTGCTGTGATTCCTAAAAGCTTTCATTTTGCAATAATACCTCTCAGAACTGATTGTGGAGGGAAGAAATTTCACAAATTTACTTGTTACAACTTGGTATTACAGTACCACGCTAGAATTCAGTGAGCTCTTTAGAATGACCCGTTTTTTCACAAATGTTTGTAAAGGCAGGCTGCATGGCTAGAGGCTTGATTTTATACCCCTGTGACAATGGGACTGAATAAAACACCTGAATTCAACGAATAAGTAGTGTTCCCCAATACATGTGTCCATATAGTGTATATATCCGTCATGAGCGGGTGCTAGTTTGTGCTCCATGGCGGATATATACGTCATAATGTTCTGTGGGTACTGGTGAAATGAATGCACATCTTGTGTGAACGGTCCGTGATTGCGAATGACACCCTGTGACCCGTCCGTGCCCACACGTGGCTAAAAATCGATGGTTGTTACCTAAACCAGAATCCACTACATGTACAGATTCTTATTGTATAGGGCAGTTTATGTATTTTGAAGTGCATGCTGCCCAATTAACTAGTTGCCGACGCAGGACGAGAATACTCTTTCTGAGCGGCGGGTACTTGGCGCATTAGGGCAAGCAGTGGGTACTTAGCGCATTAGGACGAGTATTCTCGTCCTGTGTGACAGACAGTGTCCGCGCGCCATGGTAAGTGGGGCAACGGCTGTAATACACAGCCACAGCCCTGCTCTAACGGTGGAGACAAGAGAAACCTCTTCTCTCCGCCATTAACCCCTTGAATGCCGCAATCAAATCTGATCATGGCATTCAAAGCAATACTGAGAAGGGGTACTGCCCTTTGATTGCGTCACAGGAAATCCCTGTGACGCGATCGATGGTTATACCTGTATGGGCAGACAGCCCAGGGTCCATTGAAGGACCTAGGGCTGTCTAATCCATATTCCCTTACAACTGCCTGTGTACCATCAGTACTGTACTGTATCAAAAAATTTATACAAAAATGGTACCTACATAATGTACATGTAGTCCCGCAAAAAAACAAAGTCTCATACAGCCATGTCAGACAAAAAGTTATGAGCACCGGGATGCAAAGAGAGAAATATAAAAAAATTGTTCGGTCCTCAAGGCCAAAATTGTCCCGCTCCTTAAGGGGTTAATGTGTAAATATATTGTTATTCCAGCTATATTTGGCCCACCAACTTCTCCTTATCAGTATTGGTTACCCCATTTTAATGGCAAATTTATTGATAGGGATAATAAAACACATGAAGATAAAACGTGTCCTAACACCTTCGACGGTTTAGTCTGTGGACAGGCGTCCACAGTTTATAAACTGTGTATTACAACGTTCGGTGAGTAGTTGTTAATTTACTGCGTTGCCACAAGAATTTAAATTTTTTTGTAGAAATAGGGCCACAATTTGTATGTATAGCAACTGATGATAGCAAAACATTAGATAGTTATAATCTGACAGTACCTTTGCTGGATGTCTTCAAAATCTTTATTTTTTAACATGGAATAACCAAAGTTATACCTTTTTTACCCGATGAGGAAAAGAGAGTTAGATTTTATGGCATCCAGACATTTGGCCTATGGAAAAATTGTCCATTTCATTTGAACTTTTGTTAGTTCTTTTGCGAAATACAGAACATATGAAAAAGCATTTATAAATTCGCAATAGAACTTTAATAGAAGTAGAAAATGATAGTTATAAGCGGGCAAACAATTAATATCTATAGCCTCTAAAATTCAAGCCGACACAGGCCACCATTGGTATGATAATTTCACTGCATGGTCTCCGTCAGCCACGGGTGATCTAAATTTGTTGTTACATCCTATGCTTATAATACTAATTATATGTATTTTATTAAGCCTTTGGAATTGTTGCATTACTTATAAAATATGTAAAACTAAGACACCTGAAATTATTCCATTAAGGTGTACTGGATACTCTAAGGAATCAAGGGTGAATTATATTGGAAATGTGACTAAATTAATTGATTACTTAAGACTCCATGTTGTCTGTTATATAATGCTGCAGTGACTAAATAAATTTCTATAAATGTTCGATGTCGCTCTTCTATATAATGTTGCTATATAATTTGTTTCAAACAAGTTGAGCATTGTCTGGGCGTAGAGCCAGCATTGTTCTGGACTACGTCTTCTGCTTTTGATTCTCTCAAGGTCTGGGGATGGCCACTCCAGGTTATTGAGGTGGGAATCAAATAAACAATACGTACGCTGATTTAAAGTGCACATGCACTGGCTATTGCTGTGTTGCATAATGTGCCAAAGGCATAAATTGGGGACTCTCTCAATGCTGATTAGAAGCTCTTGTACCTGCAACTCTGAGGGACGGCTCTAGGCAGTGTGGAATTTCCCGCTTGAGTTCTCTAATCAGCACCAAGGGGGATTCCCAGGTGATGTGACCTGTCAGATGATGCTTAACTCAGTGGTGATGTAAGTAACCTTTACACTTTGTATATCTTTGCAAAAGAAAGACATTATTTCACCAAAGAATATTATTAATAAACTACAATTGGTTTATTATAAGTATGAGTCTCTCTTTAAAGGGTATCCAAACCTAACTTCTGTAGTAGTTGGCAAAACACAGGGATCCTGTTAATGGGAGGCTGTTCCTGGGTCTTACTAGACCAAGCACAATCCTATTAGGCCGGGTTCCCATGGGTCAGATACTCTGTATAAAAACTGTACACCTTCCATACGATTTTTGAACGGAAATTCCATTACAGAATGCAGGCAGGATTGCAGGAAGGAGAGAGTTCTGGGTAAGTATGTGATTCCGCCGCAAAAGTCGCAACACTTGGCTTTCTGTTGCGGGTTTTCCATCCCGATTTGAATTCAATGGGGAAACCCGCAACAGAAAATCAACGAAAACACAGCATAAACTGACTTTGCTGCGGACCCGCAATTTATTAACGTTTACGCTGTTTTTTTTCCACAGTGTGGCCTTGAGATTTTCTAAATCTCATCCACTTTGTTGCTACTGTAAATGCTGCGGAATTTCCGCACAGAATTCAGTTGCAGAAATTCCACAGCGTTTACGCTACGTGGGAACCCGGCCTTTGTGACAATAGACATTATAAGGCCCCATGCACATAACCGTAGAATTCATCCGTACTTACGGTCCGTAATTACGGACCCATTCATTTCTATTGCTCGCGGAAACCTTCCTGTATATTTACGGGAAGGTTTCAGTGCCATAGAAAGGCTCCACAAAATATAGGACCTGTCCTATATTTTGCTTCTTACGGACCGTGCTACCATACTTTATATGGGAGAACGACCCGCAAATGTCAGTCTGTGGCTGGCCGTGCCCATAATCACAGCTTTGATTACGGGCACGGTCGTGTGCAGGGGGCCTAAGAGGGCTGATTTGCCCTGTAACTGGCACAGTGCAGCCCCGGTTAGGGTATGTTCACACGCAGTGTTTTAAGACGTAATTCGGGCGTTTTACGCCTCGAATTACGCCTGAAAAACACTCCTAATACGCCTACAAACATCTGCCCATTGCTTTCAATGGATTTTACGGTGTTCTGTTCACACGAGCCTTAATTTTACGTGTCGCTGTCAAAATACGGCACGTAAAAAGACACCCGTGAAAAAGAAGTGCATGTCACTTCTTGGGACGTTTTTGGAGCAGTTTTTCATTGACTCCATTGAAAAACAGTTCCAATAACGGCAGTAAAATACGCCTTGAAAAACGCGAGTTGCTAGAAAAAAGTCTGAAAATCAGGAGCTGTTTTCGCCTGAAAACAGCTCCGTATTTTTCAGACGTTTTTGGTCACTGCGTGCGAACATACCCTTAGGCTGGGTTCACACGAGCATGTTACGTCCGTAATGGACGGAACGTATTTCGGCCGCAAGTCCCGGACCGAACACACTGCAGGGAGCCGGGCTCCTAGCATCATAATTATGTACGATGCTAGGAGTCCGGCTCCCTGCAGTGTGTTCGGTCCGGGACTTGCGGCCGAAATACGCTCCATCCATTACGGACGTAACATGCTCGTGTGAACCCAGCCTTACAGTGAAAAAACAAGGTCTAAAAGAAAAAAATAAACAAAGTCCCCCAAATGTCTTTTCTGACAGATCATAATAATAAATAAATAAAAGTAAAATAAAGTGAAAATAAACAAAATAATAAATTCACATAAAATACCAACCTAAAGCCCGGGTTCCCACGTAGTGTAAATGTTGTAACTTACAGTAGCAGCAAAGTGAGAAAATCTGATGCTCACACTGTGGGAATAAAATAGTTTTTTGTTGATTTTCCATTGCGGGTTTTCCCCATTGAATTCAATGGGGTTGCAAAACCCGTAGCAGAAAGCCGAGTGACGCGACATTTGCGGCGTACTCGCAGCCATTACGTCGCAAAAATCACAACTACGGAATAAAAATCATACTTACCCAGAACGGCCTCCTTCTTCCCGCAGTACAGCCTCCTGGGATGACGTTGCATCCCATGTGACCGCTATAGCCAATCACATGCTGTAGCAGCGGTCACATGGGACGATGCATCATCAAAGGAGGCCGGCCTGGATGACACCAGAGGGCCGGCCTCCTGGGATGACGTTACAGCCCATGTGACCGCCGCTGCAGCCAATTAGGCTGCAGCGTCATCCAAGGAGGCCGAATGAACAGGGGGACGCGTAGCCATAACAACAGGTTACGTAAGTATGAGCGTTTTTTACCGCTTCTTTCCGGAGCGGAAATTTTTTAGAAAAAACGCACCACAATGTTGTGCAATTTTCGGATGGAATGTACTGCGGGTTCCAGGTCGAAAACGCTGCGCGTATTTTACGCATCGTATCAGTTTCATGGGAATACTAGCCCTGACCCAATTACCCTAAAATAGACATGTAATATATCAAAATTTACTGTAGACAATGACTATCACAAATAAAAGGTCTATTTTAGGCTAAAACTATATAATTACCATAAAAAAAAGCTGAAATCTAAAAAGCATATTTTTTTACTATTATTTTCGACTCCGCTATTGATTCTGTCGGAAAACCTGAAACCTGCCGGAATGGTGACGAATGGAAACCATTAGCGATGTTTCCGTCACCATTGATATCAATAGTGACTGAAACGGAAGCTGTTGTTTCACTTTCCGTTGCGGGGTTCACCCGACGGAAACCTCTGACTGAGCCCCGGAACGGTAAGCAAACGGTAATGTGAACAGGCCCTAAGGCTTTTTTTTGTCCCAAGCCCCTGAAAACACCCAAAGGAAGGTCACATGTTCACCTAGTCACTATTTACAGCCTGCCTGTATATGATGTCACACACCTCCCTGTATATGCCACACACCTCCCTGTATGATGCCACACACCTCCCTGTATGATGCCACACACCTCCCTGTATATGATGCCACACCATCTCCCTGTATATGATACCACACACCTCCTGTATATGCTGCCACACACCCCCCTGTATATGATGCCACACCATATCCCTGTATGTGATGCCACACAGCCCCCCTGTATATGATGCCACACACTTCTCTGTATATTATGCCACACACCTCCCTGTATATGCCACAGCCTCCCTGTATGTGCCACACAACCTCCCTGTATATGATGCCACACAGCCTCCCTCTATATGATGCCACACAGCCTCCCTCCATATGATACCACACAGCCTCTCTGTATATGATGCCACACAGACCGCTTGTATATGATGCCACAAAGCCTCCCTTTATGTGATGCCACTCAGACCCACTGTATATGATGCCACACAGCCTTCCTGTATATGATGCTACACAGACCCCCTGTATATGATGCCACACAGCCTCCCTGTATATGATGCCACACAGCCTCCCTGTACACCGTGTTCCAAATTATTATGCAAATTGGATTTAAGTGTCATAAACATTTAATTATTAGTTTTTCAATTAAACTCATGGATGGTATTGTGTCTTAGGGCTCTTTGTATCATTGTAATCAATCTCAGACACCTGTGATAATTAGTTTCCCAGGTGTGCCCAATCAAAGGAAAACTACTTAGGAAGGATGTTCCACATTATTAAGCAGGCGACAGGTTTCAAGCAATATGGGAAAGAAAAAGGATCTCTCTGCTGCCGAAAAGCGTGAAATAGTGCAATACCTTGGACAAGGTATGAAAACATTGGATATTTCAAGAAAACTTAAGCGTGATCATCGTACTGTGAAAAGATTTGTGCCTGATTCAGAGCACAGACGGGTTCGTTCAGATAAAGGCATAATGAGGAAGGTTTCTGCCAGACAAATTAATAGGATTAGGAGAGCAGCTGCTAAAATGCCATTGCAAAGCAGCAAACAGATATTTGAAGCCGCTAGCGCCTCTGGAGTCCCGCGAACCTCAAGGTGTAGGATCCTCCAGAGCTTTGCAAGTGTGCATAAAGCTATTATTCGTCCACCCCTAAACAATGCTCACAAGCAAAAACGGTTGCAGTGGGCTCAGAAATACATGAAGACTAATTTTCAAACTGTGTTGTTTACTGATGAGTGCCATGCAACCCTGGATGGTCCAGATAGATAAAGTAGTGGATGGTTGGTGAATGGCCACTATGTCCCAACAAGGCTGCGACGTCAGCAAGGAGGTGGTGGAGTCATGTTTTGGGCTGGAATCATGGGGAGAGAGCTGGTAGGCCCCTTTAGGGTCTGACGGTGTGAAAATGACCTCTGCAAAGTACGTAGAGTTTATGACTGACCAAAATTATCTTCATGCATGACAATGCACCATCTCATGCTGCAAAGAATACCTCTGTGTCATTGGCTGCTATGGGCATAAAAGGAGAGAAACTCATGATGTGGCCCCCATGTTCCCCTGACCTCAACCCTATTGAGAACCTTTGGAGCATCCTCAAGCAAAATATCTATGAGGGTGGGAGGCAGTTCACATCAAAACAGAAGCTCTGGGAGACTATTCTGACATCCTGCAAAGATATTCAAGCAGAAACTGTCCAAATACTCAGAAATTCAATGGATGCAAGAATTGTGAAGGTGATATCAAAGAAGGGGTCCTATGTTAACTTGTAACTTGGCCTGTTAAGTTTTTTTTGATTGAAAGAGCTTTTTATTTCTGTAAATATGACCTCCTGATGCTGCAAATTCAACAAATTACCATTTTAGTTCTCTTTACAACCTTTAAAATGTTTTGATCTCTGTTGTGCATAATAATTTGAAACAGTGCATTTTGAGTTTTTTACTTCTAAAAAAAAATCTGTTATCATTAGATTTGTTCGATAAAATTCGCATTATACTCCAACGGTTGATGGCTTGAAGATTATACTGACTGTCATTTGCATCGACTATTTAGGAAAATCAGCGAAAAATAAAATTTGCATAATAATTTGAAACGCGGTGTATATGATGCCGCACAGCCTCCCTGTATATGATGCCACACACCTCCCTGTATATGCCACACAGCCTCACTGTAGATGCCACACAGCCCCCCTGTAGATGCCACACAGCCCCAATGCATATGCCACACAGCCCGACATGAATGCCCTACATGCTCACCGAAGCAGTGCTGTCTCCTACAGGTAAGGTCCCTTGTCTTCACAGGATCTGTGGCGACGCGACGACACATACTCACGATGCAGGGCTGTCTTCTTCTGGTCTGGTCGCTAGTCTCACGGGATCTGCGAAGGCGGTGCAATGACGTAATTCGCAGAACCTGTGATACTAGCGACCAGACCAGAAGAAATCGTTGCTGAATCGTTGAGAATGTGTCGTCGCGCCGCCGATAGCCAGTCTAGTAGTTCCCTTGCAAATCCCCATGTCACAGATCAGTTTTTAACGGTTGTTACATGTATTGACAGTCGTTAAAAACGGATCCACTGACTTCTATGCGGGCCGTCAGGCCGTTAAAACTGCCAAAAATAGGACACATCCTATTTTTTGACGGCCATTATTTGCGGGCCGGTAAAAAACGGCCGTGTGAATACACCCATAGAACATCATTGTTCTGAAAACGGCTGTGACGGCCGTTAAAAGAACAGCCGTTTATCACTGTCGTGCGAATAAGGGCTAAGCCTACAAATTCAAAAATAGCAAAAAGGATGTTTATAAGGGCTTGTTTACACGAGCGTGTTATTCGTCCGTGCGTCGTGCGTGATATTCACGCGTGTCGTACGGACCTATAATACTCTATGGGGCCGTGCAGACAGTCCGTGAATTATGTGCAACGTGAGTCCGTTGCAAAAAACTCACGACCTGTTCTATATTTGTGTGCTGTTCGCGCATCACGCACCCATTGAAGTCAATGGGTGCGTGAAAACCACGCATGTCACACGGAAGCACTTCCGTGCGAACAGCGTGATTCGCGCAACAGCAGTGCTTTTCTGTTTACAAACATCCAAACGGAGTGTCATAATGATGGCGGCTGCGCGAAAAGCATGGTCTACGGAAAAATTTCTGAAAAATCACGTCCCTAGCCCAACAAATGAAAACGTTTTAGCCGTTTAACGCGTATTAAAAATGGCTAAACGGTGTCTGATCCTGAAAGCTTGAAATAGCCTGGTCCTGAACCGGTTAAAAAAGAAAATTTACACCTGTGTCTAGATATTGCTGTTGCATACTTTGTTTTATTTTTTCTCAAAACTTCCACTTACTGGGCCTCATTTATTAACCCTTTAATGACCACGCTTGTTTGGACCCCAATGACCAATTAAGATTTTTCAAATCTGGTATGTCTGCCTTTATCAGACAACAAGGGTATGTTCACACGGCTTATTTTCAGTCATTTTTCGGGCTGTAAACGACTGAAGAATCGGAAGCAGAACGCCTCCAAACATCTGCCCATTCATTTCAATGGAAAAATGGCGTTCTGTTCCGACGGGCCGTTTGTTTACGTGGCCGTTTTGACGTTTCTGGAGCTGTTTTTCATAGACTCTATTGAAAACAGCTCCAAAAGCGGCCGTGAAAAACGCGAGTTGCTTAAAAAACTTCTGAAAATCAGGAGCTGTTTTCCCTTGAAAATAGCTCCGTATTTTCAGACGTTTTTGAGTTTGCGTGTAAACGTGCCCTAATTGTGGCTAGAAGCAACAACAGCTCAGCTGCAAGTAGTGGGCCACAGAAGCTCATAGGAAAGGACCGCCAAGTGCTGCAATGCATAGAAATCTGTTTTACACTTTATCAATATAAAAGTTAACATTTTATGGATTGGTGAATCGTGCGCTGGGTCAGGAGTAGGCAACTTTAAATGGGTGGCGATCTACTGTTGTAACTTGGGAGGGTCTTGAGATCTAATTGGTACAAAGTTGCAAACGGACCATCGGGATAATGGTGTATATGCCAAGAAAAAGAGAAAATGGCGTTCTGTTCCGACGAGCAGTTTTCTAAAACAGCTCCAAAGACGGCCGTGAAAAACGCGAGTTTTTAGTTAAAAACTTCTGAAAATCAGGAGCTGTTTTCCTTTGAAAACAGCTCTGTATTTTCAGATGGTTTTTTTAGTAAGCGTGTGCACATACCCTGAGGGTATGTGCACACGCAGTGGTTTCAGACGTACTTCGTGCCGTTTACGCCTCGAATTACGCCTGAAAAAATGGCACCATTACGCCTCCAAACATCTGCCCATTGCTTGCAATGGGATTTACGGTGTTCTGATCCCACGAGGCTTAATTTTACGCGTCGTTGCCAAAATACGGCGTGTAAAAAGATGCCCACGAAAAAGAAGTGCATGTCACTTCTTGGGACGTTTTTGGAGGCGTTTTTCATTGACTCCATTGAAAAACAGCTCCAATAACGGCCGTAAAATACGCCACGAAAAACGCGAGTTGTTACAAAAACGTCTGAAAATCAGGAGCTGTTTTCGATTGAAAACAGCTCCGTATTTTCAGACGTATTTTGCTAAGCGTGTGAACGTACCCTAACACTGCAATAGTTTTGCATATCCAAGTAATTCTGACATTGTTTTTTCTTCACTCTTTATTTAGGTGGTAAAAGTAAACTGAAACGATTTGCATAAATTTGCCCCTTCACGACTGCCATACAACTATATACGTTCCAACTGCCGATGCCCTGTGCAGTTGCCACGTGTATAAACGTTGACAGCCTTGAACGGGGTTTAACCCCTTTCTGACATTTGTCGTATGGATACGTCATGGAAAGATAGTGCTTCCCGCATTTTGCTTTATCCATACGATGGTGGACACCGGCTCAGAAGCTGAGTCGGTGCCGCCGTCACTGGGTGTCGGCTGCATGTTTTAGCTCACACCCTGGGGTAATGGAGAGGACCGAAGTTGGCTCCGATCCCCACCATTAACCCGTTAAATGCAGCGGTCAAAAGCGATCGCTGCATTTAAGTTGTTTGCAGATCATCGGAATTCCAGAAATGAAATTGTAGCGGTTTCGATGGCTGCAATTCGAAAGCCATTATCGAAAGCGATTGCTGCATCTTAGAGGCTGCTAGCAGATCGGCAGCCCTGCTGTGCAATCAGGGCTGGCGAGTTCAGCTATGGCAACAGGAGACCTAACAATTGCCTCTTGCGCTGCCATTATGGAAGCCGATTAGGCCCCGCCAGGAGGCGAAGCCTAATCGGCTTGCTGTCCGTGAATGACTGACAATACATTGCACTACATAGACCTTCATGTCCCCCTTTACACAAAAAGTGTAAAAAAATAAGTTTTAAAACGCCCTGTTCACTTATCAAGTCCTTTATTATTGAAAAAATAAAATAAACCATACACATTTGGTATCGCCGTGTCTGTGACGGCCTGAACTATAAAAATATTATGTTATTTATTCCACGCAGTGAACTTAAAAAACGATACTAGTTTTTTTGGTCACTTTGCCCTACACATATTGGAATAAAAAGTGATCAAAAAGTCGCATGTAGGACCAGAGGACGGCTGTGCATTGTGTTTTGGAATGTTATATGCATAATACCTTTTTTTTTTTTTCTTACTTTATATTGCTGTATATGTATGATGTTTGCATATATTTTATGTTTTGCTATATAAAAATTCAGATGAAAATAAAAATAAAAGAATGTTAAAAAAAAAAAAAAATTGCATGTATCCAAAAATGGTTCCTATATAAACTATAGCTCGTCTCCCAAAAAACAAGGCCGTTCTTCACAACTTGGCGACAGAAAAAATACATTATTTTTACAAAACATAAAAAAGTGCTATAAATTAAGTACCTGTAGTTTATAACGCATGGTGAACGCTGTATAAAAAAAACTATGCCAGAATTGCAGTTTTTTGGCCACCTTGACTCCCAAAACATAGGATAAAATGTGATCAAAAAGTCGCATGTACCGCAAAATGGCACCAATAAAAACTATAGCTCGTCCCACAAAAAAACAGCCCTCATACCACTACGTCTATGAAAAAATTTAATTAGTTAAAGAGGCTCTGTCACCAGATTTTGCAACCCCTATATGCTATTGCAGCAGATCGGCGCTGCAATGGAGATAAGAGTAACGTTTTTATTTTAAAAAAACAAGCATTTTTGGCCAAGTTATGACCATTTTTGTATTTATGCAAATGAGGCTTGCTAAAGTCCAACTGGGCGTGTTTAAAGTAAAAGTCCAACTGGGCGTGTATTATGTGTGTTACATCTGGGCGTGTTTACTTCTTTTACTAGCTGGGCGTTCTGACGAGAAGTATCATCCACTTCTCTTCAGAACGCCCAGATTCTGGCAGTGCAGACACAGCGTGTTCTCGAGAGATCACGCTGTGTCGTCACTCACAGGTCCTGCATCGTGTCGGACGAGCGAGGACACATCGGCACCAGAGGCTACAGTTGATTCTGCAGCAGCATCGGCGTTTGCAGGTAAGTCGATGTAGCTACTTACCTGCAAACGATAATGCTGCTGCAGACTCAACTGTAGCCTCTGGTGCCGATGTGGCCGACACGATGCAGGACCTGGGGCAGGAAGTGAGTGACGTCACAGCGTGATCTCTCGAGAACACGCTGTGTGTCTGCACTGCCAGAAGCTGGGTGTTAACGAACAGAAGTGGATGATGCTGATTCGTCAGCATCATACACTCCCATTCCTAAGGCCCAGCTAGTAAAAGAAGTAAAAACGCCCCGATGTACACACATAATACACGCCCAGTTGTACTTTTACTGTAAACACGCCCAGTTGTACTTTTGCAAGCCTCATTTGCATAAATACAAAAATGGTCATAACTTGACCAAAAATGATCGTTTTTAAAAAATAAAAACGTTACTGTAATCTACATTGCAGCGCCTATCTGCTGCAATAGCAGATAGGGGTTGCAAAATCTGGTGACAGAGCCTCTTTAAGGCTTCCATAAGTCAGGAAATAACAAGAAATAAAAAATATGCAGTTATTCAGGCCCAAGGGAAACATTTCTTCAAGAGGCAAATTATCAAGGCCCTAAAATTAGGGAACCAGGAAGGCAAGGGTCCAAACATATCTGCTGGAAGCGAGACTGCCCGTATTATACCAGGACAACACTTCCCAGCAAAATTCCCCAAACTGCAAAGGTGTGGATTGTGGACTAAAAGGGGGATAAGGAAGGACATTTATCAGTGCAACACTGGCCTGTGTATAAAGGATTGGGCACTGCGTAACACACATCTATGGGTTATTTTATTGTTTTTATTAACACAATTATTATACCACCTGACTATGCCCCTGATGTACTCTGCCCAGCTTACATGTACCCCCACATTATAAAAGGAAACACTAGCAATACTCAAACAAAACTACTACCAAGCAAATCCACGCTCCAAAAGCCAAATGGTGCTCTCTCCTCTCTGAACCCTACAGCATGCCCAAACAGCTGTTTACTTCCACATATATGGCATCGCCATACCCGGGGGAACCCTTTTAACAATTTTTGGGATGTGTGTCTCGAGTGGCATAAGCTGGGCACGACATATTTGCTACTGAAATAGCATATCTGGGAAAAAAAATTCATTTTTACTTTGCACCATCTGCAGCGCAATCATTTATGGAAAAGTCCTGTAGGGTGAAAATGCTCACTACACCTCTTAATAAATGCCTTGAGGGGTGTAGTTTCCAAAATGGGGTCACTTCTCAGGGGTTTCTTTTATTATTTTACATCAGAGCCCCTGCAATTGTGAACCGATACTTTGTTAATCGCCAAATGAGGCCTCAATTTTCCATGGTACTTTTTTACTCCTGAGCCCTATCAAATGTGGTCACTTCCAGGGGGTTTACACTGTTTTGGTCCCACAGGGGCTTTTTAAATGCGACATAGTGACCAGAAACCAATCCAGCAAAATCTGCACTCCAAAAGGCGCTCCTTCCCTTCTAAGCCCTGCCGTGTGCCCAAACAACAGTTTATGACCACATATGGGGTGTTGCCATACTCGGGAGAAATTGCTTTAGTTGAAAAAAATTAAAAATTTTGAGCTAATGCTACTGTTATTGAAGAAAAGGGATTGTTTTTATTTTCACTGCCCAATTCTAATAAATTCTATGAAACACCTGTAGGGTCAAAATGCTCACTACACCCCTAGATTAATTTCTCAAGTGGTATAGTTTCCTGAATGGAGTAACTTTTTGGGTGTTTTCATTGTTTTGTGACATGGCCTCCGCAAACCTCCAAAAGCCAAATAGCACTCTTATCCTTCTAAGCCCTGCCGTTTGTCCAAACAGCCGTTTTTGACCACATGTGGGGTATTCTTTTACTCGGCAGAAATTGCTTTACAAATTTTGTGGTGCCTTTTCCCCTTTAATCCTTGTGGAATTTTAAAAAAAATATTTTTAATTTCCACGGCCTAATTCCAATAATTTCTGCAAAAAACCTGTGCGGTCAAAATGCTCACTGTACCCCTAGATAATTTCCTTGAAATGTGGTTTCCCAAATGGGGTCACTTTTGGGGGATTTCCACTGTTTTGGCACCGCAAGAGCCCTTCAAACCTGACATGGTGCCTAAAATATATTCTAATAAAGAGAAGGCCCCAAAATCCTCTAGGTGCTCCTTTGCTTCTGAGACCTGTGCTTCACTCCATAAGCATACTAGGGCCACATGTGGGATATTTCCTAAAACTGCAGAACCTGGGTAATACATATTGAGTTGCATTTCCCTGGTAAAACTTTGTGTTACAAAAAAAATTGTTTAAAAAAGAATTTCTGCAAAAAAAAAAAGAATTTGGAAATTTCACCCCTACATTGCTTTAATTCCTGTGAAACGTCTAAAGGGTTAAGAAACGTTCTAAATGCTGTTTTGAATACTCTGAGGGGTGAAGTTTTTAAAATGGGCTGACTTATTGGGGGTTTCTAGTATATAAGGCTCTCAAAGCCACTTCACAATTGAACTGGCCCCTGTAAAAATAGCCGTTTGAAAATTTTCTTGAAAATGTGAGAAATTGCTGCTAAAGTTCCAAGCCTTGTAACGTCCTGGAAAAATAAAAGGACGTTAATAAAACGATGCCAATCTAAAGTAGACATATGGAGGATGTTAATTAGCAACAATTTTGAGTGGTATAACTGCCTGTCTTACAAGCAGATACATTAAAATTTAGAAAAATGCTAATTTTCTTAATTTTTCGCAAAATTTGGGCGTTCTTCACAACTAAATACAGAATGTATCGAGCAAATTTTGCCAGTAACATAAAGCCAAATGTGTCACGAGAAAACAATCTCAGAATCGCTTGGATAGGTAAAAGCATTCCGAAGTTATTACCACATAAAGTGAAAGATGTCAGATTTGAAAATTGAGGCTCTGTCAGGAAGGTCAAAAGAGGGCAGGGGTTAATGAGTGCAGTGCTGCTTCAGTGTGAGCAGCGCTACACTCTCATGTCTGCCGGGGCTTTAAGAGCCCCGGACTGCACACCCCCCCCCACTGTAGATAGCGCCACACACAACCCCCTGTAAATATTACAAACCCCCTGCAGATAGTGCTACCTAAGCTCCCTCTAGGAGCGGAATCCCCGGCCAGCTCTCTGGCCGGGGATTCCCCTCCTAGAGGGAGCCCCCGACGTCTCTCCATCCCCGCTGTAAATAGTGCCCCCTCCTGTAGATAGCACCCCGTCCTGTAGATAGCGCCACCTAAACTCCCACTAGGAGCGAAATCCCCGATGTCAGATCGCTGCCGGGGTTTCCGCATCTAGAGATCCATCGTCAGGGGATCTCTCTAGGAGCGGAATCCCCGGCCGAAACTCTAAAAAGCCCCTGGCGTCACTATCCATATATCGACAGAGACATCCGGGGCTCCGGCCAGATGGATTTCGCTCTTACAGGGAGCTACAGTGGTGCTATTTACAGGGAGGGGGTGCCAATTATGGGGGGGGGGGGGGTGCTGACACACACAGGAGTGGCGCTATCTACAGAGGAGATGTTGCTATCTACAGGTGGGTGTGGCACTATCTGCAAGGGGTGGCGCCATCTGCAGGGGGTGGCACTATCTGCGGGGGTGGCACTATCTGCGGGGGTGGCACTATCTGCGGGGGGGGGACGGGGCTATCTTCAGGGGGGTGGCACTATCTGCAGGGTGATGGCGCTATCTGCAGGGGGATAGCGCTGTCTGCAGGGGGTGATATATATATAGGGGTTATGGCACTATTTACATTGCCACTATCTACAGTGGGCAATGTGGCACTATCTACAGTGGTATTGCATCACTATCTACATGGGCACTGTGGTGTTTTCAGGTGGCTGCGACGAAAAAACCCTAACGAATAAAATTCATCCGTTTTTTTTTTAACGTCCATGAAAAATGGATGACAAATGTCGGTGAAGTCAGACGGTCAGGAAATGGAGTAAAATTTTGAGACACATTGATGTCAATTGTTAACTGCCCTTTTTTTCACGTCGTGTGAATATAGCCTTAGGCCTCATGCACACGACCGTAGCCTTGTGCACGGCCGTGATTTTCGGGTCGGCCAGCAGCGGAGTGTCACCCGCGAGCCGCCCGCAAATCACAGGGCTGTGCACATGGCCGCGGCCATTATTTGCTATGAGCCTGAACAGCAGAACACGGCCGTGATATGACATGACCGTTCCTTCTGCAGTCCAGGCTCCTGGGCCATGCACGGACCGTGGAAACCACGGTCGTGTGCAAGGCCCCATAGGAATGAATGGGGCCACCATTCTCCTGTGGATTTTCGGGGGAATTGCGGCCGCAAAAGCACGTTCGTGTGCATAGGGCCTTATAGCCCTCTTATCCGCTCACAGTGATCCAGGGTGACAGTGAGTGTGTGTGTGTGTGTGTGTGTGTGTGTGTATACTACTGTTCAAAAATTTAGGGTCACTTAGAAATTTCCTTATTTTTTAAAGAAAAGCACAGTTTTTTTCAATGAAGATAACATTAAATGAATCAGAAATACACTCTATACATTGTTAATGTGCTAAATGACTATTCTAGCTGCAAACGTCTGGTTTTTAATGCAATATCTACATAGGTGTATAGAGGCCCATTTCCAGCAACCATCACTCCAGTGTTCTAATGGTACATTGTGTTTGCTAACTGTGTTAGAAGGCTAATGGATGATTAGAAAACACTTGAAAACCCATGTGCAATTATGTTAGCACCGCTGTAAACAGTTTTTCTGTTTAGAGGAGCTATAAAACTGACCTTCCTTTGAGCTAGTTGAGAATCTGGAGCATTATATTTGTGGGTTCGATTAAACTCTCAAAATGGCTAGAAAAAGAGACGCCTCACAGGTCCTCAACTGGCAGCTTCATTAAATAGTAGCCGCAAACCGCCAATGTCAACGTCTACAGTGAAGAGGCGACTCCGGGATGCTGGCCTTCAGGGCAGAGTGGCAAAGAAAAAGCCATATCTGAGACTGGCTAATAAAAGGAAAAGATTAATATGGGCAAAAGCACACAGACTTTGGACAGAGGAAGATTGGAAAAAAGTGTTATGGACAGACTAATCGAAGTTTGAGGTGTTTGGATCACACAGAAGAACATTTGTGAGACGCAGAACAACTGAAAAGATGCTGGAAGAGTGCCTGACGCCATCTGTCAAGCATGGTGGAGGTAATGTGATGGTCTGGGGTTGCTTTGGTGCTGGTAAAGTGGGAGATTTGTACAAGGTAAAAGGGATTTTGAATAAGGAAGGCTATCACTCCATTTTGCAACGCCATGCCATACCCTGTGGACAGCGCTTGATTGGAGCCAATTTCATCCTACAACAGGACAATAACCCAAAGCACACCTCCAAATTATGCAAGAACTATTTAGGGAAGAAGCAGGCAGCTGGTATTCTATCTGTAATGGAGTGGCCAGCGCAGTCACCAGATCTCAACCCCATAGAGCTGTTGTGGGAGCAGCTTGACTGTATGGTACGCAAGAAGTGCCCATCAAGCCAATCCACCTTGTGGGAGGGGCTTCTGGAAGCATGGGGTGAAATTTCTCCCAATTACCTCAGCAAATTAACAGCTAGAATGCCAAAGGTCTGCAATGCTGTAATTGCTGCAAATGGAGCATTCTTTGACGAAAGCAAAGTTTGAAGGAGAAAATTATTATTTCAAATAAAAATCATTATTTCTAACCTTGTCAATGTCTTGACTATATTTTCTAGTCATTTTGCAACTCATTTGATAAATATAAGTGTGAGTTTTCATGGAAAACACAAAATTGTCTGGGTGACCCCAAACTTTAGAACAGTAGTGTATATATATATATATATATATATTTTATTTTTTTATTTTTTTTGTGATTTGTCTGCTCATAATAAAAATTGAAAACATGGAATTAATTAAACTAATCTGGAAAGTGAAAGCCTCATAAGTCTTGTTGCAGTTGCAAAGATATTATAGTTTAAAGAAGTGCATATCAGAAATGGAAAATTTGACTTGGACACACGGGTATAAATTACCCTTGGTCATGAAAGGGTTAATTAAAAATACAAAAATGTATGACATTTTGTAAAAATTGAAATTTTTCCAGATTTTTGAACAATGTGTCACATATGAACATACATACTTTGTAGCGTCCATGGCCACGGGCCGTCGGGTTTACTCACCTCCTGACGCCCGCAGCCATGGATCCGTGAGTGCTGGTCCCCATCTCCTTCCTAGGAGACGCCAGCGCTCCCTTCCGCTCCGGTCTGCTGTCTCGTAGGGTGCGCAAGCACGCTCGTGCCCGCTCTTAAAGGGCCAGCGCGTGCACCTGTAAAACAATCATCATCAACCAAATGATTTCATGGTCTATAAGAAGGCCCCTGCCCTTCTGATCCTTGCCTGAGCGTTGTTAGTTTATCCCAGTCTGTCTTGCAAATGGTCCCTTAGTGTTTCCCGTTCCAGTCATTACCCGTGCCCTGTTACCTGTATCCCGTGCTATTCTTGTTCCTGTGCCTATTAGTGTCGGAGTCGTGTCTACTGCACCTGCTGTCGTTGCCACGTCCAGTGTCTTCTGCCACGTCCAGTGTCTTCTGCCACATCGGATACTGCCCGCCACGTCTGGCGCTACCTGCTGCACCAACCTCCATCCGTGCTGAAGCCACAGCTACTGTCTGGACTAGTTCAGGTTACATAGTATAGTTACATAGTTTGTACGGTTGAAAAAAGACACATGTCCATCAAGTTCAACCAAGGGATGGGAAAGGGGAAGTGGGATGGGAAAGGGGAAGTAAAAAATTTCTACACATAGCAGTTAATATTTTTTTGTTCTAGGAAATTATCTAAGCCTTTTTTAAAGCCATCTACTGTCCCTGCTGTGACCAGCTCCTGCGGTAGGCTATTCCATAGATTCACAGTTCTCACAGTAAAGAAGGCTTGTCGCCTCTGCAGGTTGAACCTTTTTTTCTCCAGACGGAGGGAGTGCCCCCTTGTTTTTTGAGGGGGTTTTACATGGAACAGGATTTCACCATATTTTTTGTATGCGCCATTCATATATTTATATAAGTTAATCATGTCCCCCCTTAGTCGTCTTTTCTCAAGGCTAAAAAGGTTTAGTTCTTTTAATCTTTCCTCATAACTTAGATTCTCCATGCCCCTTATTAGCTTCGTTGCTCTTCTTGGTATTTTTTCCAACTCCAGGGCATCCTTTCTATGAACTGGAGCTCAGAACTGGACTGCATATTCTAGATGAGGCCTCACTAATGCTTTGTAAAGTGGTAATATTACATCCCTGTCCCGCGAGTCCATGCCTCTTTTGATACACGACAATATTTTGCTGGCCTTTGAAGCAGCTGATTGACACTGCATGCTGAAATTTAGTTTATGATTTACAAGTACACCCAGATCCTTCTCAACAATTGACTCCCCCAGTATAGCTCCCCCTAGGACATATGATGCATGCAGGTTGTTGGTACCCAGATGCATAACTTTACATTTATCTACATTAAACTTCATTTGTCAAGTGGAAGCCCAAACACTTAGTTTGTTTAAATCTGCCTGCAATTCACAAACATCTTCCATAGTCTGAACTATATTGCATAGCTTGGTGTCATCTGCAAAAATAGAAATAGTGCTATTAATCCCATCCTCTATATCATTAATAAATAAGTTGAATAATAGTGGTCCCAGCACTGAACCCTGTGGTACACCACTTATAACTGGGGACCATTCAGAGTAGGAATCATTTACCACAACTCTCTGGATACGGTCCTTGAGCCAATTCTCAATCCAATTACAAACTATACTTTCTAAACCTATAGTCCTTAATTTACCCATTAGATGTCTATGAGGAACAGTGTCAAATGCCTTTGCAAAGTCCAAAAACACTATATCCACAGCGGCCCCTCTGTCTAGGCTTCTGCTTACCTCTTCATAAAAACAAATCAGGTTGGTTTGACAACTTCTGTCCTTCGTAAAACCGGGCTGGCTGTCACTTATAATACTATTTATTGTCACATAATTCTGTATATAGTCCCTCAATAGCCCCACAAACATTTTCCCCACAATTGATGTTAAGCTTACTGGTCTATAATTACCCGGCGAAGACCTAGAGCCCTTTTTGAAAATAGGCACCACATTTGCCCTGCGCCAGTCCCTTGGCACTATACCACTCATGAGAGACTCTCTAAATATTATGAAGAGGGGGACAGAAATAACTGAACTAAGCTCTTTATGAACTCTAGGGTGTAACCCATCTGGTCCCGGGGCCTTGTGTACATTTATTTTATTTAATTTAGCTTGGACCATATCTACCCAAGTGTTACTAACTACTATAGACTTTCGTATAGACTGTGACCTGGTCAGCTGCGTTTCCGCTACGGCGGAGCCGCCTAGTGGGTCCACATACCCTGTGATCGTGACATACTGTACACATTTTTTTTAAATTAAATACATATTTCTATCTTTTTACTCTATTTTGGCATTTTTGGGAAAAAATTATTTTTTGAGCAATTTAGAATTACATTTTGTTTTCTTGCACCAAGCCAAGTTTTCAGAGGCTCATAGGTGTCAGAATTATGGAAACCCCCATAAATTACCCCATTTTGAAAACTACACCCCTTAAGGTATTTATTAAGGGGTGTTCTAAGTATTTTGACCCCATAGTTGGAGAGGGATTGAGTTGCCAGAACGATAGAAACTCCCCATGTAAGACCCCATTTAGAAAACTAGACCCCTTATGGTATTTATCTAGGGGTTTAGTGAGTATTTTGACCCCACAGTTTTTTGCTGAATTTAATGCAAAGCAGGTTTAAAGACAAGTTTATTTACACAGCGCACATGAAAATGATGAAACACACCCTAAAATGAATCACCCTGTTTCTCCTGTTTTCAGAAATATCCCCATTGTGGCCTCAATCTGCTTACTAGATGTCTGGCTGGGTCAAAAAGCGAGGGCCCTTTGGCTTTCAGGGCACAATTAAATAAATTCCAGGCCCCATGCCATGCATTTAGAGGCATTGAGAAATTACCCCGTTTAAAAAAACTAGACCCCTAAGGCCCTATTCACACGACAGGGTTTCCCGGCCGCGTGACGGCCGTTCATAAAATGGCTGTCACATGGTCGCAGTAGGAACAATAGACCCCAAATGGGGCTATTCACTTGACCGATTTTTTGAGGGCCCGGGAAACCGGGGCGTAAAAATATGGGACATGTCCTATTTTCGGCCGTTTTCCCGGTCGTCCGACTCCCATAGAAATCTATGAGGCCGTGTAATACATGGCCATCACTTGAATGTGCTCCAAGTGACGGCCGTGTATTCCGTTGCTCGCTCTCTCTCCTCCTCCTCCTCCTCACAGTGCGAAGCGCATGTGAGGAGGAGGAGGGAATTTTTTTTGTTCCCTGTAGGAGCTTCGGCAACGCTGTAGCCGGGTATTGGGGATTCCGCTTAAGGTGAAGTCCCTGACTTCACTGTCCATATATGGACACAGCGATTTCTGAAGCGGAATCCCCAGTGATGTTGCCGGTGTTTCCGCTCCAGGAGAAGTTCCTGACTTCACTGTCTATATATGGACACAGTGACGTCAGGGACTTCTGAAGCGGAATCCCCAGTGATGTGGCCGGTGTTTCTACGAGCCTGTACTCCGCTACATCGACTTTCTGGGAAAAGCTGAACAAAAACTAATCGGTGGAGCACTCACAAGAACTTATGGCAGCTTTTAGTGAATGGTGGGGGTCTCAGTGCTCGGACGCCCACGAATCAAATCTTCTGACTTGTCACTATGACATTTCAGAAGTTTGTTGAACGTTTAATTACCCATTATTTTTTCAGCACTAGGGTCTTCACTATACGATCTTTACCAAAGTATTATTGCCTGTCGGTGTAAAACTGACAGGCAATCTATTAGGCCATGCCTTTGTTAGGCCCCCGACAGGAAACTTCGATTGCTACCGTTGGAGCAGAAGCCGGCTGATGACAGCCGAGCACCGGCTCCAGCCTGCATGGGACACCCGTGAAGGACTCTGATTAGGCCGCCGTGAAATAGCGGCGGCCTAGAATAAGGCCCCTTGATGACTGCCGTGAAAAGGTGTATCGGCGGTCAATAAGGGGTTAACGTGGTGGTTCCTGTTCTCATAAATAAAAAAACATAAGTGTAGCCCGTTGTGCTCTCGCACACCTTATACAGTTTGACACCGTATCGGGCACTTTTGGAGGGGATGAACTGGTGAAAAGATAGACGGCCCTTAAAAACTCATAGGAGACTCGTATACAGATCATTTTTGGTATGGGGTATATAAATTTAAAAAGGACTCTTAGGAGGGAGATAATTGGGATTTATCGGAAAAATGCATGAAACGCATTATGGTTTCATAGTGCATTCGGGTCAATATGGCTGCAAACACAGGGGTGCTGTGGGTAGCGCCGGTAGCCCAGTAGGATCAGATTGATTGTTCTTTTTTTACTAACCCCATGTTTAGGGTAATTCCCCAAATTTTTTTTATTTCTGAGACAGTTGTGAGGATCTATGCTCTGGCATAGCAAGACCTGGGATTTTCTGTCACAAATTGTCTGACATATAATTTTTTCTGCTGGACAATTAATTCCAGCACCTGATCTCCTATGAACAATTCAAAAAAAATCATAGGGGGTAAAATTTGCGACATCTGGAGTCGCTATAAATGGTGAAATGTTTGTGAAGAAACCGCAGGATGCCACATTGCGGGAGGGACTGCATTACTAGTCCCTGCTCTTGACGGTTCAATGGTACCAGCTGCATTCACCACTAAATGGGCATATAAGGCCCTGACGTTGATTGGCGTCAGGACCTTGCATGAGCCACGCTGGAATGTTGAGGTATGTGTTTTTAATTGCCAATGGGAGGAACGGTCGCAGTCGTTGTGCCACAATTTTGTCTTTTTTGTACGCCGACTTCGCCCCTTTTGGTGTAAGTTATAGCGGAAATCTATTTCACTCTGTGGGGCACAGCAAGGTAAAGGCCAGTACCATGCCCCTTAATCGGACAACCCCCTTCAGAGAATTAAACAAATAAAAAATAATGCTCACCTTCTCTTCTACCCACTGGGTTTCCTCAGGCTCCCACAGCGTGCTGCGGCTCATAGAAGGTCCTGACGCCGAGCCGTGTCAGAATGTTGTGTGACGTAGCAGTGATGACGCGGTGTGCTGCGTCCCATATGACGCTGCTTGGTGTCAGAATCTTGAGCCGCAGCATGCTGAGGAAGCCTGAGAGGACCTGGAGAGGAGGGGAGTATACTTATTTTTTTTTTTTATGTACTATGGGGGGCAGAAAGATGCAACTGTTTATTTAAAGGTGTACACCTGTTGCATCTTACTCAGAGTAGATAGCGAAGACTGGCGTATGAAACGTCAGTGTTAGGATATCTGCCCCAAAGTTCATTTGAACCACCACGTGTCAGAATAGAGTCATGGTTAAAAGGTAATTGGCACGTATGGTGGTTGGGTGATACAGCGCCAATGAAGGTGGGCAGGATTATCTCTATAACATGATAGTTTTAACGATGGACAGGTGTGTGTGTGTTTTTTTTAAATATTTCATGTTAAAAGAAAATGCTAGGACTTGGGTACAATGAGAAAGTGCCACCCAATGGTGCATGCATAAATAGGGACAAATGGAGAGAGGACATGTTTCCTCTTCCGATTCCCCATTATATTTCCATCAGTTCTTTATGTCACCAAGTATTTTGTGAATGGAAAGCTCTCCACACAAACACCTGTACTCATCTGTCAGGGAACACATAATATGCCCGTGTGAACAAGGCTTTGTTAATGCAGCACAATACCGCACTGCTGCATACTTCTCTATGTAGATTGGTAACTCAAAGTTGGTACAGTGCCACTTTGATGTATTGTTTTTTGCCATTATCTTGTGCATGTTTTATATAAAAAGCAAAAATAGTATGTTTTAGCTTATTTCTAAATTAAACGTATATTGGGCTGATATAGAGACGCCATGTTACGCGCTCTGCACTCTTTTATATCAGCGGCTGTATATTACTAATACTACTCGTAGTAAACCACTACTCCAAAGTCGCCACAATTGTTACGCGTATATGCGTCAGGAGAGCAGTTTCCCTCCCTATTTTTTTCCCCCTTCTAGCAATGACATTTTGACCGGCGTTACCGACAAGGAGGCAAGACTCCATAAGTCCCACCTCCTCGGCGGATGTAGTATTCTCCAAGAACATTCCACAGAAAAAGTGGTCAATACGCATGCTCGAATAATTTGTGCCGATGGTGGATCAAAACATTCTCATCATGCGCCTGCGCAATTAAGTAGGCGTGGTATACTGCGCCTGCGCAGGAAGTGCAGCTTTTAGGCGCCTTTGTCCTTCCGCCATTTTGCTTGTCCAAAGCGCTGATTGGGCTCCGTGCTCCGGTTCTAGAACCAATCAGAGCGGAGAGCAGAACCGAGACCGGGAGAGGTGGTGAGTAGGACCGGGGGAGAGAGCCAATAACACCACGGGGAGGGAGAAACATGACCTAAACTGCACAGCCAATAACACCAATGTACTAGGCAGTAACATAAATAGCCAATCCGGGAAGACAAAGCCAATGACTCCCGGAGAAGAAGATTCATAATCCAGTAGTCAGGCGGCAGTGAGGAGAGCCGTGACAATGTTGACGCTGTGGGCTAGATGCGAGTGCTCGCGTATTAGATAGGAAGCGTCCTGTAGTAACCGTAAACTGCGAGAGCTGTTGTGTGGATACAGTGGAATCCACGTCTAGACAAGTCCTGGTGTTGTGACTGGACTCCTTGTAGGGTGCCACAGGGGCAGTAAGGCTATGTTCACATTGCAGGATTTAGGCGCAGATCACACTCCGCATCCAATTTACATGAGGCAGAATGGGGCTGATCCATGCGTGGGTCTACTGGCACGTTTGTGGCAGTGATTCTAATGTGTTCCCTGGATACTTTGTAAAATACACATCAGGATTTGCCGTTGTCAGATTTTCATGGCTGTTTTGTATCAGTGTCTCCAAATTTTCATACATTTCCAGTCCGTCTGTCTGTTTTTAATGGCCGGGCCGTTTAAAAAACGGATGCGCTTAATTAGGCCCCATGCACATGACCGTAAAAAACCTCAGTTTTTGCGGTCTGTAAAAACGTAGCCATTCACTTTCATTGAACACTGACACCTTTCCGTAGCACTACGGAAGGGTGTCCGTGCCGTGGAAATGTTCTGGGAATTATGGAACATGTCGGTTCTTTAGCATTTTGCGGGCCGTGCTCCCATACTTTGTATGGGAGCACGGCTCGAAAATGCGGCTGTCAGTCAGCGGCCGGCCGTGCCCGCAATCACGGGCCGTGATTGCGGGCACGGTCGTGTGTATGGGGCCTTAGTCAACTTTTTTTTTGTTGGCCAAACCCCCTGAAAACAGTACAGTGCCCAAGGAGATAGCGCCACATCCCCCCCCCTCCTGTGGATAGCGCCACATCCCCCCCCTCCTGTGGATAGCGCCACATCCCTGCCCCTCCTGTGGATAGCGCCACATCCCTGCCCCTCCTGTGGATAGCGCCACATCCCCCCCCTCCTGTGGATAGCGCCACATCCCCCCCCCTCCTGTGGATAGCGCCACATCCCCCCCCTCCTGTGGATAGCGCCACATCCCCCCCCCTCCTGTGGATAGCGCCACATCCCCCCTCCTGTGGATAGCGCCACATCCCCCCCCTCCTGTGGATAGCGCCACATCCCCCCCTCCTGTGGATAGCGCCACATCCCCCCCCTCCTGTGGATAGCGCCACATCTCCCCCTCCTGTGGATAGCGCCACATCTCCCCCTCCTGTGGATAGCGCCACATCTCCCCCTCCTGTGGATAGCGCCACATCTCCCCCTCCTGTGGATAGCGCCACATCCCCCCCCTTCCTGTGGATAGCGCCACATCCCCCCCCTTCCTGTGGATAGCGCCACATCCCCCCCCCTTCCTGTGGATAGCGCCACATCCCCCCCCTTCCTGTGGATAGCGCCACATCCCCCCCCCCTTCCTGTGGATAGCGCCACATCCCCCCCCCTTCCTGTGGATAGCGCCACATCCCCCCCCCCCTTCCTGTGGATAGCGCCACATCCCCCCCCCTTCCTGTGGATAGCGCCACATCCCCCCCCCTTCCTGTGGATAGCGCCACATCCCCCCCCCCTTCCTGTGGATAGCGCCACATCCCCCCCCCCCTCCTGTGGATAGCGCCACATCCCCGCCCCCCTCCTGTGGATAGCGCCACATCCCCCCCCTCCTGTGGATAGCGCCACATCCCCCCCCTCCTGTGGATAGCGCCACATCCCCCCCCCCTCCTGTGGATAGCGCCACATCCCCCCCCCCTCCTGTGGATAGCGCCACATCCCCGTCCCCTCCTGTGGATAGCGCCACATCCCCCCCCCTCCTGTGGATAGCGCCACATCCCCCCCCCCTCCTGTGGATAGTGCCACATCCCCCCCCCTCCTGTGGATTGCGCCACAACCCCCCCCCCCTCCTTAGAAACTCCTTTACGTTGGCATATAAGTGACAGCACTACATTATGCTGCCCTCCGTGAGGGCTGATAAATGGGCATGACAGATTCCTTTTAATTTACTGCAGTGGCCTAATGTTCCGGTTTAAGGCCTCATGCACTGAGTGGTGTGCACAGCCGTGATTTGCGGCTCAGACGTCCGCAGAGTGTCACCCGCGGGCCATGCAAATTAATTTCAATAAGCCCGGACTGCAAAATACAGCCGTAATAAGACATGTCTTATCTTTTTGCGGTCCGGGCAATGCACAGACCATGGAAACCACTGTCGTGTTCATGGGCCCATTGAAATGAATGGGGTGAATTGCGGCCGCAAAAATAAGTTTGTGTGCATGGGGCCTAAAAAAAAGCACTACAACTTTCCAATATATTTTGGGGCAGATTCATTAACTCGGCCCTGCTCTGTTTTTGACTACTGTTGCAGCGGAGTTTTGGCACTTTTTTTATTCGTCTCATTTATTATATTTTTTGCACCAAAGCACAGTAATTTGTGACAAGCTTGCCATGTTGCGTTGTAAGCTTTGAATATGATCGTAGTTCTTGGGATTGTAACACACATTTTTTTTAATTTTATGGCTTTTTTTTCTGACCATCACGTAGACAGCGTCTTAACCTTATGTTTAGGTTCCATTCCGGGTTTTGGCTTAAAAAATAAATGCAATATCTGCATCAAATCTGCAATGTATGAACAAGGTCACAATCTTCCTGCTCTCAACTGAAAAGAGAATACAATTGTATCCAGTCTAGGCAATTCTCTGACTTAAAGAGGCTCTGTCACCAGATTTTGCAACCCCTATCTCCTATCGCAGCAGATAGGCGCTGCAATGTAGATAACAGTAATGTTTTTATTTTTAAAAAACGAGCATTTTTGGCCAAGTTATGACCATTTTTATATTTATGTAAATGAGGCTTTCTTAAAGGCATGGTGTTGCCAGAAAAACATGTTTGTTTTTTTTTAATTAAACATTTAGTGTGTGGGTGATTAAACATTGTTCAAATTTTTTTTATTTTTTTCACGAGTCAGGAAATATTATAAATTATTTCTAATTTATAATACTACCCATTTTTGGTCACTAGATGGAGCTATTTCCCAAAATTGCAGCATTGCAACATTGGGTTAAAAGCCCTCGCTCTAGTGAGCTCTCAGCATCCCCCCCTCCTTTATCCTGGCTAGTGCCGGGATAAACGAGGGGTTTGAACGGTGTAACCTCCTACACTGTGTGTCGCCATTTTTTGAGCTAACACACAGCGTAGTAGGTTTACATACAGTAGTAAACACACACAAACACGAACATACATTGAAATCTCTTACCTGCTCCTGCCGCCGCGGCTCCCTCCGGCCCGTCCTCTCCGTTTGCTGCCGCTGGTCCAAGTGCACAAATCCGGAAGCCGCGACCGGAAGTAGTAATATTACTGTCCGGCCGCGACTTCCGGTCCACAGGAAAATGGCGCCGGACGGCGCCAATTTCGAATTGGACTGTGTGGGAGCGGCGCATGCGCAGTTCCCACACAGACGCCGTACACTGAAGTCAATGGGACGGGAGCCGTTCGCAGTCCCTATGGGACTGTGGCTGCCGTATTCCATGTCTGTATGTGTCGTTAATCGACACAGACAGAAATGGAACAAAAAATGGCAGCCCCCATAGGGAAGAAAAAGTGTAAAAATAAGAAAAAGTAAGACACAAACACACAAATGAATATAAACGTTTTTAATAAAGCACTAACATCTTTAACATATAAAAAAATAATTTGTGATGACACTGTTCCTTTAAGTACAACTGGGCGTGTATTATGTGCGTACATCGGGGCGTTTTTACTTCTTTTACTAGCTGGGCGTTCTGACGAGAAGTATCATCCACTTCTCTTCAGAACGCCCAGCTTCTGGCAGTGCAGACACAGCGTGTTCTCCAGAGATCACGCTGTGACCGTCACTCACTTCCTGCCCCAGGTCCTGCATCGTGTCGGCCACATCGGCACCAGAGGCTACAGTTGATTCTGCAGCAGCATCAGCGTTTGCAGGTAAGTAGCTACATCGACTTACCTGCAAACGCTGATGCTGCTGCAGAATCAACTGTAGCCTCTGGTGCCGATGTGTCCTCGCTCGTCCGACACGATGCAGGACCTGGGGCAGGAAGTGAGTGACGTCACAGCGTGATCTCTCGAGAACACGCTGTGTGTCTGCACTGCCAGAAGCTGGGCGTTCTGAAGAGAAGTGGATGATACTTCTATACACAACGCCCAGCTAGTAAAAGTAGTAAACACGCCCCGATGTACGCACATAATACACGCCCAGTTGGACTTTTACTTTAAACACGCCCACTTGGACTTTTGCAAGCCTCATTTGCATAACTACAAAAATGGTCATAACTTGGCCAAAAATGCTCGTTTTTTAAAAATAAAAACGTTACTGTAATCTACATTGCAGCGCCGATCTGCTGCAATAGCAGATAGTGGTTGCAAAATCTGGTGACAGGGCCTCTTTAAACGGCCACTAGCTTTTGTAACCACTTAGTCTGAAATCATAGTATATTTGATCGCGAACAAATCAGCAACTCACTTTGATTAAAAAATTTACGGCTTCCACTCGAAAAACCTGTTTGAAATCCCTGCCACTAGGGGTCTCCCTTTGTAATTTGCTGTCACTCACTGTTGCAGAGGCAAACCCGTCTTTATGCAGGCTCGCTGAGAGAAGGGGGCTAAAGGGAAGGGGGCACACTTCAAATAGCCGTATCTCGGGCTGACAGCGTTTCTGGTGGTATATGAAAGATGAGATTCTTGTCTTTTATATGCCACCAGGATCAAAGTTCTAGCTGTGACACAACCGGAGATATCACCAGGTAAAGACACAGTTGGGAATGGAAACTGCATATAGTAAGTACACAGTTTCCATTCCTGACTGTGATTTCAACTGGCGAGACCTCTGGTTGTGTCACAGCTAGAACTGCCATCCTGGTGGCATATGAAAGATTAGGACTTTGCGCCAGTAAAGTCTGGACAAAAGAGGCCAATAGGCAAAGTAAGGCCGGATTCACACAGGTCAGGTTTGCTGCAGATTTTGTATGTATTTATTTAAGCCAATACCAGGAATAACAGAAGAAATATATGAAAGGAAGGCCTTACAGGTCTGCTCTCCTGGATCCAATTCTGGTTTTGGCTTTAAAAATGCATTCAAAAGCTGCAGCAAATTTGCACTGTGTGAATAAGGCCTAAATGTTGCCTTCACTTCTAACAGTGGAAAGATTGCAACGCATCAAATCCAGTCTATAAATTGCGCTTGTTTTTGCATGAAAATTTTAAATCTGTATTAAAAAAAAAACCTGCAATATAAGTGCGGAGTTCGTTTGCGGTTTTGATGCAGAGTTTTTGCATCAAATTTTGGAACGTGTGCATGTAGCATATGAAGTGTAGCCTGCAGAATTTCTGTTTGGATTTTCAGTGCGGAAATTCCACAGCATTTGCATGAGAGAAATTAACATGCTGCAGATTGAGAATCTGCGTTTCTATGTTGTTTTTTTTGCAGTGTGAAAATTTGTTAAAATTTCATCCACGTATGCTGCAGCTGTGCTTACCCTGCTTGTGGGCGAACCTGAAGTCCTCATACACACGATGGTATTGATTTTGCGGTCCTTCAGACCGCAAAAGCGAGTACTGCGTTTATGGAGTTCACTAGCAGATTGCTGCTTTAGCAGACCCGAGGCCTAACAATGGCCTTCTGTCTGCCAATTACGGATACCTGTTATGTCCCGCCCAGAGGTGGGGCCTAAAAGGCGCGCAAAAAGATGGCTCAGGAGCTGAGCCTGCGAAATCAGCTGCATGTTACAGCCGACACCCTGCTGTAACGCCAAGGAGCGAATTGGTATTGCTGCGTCCGTAATAACCTGCACAACAGGTTTTTGGTGCCATTTATGATGTCCGCCGTAAAAAAAATAATAAAATCTTTCTTTGACTAAGGGCTGATTCAGACGACCGTGAATTGCGTCCGTGCAGGTCGCGTGGTTTTCACGCGGCACGCATGGACCAATAGAAGTCTATGGGGCAGTATAGACAGTCCGTGCTTTTTGCGCAGCGTTTGTCCGCTGCGTAAAAAGCGCGGCACGTTCAATATCTCCGCGTATTTCGCGCATCACGCACCCATTGAAGTCAATGAATGCGTGAAAACCACGCAGGTCGCACGGAAGCACTTCCGTGCCAACTGCCTGTTTCGCGCACCAGCTGTCAAAAGGATGAATGTAAACGGAAAAGCACCACGTGCTTTTCTGTTTACAAACATCCGAATGGCGTGTCATCATATGATGCTGCCTCACGGAGCAGGTAAGTGGCTTTTGCGCAGGCAAAACGCTGCGTGTTTTGCGTGCGCAAAAACTCCATGGTCGTCTGAATCAGCCCTAAGGCCCTGTTCACACAGTTTTTTGCCAAGGTTTTCCGCGGCAAAAAACTTCCGGAATTGACTCCCATTAATTTCAATGGGAGGTGGAGGTGTTTTAAAAGAAGCGACATGCCCTATCTTGAGGCGTTTTCCGCCTCAAAAACCCCATTGAAATTAATGGGAGACGGAAATAAACACGTTTTTTTACATTAATTTTGACGCATTTTTTGTCAAAAAACGCTTGTGGTTATTCCATCTTTCTGTTGAAGAGATAGCTTAAAAAAAAAAAAACACAAAAAAACGCGTGTGGTGGAAAACTACTTAGAAAATTCTGGCTGGAAAAATCAGCTCTGTTTTTTTTTTGCCTTGTTGTGATGCAAGACGTGTGATGAATTTAACCTCCATACCTCACGTAATAGTAATTAACCACATCATGTACCTCACACATTGAGAAACATGATGGGGTTAATTACTATTAATGTGAGGCACATTCAAAATTCATCACACCTCGTGCCTCACATCAGAAAATGGAAGAACTTTTTATTTTTATTACAGTTGGCAAGGTTTTGGTATCGAAATCACAATACTACACAAAGTATCGGTATCAAAGTCCAAATTCTAGCATCGTGACAACCCTAGTATGTATATACATATGTGAAATCATTCCGTTCAAAATAGGGAAAAAAATTGACAAAATGTCATTCATTTTTGTATTTTTAAAATTTACGCAAATCGTATCAGTTTACTTTTACCACTAAAATAAAGTACAACATGTGACAAAAAAACAATGTCAGAATTACTTGGATATGCAAAACTATTGCAGAGTTATTCTCTGATCAAGTCAGACGTACCAGATTTTGAAAATCCGACTTGGTCATTAAGTGACAAACAGGCCCGGTCATTAAGGGGTTAAGAAACTTTTTAAATGCTGTTTTGAATACTTTGAGGGGTGCAGTTTTTAAAATGGGGTGATTTATAGGGGGTTTCTCAACTGAACTGGTCCATAGAACTTTAGCAGCATTTTCTCACATTTTCAAAAGCCTTTTTTTTTTTTTAAGCCTTTTAATGTCTTGGAAAAATAAGTGTTCAAAATACGATGCCAACATTAAAGAGGCTCTGTCACCAGATTTTGCAACCCCTATCTGCTATTGCAGCAGATCGGCGCTGCAATGTAGATTACAGTAACGTTTTTATTTTTAAAAAACGAGCATTTTTGGCCAAGTTATGACCATTTTTGTATTTATGCAAATGAGGCTTGCAAAAGTACAACTGGGCGTGTTGAAAAGTAAAAGTCCAACTGGGCGTGTATTATGTGCGTACATCGGGGCGTGTTTACTACTTTTACTAGCTGGGCGTTCTGAAGAGAAGTATCATCCACTTCTTCACAACGCCCAGCTTCTGGCAGTGCAGACACAGCCGTGTTCTCCAGAGATCACGCTGTGACGTCACTTCCCCAGGTCCTGCATCGTGTCAGACGAGCGAGGACACATCGGCACCAGAGGCTACAGATGATTCTGCAGCAGCATCAGCGTTTGCAGGTAAGTCGATGTAGCTACTTACCTGCAAACGCTGATGCTGCTGCAGAATCAACTGAAGCCTCTGGTGCCGACACGATGCAGGACCTGTGAGTGACGTCACCGATCTGCACTGCCAGAAGCTGGGCGTTCTGAAGAGAAGTGGATGATACTTCTCATCAGAACGCCCAGCTAGTAAAAGTAGTAAACACGCCCCGATGTACGCACCTAATACACGCCCACTTGGACTTTTACTTTTAAACACACCCACTTGGACTTTTGCAAGCCTCATTTGCATAACTACAAAAATGGCCATAACTTGGCCAAAAATGCTCGTTTTTTAAAAATAAAAACGTTACTGTAATCTACATTGCAGCGCCGATCTGCTGCAATAGCAGATAGGGGTTGCAAAATCTGGTGACAGAGCCTCTTTAAGTAGACGTATGAGAAATGCAAACTAGTAACTATTTTGTGTGGTATTACTATCTGTTTCTACAAGTAGATACGTTTAAATTTATATAAGTTTTTCACATTTAAACACTGAATGTATCGACCAAATTTTACCACCATGGGTATGTTCACACGCAAACTCAAAAACGTCTGAAAATACGGACCTGTTTTCAAGGGAAAACAGCTCCTGATTTTCAGACGTTTTTTAAGCCACTCGCGTTTTTCGCGGCTTTTTTTACGACCATTTTTGGAGCTGTGTTGTATAGAGTCTATGAAAAACTGCTCCAAAAATGTCCCAAGAAGTGTCCGGCACTTAAAAAACGGCCCATCGGAACAGTGCCATTTTTCCGATTGCAATCAATGGGCAGATGTTTGGAGGCGTTCTGCTTCCGATTTTACGGACTGAAAATAGGCCGTGTAAACGTACCCTAACTTAAAGTACATTGTGTCCCGAGAAAACAATCTCAGAATCGCTTGAAAAAATAAAAGCATTCCAAAGTTATTACCACATAAATTGAGATATGGCCTGGTCCATTATTTGAAAACCGGCTGTGTCCTTAACCCCTTTGCACTCCACGACGTACTATTCCGTCCATCGTTGGTGCTCAGTGATGGAATAATATGTCCTGGGAAAATGCATCGCCATTTTTCCCCGGCGCTTCATCGAGCTGTGATGGCTGCTGTTTCCGACAGCAGTCTATCACCGCTCCGTGGCCGGGACCACTCGTAGTGGTCCCGCCTCCGTGATCGCTGCTATTGGTTAGTCAGTGACGACCAACCAATAGCAGCGATCGCATTCATTATTTCCTGCTCTGAACTCCGATACTGCCGCACAGTTGGAGTTAGTTAGTCATAGAGAGTGGTTGTGGAGAGAGTCAGTGCAGAGTAGTTTCGAAAAAAAACAAACGATATATTCGTTGTTTTTTGTTTTTTTGCTTTTCCCACTCCTGTCCTTGTCACCCACGTTTTTGGTCAGGGATCTCTGTCATTGACCACTTTTGAGTCTTCAGGGCCACCTTTCTTGGTCCCTGGGGATTATTTATTTATTTTTTTCTTTATACAATATAATAAAAAAAAGCTTAGTTTAGAAAGTTAGCAGCTAGTTAGTTTAGTATTTTGGTTAGTTAGTGTCAGGGAACCGTCAAAAAGCGTAATTAGATATAGCTTCGGAAGTTAGCGTCAGGAATCCGTCACCGTAGTTAGGTTTAGTGTTCGGGATCCATCACTGTAGAGTT
This sequence comes from Rhinoderma darwinii, assembly GCF_050947455.1. Classification (NCBI taxonomy): domain Eukaryota; kingdom Metazoa; phylum Chordata; class Amphibia; order Anura; family Rhinodermatidae; genus Rhinoderma; species Rhinoderma darwinii. Next base: position 327,322,450 of record NC_134688.1, on the reverse strand, counting down.
CACATAGAATCAGTTGTTAGTGTCAGGGAATAGTTAGGTATAGCGTCAGGGAATTTGGTGTCAGGAATCCGTCACCATATTTAGGTTTAGCGTCAGGGAAGCTCGGAATAAACTACTTAGGTTTAGTGTCAGGGAATCGTCGCCGTAGTTTAATTTAGTGTCAGGGAAATTCACATGTAATCTAGTTAGGTTTAGTGTTAGGAACCCTCGCCCTAGTTAGCTTTAGTGTCAGGGAAGTCCACTCGTTCTATAAAAACAAAACAAACAATAAAGTTTTAGGTAGCAGTCTATTGCTTGTAGTTAGGGAAGTATACTTTTATTTTGTTCTTGCAAAGTTTTCTAAAGTGTTTTTTTTTTGCTGTATACATAATACACAAGACACGTGTCTAAGCACACAATTTGCATGTGTCGAAGCACATAAATTATAAAGATGTCCCAAAGGTAAATTTCTGCCGAAGAGGCCTATGCGTTTCTTGCCTCTGACACAGACTCGTCGGATGGCGAGACTCTTTTTTTATTTGTCAACCTCCTCATCCAGTGATTAAGAGGAGGGACCCCCTAGGAGATGCTCCAGGACCACCACCACCACAGTTGAAACCCCTGGGCGAAGTGACCCTATTTGGACTACCACACCAGACTATTATGGACCCCAAATCCCTGAGTACACAGGCAGCCCAGGGTTAAATTTTAATACGGCAGGGCTCAGTGAGATTGACTTTTTCAAGTTTGTACATGTGTGATAAATCCATTGCCCCGCTCCTGAGTCCTGGACAAGTGTGCGCCGTCAGGATGATGCGATGCGGCTGCGCTAATGATTGCCGTTACTGAAGACAGAATATGGTGGGCGCACTACAAAACACCCCCATGTTCTGTCTTCAGTGCCTGAACCGCTGCTCATTAGTGCAGCGCCGGCTGCACCACCTCATGCTAACCGCATGCACTTAATGTCAGGAGCAGGGCAATGGCTGTATTACACAGCCGCAGCCCCCCTCTATAACGGCGGAGATCAGAGAAACCTCTCATCTCTGCTGCTATTCCCCTGAATGCTGCGATCACAGCTGACTGCAGCATTCAGGGGAAAATGAGAAGGGGGATGCCCCTTGGTTCGCATCACAGGAATCCCTGTGACGCGATTGAGGGACATACCATATATGGGCAGACAGCCCAGGGTCCATTGAAGGACCCCAGGGCTGTCTTGCCATATTTCCTGTTGTTAGGGCATACTTGGGTATGTCCTAACAACTGCACATACACCTGTTTTACAATAAACAATAAGAAAGTCTCAATACATAAATGTATACACATTCGGTATTGGCGTGGCCGTAATAACCTGCACAACAATTTTTTTTTGCGTCATTTATGATGTGTACGCTAAACTGCTTTCTTTCACTTAGGCCTTATTCACACGAACGTGTTATACGTCTGCTACATGTGTGTGATTTTCTCGCGCGTCGCACGGACCTTTAATTGAATGGGGCCGTTCAGACGGTCAGTGATTTTCACGTAGCGTATGTCCGCTGCGTAAAACTCACGACATGTACTATTCTTCCCGTGTTTCGAGCAGCACGCACACATTGAAGTCAATGGGTGCGTGCAAATCGCGCTCGGCACACGGAAGCACTTCCGGGTGCCGTGCGTGATAAGCGCAACAGTAGTAAAAAGAATGAATGAAGACAGAAAAGCACCTCGTGCTTTTCTGTTTGTAAACCCCCAACCAGAGTGTCATAATGATGCCGGCTGCGCGAATATCACGCAGCCACGCACCATTTGCTGATGCCACACGGATCTTTTGCGCGTGCAGAACGCAGCGTGTTTTGCGCGCGCAAAACGGACACGTCCGTGTGAATAAGTCCTTATTGTGATTAATTTAACCTCCATGTGCCTCACATTAATAGTAATTACCCAATCATGTACCTCACTCATTAACCCATTATGACTGGGAAACATGATGGGGTTAATTACTACTAATGTGAGGCACATTCAAAATTCATCACACCACGTGCCTCACATCAGAAAATGGAAGAACTTTTTTTTTACTGTTGGCAAAGTATCATTTCGTTATCGAAATCGCAATACTACACAGTATCGGTATCGAAGTCCAAATTCTGTTATCGTGACATCACTAGTACTCTTATACCTCACCCCGATCTACTGCATGGTCATGTCCAGGATGCATTATGAGGCAATACAGCAGTGCCCACCCTGAGATTACCCCAGTTTTGACCGTTTGTATAAACTGAGACCCCTATTAGACCATTTCAGTGCCCGGTTTGCCCAAGCATACACCCCCGAGAAGTGTATTTCTGTTTGAGTCCCTGGTACATTTTAAAAGGAGGCTTCAATTCCGCCAGGTATGGCGTGAAAATATATAAGTTGTGCGAGAGTGTATCAGGGTATACTTACAAATTTAGGATTTTTTTAAGGGTAGGACACCAGTATTCAGCCTCCAGTTTTGCCCCCCCCCCCCCCCTTACTGGGAGTTAACGCAAAAATTGTGTGGGATTTGGTGCACCCACTGCTGGACCAGAGTTACCAACTCTACCTGGATAATTTTTATACCAGCGTCCCACTCTTCCCAGGTCTGGGGTTAAAGAGAACCTTTCAGTACCCCAGACCTGTGCAGCTGAGTGTACCATGTTATAGGCACTGCTGCACAGACCCTGGGGAACTTTAAACTACCTATCTAGCCTTCTCTGTTTTTTAGATATCGGTGCCATTATTATTGGCGCCTGATATGTAAATTACCCCTTGTACTGTCAGTGGGGAGTTACTTTTCATGGGAAGGGCTGGAGGGCGTTATACTTAGCAATCTGACACTGTCCAATCCGCTACGGACAGTATCCGCTTGTGATGTGTGATCCCTCTCGATCATGCCACCACTGTCTTACAAGTTCTGGAGAGAGGACCGCATGCGCGAGCGCAGCTTCGACACTGCCGATGTCATACTGGATGTGAATTTTTCTTTTGTTCCGAGGTGGAGCTGTGCGTGCGCTCTCTCTTATATATATATATATATATATATAGATTATTTTTTATCAGGCCTAAGGTTGGGGAATCCTAAAGGGGTTTTTCCATCTTGGACAATTGTGGCATATCCACAGGATATGAATGGCTGTTACGGAAACGGCGTATCTCGCCGTGCTATGCTGTTTAACTCACATTTACTTCTATGCGTAGCTCACTGAGCACTCGGCTGTTTCCATAACTCCCGACCACCTAACGAGGAAGTGGCCGGGAGTGTTAGAGTGAACTCCATCATTCTTGAGTTCCTTTTCTCGATACCAGAATTTGTCCACGAGTCATTCAAATTAACAAGAATTACTGATCGGGAATGATTGCACATACAATGGCTTGGTGTACAGAAAGCTAAAATGGCTGTGAACAGAGCCTTTATTTATAGGTTCATGCTTTCACTTAACACACATTAAGGCCTCATGCACACGACCGTATTTTTGTCCACCCATAAATACTGGCGTAAATACGGGTCCTTGGTCACACGTATTCGACCCGTATTGCACCAGTATTTACGGGCACGTTTTTGGCTGCAAAATTGCACTGCACTAATCGGCAGCCCTTCTCTCCATCAGTGCAGGATAGAGAGAAGGGACAGCCCTTTCCGTAATAAAAGTAAAAGAAATTCATACTTACCCGGCCGTTGTCTTGGTGATGCGTCCCTCTCCTGACATCCAGTCCGACCTCACTGGATGACGCGGCAGTCCATGTGATCGCTGCTTCCTGTGATTGGCTGCAGCGGTCACATGGGCTGTAACGTCATCCCAGGAGGCCGACTGGAAGAAGCAGCAGGGAGTTCTGGGTAAGTATGAACGTTTTTTTGTTTTTTGTTTTTTACAGCTTTATCTATATTCTGATCGGTAGCCACTGTCCAGGGTGCTGAAACAGTTACTGCCGATCGTTTAACTCATTCAGCACCATGGACAGTGACTATTTACTGAGGTCACCTAGCAACGCTCCCGTAATTACGGGTGCTCACACGTAGTCACCCGTAATTACGGGAGCCCCATAGACTTCTATGGGCTGCCCGTGCCGTAATTACGGCCTGAAATAGGACATGTTCTATCTTTTTCAACGGCATGGGCACCTTCCCGTAAGCATACGGGGAGGTACCCGTGGCCAATAGAAGTCTATGGGCCCGTAATTACGGGAGTTTTTACGTTCGTGTGCATGGGGCCTAACCAATCAGATGCTGCCAAGTATACAATGTGTAGTCCACTTCTATATAAGCTAACAAGATTCTTCCTCCTTGAATCCCTTCAAGAACATCTGGTAGTCATTAGTTTGGAATACCTGATGACCTCATCTTTATCCTATGTATTCAAATGGTGGGGAATGTCTTTTAAGAGAATCTTAAAACATATATCTCATTAAATATAATGCAGATACTTTGATAATGCATACGAATTACTCTAACAGGAGGCAGCAAAGCCGAGTAAACTAGAACAGGGTTTAGGGGGGCATCCGTTCTAGAGGGAGGTGCGGGTCCCAGAGGTGGGACCCGCATCTATCAGACTTTTATGGCATATCCTGTGGATATGCCATAAATGTCCAAGATGGGAAAACCCCCTTAGGCTGGGTTCACACACCGTTTTTTTGCAGGAGGAAAATCTGCCTCAAAATTGCGTTTGGAATTTTAAGGCAGATTTTCCTCTGCCTGCATGGCATTTTTCGTCCGCGGCCATAAAACGCAGCAAATTACGCTTTCTCTGCCTCCCATTGATGTCAGAGGCGTAAACGCCAGAAGATAGGGCATGTCCCTTCTTCCCGCAAGCCGGTTTTTCTGCTTGCAGGAAAAAAAACTCCTCCGCATCCCATTGAAATCAACGGGAGGCATTTTCGGACGTTTTTTGTCACGTTTTCCGACGCAGTTTCTGCGTAAAAAAAAACTCAGTGTGAACTGGCCCTTAACCGCTTCCCGACAGCCCACAGTAAATTCACGTCGCCGTGAATTCACGGTGGGTGTTAAAAGCGCGATCCGGGTGTCTCAGAGTAGCGCTGACACCCGGATCGCTCTGTTAACCCCTGCCTCTGGTCCCGGAGACATGACCGGGACCTAATTGGTTCAGGTCCCGGTCATGTGATCGCAGGGAAAGTTTGTTGTAGCAACGAACTGGAAAGTTTGGTGCTACAACAAACTTTCCCGGGGACCGATTGCAGGTGCTGCAATCGGTTATAAGGCAGAACCGGAGGCCATACAACGGCCCCCGGGTCTGCCATGCACAGCAGCCTATGAGAACCAGCCGGAGGCCGGTCCTCATAAGCTTCCTGTCAGTGTGACTCTCAGCGTCACACTGACAGTTTATAATACGTTACACTACCTAGGTAGTGTAATGTATTATAGCAGCGATCAGTACTGCCAGTCTTCAAGTAAAAAGTAAAAAATAAAGTAATAAAAGTGTAAAAACAAGTTATAAAAGTTACAAAAACAAAAAATGCTTTTTTTCCTAAGTCTTTTATTATAGGAAAAAATTGAAAATGTTAAAAAAAAGTACACATATTTGGTATGACCGCGTTCACAACGACCCAAACTATTAAACTATAATATTATTTTTCCCGCACGGTGAACACAAAAAAAAATTTCATCAACCCTCCCAAAATATAGAATAAAAAGTGATCAAAAAAGTAGCATGTACCCTAAAATAGTACCAATAAAAACTACAACCCGTCCCGCAAAAAACAAGCCCTTACATAGCTTTTTTGACTGAAAAATAAAAAAGTTATGGCTCTCAGAATATGGCGACACAAAAAATAAATAATTTTATCGAAAAGTGATTTTATTGCGCAAATGCCACAAAACATGAAAAAAAACGATATACATCTGGTATCGCCGTAATCGTATTGACCCGCAGAATAAAGTAAAATGTCATTTATAGCACACGGTGAAAAGTGTAAAAAAAAAAAAGACATAGAACATTGTCAGAATTTGTTTTTTTGTCACTTTGCTTGCCAAAATAATCTAATAAAGTGATAAAAAAAATCACATGTACCCTAAAATGGTACCAATGAAAACGACAGATTGTCCCGCAACAAATAAGTCCTCGCACGGCTCCGGTGAAGAAAAAATAAAAAAAGTTCTGGCTCTCAGAATATAGCGACAGAAATTGTGCAGTGTCTAAAAGCTGATAAGATCGGGCGCCATTTATCAGTGCGACATTGGCCACATATCTGCGAATTATTATTTATTTACCGAATTATTATACCCTCTTATTATGCCCTGATGTACTCTGCCCAGTTTACACATACCCCCACATCATAAACTGAAATACCAGCAAAACCCCAAACAGAACAGTTACCAAGCAAACTCTGCGCTCCAAAAGCCAAATGGCGCTCCCTCCCTTCTGAGCCCCACAGCGTGCCCAAACACCAGCTTACGTCCACATATATGATATTTTATATCCGGGAGAACCCGCTCAACATTGTATGAGGTATTTGTCTTCAGTGGCACAAACTGGGCACAACATATTGTGCATTAAAATGGCATATCAGTGGAAAATTGTAATTTTCACTTTGCACCATCCGCTGCGCATTAACGCGTTCGCGCACCACGACTTAATAGCATGTCGTGGTGCGGGGGGTTATATATGGAGCGGGCTCATGCGCTGCGCCCGCACCATATTCAGCAGGTGTCCGCTGTGTATTACAGCTGACACCCGGGACTAATGGACAGGAACAGCGATCGCGCTGTTACAGGAGCCTGTAAAATTATATTATACTAATGTATTGTACCAGCGACCTAATGATCGCTCGTTCCAGTACGCTAAAGGGACTTTTGGGAGGTTTCCACTGTTTTGGTACCTCAGGGGCTTTGCAAATGCGACATGACACCCGAAAACCATTCCAGCTTAATTTGAGCTCCAAAAGCCAAATATTGTTCCTTCCCTTCTGAGTCTTGCCGTGGGTCCAAACAGCAGTTTATTACCACATATGGCGTATTACTGTAATCAGGAGAAGTAGCTTTACAAGTTCTGGGGTGCTTTTTATTCTTTATTCCTTGCAAATATTATTATTTTTTTTTATATTTTTTCAGAAAAAAAGTAGATTTTCACTTTCACAGGCAAACTCCAATAAATATAACAGAAGACCTGTGGGGTCAAGATGCTAACTATACCCCTAGCTAAATTCCTTGAGGGGTGCAGTTTCCAAAACCGTGTCACTTTTGGGGGATTTCCACTGTTTTGGTACTACAAGACCTCTTCAAACCCGACATGGTGCCTAAAATATATTTAAAAAAAAGGAGGCCACAAAATCCACTGGGTGCTCCTTTGCTTCTGAGGCCGGTATTTCAGTCCATTATCACACTAGGGCCACATGTGGGATATTCCTAAAAACTGCAGAATCTGGGCAATAAATATTGTGTTGCATTTCTTTGGTAAAACCTTCTGTGTTACAGAAAAAAAATGTATTACAAATGAATTGCAGCAAAAAAAATAACATTTGTCAATTTCCCCTCTACATTGCTTTAATTCCTGTGAAACGCCTAAAGGGTTAAGAAACTTTCTGAATGCTGTTTTGAATACTGTGAGGGGTGCAGTTTTTAATATGGGGTGATTTATGGGGTCTATCTAGTACATAAGGCCATCAAAGCCGCTTTAGAACTGAACTGGTCCCTGTAAAAATCGCCTTTTAAATTTTCTTGAAAATGGGAGAAATTGCTGCTAAAGTTCTAAGCCTTGTAATGTCCTAGAAAAATAAAATAATGTTCAAAAAACGCTGCAAATATAAAGTAGACATATGGAATATGTGAAATAGTAACTATTTTGTGTGGTATTACTATCTGTTTTACAAGCAGATACGTTTTAAATTCAGAAAAATCATAATTTTTGCAAATTTTCTCTAAATTTTGGTGTTTTTCACAAATAAGCAATGAATTTATTGACCAATTTTTTCCACTAATATAAAGTACAATATGTCACGAGAAAACAATCTCAGAATCGCTTGGATAGGCAAAAGCATTCCGGAGTTATTACCACATCAAATGACACATGTCAGATTTGAAAAAATGGGGCTGGTCCTGAAGGCCAAAATGAGCTTGGTCTTGAAAGGGTTAAGGTGTTTTTCCCCTTTGTACATTGTTTTAATTATTTTATTTTTCTAGATACTCAAAGACTGTAGGACTGCAGATGGAACAGTACACAACAAGCAGCAATGGCTCTCCAGAACAGATTGTTGTCCAGGCCGGGCAGATCCAGCAGCAACAGGTGAGATCCTAAACTTGTACATGGTGATATGATGGTGTTAACATATATCTTTTGAAAGCCTGTTTTTGTTATTGCTTCTCTTTGTGATATTGTAGATTACCCAATCCATCTTAAGTATGACCCATCCACTGTTTTATTTAGTGAGAAAAATCTTAGTAGAGAAGGAATATGGTTGAAAAAAATGTTTCTTTCCATTCTCCACGCTGGTACACTCTCATGGTCAGGCTATCTTTTCTTGTTCCTTCCCCTTTTTCTTAGCCTGGTGCAGTTACTGCTGTCCAGTTACAGACCGAGGCTCAAGTGGGAGCAGCCTCTGGACAGCAAGTACAGACCCTCCAGGTAGTTGTGTCTGGCGAATGCATGAGTGCTTCATGCCATTTGTTGTTGCCTCCTCGGTCTTGTGTAAAAACATAGGCACCGTTTCTTTGTACTTCTTATTTAGTGTATGTATAATGTCTCATGCATGAAATGGTACATGGCACATTCGGCATGGTTTATGAGACTCCTGCTTTCCAATTTTGCATGACTCAATCTGCCCTCTCCATTTTATCATTGTGCAATTCTTGTTGTGATGCATTGTGATGTTCCTGTGTATGTATTACTTTTTAAAGCACATTGTTACCAGAGGCTTCTTTGTTCAGGTGAAATCCAGATACAATAGAGCTACTTTTATTTTATTTTTTAAGCACATACATTTTATTGGATTTTTAAGTAATAATGAGAAGAAAATACAGCATAAAAGCAGGTACACAATATTGCTAAGACATAAGGTATGACAAAAAGAGAGAAAAAATACACATTAGTCCAACTTACTAGATATGATTGCAGTTCAAAAGGAACTTACAGGCAACGCTCCTGACAATACAAAAATAAAGTAAGAAATGGTGACCAGCCGGGTACCAATAAAAAGGAAAAATATGCAAATATTAAAAATAGGGTACTTTGTACCTCTGTAATTTGAGTACTTTATACAGCTTCCAAGGGAGACCGTTTCTCATTAGGGAACATAGAGCTTTATTTTAAAGTAGATTACAGAAATCCGTAACCTGGTCTAGGCCATAGAATAACCTGGTTTGTTCTTGTTCCATGTAGTAATAACATATAAGTCGCATACTTTTCCTAAGAGCAATTTTTTTCCGATCGCCCTGTCCAGATGAAATTAGACACCACTCCCCCCCCCCCCTTTTTTTTTTTATTTTTTTAAGGACTTAAATGGTGGGTGGACGGCAACATCTGCATTATTATGATGGCACATATATGGTGACAAAGTCATATTGTTTTCTACATAACCAGAGTTAAAATGTCACTTAGTAGTCTTATATTGTTCTTGTATTGCAATAATTTGCTGATTTTGTTTTTTCTTGCATAACACCTTACTGCGTTAATTCAGGTACAAGGCCAGCCGCTCATGGTACAAGTCAGTGGGGGACAACTGATTACTTCTACTGGTCAACCAATTATGGTTCAGGCAATGGGTGGGCAAGGTCAAACGCTTATGCAAGTCCCTGGAACTCAAGGACTACAACAGGTAGGTTAAATGGGCTGTAAGAATTTATTATTTATGCCACGCAAAACGCTGAGAACTTGAATGACAAACTGACTGCTTGAAGAGGCACTGCTTATGTAGATTCATTATTAGGCCCCTTTCACACCATGTTCATGGACTGTCAGAAGGTTATGTTTATATAAAAATATATGTATTGTTTTCTATTTTGAGGGGGATTTGCAGAAAACACAATTGTGTGCTCAAAATATGGTTGAAAGTATCATTTATATATATATTTATTTATTTATTTATTTTTTGCTAATAGATACAGTTGGTGCAGCCAGGGCAGATTCAGATCCAAGGAGGGCAAGCTGTTCAGTTGCAAACACAGCAGGGTCAGCCGCAACAAATAATCATTCAACAACCACAGACTGCGGTTACAGCGGGGCAGAGTCAGGTATGGACTGTTGACTTTGAAGTTCTTTGCGTTTTAGGTTTAGAACTTCTATGTCACTTTTATTCTTATTTTTATCCAGGGTCAGCAGCAAATAGCTATTCAGGGTCAGCAGGTAGCACAAACCGCAGAAGGGCAAACCATCGTTTACCAGCCAGTAAATGCTGATGGTACAATTCTACAGCAAGGTAAGTCCTTCTTTTTATTTTATTTGTACATCTAATCAGCTGGATGCTCGATTCCTGCTTTATAATATTCCACTCCTTTTTTTTTTTTTTTTTTTTTTTTATAAACTTTACTTTGATTATGCGCTTTGCTTCTCTAAATGCGCCAATTGTAATTTATTTTCCCCATGACTATAACATTTCCTCCTTTTTACAATATATCTATGCTAGTCTGCTTTTCCATGGTGAACACTAGAGGTTCCCGGGAATTAATTATGTGACCTCCCTTTCTTTGTCCCTCTGTTTCCGGTTTTGTGTTGTTTCCTAAAGTGACAGTCCCTGTTACAGGAATGATTACCATACCAGCTGCCAGCTTGGCAGGAGCCCAGATTGTTCAGGCCGGAGGAAACACCAATACAACAAATAGTCAAGGAACTGTGACGGTTACTCTACCTGTGACTGGAAATGTGATGAACTCTGGGGGCATGGTTATGGTATGTACGAGGATGTATTTCTATTTTGTTTCCTAATGCTGGTGCCTGCCCAGCTTATTCAATAAGTCTTCTGCTTATATAGATGGTCCCTGGTGCAAGTTCTGTGCCTGCTTTGCAAAGAATCCCTTTACCAGGAGCGGAGATGATGGAAGAGGAACCGTTATATGTAAATGCCAAGCAATATCATCGAATTTTGAAGAGGCGCCAGGCCCGAGCCAAATTGGAGGCTGAGGGCAAAATTCCCAAAGAAAGGAGAGTGAGTACTTATATGTGACACGGCATAGAAGGTCGTTGACAGTACAGATATAAACCATGTTTCATGTACCAGTAGATTATCATGAATAATAGGGCACACAAAGTATTCTTCACGAGGTAGGAATCTTTACTTCATACCTTTTTTTTTTTTTTTTTTAAGGGATATTCCTATCTCAGACATTTCTGGCATATCCACAGGATATCACAGGTGGGAACCCCCACCTATTCGGACAACGAGGAGCCTGTTTTCTTTTAAGTTAAGGTGGTCAGTGGCAGCCTCATGCTGCCGGATGCGTATCTCTTTCCATTTAAAGAGAACCTTTCACCTGCCCATACATGTGCAGCATGTAATAGGCCGGGCTTCACAAACACGGTCTCACTTTACATTTTTTTCCTATCATCCTCCGTTATTTACTTATCGGTGCCATTATATTTGGCACCCGATATGTAAATAAGCCCCTGTACTGTCAATGGGGCGGTTCAATCTAACTAAATGGCAAGGGGGCGTGATATCTTCGCTCTGACACTGTCCAATCAGCTGCGGACAGTGTCAGGGCGGCTTGCGCTGTGTTCCCTCCCGCGAGAACACAGACTGGTGGTTCTGCAGAGAGCGCTCTCTGTCTGTGTGTGTTCTTGCGGGAGGGAACACAGCATAAGCCGCCCTGACACTGTCCGCAGCTGATTGGACAGTGTCAGAGCGAAGATATCACGCCCCCTTGCCATTTAGTTAGATTGAACCGCCCCATTGACAGTACAGGGGCTTATTTACATATCGGGTGCCAAATATAATGGCACCGATATGTAAATAACGGAGGAAGATGGCATAAAAAAAAATGTAAAGTGAGACCATGTTTGTGAAGCCCTGCCTATTACATGCTGCACTCAGCTGCACATGTATGGGCAGGTGAAAGGTTCTCTTTAAAGAAGCAATTCTCCATTTTATGAAGCAAGGCTATGAGACTTTCATCGAGGGTCTATAGTCCCATAGACTTGCATTGAGAGACTGACCTCCGGTTCCTACAACAGATGCTGTAGCATTTTGGTGGTAAGAATGGAAATCGGGGGGGCGTGGCTTAGCGGCATATGTGAGCAGACGCAGGAACCGGAGCTCCCGCTGCCGATATCCTGAAACACATCCTGTGGCTAAATTCCTCTAACAAAGACATACCTGTGCAGAGAGGGGAGAAGGAGGAGAACCTGGTGACACTATTCTGTAGAATCTGGAGGCTGTAATGACCCGTTCAAGGAAGTCTAAGGCGGCAGAGGAAGGTGAGCTGGGATTACAAGATGGCGCCGACATGTGCGTGATGGCAGAGAGCAGAGACTTGAGAGGGGCGGCGGCATCCCGACTGGAGCGCTTTGCCAGAAAGACACCCGTGAAGGCAGATGCTGGAGGAGAGATGACAGGAGGAGGGAAAAAGCAGGCAGGCTGCTCCGGGTCCAGATATGAACCGCTGCGGGCACAGGTGGACTCAGAGGAGGAGAATGGAGAAGATGTTGCAGGCAGCTCAGGAGGAGGGCTGGATCGAGGCCCGCACAATTCAAATAAGCCTGGGCCTACGTTGGCAGATGTTTTTTCGGCGGTAAGCCTATGTAATGCCATGCTAGCTAAACTCACTTGCCAGGTGGGCGGAATAAAGGAGGATATTTCCATAATACGGCACGATCTGCAGAAGGTGTCGGAGCGTACAACAGCGGTGGAAGGTAGAGTCAGTGATGTGGAAGACAGAATGCTGCCCATGAGGAGAGATGTAAATGCGGTAGCTGTGGATGTTACTTATCTGTTATCTAAAACGGATGACCTGGAGAACCGTTTACGTCGCAATAACGTACGGATGGTGGGAATACCCGAAAAAGTGGAAGGGTCCAATCCGGATTCCTATTTCGAAAAATGGTTACTGGAGGTGTTTGGCAAGGAGTCGTTGACACCATTGTTTGCGGTGGAAAGAGCCCATAGAGTACCAACTCGCCCGGGTCCACCTGGACGGCCGCCAAGACCTGTGCTGGTAAAGCTGCTTCATTATAAGGACAGAGATTTAATTCTTCGCCAGGCCCGGGAAAAGCAGGATATACGGGTGAATGGTGTGAAAGTGTCATTTTACCCGGATTTTTCTGTAGAGGTCCAGAAAAGAAGGATGCAATTTCTGGATATCAAACGACGACTGAGGGATCTGCGTGTTCAATACTCCATGTTGTACCCGGCGAAACTTCGAGTTGCGGCGCTGGGATCTGTACAATTTTTTGAGAACTCAAAAGATGCGTTAAGATGGCTGGACAGTCACGAGGATCGCCTTCGTCAGAATCGAGAGGAAGCTGCTGCGTGATTATCAGGTGGATGGTTGAAGAGGGGACTCTGCTTACTATGAAAAAGGAGGATGCGCCGCACAGGGGAATAAGGCATTGTTTTTTCTGCATTTTATTTACTGTTCTAATTTGGGGCTGCAGCCTCTAGGTTTATAATGCTGAAGGAAAGACAGAGATGTCAGGTTAATTGAAGATGTTGGAGTCACTAAAATGCTATATGTCTATGGTAGTAAGGTGGCGGGAGGTTTGTGGTTCTCAGGTTTATATTGTGGGAAAAGATGTGTTTCTGCAGTGTAAATGGGAAGCTGAACAGTCACATTGGTGGAGATTTCTTCACCAGCCCGGGCCCTCTTTGGAGGGTAAGTTTCTGGAATGTTGGACGGGCTAGGGAGGGGGGTGGAGGGAGGAGAATGTTTTGGAGGGAAAGGGAGTTGGAAATGCAGTACGCTCTGATTGGCACTGGATTAAAGGGTAATGGCCTCTGTCAGATAAAAAAAATGGATAGATGGGGGGTAGGGTAAATCTTTTGTCCTGGAATGTGAGAGGTATGGGAGAGGCAACAAAACGGCGAGCTATATTTGACTTTCTGAAAGGGCAGTCTGCTGGAGTGATGGGACTACAGGAAACGCATCTTACCGCTCATACTGTGCAACAGGCACATAGGGTGTGGATTAGACACAGCTTTCACTCCTATCATTCCATATATTCAAGGGGGGTTAGTCTCCTGGTTCATAGGGATGTACCTTTTTGCTGTTTGGCTTCCTTTAAAGATGGAGAGGGCAGATATGTAGGGGCACATTGTAAGTTGTTTAATTGGGAATGTATAATTGTGGTACTGTATGTGCCTCCCCCATACTCGGTGGTTCCAATAAGAGAAGTGTTGGAAAGGCTGGCTAGTTGGCCGATGGTCCCGACTATACTTATGGGAGACTTCAACAATGTAATGGATATAAGACGTGATAAATTTCCAAAAGGGGGGGGGGGTAGGTGAGGCTGTTCTGACGCGGTTTGGGAAGTACATGATAGAGGTGGGGTACACGGATATTTGGCGGGCAAAGTGGCCCTCTACTACGCAATATTCTTGTGTGTCATCTACTTATGGATCGTTGTCTAGAATAGATTTGATGTTTAGTAACGGGTTAGGGATTGAGTGTGTGGAAGGGGTGGAATATCTGCCAAGGTCACTGTCTGATCACTCCCCAATGATATTGAAAGTTCGAACTAGTCCGCAGATAGGGGGGCTAAGACTGCATTGGAGGCTAAATCCGTTCTGGATACGACTAGTGGGGGAGGAGATAATAACTGCGAGCTTGCAGGAGTACTTTGAGTTTAATAAAGGTACGGTACCTATAGATATCTTATGGGATGCTATGAAGGCGAATATCAGGGGGGTGTATATCCGGGAAATCACGACCATTAAAAATAGATCACGACAGGTGGGAAAACATCTACTGGAAAGGGTGACATTATCCGAGGAGACTCATGTAGCTAATAATACAGCAGAAACTAAGGCCCAGTGGAAGGTAGCCCTAAAATTACTAAAGGAACATCAACTGGAACAGGCAGCTAATAAAAGGTTGTTTTTGCAGCAAAAATATTATGAGGAGGGGGAAATGACGGGCAGATTGTTGGCAAATATGGCTAGGCCTCAGCGGGAGGGTGCGTTCATTCACCAATTGCAGGATAAAGAGGGGACACTGGTTGGAGAAACAGGGGACATACTGGATGTGTTGAAGTCCTTCTATACTGAGCTGTATCGTACGAGGGTAGATTATCCGGAAGATCTATTGACAGACTATCTAGAGGAAATGGAGTGGGTTACCTTAGGGGAGGAGGAGAGAGAGGCTGGAAGAGCCAATTACATTGGAGGAATTGCAGGAAGCAGTGAGTTCTATGGCAAATGAAAAGGCTCCAGGCATGGATGGTATACCTACTGAGATGTACAAAACATATGGGGGGGAGCTTCTGCCAGAGTTATTAGAGGTGTTCCAAGATAGTTTTGCCAGGGGACGACTGCCACAGACTATGTATGAAGCGGCAATAGTAGTCATTCCTAAAGAGGGGAAAGATCGAACACAGCCGGATTCTTATAGACCAATATCCCTGCTGTCCGCAGATGTAAAAATTTTGGCAAAGGTTCTGGCTAATAGGCTGACAAGAGTGGTGACTAAGATAGTGGGCCCGGATCAGTCGGGATTTATGCCATCAAGATCTACAGCAGTCAATCTAAGAAGATTATTCTTGAATTTGCAGACAGAGGCTGCAGATACACAGGGTAGAGCAGTGTTGTCCTTAGACGCGGCTAAGGCATTTGATAGTGTGGAGTGGGGGTATCTGTGGGCTGTTTTGGAGCGGTTCGGATTTGGGAATAATTTTATAACATGGGTAAAATTGCTGTATAAGGAACCGGTGGCTAGGATTCGAGCCAATGGGCGGATGTCAGATTCCTTTAGACTAGAGAGGGGGACGCGTCAGGGATGTCCACTTTCCCCGCTATTATTCGCTCTAGCGATCGAACCTCTGGCAAATGTGGTAAGGCAACATCCGGGTATAGAAGGGTTTCGATGTGGGGAGCTGGAGGAACGCATAGCATTATATGCGGATGATATTTTACTATTCCTGGGAGAGATAGTTCGGTCACTGCCGTTGATAATGACCATATTGGAACGGTTTGGCAAATTTTCAGGGCTTCAAATTAATTGGAGTAAGTCGACATTGCTGCCACTCAAACCATTGGAGGTGCCACTGGTGGTGGGGGGAATTGCTGTACCTTGTGTTAAGGAATTTAAATATCTGGGGATTAAGGTCTCGGGGAGGGTGCAGGATTTTGTTGCGCTGAATGTGAAACCATTATTGGACAAACTAAAAGATAAGACCAGAATATGGCTTGGACTACCACTTTCAGCGCTAGGAAGAGCAAACCTGATTAAAATGATTCTGATGCCTCAGGTTCTTTATGTGGTGCATAATGCCCCAGTGTGGTTGCCTAAATACTGGTTCAGGAGAATACATAATCTGTTTAGGGACTTAGTGTGGAAAAGGGGGATCCCCAGGATTAAATTGGAAAAATTACAATTACCAACGGAAAAGGGAGGATTAGCTATTCCAAATGCGTGGATATATTACTTAGCCGCCCAAGCACAACATTTTAAAGGTTGGAAGAATAGGGAAGAGTGGGACTCTAGTGGGAAACTGGTGCATCATTTGAGTCAGGGCGAGGATATACTAGAGGCAATGGAGTCTCATAAACTGAGGAGGGAGGCGAAAGGAAAACCGACTTTGCTATTGATACATAGGGTCTGGTGGGAATGCAAAAAAATACTGGGCGTTACTGGGTGCTCCAATTATATGCCTCTATGGGATAATCCATACTTATGGGAATTCCATATCTTGGACGGCTTTCAGGAGTGGGAACAAGCTGGGGTCAGATATGTATACCAGGTATATGAGGGGGGGAAGTCTCAAATTGTTCTCACAGTTACAGGAGGAGTTCGGACTCCCACATCGGATGTTTTATCAATACCTCCAGTTGCGGCATGCGGCGCAGGCCCAGGGTAGATTGGTGGATTTGGGCTGCTCTACTATGGGAGTGATGGAACAGGTATTGGGAGCAAAAGACACTAAAGGGATTATTTCTGTGATCTATGGTACATTACTTTCCAAATTCCTTGGAGATCCGATGGGGGTGATCAGATGCAAATGGGAAGAGGATGTGGGGAATATAACTGATGAGGAGTGGGAGGAGATACTGGAATCGCCCAAAATGCTCTCCATTAATGTAGCACACAGGAGGTCACAACTTTTTCTCCTACATAGAGTGTACAGGACGCCTAAGGTGTTAATGCAAATGAGACTCAGACCAACGCAGGAGTGTCCCAGGTGTTCGTTTGAGGGGGCAGACATAAAGCATATGTTCTGGAGTTGTCCGAAGCTGAATGATTACTGGAAGGAGGTTGGAGGCATGGTAGAGAGGGTATTTGGGAGAGTTTTTCCGTTGGAACCTAAGATCTATGTGTTGGTCTGCATGGGGGAGGAGGGAGGAGATGGAGCTGAATTACTGGCCATAAAAAAGGTTTTGTATCATGCTAGGAAACTAATAGCAAAATATTGGTTGAATGCGGATCCCCCGGAGGCGTCTGAGCTAGTGGAATACGTTAATCACACGGTGGCATTGGAACATCGGATATACCTAAAACGTGGGGCAATACACAAATACGATAAGCAATGGGGAAAATGGGAACACAATTATGGCACTGCAGGGAGGTAGAATACACCTTAAGGTGGAATGATCAGGAGGCAAGTATGGATATATCAGTAGGAGGCAAGAGAGAGAATGGTTATATGAGTCAGGGAAAGGAGGAGGTACTGCGGGGGGGGGGGGGGGGCGGGGAGTTGGGATGGAGGGAAGTGGGAGTTGTGATACATATAACTGTATATGTTGTACAAAACTGAAAATGTATTGACGGTTGGAACCAAGTTAATGTACATGAGATGTATGATATATGTTGTATTATCAATAAAAACTGGTTTGATTTAAAAAAAAAAAAAAAAGAATGGAAATCGCGTGACCGAACGGTGGCTCTAAACAGAGCGGCTACTCTTGAAATAAAGCACCAGGTTGGCCAATACACCGGACTACCTTGCAATTAATCACGTTTTAAAATGGGGGCCGCGAAAAATGATAGCCGGAGTGCTTCTTTAACCCATTTGCAACCATAATGCCCTAATTGCGGTCTATTGACTGCAATATGGCATAATGGTACATCAAGTGGATGGCATAGGCGCTGTGCCCACGTCGTCTGCACTGGGTGCTGGCTGTAATATACAGCCGACATCCTGCTGTAACACCCGGGATCACAGTTGCCTCCGATCCTGACTATTTAACCTCCCTCTGCCACCCCGTCGGTTCCCCTGCAACACGATCGCGGAGCACCAATGGGATGCCATGGCAACTCGGGGACATAAGAGGCTTTCAGGCTATAAGGTACAGCCTAATGCCCCATGCACACGGCCGTGTTCATAATCACGGGCCGCGATTGCCAGCACGGCCGACCTCCGCCCGCAAAGTATGGGAGCACAGCCCGTAAAAAGTAAAAGATAGGACATGTCCTATGTTTTGCGGCACACTTCTACGTCCCGGACAACATTCTGTAAATAAACGGGAACGTGTCCGTGGACAATAGAAGTGAATTGGTCCGTAATTGGAGTCTGCAATTACGGACAATTTTTAAAGTCGTGTGCATGGGACCTTTATATGTTGCCTGTCATTTTTACACTGACAGGCAATAATGCTTTGGTATACATAACAATTAGCATAAGCATTATATAAGCGATTATTCGATCGCATTTTGAAGTCCACTTGTGAGACCAAAAAAATTGTTAAAGTTTATTAGGAGAACGTGTTCACAGTAAAAATAACTCCATTTTTTTTTCACTCACAAAAAAAGTGGTTACATTTAGCAGAATTGTTTTAAAAAAATAAAAAAAAAAGGTTAAAAAAGGAATAAATATACACATATATGGTATGGGGTCCCTCTCCCCCTTCCCCCCTTAAAAAGTTTTGTGAATTGATCACTGAATTATTTGTACCCCAGAATGGTTCTATTACAAAAAAAAAAATATGACCTGTCCTTCAAAAATAACAAACCCTCACACAGCTACATTGATGGAAAAATAAAAAAAGTTATGACTCTTGGAATGTGCATAAGTAGTAAAACATAATAAAATACTATACATATTTGGTATCGCCGTACAAATCCATAGAATAAAGGTATCACGTTATTTATCTCGCATGGTGAAGAACGTGAATTTGAAACGCCAAAAACTATGGTCGAATTTTTTTCAACCCCCCCCCCTTCCAAAAAAAAAATTTGGCAACAGAAGAAAAATAATTTTTTATCTTTATCAAATACTCTTTATTGTACATTAACATACACAAAAAAAACACCAACCCTTTCCGCTCAACCAGACATCAGGAGAGAAAAATAAAGGAAGAAACGTGAAAATGGTACATATACATTTCCGTTAACATTTATAGAACAGATATCACGCAAATATCAAAGTGACATAGCGCATAAAGAAACCATTGGTACATGTTAACCCAGCGACACATACAAGCACATATATTGGTTACTGCCCACCCCTCACTGCTACAGCAGTCGCCCAGGATCCAAAGCCCTATGGGGTAGGAGACGTAGGTGTCCGGACCCTCCCGCCCCTATCCCTTAGCAGTGTAGCACAAGCAGCTGAAGCACTCGTGTGAGTGCTCAGCCTCTTCGTGTCTGTTCGGCCTTTCCGGAAATAAATGTATCGGTTTACGGACTCCATAGAAAGTCTGTGAGCCCGTACTCCGATACATCGGCTTTCCGGAAAAAGCCGAACAGACACGAAGCGGCTGAGCGCTCACACGAGCACTTCAGCTGCTTCGTTCTAGCGATTGATGGGGGTCTCAGTGCTCGGACCCCCACCAATCCAAACTTCTGACATGTCACTATGACATGTCAGAACTTAGTCAAATGTTTAGCTAAACTTTGACATGTAATTTATACCACACAGTAAAAACAAATGTGCAACATCTAGAGGTAAAAATAGTTGGCACTACCTGTAACTTGCAATGTCACAGACTTCTGTGCTTGTGCTCACTGGGACTTGTGGTTCGACAGCCTTTGTCTAGCAGTGGTCAGTGCGTATAAAAGTCAGATTTTGCAAATAACAATATGTAGAAGAAAAGGCAGCACGGCACTCACCCCTTGCAAAAAAAGTTTCTTTTAATTCTTATGTTGAGGCAGGCAACACGGGATTAGAAGACAATAGAGCCGACCATTTCACGTCCTATAGACGCTTTATCAAGGCATCACCGTAAAAACAAAACCCAAAAATCAATGGTGAAATTGTTTGGTTTTTTTTGTGGGTGGGCACTTTGGAAGCATGATATTGTGTGGGGGCACTATGAAGGCAGGTTACTGTATCTGGGGCGCACCTCATGAGTTGTCCCTCTGTATGATCGTTGAAAGTTGGGAGGTATGGAAAGAGATGGGTGAGCAGGATAACCTCTTCTATGTGTGCAGTGTATAGAAGACACAATAGTAGTTAGGCTCCACCCACTAGCTCAGACAACTGAGAATTTGAAAAAAATGCCAGTACATTTTAAAATGTGACTTTTCAGAATAAGCTATTGTATTTGTGTACAGGAGGAATAACGCTATTTCTGGCCATTATATGACTTGTATGTGCCTATTTTTTTTTGTTTGTTTTTTTTTTTAGCAGTTTTCCCCTCTGCGGACTTTCTCTTCTCAGTTTTCTCATGTCTTCTTTACGCTGCACACAGAAGGAATCCTTCTCTCCTATCTTTATCTGAAATACACTCCTCAACATTGAAATTGCAACACCAAGACGGGCAAGCTGTAAGGTTATGCAAATTGAGGAAGCAGCAGGTGTTGCTAAGATCAGGTCAAATTTTCAAGCGCCAATCTGTGGAATGTGGGAGGGGCATAAATGCCAAATTGAAAGCAACGTTTTTTTTTGGCCACATAAAACTTCAAGTGGTGTGGGATGATTGTGCGATGCCTCCTGTTCGTCAACGTGCCAGTTATCGCCACTTGTCGCAAACTGGGAGGGACAGAATCGTTGAACTGAGAGACCTTGGTTTATCACTCTGACAGATCACTACGCGCCTAGGCAGAGATATCATCACTGTTCAACATTGCGTGTCCCAGAAGTTGGGAGAACAATAACAAACGAGAATGACAGCAAGAGGTGCGCGGAGGTGAACCTCTGCACGGACAGATCGTCTAATTGGAAAAATGGCGCTTAGTGATCCATTCTGTACTGCATGTGAAATTAGACGACAAATCCCAAGCCTAGGGCGGCAACCAGTGTCGACACAAACCATCAGAAGGCGTTTGCGCGACATTGGGCTACGAGACAAACGCCCAGCTACAGTTGTTCCATTGACCACATGCCACAGTTGTCAAAGGCTATCATGGTGCACAAAAAGATAGCAATGGAGGCTGGAATGGCGGTCTAGCCTCTTCAGCGATGAGTCCCGCTTTGGTCTCTCGGACGCGATGCCATCATGGGCAACTCCATGAAGGGGCCATCACAGGGGAACTTCACATTGGTCCTACTCCCAGGATTATGTTATGGGGTGACATAATGTATGGTAGCCGGACCCCCTCTAGTCTTTATTTCAGGTACACTAACCGCTCAGGGTTACATTGCTTTGGTCGTGGAACCAGTTGTATGGCCATCTCTCAAGTGTTGCAGAAGCAGTTTTTCAACAGCACAACGACAAGCCGCATGTTGCTCGTGCTACTGTGAGCAGCCTGCGTGGCCTAAACGTGCTACCATGGCCTGCAGCATCTCCGGACTTGTCTCCCATCGAGCACATCTGGGACGCCATTGGTTAGAAATTGCAAAGGGAGCTGCCAGCAGCCAATTATGATGATTTTCGTTATCAAGTGCCTTCAGTGCAGCATGGCATTCCTCAGACAACCATTAATAACAACACCTTTATAGCCGATATTCATGGAGAAGATTATATAGTATAATATAGAGGAAGTATTTATTATAAAACTTCGCTTTTATTAAGCTTGAATAAAACATGGAACATCACATGTTCTGTAATGAAACAAGTCCTGACATACAAACATATAAGTATCGAAGAGGCAGCGGTATATACTAGGCTTTGTGGACAGTATTCCTATCTAGCATGCTTAGTCTTGTAGTACTACTGTGCTCTATATCTGTCCTGTCTATTATCAGGTCTGCATTCAGATCTGATAGACTATCTCAAAGCTGGATAACCTAGTCTGCCTAAATTAGATTCTGAGTGCAGTGAGCAACTCCACCTCCTGCGCGTTTCACCCTATTTTGGGTTTGTCAGGAATATATGTAATGTAACTCATTGGTGTTGGGCAGTGGCAGCGAACGCTTCATTTCCGCGTCTTTTTGTGTATCAGTAAGGCCCTCCCCTTCCAGAGGTTCGCCCGTTCCATAGCCAATCACTGACAAGTTTTCTTACTTTCTCACCCTTGGTGATTCCCAGCATCTCATTGGACCTATTCTATTTCCGTCATCCTGGGATGTTTATGCATCATCCCTATTGGTCTAGAGCTCTGTGTTCCCATGTAATGTATTTTCACATTGAGTTGAATCATCAAATCTGAGACAAATATCTAGGAGCTATAGTAATATCTCATATGTCCATGTATATTATCTCCTTAATGGAGCAAATATACTAGACACCTAATGATTTTCGGTAGCAGCGTTAAAGATAATATCTGGCTGCCATCTTGACTCAATACTTTCTGGTATAAATTAGGATAGGTTCAAGAAGACTTATTGTAGACTAAGATATATGATGATACAGCTCTGAAAAAAATGTTATATTGGTCACAACCCATAAGATCTCATATGTCCATGTGTGTTATCTCCTCAGTGGAACAATTATAGTAGACACCTAATGATTTTTGATGGTAGCATTAATGATGATATCTAGCTGCCATCTTGGCTTAATACATTCTGATGTAGATTAAGATGAGATCAAGAAGCCTCATTATAGATGAGGATATAATATCATACTATAGAAACATTAATCATAGGGATACAAAAGATCTGAAAGAGTTATGACCCAACAGCTCTAGAAAAATATATTATATTAGTCACAACCCATAAGGTCTTCTCTAGGTAGTTTTTGATTTTAAGCAGTATTCTTTTAAATTACCATTGAGTGGCTCTACAGAAAACATGCAAAGTTTACATGATCATTGATACCCTCTGGGGTGACTGATCTCATTTTACATATCCATCTTGACTCAGTTTGAAGCAGCAGTTTATCCCATTCTCCCCCTCTTGGGCTAGGCTCAACTTGCTGAATTCCCTGGAATTTAATGGCCTTGGGGTCACCCCCCATGTGCCATACATGTGATATTGTGGTATCCCTTCTGTTGAGGATGTCATTGTAGTGGTCTCTAATACATCTTCTAAACTCTCTCTTGGTTTTACCTATATAGTCCTTGGGGCATGTGCATTTTGCCAAGTATATCACCCCACTGAACTTAGTTGATAAAGTGTTTATTGAGGTATTCTCTACCTGTCCTCGCGCTAGTAAACATCTTAGAAACCACAATAGAATCACATGCAAGGCAGTTCCCACATCCATAAGCCCCCAGAGGTTTCCTATGTAGCCAGCATGTTTCAAGAGGTTCATCAACAAAATGGCTATGTACTAGTTTATCCTTCAGACTTTTATTGCGTCTGAATGTTATCTGTGGTCTCTCACAGAGACTAAGTTTGAGATCTTCATCCTCCTGCCATTTGAAGACATGGGGCTACTAATGGACCAAATGGATAAAAAAAGCTGAAGCCCTTCTCAAAAGAACATTGGAAGCATCCACAGCTATGTTCAGACCCGGGATTTTGGCTACCTGTACTGCAAGATCCCTTTCTATCTGGATAGATCAGCTGGAAAGCCATCTTGCTGCAGGCACACCCAAGAGAAGACCTCTACTTTTCTTTTTTACCTATGTTGAAGAAGGCCTCTAATTATCTAGCAGATGCCTTGGCGGATTTTGTAAAACTATCTGCTAGATCCGCTGAATTATCTAATGCAGCAGAAGATCCGCCTGCTTGAGGATCTGGTCTGGTGATCATGGTTCTAAGAACAAGCTGGAGAGATTGATTATATTAGGTCTCCTAATCTCCACAATTCCAACAGTCCTCTGGGAGCAAGGTCATTCAAGACCTCTACAGGGGTTTCTCCTTTCTGTGTAGGACAAGGACCAATCCTCCCTAGACAAAAGGATAAAGGTTCCTTTGGCAGTAAGAAAATCACTAAACTGGTGGCTAATAAGCCATCTCCAGAAAGGTGTCCCCTGGAAACAGTCCTCAACTAGTGATTCCGACCGATGCCAGCAGTCGAGGCTGGGGAGCCCACACATCCTCTTCTCTAGTCCAAGGCTTATGGTACTCCCTTTTATGAAAAGCGCTTCTTCCAATCTAAGAGCTGTCAGCAGTAAAAGAGGCGCTATGGACGTATAAAGGTCCTATCAGACAACATGAACACTGTGGCATACCTGAACAAACCGGAGGGAACAAGGAGAAAAACTACCAATTGGCAGCTCAGATCTTATCCTGGGTAGAAGGAAACATCCTTTCCTCGTCAGCAGTTCATGTAAGAGGCAAAGAAAACATAACAGCGGATTTTCTCAGCAGGGCCTCCCTGAGTGGGGGAGAGTGGAAGTTAAATCCTTACATTTTCAGTCAGATCACCCAGAATTAGCGGATTCCAGATCTAGACCAGTTTGCCTCAAAAGAGAACCATCAAATTGCAACTTTTTATTCTCTTTCTCACAGGGACAATCCAATAAAGGTAGACTTACTGTCCCAGAATTGTCCGGGAACTTTTTTTTTTTTTATTAATGCATTTTCTCCATTCTCGTTGATACCAAGGGTTTTAGCAAAGATCCAGGAAGAGAATGCCAGAGTAATTATGATTGCACCTCATTGGGCCAGAAGATTTTGTTTCCCTCTTCTCCACCTTGCAGCAGGGAATTACTGGTCTCTTCATTCTCTACTGGATCTTCGATCTCGGACCAGTTTTTGTCATCCAAATATCCTTCAACTCTGGCTGATGGCTTGGATGTTGAACGAGTGATCCTAAGAAATTTGGGGTTGTCAGATGTTGTAATCTCAACCATTTTGAATAGCCAGAAGAAAGTCACTTCTAAAATATATCCAAGAGTCTGGACGAAGTTCATCTCCTTTTCTAAACATAGATGGGACGGATCTTCTCAACCCATTAAACCTGGCCTTTTTACAAAAAGGCCTAAAATCCAGCACTCTAAAGGTTCATATATCAAAGTTTTTTTCTCCTATAAAGCATAATACTCCATGGTTTTTTCCTGAAAGGATAATCTTAAGGCCTCAACCTTCCTTCCTTCCCAAGGTCGTATCGAAATTCCACTGTCAACAGGAGATTTCATTACCTTCCTTTTTTCCTAACCCACTTTCTAGTAAAGAACAAGAATACCATCACCTGAATGTCAGAAGAGGTGTTCTCCGCTACCTAGAGAGCGTCGCTGACTTCGGGAAGACTGACCATCTCCTTGTCCAATTTCAAGGGAAAAACAAAGGAATGGCAGCAATTAAATCCACTATTGCCTGATGGATTAAAATGGCCATTTCTGCTTGTTGCCCGTAGGGTTAAAATCGCAGTCTACTAGAGCAATTTCCACATTATGGGATGAAGGAGCTTCCACTTGTATTGACCAGATTTGTCGGGCTGCTACCTCCTGACTTTCCTTAAACATTATATATTAAATGTTTTGTCAGACTGTGACTTGTCTTTTGGGCGTAAGTCCTTTCAGAAGTTGTCCCTCCCTAAATTCAAAATCCTCTGTTATTCCTCCTGTGAGTGCCGTTGTGGAGGTGCCAGGAAAAGATGAATATTCCTCTTACAAGTAATTGGTTTTTCCGTAAACTTCCACAACGACACAGGATTTTCTGTCCCATGTTTTTGTTATTTTGTAAATTACTTTGGTTGTTTATACCTTATTTTTATATATTGATACATCGAATAGAGGTACTTTGGTATTACTGGATAAGGTATGGAGGAGGGGCCTATTATTTGTGTGTCCATGTTTCCTGTCTCGAGAGACGTGGAATCCTCCTGTGAGTGCCTTTGTGGAGGTTTATGGAAAATTCAATTACCGGTAAGCGTAATTTTCATCTTTACTTACTCCATAATTCTATATTAATGTATGGCTTTAGAAAGCGATGTCATAAAAGCTGTAGGTATAATCTGAAGGTGTCCCAATACTTTTGTCTATACAGTGTAGATCAGGTATACTGTAAGATTAGCATTAGTTTGAAAGTTAGTGTCCATTTAAGTTTTTACTCCAATGTGTATATAGTATTTATCTGAGTAAATTCTGGTCCATCCCCCAATTGATCGGTGTGACTTTTAGTTCTCCCAGAGTTTTTCATGACATTACTGCTTGTATCTTTCTTGTTCTTTTTCTTAACAATAAAACCATAATTTTTATTGGATCGAATCTAGAATTTTTAGGGCCAAAAGCTGTTCATTAAATTAACACACATACCAATAATTTTGATATTTTAACTCTAAGGTAAATATGGTTCCCTGCAGATTACCCTCACAGCAATACTTCTAAACAGTACTTGTATATGTACTCACTGTCAGGACCTTTTTTGTTTATTTTGGTGTTGTGTGGAGTTGCATGGAATCTGTCACATCTGAATGATGGAAAGTTTTTTTGGAATAGAGCTTATCTATACCACATGAAATCCAGTAGTAAGTTGCAGAATTTCTGTATAAACAGTTAATTTACGAAATATTATTTAAAGAAAATAAAAAAACTTTTCAAACCTGAGAGAAAATAATAAAAAGATCTGTGCTATTTTTCTACAATATATATGGTTGAGCATTGTTGTTGTAAGGATACTATTCATATATTATTTTTTTTAAATAGTTTTCAATTACACAATATTTATATTTGGCTACTAGAAATATTTGCATGAGTCACGTCATCGTCATGCTATGGCCAGGAAGAGGGGAGATGGAGGACGCTTCTTCTCGCCAAAAGAAAAGGAGGGTCATCACTTGCAGGTAAATGATGATGGTTTATATGCTATACTGTATGTTAGAAACCATATAGCCTTTAAAAAAAAAAAGTTCACTAGTTTTAGGCAAACTCTTGGACTTGCATAATTTATATACCAATAGTGGTTAGGCTGGAATTACACAACACATTAAGCTGCGTTTTTGTGGCTCTTTCTTTTCTTTCTGTCTGTCTTTGTCTTTTTTTTGTTACTTTAAAGTCTATACTGAAATATGCTGCATGTAAACAATATCTGGAAGTGCCGCCGGAGCGGCAGCACTGTATCGCCGGGGGCCAAGATAGGCGAGTACTGCTTGCTTTTGTTCTTGTCATTTGCAGTCATTAGAAAAAAAAAATGTTACTGAGAATCACCACTGTCACACACAATTTTCATTGTGGATTTTTTTCCCGAGTAGCTTATGGGAAAAACGCCATAAAAGAAACTCCATACGGCATGTTGTGTTTAAAAAATACGCCACTGACTTAAACGTCATAAAAGACTTAAACGTCATAAAAAAACCAAGCACACTTTGTGTATAGTGTATACACAAAGCATTTTTTTTTTTCATTTTTTAGGACGTTTTAAGTTGGGGCGTAGTCTTAAAAATGCAACATGCTGTATGGCGCTATTTTCTGGTGTTTTTGCCGTAAATTACCCTGTAAGACACTTGGGAAAAAAATCACAATGAAAACTGTGTGTGAAGGAGGCCTTAAAGTGGTTATCCTGGATCCAAATTTTTTTTTTTTTTTTTTTTAAATTCCTGCAAATGACATGAATTTAACAAAGCAATCAGTATTCGCCTATCTCCCCCCCCCCCCCCCCCCCCCCGGCGATCCAGTGCTACCGCTTCGGCGGCACTCTCGGAAATTGTTTACAGGCAGCATGTGACCTATGCAGCCAATCAAATGGCTCAGCAGTGACGAATCGTATTTCTGACATAATGCCATGCTTTTAAGTACTGTACAAATTTTTGTTGGTTTACTTACTGTTTTGTACATAGTAATGTTAAGGGGAAAAGAAAACCAATAAAACAAGTAGTTGCAATTTTAGTTTGAATGCTCAAGTAGTTTATATATTTGTCATTACTTACACAAAACAAGAACAGCAAAATCTTTCTCTACGTAATATATTTTCTCTTATTATTCAGGAAGTGGAGTTTCATTAATCAAAAGATGGAGCCGATTTAACGGTAAAAACTTTTCTGAAGATCTTTTAGCTTTTATCTTTGTGTTAAGATTTCTGTTCTAATTTTTTTCTTTTATTTCCACAGGATTCATCTCAGGGAAGAGAAGTTTACACAGATGATGCAACTCTTCTGACCACATCCTGAACACAGCAAGATGAAGCCAGAACCGTGACATTATAACTTCCACTCTTTGTCAGATTTATAACCTTACCCGACATAGGTTTCACTAAATGGACTCTGCCCTTAAAGTGTGCCAGTCAGCACAAATTTCCATATGAAAGTACCAGCAGTGTCACGTGGGCTTAGATGCACGAAAATGTAAGGGGGCTATTCTTTTTTCTAAACGTGGCTCCGTTGCAGCGCTATGAACGACATTCTGCTTATGCAAATGAGCTGTTTGGAACAACAAGGGAGAATATTGTTCATAGCACAACAGAGCCACGATTAGAAAAAAAGAAAAGTAGCCGTACATTTTGTGCAGCTAAGCCCATGTGACACTGCTGGTACTCTCATGTGGAAATTTGTGCTGACAGACTCCCTTTATGTCCTCCCATTTATGAACCCTTTGCAAATGTTTTATCATGCCCACTTGTTTTGTTGAATTGAGATGTATATACATGAATGGAGATCATATTTGCTGTCAAAAAGGGAATGTGTATTTAAAGGTATTAATTGAAAATGTAACTTAAGTTAGTTTTTTAATATTCAGCTAGATGAATTTCCCTATGAGCTGTTTTTAATGAATAAGTTGAGACATCAGAATCCTTTCTCCTTGCAGTGAAAGTAACAATTTGTTTTTGGTGACTGTCCGCTATGAAGAAACAGTTGTATACATTTTTATAGAATTTATCAAAACGCATATTTCTTCTTTACAAACTTGCAAAAGTGTGTTAATGTATTTTTTTTAGACTAGATGATGCTAGTGTGTGTGTGTATATATATATATATATATATATATATATATATATGTGTATGTTTAGCAGTTGTCAACAGGTGGACATGCAGCATGGGGTCCCGCTGTAACTAGTCCACAAACTTGTGGTGCTAGAGTGAAATCTACCCCTAAGATAAATATGGGATCCTCCTGTCCCAGTAATAAGTGAGCCTCCATACTGGTCAGCGAAGACCTCCACTGTAAAAAAACAAAACAAAAAAACATCTAGTTGATAAAACTTAATTAGGTTAAAAAATGTTATGAATCTAACCCAATATAGCTGTACCCCATAAATATAAAGGCTATGTTTACACGTAACATTTTGCTTGTGTTTTGTCCTTTTCCTCGGGAGCCAGGTGCTAAGTTATACTAAGCCGGATTTGCAAAAGTCTTGGTGCTACAATGCGGCTGTAAAGCTTTTTGCGACATCACTGCAGCACATATGAAATTTATCTCCCTTCTCTCTTTTTTAAAGTTGAAAAGGGTTTTTAAATAGAGTAGTGATATTATCAGTTTTGATGCCTCAAGGAGGTTAAGGAAATATGACAAGAAGAACTTGCTGTAATCTGAACAAAACATGTGACGTACTGTACAGTACATGTCAAATCTAGCCGGTTTTCCATTACGTATTAAGCGGTCACTATTAAACTTGGATGTGGGAATGTTATATTTCTGACATTGTGTATGTCTGATGAATTAGAGCAGACATAAATTATGAATTTGTAACTTAACAAAATATTTGTACATATTTTTTTTTCTTATTTTATATGAATTTTTTTTCAGATGGTCTTTTTTTGTTTCCTTTTTTTTTTCTTTTCTTAATTAGCTGTATTTGTAAGTACTGTGTACCTTGCCCAGCTAATAATAAAACCTTTATAAACCCAATGATTACATTTTGATCTTTGTTTTAGTTTATATTGGCACATGAAGATGTAAAGTGTAGATAAAGGCAATTGTTTTCTCGTGACACGATGTACTTTGTTAGTGGTAAAACTTGGTCGATATATTCAGTGTGTGTTTGTGAAAAACACCAATATTCAGAGAAAATGTGCAGAAATTTGAATTTTTCTAAATTTAAATTAATTTGCTTGTAAGACAGATAGTAATACCACACAAAATAGTTACTAGTTAACAGTTCCCATATGTCTACTTTATGTTGGCATTGTTTTTTTTTAGATATCTCACACGTGGCCCTAGTGTCCTAATGGACTGAAACACCGGCCTCAGAAGCACTTTTTTTTTTTTAGAATATATTTTAGCCACCATGTCAGGTATGAAGAGGTCTTGTGGTGACAAAACAGTCGAAACCCCTAATGTGACCCGATTTTGGAAACTACACCCTTAAGGAAATTATGTAGGGGTATAGTGAGCATTTTGACACTACAGTTTATTGCAGAAATTATTGGAAGTAGGCTGTGAAAATGAAAATCAAATTTTTTTTTCTAATAAAATGTAGATTTAGCTCATTTTTTCATTTTCACAATAGATAAAGAAGATAAAGCACCCCAACATTTTTAAAGCAAACTTCTGAGCACACCAATACCATATATGTGGTAATAAACTGCTGTTTGGAGACACGGCAGGGCTTAGAAAGGAAGGAGCGCCCATTTGACTTTTGGAGCTAAAGTTTTGCTGGAATGGTTAACGGCGCCATGTCACATTTGCAAAGCCCCTGAGAGGCCAAAACAGTGCAAATCCAGCAAAAGTGACCCCATTTGGGAAAGTACACACCTCATGGAATTTATCTAGCGGTATAGTGAGCATTTTGAGCCCACTGCTTTTTGCTGAATTTATTGGAATTAGGCAGTGAAAATGAGTCTACATTCTTTCCACTAAAATGTTGGATTTTTTTTCATTATTACAAGGAATAAAGGAGAAAAAGCACCCCAACAATTGTGAAGCAATTTCTTCTGAGTACGGCAATATTCCATATGTGGTCATAAACTGCTATTTGGACACACGGCAGGGCTCAGAATGGCAGAATGTGCTACTTGGCATGCAGATTTTGCTTGATTGGATTTTGGGCGCCATGTCGCAATATGCAGAGCCCCTGAGGTAGCAGTACAGTAGAAACCCCTGAGAAGTGACTCCATTTTGGAAATTATAACCCTCAGGGCTTTCATCTAGGGTTGTAGTGAGCATTTTGATCCCACTGGTGTTTCATAGATTGTATTAGAATTGGGCAGTGAAAATGAGAAAAAATATTTTTTTTCCCAAAAAGATGTAATTTTGCTCCCAATTTTTTATTTTCACAAGGGGCAATAGGAGAAAAAAAATTACACCCAATTTATTACCCAGTTTCTCCCGAGTATGGCAATACCCCATGTGTGGCCCTAAACTGCTGTTTGGGCACTTGGCAGAGCTCAAAATGGAAGGAGCGACATTTGGCTTTGAGAGCGCAGATTTTGCTGGACTGGTGTACCGGCGCCATGTCACATTTGCAGAGCTCCCTTAGGTACCAGAGTAGAGTGTGAAACCCTGAGAAGTGACCCCATTCTGTAAGTTACACCCCTCAAGGCATTTATTATTTGCCTGGACATATGGCATGGCTAAGGAGTGAAAGCGCAAATGTGCTAGTGAGGCCTATTTTGGTGATTTTTGCAGCATTAGCCCACAATGACAGGGCTCTGGGGTCAAATAGAGAGGTGGAAACTGCACCTCTCAAGGCATTTTTTTAAAGAGGTGTAGTGAGCATTTTGACCCCACTGTTTTTTTTGTTTTGTTTTTTTATTAGAAATGAACGCTCAGTGGATGTTGCAAAGTGAAAATTGCAATTTTCCACAGGTATGCCATTTTAGTGCACAATATGTTGTGCCCAGTTCGTGCCACTGAAGACAAATACCTCAAACGGTTAAGCGGGTTCTCCCGGTTCAGAAGGGTGGGAGCGCCATTTTGCTTTTGGAGCGCAGATTTTGCCTAGTGGCAGTTGTTTGGGGTTTTGCTAGTATTTCAGTTTATGATGTGGGGGCATATGTAAGCTGTGCAGAGTACATCAGGGCATAGTAAGAGGATATAATAATGCGTTAATTACTTATCCACAGATGTGTGGCCAGTGTCGCACTGATAAATAAAAAATCGTATCCGCTTTTGGAACGCTCTGCACATTTTGCATTGCCATATTCTGGGAGCCAAAACTTTATTTTTTCTCCACCGGAGCTGTGTGAGCGCTTATTTGCTGCTGAACAATCTGTCGTTTTCATTGATGCCATTTTGGGGTACATGCGATTTCTTTTATTTTTTTTAAATTACATTTTTTGGCAAGCAAGGTGACCAAAACCAGCAATTCTGATAATGTTTTTTTATGGCATTCACCATGCGCTATAAATGTTTATTTTACTTTATTCTGCAAGTCAATACAATTACGGCGTTACCACATGTATATAGTTTTTTATGTTTTGCAGCGTTTGCACAATAAAATAACTTGTTTCAAATTTATTTTTTGTGTAGCCATATTCTGAGAGCCATAACTTTTATTTTTCCGTCAAAAAAGCTGTGGGAGAGCTTGTTTTTTGTGGGGCGGGCTGTAGTTTTTAATGGTATAGTTTTGGGGTACATGCAACTTTTACATTTTTTTTTATTCTGTTATACGTAGGGTAGGGACTAAAACACAGCGATTCTGGAATTGTTTTTTTATTTGATTTTTCTACGGTGTTCACCATGCGGGTAAAATAGCATGATCTTTTTATAGTTCGGGTCGTTACGGACGTGGTGACACCACATATGTGTACTTCTTTCTTTTTTTTTTATGTATGATGTTTTTTCCTATAATAAAGAACTTAATATTATGTGAAAACATTTTTTTTTTTTTGGTCCCACTAGGGTACTTGAAGGCATGCAGCCCTGATCTCTATTCTAATACACTGCACTACCTACAAAATGCATTGTTAGAGCTGTCCGCTATTCACTGACAGCAAGCCTATCACTCCATTGTTATGCCTCCAGTTGCCATAGCAGCCATCAGCACCCCGCGGGTGACGATGGTTGCCATTAGCAACCATCAGGCACGATCTAACCACCTAGATGGAGCGATCGCTTTTGATCGCTGCATCTTAGGGTTTTATTCGGCCAAATCGGAGACTAGCTCCGGTCTTGGCTGTTACAGCGTTGTCAGCTGTAATATACAGCCGACACCCGGTGGTGATGGCACTGGCTCAGCTTCTGAGCCAGCTCCATCACATACACGTTCTCAAGGAACTGTGATTCGTCAGTCTGCTGTGACTAACCAATCATAGGGATCGCCATCAAGGGGCCGCTGTGATTCGTCCCCTGCCGTCTTACTGTGCTGATCAACTGGCATAAACAGTTGATGGCACAGTTCTATCACCTTGTCCTTTGACAGGGTGACCGTTAGCCAGAACACAGTGTTTCCTTAAAGCACTGCAATACAGGACGTACCGGTGCATCCTGGTGCGATAAGGGGTTAATTGGCTTCCTAAATGCAAATGTAAGCAACTTTCTAAATACTCTTAAATTTAATTCCATTTTACTGCGCACAGTCTGTGTGACTCGTTCAGCTAGCTGATATCCTGCAAAATCTTGCATAAATACAATAGCACAAAGGGGCTGACGTCGTGTGCTTTTCCCCTACCTTCTCTGTGTTAGAGAAAACAGCGGCGAGGGAGCGGAGCTTTTGCAAAGATCAGACTGAAGAGGGAGTAAAGCATTCAAGCCTACTGCAGGGAGTGCAGATGGCCCATGCTGAACTGTATGGGTATGTTCACGTTTGGAGTATACAAATTTCTGTGTTTTCTGCAAAGGTCGTGTGTCTATCTGCCAACTCCGTTTATTTCTCACAATTCCCGTCTGACGCACCACAATTTTTTTTTGTTCCTCGGGGTCAGTGTGTAAAGGATAGTCCAACACTAGGTCTTTTAAACTTTTAAAAGGTCAAAGTTAATGAGCTTCATATTGGCGGCATGCAGGGTCATGACTTTTACTTTGAGTCGTCTTACCAGTCGTTAATTTGTAGCCGTAAGCAGGGCCACCTTCAGAAATTTCTGGGTCCCATACAGCCACACGGGCACAAAGTAAAGGGGTAGGAGGTAAGGCAGCGGTGAAAAGCAAACTAGTAGGAGATCTCTTTGGAGGGGCAGGGCAGAGCTATCTGGTGGGTTTCAGGGGGCAAGGTGGAGAGACTAAGTGCCAGGGCTCAGCTGGGGAAAGAGGAGGGGATTTCTGGGAGAACAGAAAGTGGCATGGGTGGCGACACTGGGCATGAGGGCGCATGTGCCACCCATCGGAAAAGGCCCCCCATGGCCGGCGGCGTACTATAGCACAGCAGGGAGGTATCTTCCTGCACTGCAATCTACTAGCGCCACTGTAGCTCCCTGAAGGAGCAAAATCCCTGTGATTCCGTATATGGACAGTGACATCAGGGGCAACTCCTGAAGGGGCATCCCCGTTTACAGCGTTGCCGACTCTGTGACGGATACAGGTGTCTGCGCACGATACAGCTGCTCTGTATACAGGATACAAAGCAGCTGTATCACAAAGTAAAAATTATTTTTTAATAAAAAGTATTTACAAAGTTTCACAACACACACCAATAAACTTTTTTTGTATAAAAAAAGAGGTGTACATAGCCTTAAAGATCTCACCCCCTCCCCCACGTATCCTCTCTCCTTCCTCTACCCCTCCCTTCAGGTATCCTCCTTTTCCCCAGTTATCATCCGACTAGTATAATGTCTCCTTCAGTGTCATCCACCCTCTATTATTATCTCCTCCCCACTACACCATCATCTCCCTGTCCTCATTGTCATCCAAAGCCCGCCCCCCCCCCCCCCCCCCCCCATGAAAGCAAGTGTCTTACCCAGGTCTGTATGATCCTCCGGACTCGGAAGCACCGCATTGTATCACTAGCAGCAGCTCTACGATGGCTCTTATCTCCTGGGCTGCGTATAACGGGACAATAAACCTGTCTTTTCCCTCTGCTACACAGCCCGGGAGATAAGAGGTAAGAACTTCTACTAGCTATACAAGAATATGAAGCAGAGCTGAGAGTGTATAGTGTGACATGGGTAACACTGCTTTTTATTGGGGGGATGTGATGTGAGGAGGCTCCGGGCAGCAGCAGCCTGACAGACAGACATTACATACTGTACTCACGGTGTCAGGAGTCTTCATCTTCTCCTGCTGCTGCTGCTTGTCGCTTCCACTGCATTCAAACCTCCCGCCACCTTCATGACGTCTCCTCCACACGTGCTGTCACGCCTCTGTGGAGGAGGAGGAGGGGCGGGCTTTATGTGAACAGTGGGCCCTTATGATTTTACTTTGATGCAAAGAACGGGCCCCGGCTCCGTGATGGGACCTGTTCCTTTCACCAAAGTGAAATCATAAGGGCCCGTGAGCAAATGCATACCGGCAGTGGAGCACGGGCCCCCGTTTTTTCAAATTTTGACCGGGCCCCTGACAGCAGTACCGGCAGTACCTCCCTGATGGCGGCCATGGCCGTAAGTCTTGGGGCCTGCAGATACATATTCAGTAATGTAGCTGTTGTTGGGCAGTTCACTAGTCAGGTCACCTAGATAATCACCCAACGGCGGATTCCAGTCATCCTTTTTGCTGACAAAAATAACAGTGTCAGTCAGGCTGGGTTCACACGACCTATTTTCAGGCGTAAACGAGGCGTATTATGCCTCGATTTACGACCTGAAAATAGGGCTACAATACGTCGGCAAACATCTGCCCATTCATTTGAATGGGTTTGCCGACGTACTGTGCAGACGACCTGTCATTTACGCGTCGTCGTTTGACAGCTGTCAAACGACGACGCGTAAAAATACAGCCTCGTCAAAAGAAGTGCAGGGCACTTCTTTCAGACGTAATTTGAGCCGTACTTCATTGAACTCAATGAAGCACAGCTCAAAATTTACGGCTGTCAGAGAAGCCTCGCAAAATGCGAGGAGGAGCATTTACGTCTGAAACGAGGCAGCTGTTTTCTCCTGAAAACAGTCTGTTTTTTTCAGACGTAAATGCCTGCTACCGTGTGCACATACCCTCAGTGTCATGGTAGAGACATCTCTCTTGCAGAGAGTCCAAAACATTGTACAACTCTAGGCGAGCATAAGCTGTCATAAAGCACGCAATAAAAACATTTGTATTACGTGCCAAGCTAGGACAAGCTATTGCGTTCTTCCAACTGATCATGGCTATCTTGTCATCTAAAAAATCCAATGTAGACACCTTGTATTGTTGCAAAAATGTGTAGGCAAAAAGCACATTCGGATTTGTCACAATACTTGTGTTTAGTAAATTAGCCAAAAAACAACCTTAACGACGCAGCTATTTTGGGCCTCGAGGACACAGCGATTTTGTTAGCTTTTTTTATCACTGTGTTCTGAGACCCATACTTTAAGAAATCACTGTATGGGGATTTATTTTTTGTGGGACCATTTTTATTGGCACCATTTTGGGCTACATATAATGAAAAACTTTAAATTAACCTGCAATTCCGTTATTGTTTTTGGGGTTTTGTATTTGCGGCATTGACCGTGTGGTATGAATAACTAAGTGAATGGTAGAAATGGCTGCAATACCTGTGAATCGCACTAATGCGTGTCGATGATACACGGTGAGCAAGTAGAAATGAAGGGGAAGCAGCACTCGTATGAGCGCTGCACCCCCTTTAAAACAGCTGATCGGCGGGGGTCCCGGGAGCTGGACCCCGAACCATCAGCTACTGATGGCCTTTCCTGAGGATAGCCCATCAAATTTTACTGGCTGGAAAACCCCTTTACGGTCAGTTCACACGTTGCGTAAATACTGCGGATTTTCCGCAACGGAAGTCCGCAGCAAATACAGTAGCAACAAAGTTATTCCGCGGCAAAAAACACAACTCAAAAATTAACCCCTTAAGTACACAGCCTTGTTTTGGCCTTAAGGCTCAGAGCCCATTTTTTAAATCTGACATATTTCCGTTTATGTGGTAATAATTTCGGAATGCTTAAAATTATCCAAGCGATTCTGAGATTATTTTCTCGTGACACATTGGGCTTTATGTTAGTGGTAAAAAATTTTCAATATATTCAGTGTTTATTTGTGGAAAAACTGCAAAATTTTGAGAAATTTTTTAAAAAATAGCATTTTTCAGAATTTAAAAGCATCTGCTTGTAAAACAGATGGTTATACCACCCAAAATAGTTACTAGTTCACATTTCCCTTATGTCTACTTTAGATTGGCATAATTTTTTGAACATTCTTTTATTTTTCTTGGACGTTACAAGGCTTAGAACATAAACCGAAATTTCTCATATTTTTAAGAAAATTTCAAAAGCCTTGTTTTTTAAGGTAACGGTTCAGTTCTGAAGTGGCTTTGAGGGGCCTATGTATTAGAAACCCTGATAAAACACCATTTTAAAAACTAGACCCCTCAAAGTATTCAAAACAGCATTTAGAAAGTTTTTTTTAACCCTTTAGGCATTTCACAGGAATTAAAGGCAAGTGGTGAAATTTGCAAATTTCATTTTTCTTGCTGCATTTCAATTTGATTCCATTTTTTTTCTGTAACACAGAAGATTTTACCAGAGAAACTACTAAATATGTATTGTCGAGATTCTGCAGTTTTTAGAAATGTGCCACTGGTGGCTCTAGTGTGCTCATGGACTAAAACACAAGCCCCAAAAGCAAAGAAGCACCTAGTGCATTTTGGGGCCTCTTTTTTTATTAGAAAATATTTTAGGCAGCATGCCAGGTTTGGAGGTGTTGAGGTGCCAAAACAGTAGGAATACCCCAAAAGTGACCCCATTTTGGAAACTACACCCCTCAAGGAATTCATGTATGGTTGTTGTAGTTGTTGTTACCATTTTGACCCCACAGTTTTTACACAGCACGTATTTGAATTGGGCTGTGAAATTCAAAAAAATGAAATTTTTTTCCAATAAGATGTAATTTTTAATCAAAATTTCTTATTTGCACAAGAAATAAAATACCCCATTTTGTTGCCCAATTTTTCCTGAGTGTGGCAATACTCCATTTGTGGTGATAAACTGCCGTTTGGGCCCATGGGAGGGCTCAGAAGGAAAGGAGCGCTATGTGTTCTTTGGATTCCAGATTTTGCTGGATTGGTTTTCGGGTGCCATATCGCAATTGCAGAGCCCCAGAGGTATCAAAGCAATGGAAACCCACCAGAAGTGACCCCGTTTTGGAAACTACACCCCTTAAGGCATTCATCAAGAGGTTTAGTGAGCATTTTGATCCCACAGATATTGTCTGAAAGGTAATGCACAGAAGATGGTGCAGTGTGAGATTTTCTATATATATATATATATATATATATATATATATATGCCATTTCAGTGTCCAATATATTGTGCACAGCATACACCACCAGAGATATACACCCCATAAACTGTAATGTGGGTTCTCCTGGGTACAGCAATACCCTACAAGTGGCTGTTATCAGCTGCCTGGGCATGCAGCAGGGCTCAGAAGGGAAAGATGAGGAGGATTGGCTCTGCGGAGTGCGACAGGGTAGATGAAAAGTCTAAGGGATCTATGATAAATTTTAAAACACTCTATCATACAGAGCCCTGGTTTTTCGGGACACGTGTCACATTGATATATTGTGTCCTTCCTTATCCCCCTCTTATAGTAGACTTTGCACCTCTTTTGACTTTTTCCCTTCTTGCCAGTTTGGGGAACTTCTCCTGGAAAGTGTTGCCCTGGTACGATGCGTGTGGCCTTGCTTCCAGAAGTACTGGGTGCCCCTTCTTGGTCCCTAAAGATTAGGTTCTTGATAGCCACATCTTGAAATTCCAGGAAAGTTCCCCTCTGGCCATCGTACATCGACGTAGCACGAACACATTGTACAATGCAATCTGTATGATGTGCATGGCCATCTTCTTATACCACACCGCATGGTACTGTAGGGCTTCAGGACTTGATCTGACAAGTCCACCCCTCCCATGTACCTATTGTAGTCCAGGATGCAGTCTGGTTTGGGGGTCTCTGTACTGGTTCCTCGTACAGGTACATGGGTACTGGTGTGGCCATATATTGTTGTCAATACAAGGACATCTCTCTTGTACTTGACACACAATATGTTGCTGCTAGATTGTGCCCTGCTCTCATCACTTGTTTGCCTAAGCAGAGTCTTAGGGAGGTCTCTCAGATTTCTTCTAGCAGTGCCGCATGCCGCAATACTTTTGGAAGCGATGCACTTGAAGAGTGGAACGCTGGTATAAAAGTTATCCAGGTAGAGGTGGTAACCTTGGTCCAGCAGTGGGTGCACCAAATCCCAAACTATTTTTGCATTAACTCCCAGTAAGGGGGGGCATTCTGGGGTCTGAATACTGGTGTCCTTTCCTTTCATATATCCTAAATTTGTAGGTATGACTATAACTCTGCAGGTGAATAAAGTTCATCTTTGAATTTTACACTCTTTTTAAAGGACAGATAGGGCTTTGTTTTAGTGGCATTTGTCAGTATATATCATTTTTATTTTTTTCTCTAAAGTGGGCAAAATTGGAAAAAAAATGCAAGAATTTAGCAAATGCGTCAGTTTAGGCTAGCATTTTTCACACACAGTATGGACCACGGACAAAATTAATCACCTTTCACATTCTTCCAGTTCTCCCGTGCATGGGGATACCAAATATGTGTGCCTTATTCACTGTGCGGGCATGTGCCAGGGCTTGGCATAAAAGTAGGCTTTTTGGCCTTTTCGGTCCAGGAATTTTGCATTTGATTTTATAGCCGCATACTGTTTTTTGGGGGGCCTAATGCTGCTGAAAGATTAGAATCACCCCATAAATTACTTCATTCACACAAGTAGACCCCACAAGGTTTTCTTCAAGGGGTTTATCATATTTTTAGACAGTCCAGTTTTCTTCTGAAAGTTTCTTGAATAAGATGGATCAAAATAAAATTACCAATTTTTTAGCAAATGCGTCAGTTTATGCCAGCATTTTTCACACACAGTATAGACCACGGACAAAATTCATCTCCTTTCACATTCTGCCACTTCTCCTGTTCATGGGGATACCAAATATGTGGGCCTTATTATCACATAGAGATGTAGGACGGCGGACGATAGAAGAAGCTTATTTCACAAATCGCTTTTTTTCAAAGCTGGTTTTACAAAACTCAACAGAGATTCTATAACACTTCCAAAATATCTGCTCTTGAAGCGGAGATCCCAAAATATTAATCTAGGGCTATAATGGGAATTTATTTTTTTGGGTTTTCTAAAATAAGAAATTGCAGGTTTATGCAAATGGAGCTCTCCAGCAGATGAACTTTAGAAAATATGCAAACATGACATCCACTCCCCACCCATTCCCTACCTCACCCTTGGAGTAAAATCAGGGGAAAAATAAAAAAGTAATGTAGGGCAAATATATTTTCAACGAATGAACTAAAATCTAATAATGCAGAACAGTGTGGTATTTTTTAAAACATGGCTCAATGCACAGGCCTGGTTGCGAGGGACATGAGGGACAGAAATATCGGGAATCTTTGCGGTGCCCGTCTTTTCTGCAGACGCGGCACTTTTTCTGGGGGTTGCTTCTGGTTGGTGTTGGGGGAATCCGACTGATGAAGTGTCTTTCAGTCAGTCGCGTGACATTCTCAGACTGGATGCATTCTCGGGTGTCCTGAACATCAAAAATGAGGCCTTCAATAATTTTCTCCTCGAAATCCAGGTATGTGTCTCTGCCTCTGTTTTTTTTGTAGAGCACAAATGAGTTGTGGATGGCCACCTGTAACAAATAAATGGCCACTTTTTTGTACCAGGTTTTTTTTTTTCGCTTTACTAAATAGGGCTGTAAAACCTGGTCGCTTAAATCCACCCCCCCCATGTACTTGTTATATTCGGACACGCTCACTGGTTTGTGCTTGTCCGATGTTGCCCCTCTTTCCCTCACTGCCACTGTTCCTGCGGTATGAATCGTGCTTAGCACACACACGTCTTTGCGATCCCTGAACTTGACCGCCAGCAATTCCTCGGATGCATAAGCACAGGAGTCCCCCTTTACCATGCGCTTCCCCACTAATTTCTGTGGAAAACCAATTCGGTTTTTGCGCATGGTACCACATGCCCCAGTCCTTGCAGCATGCGAATGCCTAAACAGGGGCACACTGGAATAAAAATTGTCGCAGTACAGGTGGTACCCCTTGTGAAGCAGAGGCTGCATTATCTCTCACACGATCATACTGCTGGTGGAAAGATCAGGGGGGCATCCAGGAACATTTATTGAGCGGTCCCGCCCTTCATAAATCCTGAAGGCAGTGGTATATCCTGACCCGCTTTCACACAATTTGTAAAACGTAACGCCAAATCTTGCCCTTTTGGAAGGTAGATATTGGCGAAAGCTAAGTCTTCCATGAAAGTTGAGGAGGGATTCGTCCACACTTACATTGTGCTCAGGGGTGTAGAGTTGCAGAAATAAATTATTCAGGGAATTTATTAGCGGTCTTATTTTGAACAACCGATCCCGGTTTGCATCGGTACTTGAAGGGGCATGTGCGTTGTTGTTGAAGTGGAGGAACCTCATTATTGTCTCATAACGAGACCTGGGCATTACTGCAGAATATACTGGGGTGGCTTGTGCGGGTCTTGTTGACCAGTAAGACCTAATGGAGGGCTTTTTGACAATACCCATATTTAGGGTGAGCCCCAAAAATTTTATTAATACCTGCAAATTGGTGGGCGTCCAATCTCTGGCATGGGTGGATGAAGGTTTCTGCCTTATATATTGAGTGGCATATAAATTTGTTTCGTGGACAATCTGATTTAGGATGTCGTCCGTTATAAATAAATGGAAGTAATCCATTTGGACAAAATTTGTATTGTCCACGGTAATGCCAGGAGTGGCAGTAAATCCGTGGATTCTAGGCCCAAAAGATGGGGCAGGTGCCCATAGAAGAGCCTGGACTGGAGGGACCAGGCTGTCCCGTGCTACAGCGCTACTTGGCCCTGCGCTTTCATGTTCTGCAGTTTCAACTGCATCAGGGACAACGTCCCCTGAAGATGAACCTGAAGTGACGCTATCATCGTCACTGCCCAAAACAGGTTCCATCTCTGACGCCATCTCTGATGCGGTCTCCGACTCAGACCACAGCATGGCGTATGCCTCCTCGGCGCTAAACAACTTCCTCGCCATAACGTCACTAACACTAACGAAACAAATTTTTTTTTTTTTTTTTATATAAAACACACAAACCAACTGGTATATATATCTACACTACCGCTAACAAAAAAATAAACCGCTATTGCTATATATATTATATATATGTGGATATATATATAATTATATATTCCCTACCTGCCTATTCTAATAGAATAAAAGAAAGAAAGGTAGATAGATAGAAAAAAAGATAGATGGATAGATAGATAGATTTCTATCTATCTATCTATACAATCTATACAGAGAATGTTTTATAGTGTAACTGTAACTGTATTCTTCTGGCAGCAATTCTCTCGAGTCTCTTCTTCTCCTCAAACTGAAACAATGTTTGAGGAGAAGAAAAGAGGCAGGAGATTTACTGCCAGAAAAGTAAAAATAAAACAAATGTGGTCGCTGTGATAGGTTTTCACAGCGACCACATGTTCAGGGACCATCAGATTGGTCCCTGATACTCTGCCCAGTGCCCAGAGCTGTTGGTAACAGCGTGGGCACAGGGCTGTGTGCACTCGATTGCGTGCACACTGTTTTATACGCAGAAATGCATGTGATCGCTGTGATTGGTTGTCACAGCGATCACATGTTCAGGGGCCAAAAGATTGGCCCCTGACATTCTGCCCAGTGCCCATGGCTGTTAGCAACAGCCAGGGCATAGAGCTGTGTGCACGCGATCGCGCGCGCACAGTCTCTGAAGTGCCGCCGTAATTAGTCTATACGGCGGACTTCAGAGACCCTGACCGCTGGCCGTATATATACAGCCAGCGGTCGGGAACCTGTTAAAGATCTTCACGCCATACCTTGCCCTCTTACTCGGCAGGTAGTGACGGAATTGAAGCCTCCCTTCAAAATGTACCAAGGACTCATCAATAGAAATACACTTCTCGGGGGTGTATGCTTGGGCAAACCGGGCACTGAAATGGCCTAATAGGGGTCTCCGTTTATACAAACGGTCAAAACTGGGGTCATCTCAGGGTGGGCACTGCTCATTATCAATATAATGTAAGAAGCGAAGTATTGCCTGATTTAATTTTTTAGGTTCCAGTTCAGTTCTGAAGTTACTTTGAGGGGCCTATATATTAGGCACCTCCATCAAACACCCCATTTTAGAAACTAGACGCCTCAAATTATTCACAACAGCATTTAGAAAGTTTATTAACCCTTTAGGTGTTTCACAGGAATTTAGAGCAAAGTAGAGTTGAAAGTTACATATTTTCTTTTTTTTGTCAGAAAATACTTTTTATTCCATTTTTTTCTGTAACACAGAAGGTTTCACCAGAGAAATGCAAATCAATACTTATTGCCCAGATTCTGCAGTTTTGAGAAATATCCTACATGTGACCCTAGTGCGGTAATGGACTGAAGCACCGGCCTCCGAAGCAAAGGTGCACCTAGAGGATTTTGAGGCCTCCTTTTTATTAGGCACTATGTCCGGTTTGAAGAGGTCTTGTGGTGCCAAAACAGTGAAAAAACCCCAAAAGTTACCCTATTTTGGAAACTAGACCCCTTGAGGAATCCATTGTAGTTTTCTTGGGGTGCATGCGACTTTTTGATCAGTTTTCATTCTATTTTTAAGTGGCATGGTGACTAAAAAACAGCAATTCTACTATTGTTTTTTATTCTATTTTTTTTTACAGTGTTCACCGTGCGCTATAAATGACATATTCACTTTATTCTGCGGGGCGATACGATTACGGCGATACCAGATGTTTATAGTTTTTTTTATGTCTTATGGCGTTTGCACAATAAATACTTTTTGTAAAAAATAATTTACTTTTTGTGTTACCTTATTCTAAGAGCCATAACGTTTTTCTTTTTCCATCAATAAAGCGGTGCGAGGACTTGTTTTTGCGTAACAAACTGTAGTTTCGATCAGTATCATTTTTAGGCACATGCGACTTTTTGATCTCTTTTTATTCCATTTTTTGGGAGGTGAAGTGACAAAAAAATTGTGATTCTGGTATGGTTTGTTGTTTTTTTCTTTTATGGCGTTCACCTCGCGCGATAAATAACCAAATAATTTTGTAGTTCAGTTCGTTA
The DNA here is from genome assembly GCF_050947455.1 of Rhinoderma darwinii. Taxonomy (NCBI): domain Eukaryota; kingdom Metazoa; phylum Chordata; class Amphibia; order Anura; family Rhinodermatidae; genus Rhinoderma; species Rhinoderma darwinii. The sequence continues at coordinate 327,278,179 of NC_134688.1, read as the reverse complement.
CGGACATGGCGATACCAATTATGTATAGTTTATTTGTTTATTTATCTATTTTAATTAATAAAGGACTGATAAGGGAAAAAGGGGGATTTTTACTTTTATTACTTTTAAAACTTTTATTTTCTTTTAATTTTTTAACTTTTTTACTTTGTCCCACTAGGGGACTTGAGGGCAAGAGGCCCTGATCGCTATTCTAATACACTGCACTACATGCATAGTGCAGTGTGTTAGAGCTGTCAGCTACTCACTGACAGCAAGCATAGTGGGTCCTGACTAGCGGGCCGTCGATGGTGGTTTAAGCCCTAAAAAGCCGCGATCGCTATTGAACGCGGCTTTTAACGGGTTAATCAGCGGGGACACAGCGATCGGTCCCCGCCGTAGGAGCTGTGGCAACTGCTATACGAGACAGCAGCTATCACAGCTCCTGCATGTATCGGGAAGACGGCCGAAATGGCCGTTACTCCCGTGATGTACTATTAGGTCATGGATCGCGAACGATACAGCTACCATGACCTAATAGTACGTCCAGGAGCGGGAAGGGGTTAATAAATCTTATACTTACCCAGGAGTCTATGTCTTTTCCTCTAGGCTGGTCTCCTGGGATGATGTTTCAGCCCATGTGACCGCTCCAGCCAATCACAGGCTGTAGCGGCAGTCACATGGGATGAATCCTTATCCCAGGAGGCCGGCCTGGATGACATCAGAGAGCCGGCCTCCTGGGATGACGATTTATCCGATTTGTCGTGGTTCAGATAGCAGTACGTTTTTTAGGCGTGTGCATGCGTAAGGGCCCAACCCAATATGTTATAAAGAAGGTACTATGAACACTGATGGGAGTAATTTCCAAGATAGATATTTCTTTTTTTTTTGCCAGCATCAGTGCAACGTTTCGGTCATATCCTTGACTTTCATCAGGCACTATACCGTTATGAATAGATATACATTAAACTCCATGTACAATAAGCCATAATGTCAGTAATTGTAAGAAAAAATGGCTTACGTAACATGTAATTATACAATATACAGCAGTTCTCATCCAGAGAAGTAATATGCACTCTACGAAAAATTAGCGAGGTATAAACATATCTACCTGTTACAATATGCATAAAAGATAGCAGTACATGCTAAAAGGTATACGTAATACAGAGGAAGATACCGAGAACAGAAAGAATTGCAGAAAATGACATATCAAGTATGAAGTCGTCCTCAAACCGGCCACTTCTAAACCTGCCGTTCAGTTATGGCTGCTACAGCGGTAGCGACGACACTATGGGGCCCGGCTTCCCAGCCTCCAACATTTATGGGCCCGGCGACACGGGCCCCCTCATGCCCGGTGACGTCGCTAGCACCGGAGGGGGCCCCGGTGCGAGCGACATCCAGATTCACTTGTATCTGCATCCTCTGGACGTAGATACAAATTAATATTATAGGCTGCTGCCTCTCTGAGTGGCTGGTGGCGTCACTGAAACCAGCCGCCGCCACCCCCTCTTGCACTAATTCTACCTGCGTCTATAACACGCAGGTAAAAATACATACATTAGCGATGAATGGCCTTTCAACGATGCTAGCGGTGCGTCTCTTCCGTTGTTGAAAGGCGGTGATGGGGTAAGTCATTCTGCCCTGCCAATCAGCGCCTTTCAACGAGACTAGCGGTGCGACTACGTCATTGCGCCGAATGTGTCGTTCAGCCCCAGCAGACCTGCTCAGAAGGGAGCAGGTCTGCACTGCCACCGGACGGAGCGGTAATGGGATCATGTGAGTATGTAAAGTTTTTTTTTTGTTCTAATAAAACTGTAAGGGTATGTTCACACGGCGGGGGTCCGTAACGGCTGAAATTACGGGGATGTTTCAGCCTGAAAACATCCCCGTAATTTCAGCCGTACCGGCATGTGCAGGCGCTTGAACGCCGCGTCAATTACGGCCGTAATTAGCGCTGCTATTCATTGGAGTCAATGAATAGCGGCTCCAATTACGGCCAAAGAAGTGACAGGTCACTTCTTTGACGCGGGCGTCTATTTACGCGCCGTCATTTGACAGCGGCGCGTAAATATACGCCTCGTGTGAACAGACAAACGTCTGCCCATTGCTTTCAATGGGCAGATGTTTGTCAGCGCTATTGAGGCGCTATTTTCGGGCGTAATTCGGGGCAAAAACGCCCGAATTACGTCCGTAAATAGGCCGTGTGCACATACCCTAAGTGGTATTATCTACAGGGGGTGCTCTATCTAGAGGGGGGGGGTGTCTATATCTGGGGAGGGAGAGCACTTTATACAGGGGGAGCTATATGTATGCCACTATCTACAATGTGGGATACTATATACAGGGGTAGGTTACCTGAGGGGCACTATCTACAGAGGCTCTATGGGGCACTATCTACAGGGGCACGGTGTGTGTGTGTGTGTGGGGGACACAGTGTATGGTACTATTATAATCAGGGACACAGAGTATGGTGCTATTATAATCAGGGACACAATGATTGGCGTTATTATATTTAGGGGTGTTGAGAATTATATCTTCGATTATAGGTGCAGAAATATTTTAAAAGTGAAAAGCTGAAGATATCTGAGCGGAAAAAGGGGTTGTGGCCGGGAGAATTCGCGTATAAGGAAATAAGCACTAGTTCAGACATTAATGTCAAAAAGTAGAAAATAGGGTTTTAGATTTTTTCAATGTTAATTGACAGAAAACAAATGCAATAATATGGTCAAATGTGAATAAAATATTTCACCCATCTGAAGGTTATGGTCCTGGAAATGTCCTGGTTAGAATTCCATAATAGTCTTCTTAGTTAGATCCAGGGCTTTCGCCGATAGCAGAGACACCACGCTTGGAGGATTGGCCTCTGACAACACTTGTGCGACGTTTCGGGGGACCGCCCCCTTTCTCAAGCATACCTGTCGGACGTTCCGTGCTCGTTTAAATAGTGATGGACTAAGGTATGTAATGCCCATGGCCGCATGCCGCCAGGTTTGCTTACCTCCTGACGGCCACAGCCATGTGAGCGCTGGTCCCCATCTCCTCCTCAGGAGACGCCAGCGCTCACTTCTGCTTCGCTCTGCTGTGTCCCGTAGGGTGCTCGTGCCTGCTCTCAAAGTGCCAGCGCGCGCACCTGAAATAAAGATCAAATTAGCCCATGAGCCCCTGGGCTATAAAAAGGGCTCTGCCCCTTCCTGCATTGCCTGAGCGTTGTTGTCCTTACCCTAGTTTGTCTCTGCAAATGGTCTCCTTAAGTGTCTTCCAGTTCCCAGTGTTTCCCGTTCCTGCTACCTGTAACCTGTATCCCGTGCTATCCTGGTCCAAGTGCCGTATTGAGTTGGAGTCATGCTGCGCTGTGTACCACGCCTGTCCTGCTACACCACGCCTGGAGCCTGCCTGCTGCCTAGTCCCATCCGAGCCTGTCTTGCTAATGTCTGAACCTCCCACTGGTACACCTATACGTACTATAGACTTTGATCTGTGTCCTGTTGGCCAGCTGCCATACCGTTAAGGCGGTACGGTCTAGTGGGTCCACGTGGTAAGTGGAATCAATATAATATATATAACATTTTACAAAAACATGAATATTAAATATTATACGAGTAAATAATTAAAAACTAGCATTGAGTTTCATATTGAATATTAGAGGAATGGATTGTTTTAGAGGCTATTCATAATGTTTCAACAAATTTCGTTAGTGAAGGGTTAAATGTTACTTATTTTCTCCCTTTGTTATTTCCATAAAGGAGTTCTCTTTTTTAAATATATATGTATGAAAACAAATGCATTATTTCAATAGTCAGTAAATAGGATGTCAAATTAGAACAATGTCACAATAATAAAGTACATAGTATTATTTCAATTTATTTATATTTCTAGTTTATACAATATTATTATATTGAAGAAATAACTTAATTTATAGACTATTATTTGGACTATGTAATTATTTGAAGGAAATATAAGGCAATAATGCTAATTCAAGATTATCTTAAAATATGTTATATATGATGAATAGAAAAAGAGGGAATTATAAATATGCCCCAAAGTTACAAGTTTCATTCATACCTGTAGGGTTAATACTTTTCATGGTATGTATCCAATATACTTCTCTTTGTAAAAGATTTCTCCTTATAGATTCGTCATCGTTGCCTGTTATTTCCTCCAAAATGCACCATTTTAGATCGTAGAAGTTATGTTTTGCCTCAAAGAAATGTTTCGCTACAGTAGTTTCTTCGTGTCCTCTTTTTATTGTTGTTGTGGGGGTACTTTGATCTTTATTTTTCTGTCCAAGAGTTGAAATTTCTGAACAATGTTAGTTTATGCGTGTTTTAATGAAACGCAGAGTCTGTCCTATGTATACTTTTCCACAGGGACATTTTAAAAGGTAAATAATATTCTTACAGTTACAATTGAAGTACCCTTTAATTTTAAATGAATAACTTTTAGTTGGATGGCAGATAGAATAATTGAACTACATTTCATGCAAGAAAGACATGGGAATGTGCCATTTTTCGGTGTATTGAGAAATGTTTGTTTAGATATAGGTTTTTCTTTAATATCTGCTCTTATAAGTTGATTGGAAAGGAATTTTCCTTTGCGATATATGAATTGTGGTTTTTATGTAAATTATTTTCCATCAGGGTTGCCAACCTCCACTTCAGAAATTTCTGGACAACTGAGCTCAATTTCAGGGACAGACCAAAATTTTCATGGACACATTACAAAATCATTGCCTCTGCACTGTGCAGTGTGCTAGGAGTGATTCACCAATCACAGCCTCGTCTGTAGCTTTCCCCCGATAACTTAGGTGATGTTTTCTCTGATTAGTCGTTCACTTTCCCTTTTTTTCTACATCCGGCCCAGACCACCGTGACGACTTATTCCAGCCTTGACTCGTCTCTGCAGAATTTGACACACAGCTCCCAATGTAGATAGCGCCACACAGCCCACCCTGTAGATAGCACCACACACAGCCCCCCTTGTAGATAGCCACACAGCCCCCTCTTGCAGATAGCCACACAGCTCCCCGTTGTAGATAGCCACACACAGCCCCCCTTGTAGATAGCCACACACAAACCCCCTTGTAGATAGCCACACAGCCCCCCCTGTAGATATCGCCACACACAGCCCCCCTTGTAGATAGCCACACACAGTCCCCTTGTAGATAGCCACACACAGCCCCCTTCTAGATAGCGCCCCCCTTCCCTTGTAAGTAGCACCGCACTGCCTCCCCTCTTCCCTTGTACTTAGTGCAAACAGAGCGGAGAGCGGTTGCCTACGGCTACCACTCTCCGCACTGCCTGACATGACTCACCGTCAGGAGGAGGAGGTGGTCATGTAGCGACTGGGGTCGGTGACAGCACGGGACTGGACAAGTGCAGTCATCTGACCTGAGTCACTTGACCTCGTCAGGTGACTGGATTAGTCCACTCCCGGCACCGACCTCACTTGGCAGCGACCAGCCTGCATATTTTCAGATTCCGCAGAATCTGAAAATATGCCTGGCCGCAGCCTACTAATCCATGCGCAGTGCAAAGTTCCGGGAGACTGCAGAAAAATCCCGGACGGTGCTTTTTTCTGCCGGACGCTACGGACGGCAGAAAAAAACACTTGTTATTTGCAGACAGTCCGTAAATTTTTTCCTCTTTTTTATTTGCGTCTTTCCTTTTCCTTAAATCTTCTATTTTATACAGTTCAATTTCCGGTCCTATGTTTTCTAATTCGTTTTTGCAGTAGCCTCTTTCAACAAACTTGTCAGTAATTATGGTTTTAAGTATTCGATATTCTGTATCTTCAGTACAGATACGTCTGCCTCTATTAAATTGGCCTTTTGGTATACGTTTAAATGTTTGGGGGGCTTGAGCACTGTCTCGTCTCAATAAATTATTCCTGTCTGTTGGTTTATAAAACAAAGTTGTCATCAGATGATTATCTATTGTTTTATGAATATTAACATCAAGATAGTTTATACTTTCAAGATTAGACTCAATAGAAAATTTTATCAAATTGTGACACTTATTGATATATGCCTAACGAAAGAGAAAAAGACCCTAGTAGTTGGCGGGTAAAAAACTTTAACTATGAGAAGAGGAGTCTATAGCACAAATTTTTGGCTCGTGGTTACCCCAAAAAAAAGTCTTCATAGGGCCTATGCCAGAGCAAAGGCTACTAGTAGAAGGGATCTTCTCTATAGCCAAAATAAGAAAACTGGACAATCTGCAACTGGAATCAGATGCATTGGTACATATGATGTCTGTTCCTCTCAGGTAGTGAATATACTACAAAGGTATTGGCCTATTCTCTCCTCTGATTCTGATCTACGAGATGTCATCTCCAAGGTGCCAAGTATTACTTATCGTGGAGGTAACAACCTTAGAGATTTCTTGTTCACAGTCATTTCAAGAATCAATCCATTCCACGACCAACTTGGCTTCAGTCTCCTACTAAATGTTCTCATCCTTGTGGAAGATGCTCCTTTTGTCCCTTTATGCCAACTACAAAAAAAAATTCTAATCCTCTTGATAACAAAACCTATTAAACCTATTAAAACCTATTAAACTATTTATTAATTGCCAAAGTAGTGGAGTAATCTACACCGTGTTCCAAATTATTATGCACATTGGATTTAAGTGTCATAAACATTTAATTATTAGTTTTTCAATTGGATAGTATTGTGTCTTAGGCTGGGTTCACACGACCTATTTTCAGACGTAAACGAGGCGTATTATGCCTCGTTTTACGTCTGAAAATAGGGCTCCAATACGTCGGCAAACATCTGCCCATTCATTTGAATGGGTTTGCCGACGTATGGTGCAGACGACCTGTAATTTACGCGTCGTCGTTTGACAGCTGTCAAACGACGACGCGTAAATGGACTGCCTCGGCAAAGAAGTGCAGGACACTTCTTTGCCACGTAATTTGAGCTGTTCTTCATTGAACTCAATGAAGCACAGCACAAGATTTACGAGCATCTCAGACGGCTCGCAAAATGCGAAGAGGAGAAAATACGTGTGAAACGAGGCAGCTATTTTCTCTTGAAAACAGTCTGTCTTTTCACACATAAATGACAGCTAGCGTGTGCACATACCCTCAGGGCTCTTTGGATCAATGTACGTTTCACATTATTAAGCAGGCCACAGGTTTCAAGCAATATAGGAAAGAAAAAGGATATCTCTGCTGCCGAAAATCGTGAAATAGTGCAATACCTTGGACAAGGTATGAAAACATTGGATATTTCAAGAAAACTTAAGCGTGATTATCGTACTGTGAAAAGATTTGTGGCTGATTCAGAGCACAGTCGGGTTCGTGTAGATAAAGGCATAATGAGGAAGGTTTCTGCCAGACAACTTAATACGATTATGAGAGCAGCTGCTAAAATGCCATTGCAAAGCAGCAAACAGGTATTTGAAGCCGCTGGTGCCTCTGGAGTCCCGCGAATCTCAAGGTGTAGGATCCTCCAGAGGTTTGCAAGTGTGCATAAAGCTATTATTCGGCCACCCCTAAACAATGCTCACAAGCAGAAACGGTTGCAGTGGGCTCAGAAATACATGAAGACTAATTTTCAAACCGTGTTGTTTACTGATGAGTGCCGTGCAACCCTGGATGGTCCAGATGGTTGGAGTAGTGGATGGTTGGTGAATGGCCACCATGTCCCAACAAGGCTGTGACGTCAGCAAGGCGGTGGCGGAGTCATGTTTTGGGCTGGAATCATGGGGAGAGAGCTGGTAGTCCCCTTTAGGGTCCCTGACGGTGTGAAAATGACCTCTGCAAAGTACATAGAGTTTATGATTGACCACTTTCTTCCATGGTACAAAAAGAAGAACCGTGCCTTCCGTAGCAAATTATCTTCATGCATGACAATGCACCATCTCATGCTGCGAAAAATACCTCTGTGTCATTGGCTGCTATGGGCATAAAAGGAGAGAAACTCATGGTGTGGCCCCCATTTTCCCCTGACCTCAACCCTATTGAGAACCTTTGGAGCATCCTCAAGCAAAATATATATGAGGGTGGGAGGCAGTTCACATCAAAACAGAAGCTCTGGGAGGCTATTCTGACATCCTGCAAAGATATTCAAGCAGAAACTGTCCAAATACTCAAACAACAACAAATTAAATGGATGCAAGAATTGTGAAGGTGATATCAAAGAAGGGGTCCTATGTTAACATGTAACTTGGCCTGTTAAGTTTTTTTTTGATTGAAAGAGCTTTTGATTTCTGTAAATATGACCTCCTGATGCTGCAAATTCAACAAATTACCATTTTAGTTCTCTTTACAACCTTTAAATGTTTTGATCTCTGTTGTGCATAATAATATGAAACAGTGCATTTTGAGTTTTTTACTTCTAAAAAAAAATCTGTTATCATTAGGAGATTTGTTCAACTAATTAGGAAAATCAGCGAAAAATAACATTTGCATAATAATTTGGAACGCGGTGTATAGCAATTTGTCTGATGATTTTTTCTAAGTCCTCTGACTTGCGCAGTAGCGCTTATTTCTAACTTCGTCTCGGAGTGAATTTATAGCCTCATTGCAATGTATCTGATGATTTTTTATAAGTCCTTTGACATACGCAGTAGCGCTTATTTCTAACTTAGTCTCGGAGCGCATCTATAGCCTCAGTGCAATTTGTCTGATGGTTTTATCTAAGTCCTTTCACATGCGCATTAGCGCTTATTTCTAACTTCGTCTCGGAGTGTATATATAGCATCATTGCAATTTGTCTGATGATTTTTTCTAAGTCCTTTGACATGCACAGTAGCGCTTATTCCTAACTAAATTCTCAGAGCGCATCTATAGCCTCAGTGCTATAAATTGGACTATCAACATAATCGAGTCTATACATGGGCGGAGGAAAAAAGATATAGTAGACAAAACAACAAATATTATAAAAATTCAAGTGGGGACAACACATCAACAGATAATGATTAAACAAAAGTTAATTGTAACAAAGGAGCAACTATGACCCTACGACCTAAAAAAATCACAGGTACCTGTTTTAGGAAAAAATCAATGGAAAAAAATGCAAGAGGAAACAGATTCATCGAACGAAGGAACCGCACAGACCAAAGACACCCACCAAAAACCAGAAACAGCAGGAAAAAAGACACGAACATTTCTTCAAAAAATATGACAAAACCAGAACTGGACCTTCTGGATAAAGGCTTAGGCTTTGTGACTACACAAGATGTTAAAGAGTTTGATTTCACTATAGATTGTTTTCGCAATATGCGGTTGCAAATGTTCTATATGAATAAGCAGAAAACAGATAAAATACAAACTAACAAAATTCCACCTGCTTTACTTACTCAGAGTCAGTTAGACCCTGAGATTAAAGGGGTTGTCCCAAGTTGACTCAAATTTTTTTTTTTATACATTCTAAGCAGGAAATGAATTTTAAAACATTTGGTGTTAAAAAAAAATTAAAATTCATTTCCTAAGTGCCTTTTTTTTACACTTGATAACTCAGCAAGTGCTGGTTATCTTTTCTAAAAAGGGGCGTGAGCGGCTCGATGTCAATCAAGCCGCTCCGCTCTGCAGTGTGCGCGCTCCCGATGTTGCTAGATACTGTAGTTCTAGCAACATCGGGAGAATGTTCATCTCAAGCGGGCATGGTAAGCCCGATTGAGACGAACTTACCGTGAATGTACTGTACACTACACTACACTACATTCACCCCGTTTCGGCAAGCCACTTTTCCCTCCCCCACCCTGTCACTACATTTTTGTACCCGCCGCATCGGTGCTGCATCAGCACCCGGCGAACAACTAAAAATATATAAAATAAAATAATAATCACCTAAGACGTTCTAACGGCGCTCTGAACGGTCCCGTCACTTGCCATCTTCCTTCTTCTTGGCGCCGCTCGCATTCATAGTAAGGGTATGTTCACACGGCCTATTTACGGACGTAATTAGGGCGTTTTTGCCCCGAATCACGTCCGAAAATAGCGCCTCAATAGCGCTGACAAACATCTGCCCATTGAAAGCAATGGGCAGACGTTTGTCTGTTCACACGAGGCGTATATTTACGCGCCGCTGTCAAATGACGGCGCGTAAATAGACGCCCGCGTCAAAGAAGTGACCTGTCACTTCTTTGGCCGTAATTGGAGCCGTTATTCATTGACTCCAATGAATAGCAGCGCTAATTACGGCCGTAATGGACGCGGCGTTCAAGCGCCTGCACATGCCGGTACGGCTGAAATTACGGGGATGTTTTCAGGCTGAAACATCCCCGTAATTTCAGCCGTAACGGACGCCCTCGTGTGAACATACCCTAACAATGCGTTGTGGCGCTGATGACGTAATCATATCAGGCCCACGTGATTACTTCATCTGCGCCCACCGCTCTGTTATTGTGAATGGGAGAAGAAATTGACGGGACCGTTCAGCTCTTCGTGGGAACGTCTTAGGTGAGTTTATTTATGTATGTATGTTGGTATGTATGTATGTATGTATATGTTTTCTTGTATGTATGTTGTCATGTTTGTATGTGTATATGTGCATGTATGTGTATATGTGCATGTATGTTTGCATGTATGTATGTTTTCATGTATGTATGTTTGCAAGTATGTATGTTTGCATGTATGTATGTTTGCATGTATGTATGTTTGCATATATGTATGTTTGCTTGTATGTATGTTTGCTTGTATGTATGTTTGCTTGTATGTATGTTTGCTTGTATGTAAGTTTGCATATTTGTATGTGTATATGTGCATGTATGTGTATATGTGCATGTATTTTTGCTTGTATGTATGTTTGCTTGTATGTATGTATGCTTGCTTGTATGTATGTATGTTTGCATGTATGTATGTTTGCTTGTATGTTTGCTTGTATGTATGTTTGCTTGTATGTATGTTTGCTTGTATGTATGTTTGCTTGTATGTATGTATGTATATGTTTTCATGCATGTATGTTTGCATGTATGTATGTTTGCATATATGTATGTTTGCTTGTATGTATGTTTGCTTGTATGTTTGCTTGTATGTATGTTTGCTTGTATGTATGTTTGCATGTATGTATGTTTGCATATACGTATGTTTGCTTGTATGTATGTATGTATGTATGTATGTTTGCATGTTTGTATGTGTATATGTGCATGTATGTGTATATGTGCATGTATGTTTGCTTGTATGTATGTTTGCTTGTATGTATGTATGTATGTATGTATGCTTGCTTGTATGTATGTATGTTTGCATGTATGTATGTTTGCTTGTATGTATGTTTGCTTGTATGTATGTTTGTATGTGCATGTATGTGTATATGTGCATGTATGTTTGCATGTATGTATGTTTGCATGTATGTATGTTTTCATGTATGTATGTTTGCATGTATGTCATATGTTTTCTTGTATGTATGTTTTCTTGTATGTATATTGTCATGTTTGTATGTTTTCATGTATGTGTTTTCATGTATGTATGTTGTCATGTTTGTATGTGTATATGTGCATGTATGTTTGCATGTATGTATGTTTTCATGTATGTATGTTTGCATGTATGTTGTCATGTTTGTATGTGTGTATGTTTTCATGTATGTGTTTTCATGTAGGTATGTTTGCATGTATGTATGTTTGTATGTATGTTTTCATGTATGTATGTTGTCATGTTTGTATGTGTATACGTGCATGTATGTTTGCATGTATGTATGTATGTTTGTTTGTATATATGTCTGTATGGCCATGTATGATACTGTCTGCTGGCGCCCTGTATCTAAGCCAACTTTGCCGCAGGCTTCTATACATGGTATAACAGTCAGTATCACACATGAAAGTGAAAGTAAGCCTACGACATGTTTTATTTCATTTTTTTTTTATATTTTTGATTTTTTACAGGTTTGGTGTTTGGACTACGTCGGTTTCGAGGACTACTTAGATGACGCTTTTTTTTTCATCAATAAAATGGTTAATGAGGGTTGTGTTGGGGGTGCTTTATTTCAATAAAATATTTTATCTATATCTTTGTCTTTTCTTTTCAAGTTTTATTACTATCACTTTAGTAATGGCCGCTGTCTGAGTGACAACATCCATTAC